>NC_088205.1:15751981-16376981 GCF_037126465.1 Ornithodoros turicata | reverse complement strand
CTCTCCGGATAGTCTGCTATAAATGCGACGAAGACAACCCAGACGCTGGCAGGGTTCTATTCTGCTACCGCACACTCTTTAGCCTAATCTTGAGGTAACCAGGTTGAATGGCCTGTCCTCTCAACCTGCCGTTTCAGTTGTTCATTTCATCGCATGCAGATGGCAAACAACCTAGTCGGCATAAACATTATTTCAGTGTCGTCTGTTTATCCTTCTTTCTGAAAAGATAAAGCAAATAGGACTGGAAAGAAAAACGGTAGAGAAAAGAAAGGTTTCCGCGTGTTTTCTATTGGATGACGGAGTCCCTCAGTTGTTCATCGAACTGTGAATAAAGAGAGAAGACTGGAATAGAATAAACGTGTTTTTGTCTTCATTGGTATTCTAATTTTTCGCCTCGGATTCACCAATGCGCATGTTTTTTGTGCACTACATACACAATCTTAAAACAGAACTTCACCGCATAGCACGCTCTTAGCCCCACCATCCCGTATGAGATCGTTCTGCCCCCTGATTGGTTAAAAACAGGAAGCGTAAGCCTTTTTGTGACACATATGCAGTTATGTTAATTGTCACAACGTTGTGGGGGTTCTGGGGCATGACGAGATGGGCTTGCCGTTGTTGGCCTCACGAATTGTCGCAAAAAGGCGTACGCCCTTCGCTTTCCACAAGTTAGTGAGCGATAACAGTATCATTCTATGCAATGGTTGGCCTTCACCGTGCTATGTGGTGAAATTCTGTTTTAACAGCGTGGTGCACGCTTAAAAATGAACTTCACCACATAGCACGCTCCTAGCCAAACATTACCTCGAATGATATCGTTATCTGCCCTGATTTGTTAAATACGGGAGGCGTACGCATTTTCTGTGACAATTATGAATAGCATAAGTGTCACAAAAAAGGCGTACACCTCCCGTTTGCAACAGTTCGTTTAGATGGCTGGCTAGGAGCGTGCTATGCGGTGAAGTTCACTTCTAAGAATGTGGAGTTTTTGAGGCTTCTCGGACTTTCTGATTAACTTGTCACACATCATCTCGTTCATTCTGTCACCCATTCCCCGTGTACGTACGCAACATTTAGTAACACCGTTCACATGTCGACATACCACATGACGCAGCTCGCTATTTCATTCTGGTACGGGAGATAGCAACGAGGTTGAACACGATCGCACCGCCACCATCATTACCTGCCAAGGATAGGTGGATATATATAATGCAAGACGTAATACCTCCCGCGAACTTGCACGTACGGACACTTGCATGCAAATGCCCAGTTCGTATCAGTGGCCTTGGCACGAGACTGTGAATAATAGACGCACTTATTACACTGATAACATCAAACATTAACGGCCTCCTCATAGTCTCTCGCGAAATTTAACCTGCAACGGTAAGGCACGAGTACGTCTACTAATATGTTACGCAGGATTAGCGCGATACGTGATATGTATGCATATTAGAGACAGCATGTGTGCATAGTGGGCTTTTGCGTTGCATGATTTGTTTTCGTGCACGTCGGGAGTTTTGAAATGTGTTTGCTGTCACGCGGTGGCACTAGTTGGAACTATCATTCGGAAGGTGGACGGACGAAACACGCTTATTGCAGTCAGAGCCGTATATTAAAAGGGAGTATGGCCACAAGGAAGAGCCTCAAAAAGAGACTCGACCTGTCAATCACTGTTCCGGGCCTCTGATAGGTTTGCTTTTTAGCACGGGTGTCGCCATGGCATCTGACTGCCACCCAAAATGGCGACTTAAATAAACACGGTGAAGCGGGTATTTCGTGACAAAAACTTTTCACAGACTACTCTGATTTTACGCTATACAGATATATGTCCTCATATACGTTTCTCAAAAATCGATTTCAGCTGATGCTCCGCTATCGTTAGCTAAACGAAAATAATACGTTTTATCGTGGGTGTTAGGCCTAGTGCACACGGCGGTCACAACGAAATCCTGACAGAAAACGGCACTGTGCCGTATAATTTTGAATTTAGTTACTGAATCTTATGGATACATAAACATTCTTGCCTTTTTTATTCCAAGTATTCATGTAGATTAGTTAAAAAATCGTACCGACGACAGGATGTGTACAAGCAGGTGGTTCTGCCGGCAGCGGTACAACGACGGTAGCAGACGACAATTGCCGGCGTGCATTGCGCAGCCTAAGTGGCGTTCATCAAATCTGCACCCAAATTCCACTTGTTTTGCAGGTCGTGAGAGGTATCCATTTCAATCCGATTCAATCCACTTGCCACCCAAAATGGCGCTGCCGATGTTGGATAGGGAAACAAATAGTGAGGATATGTTGATTGATAGTGCCCCGTATTTCAAGACGTCATTGGTCAGAAAGCTGAAAAGGTGGGTGGAGATTCAGGTATAGGCATGACCCATTCATGGCCAGACTCCCTTTTAATATACGGCTCTGATTACGGACAGTGCCGTGTATGCCAAAGGGAGTCTGGCCATTAGGAGGAGCCTAAAAAAGAGGCTCGACCTGTCAATCAAACTTAGGCGCATTTCATTGGTTACCGTTTTCCATGGGAGCTGCCATGACACCAAATTTTCTCCAAGATGGAGGATTGTGCTTGGAACGGCGAAGCGGAGATTTCGTGACAAAAAATTTTCACGGATTACTTTAATTTCATACTGTGAGTATCAGCTCTGCAGTATCAGTAGTATCAGTACTGCAAAATCAGCTTCAACTTTCGCTCCGCCATCATTATTTACGTGAAAATGGGATGTTTCGTCGCTAACGTTAGGCCTAGTGAAGATCGTGATACCAGGAAAATAGCAAGAAGGACGACCTTTATACGTAGGATTTTGCATTATATAATTGCATTTTATTTATACATACATCTTTGCTCCTTTTTGATTCAATGTACTTACATTACGTGATATAAAACTTCATACCGGCTGTCGTCTGCTACGAAGAAGCGGTTGTACCGCCATCCTGGCCAATCACTTCTGCCAGCAACCATTTCTGCATTTCTGAGCCTTCCCAACATGCCTCTCTCCGTGCAGATGGCGTTGATAAAAGTGGGCGCAAAATCCGTCGTTTTGGTCTGTCACAAGTGATATCCGTTTCAATCCAAATCCATCAATTTTCTCCAAAATGGTAGCGCCCAGTAAATAAGGGTAAGGTATAAGTACTGGATGGATGTAACAATAGACAACGGTATTTCGACCTGTGATTGGCTAGATACTTCAAAAAGTGGGTGGAGCCTCAGGTATAGGCAGGTCCCATTAATGGCCAGACTCCCTTTGGCATACACGGCACTGATTACGGAGTACGTGCAGTGCCGTCTATAGTAAACGTGGACTGATAAATTCACAAACGTGACGTCACCATTAGATAGCCCCTAAGTAATATCTAGTTGATTACTCCACACACAACCACGTTTTCTTAGCCACGGAAACGAGCTACTTACGTCGCATACGCAGCCACTCGTAGTCAGAGATGAGGAAGTCTTTCGACCAAAGGAACTCGCTACCAGTTAAGTTACTGTGAACCTGAAGTTGTGCAGTCTCGTGCACGAAAGTCTTGTTTACCATGTGTAAATAAATAAGTTGTTCCTACCGTTTAATATTACTCTTTGATTGACTCACCACCGGCAACTTGACATCGCCTATTTTTTCTGCCTTCGTATCAAAATATGGAACTAAGTTACTAACGAAGTTACAGGTAATGAAAATTAACTTGAAGTTCCTAAGATAGTTTGGAAAACTAACGAGTTACTCTGAAGTTACTTCCTACCTAATATACACTTTTTAGTGCTTGACCTTTCTATAATTAATTCAGGTCTTGATCTCACAATGGGCGGTGCACGACGTTTTATAAGAGTTTTGATATACGAAAACTATACCAGTATCTGATATGACGAAAGAAGCGTGTGTGGACAGCGTGTGTGGGCAGTGTGTGTGAGTGACTGACTGAGTGTCTTTGTCACTCATTGGTTTTATTGTAGATAGCCATTTGTGTTTTCCTAAGTGATCTGCAGTAGCCGGCTCTCGTAATTAGCGCCTATTTCTCCACTTTTTTCTTTTCTTATCAACTCAACTCAACTCAACGAAAGAAGCCTATCTTTATGTGCTTCTTTAGAAAGAGATTTGACGATTTGATCTCGTAATAAAGTTCTTGAACGGGGCACAAAACAGGCATTGGGAGATTAGGTTCCATGAGTTCTGCTTTACGAACATGTCGTAAAACCGCGGCCAGTTGTAATCCTGCTCTGATGAGCGTTACCTGAGCCTCCCAATGTACGGCCAAAACTGAATTTCTAACGTTCACCGCGTAACAGCAAGGGAGTCGGACGCACCGTGCACGTATACGACCGGTGTGCACGTGGCTGTCGTCTCACTGGGGAGGGGGGACGCAGCTCGCGATGTTTGTAGACATGAATCGAACAAAAGAAACTTGGAACTTTCTCCAAGTTACTTTGACAAAGTTACCTAGAAAAGGAACGAGTTCTTCAACACGTTACTGGAGCTGAAAAGCAAAGAGTTATGTTAAAAGTTACCGAAAAAAAGTAGCTTAGTTACAGTAACGAGTTACCTCCCAACACTGCTCGTAGCCACATGTCTAAGATAGTGTGCGGTGATTGACTGAAGGTGGCGTTTCTGACCCGAATGTTACGAGTATCAGTTCGTTCTTCACTCGTGCGCTTCGAGAGGGCACTGCATACTTACTTTTTTCATCTTTCTTTCACTCACTCCTACATACTATAGCCTCCCTCGTGTTACATTCTTTCGGTGATAAAAGATAAAAGCACTGAAAGGACTATTCATCAGCGTACAAGCTTTCATGCAGTGGAGAGCATTTCATCAGATGCCCGATAAAAGATAAAAACACTGCAACAGCTGCTTGTGTAGCGTGCAAGCTTTCATGTAGTGAACTGGATTTCATCTTTTTAACACTTGTGTCGACCGTACTCGACTCCAAATTTCCACATTCGCCGATTGCCATGCCTTTAGTGCTGAGACATCACAGGCAGCAGCGCCTTCTGTAATATACTTGCATCTCTCAAGCTCGTGCAAAAAACACACGTGCATTTTCCTATGTAACTGGAGTAGATTTTCACGTAACGTATGTCAGCCTATCTGCGTACCGACATGCTGCACTTGCCGCAGGGTAGCTCTCTATGTGTGCGACTATGCGAGCGCTACATGGTGCTGCAAAATGCTTCATAGTGTTACATATCTCAAGGTAGCGTACAGAACCCTAGAGAGCGCTACAGTGCACTACATCACAGTTCTTCATATCGATACATAGTGACACCATACAGGTGCCACCATAATAGTATTAGTACTCGTAGTGTGCTCTATAGTATGAGTCGTATAATAAATTTTCTCAAACAATACTAGGCATTACCCGAATGTAAGTTACAACTCATGTTCAACGTGAATTACTGATTACAAGACAGCACCCGATACTAGATGCCAGGCTACAAGTGGGTTAAAGTAGACGTACCCAATGTGAATTGAATGATGGCAGTTGAAGAAAAGCCAACTGCCATCATTCAACTGCATTTTTTTAAATTCCGTGTGAGCGCCGCGAAGCAACTGTGGCTATGAGCGGCGTACAGATGTGGACAGATGGAGAGAGGACAGCAGGAAGGAGTGAGATACAAGGTGGGTTAGTATGCGACCTGGGCCGGCTTCAGGGGGTACTGTGCCGACAGTCGTCTGGAAAGTATTAGGAAAACCCAGGGAAAACCTCAGATAGCACAGCCCGTTGTAGGATTCGAACCCACCACCTCCCAGTCTTCAGCACGACCCCTTAACCCGCTCAGCCATGCCGCTGGTCAACTGCCATCATTCAACTGAAGTATGCAACTTGTGTTTGTTCTTCTATCCGAGCTGCCTCATTCACTGTACAACGGTATCCAATGTGAGTGGAAGGAAGCCACAGATGCCCACCACTGATTTTCTGAACACTCTAGCCTTGATGTTTTTCTTTCGCTTTTCCACCTTTTTGTTTCTTTCGTGTTACATTTGTACGAAAAGTAAGATACACAGTAGCGGTTTCATTAACAGTCACATACATGTTATGTTAATGAATCGTCAGTCGCGTGACTGTCCAGCGCAGCCCTCCGCAATGCTGCACGAGAAGCCATACATCACATCGCGTGGACAAAGAGGCATATACGGTGCTTACAAAAACACAGTACTTTGTAAAAAAATACGCAGATGTTTCGTTTACAACACAGGAGAAAGATAAACGATACAAATGGCATCTCAACGTAGGAGAGATTTCGTGCCCGTCTGTCATAAGAGAGCAAATATTGTGTCACCTCACGATGGATTCTTTCGCTGGGAAATCAATGTCTACTCTGTCTTTCCTTTCAGAAATAAAATGTTAGTACTCCGTACCACGCACATTTGCATTGGACATTTTGTGGTCCAGGAGGAAAGTTAGGAAATGTATTTTTATGCGACCATCGTACATATTTTGGCACAGCGTAGTCATTATTTATTGACCTATTAGGCATTATGGGTAATAAACGTATTGTTATTGCCATGACGTGATGTTTACGACGCTGCCAGGAATGCAGTAGGGGACTACAGCTACCTCCAACCAATTTAAGGTAATAAACGATAATTTATTTGATGTGCTCGTTATGGAACATTTAGACGAACACAAAGTGGGCTATATTTGTGACACGGCATCCTTTTCGCTGCCGTTGCTCACTTTGCCTGTTGCGCATATCATTTTTTTGTGACGTGTTGTCTGTTCATTGTAACAGGTGCAGGTTGTGGAACATCAGTGCAGTCATTACCGAGAATAAATTACAGAGACGACGCATATTTACTGTCGTGACTTTTCGTGAATCAGTTTCTCAGGAGGCTCCGAGTATTTGTAGAGCATTGTGGCTTTACTGCTAGAAAGTGTGTTGAGAAAGGGTCCACGTGAGGTTCGATTTTAGAATATATCATTACGGCGTATCGCTGTCGGTGCGCCTTTGCTATAATATGCATTGTGTTCCTCTCATCCATGCGCTTACGAAATAAATGAAAATAATTGGGGCTATCCCGGTGCTGATCGCTGACTCTAACGAAGATCCTGCCGGAAAGTCAGTGATCTCATTCCAGCCTTAGCAAGGCACTTAACTTGGCGTTTGCGAGATGCCCGAAGATACAGACTTGTGTTTCTCCTAATTGCTTATAGGTTTAGCTTATTACGCAAGGTAAGCAGGTTCTTTTAATTAAGTTCTTAAGTTTTTTCTGTGACCGCTATATGTGTGGCGGATGTTTAAAAAACGACTTACTCGAAGCACAGTTTTGGGACAAAAGTTTACACCGGGGTGCGGCATTTCTCCCTTGGAGCAGGCAGATAAGCTGAGAGATGGACAGAGTAGCCGGTCACCTGTTTGTTATTCGATCTCTTTTTTGTATTGCTGACTCTATGAGATGAGCAACAGATCGATCTCTTCCTATGATCTAACAAAAAAGATCTTCCCGGAACAGCACCGCAAGCGGTACTGCCCGGACGACCGTTTTGTGGGCCGCGCAATCAAGGACACGGCCCACCCGGGGGCGGACCGCGTTATCAAGGCGCCCCTCTACGGTATATGAGGGACCGGCTCCCATTTGCCTCCCTCCACCGCTTGTTGTACTGTTGACCGATTAGATGAGTCACAAAATTACGCGGATTTGAAGGGAGACCAGAACCTCAAGCAGAGGGCCACTCCAGTTAAGAGATATGCTAGTGCCATATTCAGTAAGCTTTTATTCCAAGCTGTATAAGACCCACTATATTCAGGGTGTCTGCATTAGATAAACCGAAGTGCACTTGTTGTCTACTCACCTGACGAATTTCCGGTGGCGCACGACGGCGTATTTATACGTGCGGAAGCTACAGAAAAATCGTGGAAGCCATACTCAGTTTAAAAAAATAAACAGAGCGACGGAAACATCCGCTTCCGTGGAATAGGGCAACATTGGGGTCTCAGGAGAGTTGTATCTAGGTAACGCTAGGGGAGCTAGCGGCGCAGAAACGGAAACGATGCCCCAGGTTGATGTTCATTTCTAGTATTCCTAGCGGTACCTGCTCACAATTCTCCTGAGACCACCATGTTGCCCAATTCTAATGCACGGAAGCCGATGCTTTCATTTATTTATTTTTTTCCCCGCTGTGTATGGCTTCGATGATTATTCGCACGCATAAATGAACCGTCGTGCGCCACCGGAAGTTTTCAGCTTAGTAGACATCAAGTTACCGTAATTTCACGCATATAAGCCGCAACGCAGATAAGCTGCAGGACCCGTTTTTAGGAACGTTTTGAAAATTTTCGGGCAGATAAGACGACGCGACTGATTTGTGCGACCAAGGAGACCATACAGAAGGCCATAAACCCTGTGGTCCTCACTCCTGGGTCGGCATGGTGTACAACAAAGGAGGTCAGTTCTACACTCTTAAAAATGAACTTCACCGCATAGCATGCTCCTGGCCAACCATCATCTCGAATGATATCGTTAAAGTAAAAGTATCGTTGTCACACTTTTTATTTTGTATTTTATTCTTGATCGAACGCTGTGCAGCAAAGAATATATCTTACCAGTCTCCAGCGTGGTGGCAATGACTTCGTCCGAAGCCGGCCCTGTTCCTGCTCGGTTGTAGGCTTGCACAACGATGCCATACTTCGTGAGACGCTGCAGGTTGGTCAGGTACGTCGTCTCCTGGTTGTTCGAATCGCCACCCGGTCTGACTTCCACCTGCTTAAATTGGAAGCTGTCGTCTGTGTGGGCAACGCGGTATCCAACTTGGTATCCGACGATGGTGCCGTGCTGATGCTCTTTGCTTGGAGGCTGCGTTCGAGAGACCGTGTTGGGCGTTAGAATGACGTTTTGGGTAGTGGGGATACCCTAAGCGGATCGTGTCCTTGTTGGGGGGGCTGCTTTCACGTCAGAAGACGTTAGTACGTTCAGTCCTTTTTCTCTTGCTCTCTCTTTTTTTTTCTTTTTTTTTTAGTGGACGATACGCGGTGCGGATAGTATGTCCGATGCGGGTGGCCTCTGTTACGGTATTCATTGTGATACAGAACCGTTATGGATTTTTGACGTAAGCTATTTAAGTGAAATATACTTTATTTGTAGGTGAGGAGTTGATCCAGGATAGCGAGACACACAATACATTCAGCGGTATGTTGCCAACTCAATATTGCTTGTCAGTATTGATAGACATGCGAAACGAAACCAATGCTCATGAGGGGTATCATGCTAACATGTAACGTCGTCCTGGCATTGCGGAACCCTGTACATAGGGTATGCTTTACCTTTTTCTTCTTTCCCCCTTTGTTTTGCAGGGTTTTCAACGAGTTATGAGTTGCACATAACGCGCCACAAGACACAATAATTCGGAACGCAACGTAAGTAAAAAAAAATCGGCTACAGCCATCGCATGAGCTTTCTATGAGCCGTTACGTAACACAATATAAAGTTTCAGAGTTGCAAGTTTACTGTTGCATACTTCGGAGCCGACACACATATCTATCGTGTACATCAAAGGACATCATGTACGGGATCCATTAACGTACGAGGGCGCCTTCCAAATTATATTTACACGATGCTTTTCTAAGCTGCGTTTCACCTCGTACGTGCCCTTTGTACTAAAAGCTAGGCCTATCGCGTCGACGTGATGCCGCGTCTGCTAAGAAGCAGAGCCGAGCACCATTTCCGATAATGGACGCGGATGTTGGTGGCAGTTATGAATATAGGTACGTCCTGTTTGTTCCATCTAGAAGCAACGTGCTCTGGCTGCAGCATCCAGCTTCACTATACGAGCGGGAGTTGTTAGTACATTAGTGTTAGGATATGCGTGTTGTTTGTACATGTTATTAGTACATTAATGAATCTTGTACGTCGCGCAACGCTACACGTTGCTGTGGGTAGGCTTGTTCGATAAAAAACACGTTTTCGAGTACTGATCCAAAGGATGCGAGATTGAACCAGGCAGTGGACGTCGCCTAATTTAATGGCACGGAACAAGTTGCTCATTCACGTCGCCCCGCGAGGTACGTTAAATACTGGGTGCAGTTGATTAAGATTTCAGCGAACGTTAAAGAATCATCATGTGGGCAGAATTAATCCGCGGTGTAACCACCGTGACGGTGTTCATGATCGTAGTTGTCTCGCGACGTAAAATACAGATATATGATTAGATATGAAATGAACAATAACGTTGAGAAAAGAAGTGAAAAGCCAATAGAGCTGGTGTAATGAACAATATTACTGTAATTGTTGCTGTATATTAATCACACATATTTAATAATGGACCATTTGCGTGTGATGTGGTGCCCTCTCGAATGTCGTCTGCTACTGGCGGAAAACGAATGCACGTGACGAGGCACCGCGGTTTCGGTTTCGTGTCTTTCGTTCCAGCGTACTGCTTGTGTTCACTTTTTGGGTGTCCGTCTTAGGTTTCTAGTCCTGTTTCGGCTGCTTCTCTCTGTGCGAAGTTTGAGTGTCCGTTTGATGCATGCAACATGACCCTGGAGCCCGCCGTGCCATTCTATGTCAGATCAATAAGCCGTGCACCACTGTTTTGAAGAAGATGAGGAAGAAGGCTCTTGCGCTTGTTGAGTGTATTTATTTATTCATTTATTAATAATACCTCAAGGGCCCTTGCGGCCATTACATGAGGGTACATAGTTGGCATACGGAAAAAATGAAGTGATGCACAGCAAACATCAGGAGAACATAAATGTACGTAGATGATTTCGAAATGTGTCTGTATTATCGATGATGGCCAAGGCTTTGGGAAGGTCATTCCAATCTTTGCTGCTGCGGGGGAAGAAAGATTCCAGGAAGTATGACGTGTGGGCGACATACAGCTGTACTTTCATAGGGTGATCGCGACGCCGAGAGATGTGTGAAGCAGGTGAGATGTATGTGCTGCTTATTGGTGGAGAATGTATGAACTTATGAAAAAGACAAAGACGGAAGAATTTACGACGCGATGCAAGTGGTGCCAGGTCGAGGGAACGTTTGAGTGATGTGACGCTAGTGTGAAACGAGTAATCGCTAACAATAAACCGTGCGGCTCTATTCTGAACTGCTTCTAACATGTCACAAAGGTATGCTTGGTGTGGATCACAGATTGAGGCAGCATATTCCAGCTTCCGTCGCACGAGGGTGGTGTAAGCTTGCAGTCGGACAGAAGGAGGAGATAACCTAAGGTTGCGCCTAATGAAGCCAAGGGTTGAATTAGCGGAGCATGTGATATTTTTAATGTGTTCATTCCAAGATAGGTCAGAAGAAAGAGTCACCCCTATGTACTTGTATGACGAAGCCAATATAATGGGGGTGCCGGAGAGGAGGTACATGTTTGATCGAACGGGAGTGCTACGAGAGAAGGGCACGTAACAGCATTTGCCTACGTGAAGCAGAAGTTTCCGTTCAGTGCACCAGGATGAAATGACACTTAGGTCCTCCTGTAGAATGGCAGTGTCTAACGAGGAGTGAAGATGGCGATACAGAACACAATCGTCAGCGAATAGTCGTAAGCGGGAAGATACGCTATTCGGAAGATCATTAATGAAAATGAGGAAAAGCAGAGGACCGAGCACCAAGCCTTGCGGTACGCCCGAAGTGACAGAGCTCGGAACAGACTCCTGCGAGTTTACAAAGCACGACTGCTGTCGATCCTTAAGAAAGTGCGCAATCCACGCGAGCAAGTTGAAAGGCAGGCCAAGACGGGATAATTTATGTAAAAGCCGGGAGCGTGAGACAGTGTCAAAGGCCTTGGAAAAATCTAAGAATACGGCATCGGTTGGTATGCGGTTATCCATGTTACACTTAATGTTATCTATGAAGCAAGCCAACTGTGTCTCGCATGAGTAACCCTTACGAAATCCGTGTTGGAGTGGAAAGAAGTATGAGTTAGATTCGAGAAAAGCAGAAATGTTTGAGTAAATGATGTGCTCCATAATCCTACAGGGCACAGAGGTGAGGGAAATGGGACGGTAATTGAGGGGGTCTTGCTGACTACCTCTTTTATAGACAGGAATGACCCTCGCCAAGCGCCAGTCTTTAGGTACTGTACCGGTAGACAGAGATTGTGAAAAAATGAATGAGCTTCGTGCTTTTAAGCACTTTAGGGTTGATCAAATCGGGCCCTGGCGCAGCAGCTGATTTGAGACTCTCAATGATATTCACAATGCCGGGTACAGAGATCACAAGGTCTGGCATGGATGATGATACGTATTGTTGAAATGTGAGGTATAAGTGTAAAATGTAGGTGAAATGTAAAAAAGGTGAAATGTAAGTGTAGTGCAGCCATTCTGCATTAAAGCTGTTCGCTATCGTTCCTGGATCATTTCCCTACATTATTGGTGCCGAGACCGGGGAAGCGTAGCCTCACTCATTGACGGAAGGATTCCAGGAATGGGAAAATGGTATATAGTACGGTTAGCGTATGGTTCCGGCTGTTTTCAGCTAGAACGAGAGCCGCGCATGCGCTGTGCATTCGCATGCAAATGGTCCATTATTACTGTATATATACAAATAATAATCATTAAATCTGTAAAGCAATAATAATTATTGTACTTGAGAAAGCCTGAAAAACGGGTCTGCTCCAAAGTAGTGTTAATATCCGTGATTCGGATTTCTTCAAACGTATATACGCGTAATATTTTCTTTTCGTAATCCACTGTGCTCATATGGCCTAACATGCTGTTCACACTGGTATGGAGTTGCATACCAGAAGACGCTGATTATTTAACCAGTGTGAAAGCAAACCGATAACATTCCTTCCATGAGGTTATATTACATTAGATTAGATGAAAAAAAGAAAAGCGTAGAGACGTTACCCGCCAGGATACTTTGAGTGACTGTGAGCCTGTAGTATGGACAGTAACCGAAGAGGGAGTTCCGGTCGGCGCTATATAGGAGAGAAGGAGAGGGAGGGGAAAATTTGTAAGTTAACGGATTAATATTAATCACAGGATACCTAATTTCAGTGTACCCTCAGAAAACCACATCAGTACTTTGTCTCTAGACCGACCGCTGTGGCGTCGCTCATGATCTCAGTTGTCTCGCGACGTAAACCCCCAATTCTTGTAATTATTATACTTTGTCTCTACACTGCTTGCAAAACATGAGAAGCATAATACCACATGCTATTGGATCTGCAAAATATTTCTTTAGTTTCATTTTTTTACATAGAGTTGTTTTACGTGTTTCCGATAGTTTATGTGGCTGATGCTCAGGAAATTTCAACGTTTTTGAAATTCGCTCGAGAAATTACAAAATTCAACGGTTTGGTGTGGGATTTAAATTAATTAATTATCAATTATTAAAATAAACTAAACTCCAACAACGTATTTTTTTTGCGTGCAAGACCTCGCGCACATATCCAACGGAGAGGGCTCCCAGTTGTTTAATTAGTTTTAACAGGCCTAACTACGATAGAGCGATTTAATGGCAAGTTTGAATTTAATAGATTACGGAATAAAGAACAGTCTGCCAATGTTCTCACCTTCTTCCATAGTTGTCACTAGACTGGCGTTGCTCGGAGCCCCGGGTCCCAGGGCGTTTTCCGCAACGATTCTCAGTGCGTATTTTGTAACTGGTTGGAGTCCACGCACAGTAGCGGTCACGTCGGTTCCTGGAATAACCATCTGCGACACAGGTCCGGACCACGACTCTGAAACACACAATTGGGAACCATTAACACATAATTCGCTGCAATCGACGTAGTTTAGTGTCGTTTATAGCTGAACGGGAAATGTCAGGGGAGTTCTTATCGTACGGGTTTCTCCAGGGCACCAATGTGCGTTTATTATGTGGTAGATTCGCTATCGATGCACGTTAAATATATTGTACTGCTAGGAAGTCGACTAACAAGGATAGGTTACAAAAAACGACGAGAAAAGAGGAAGATAAAAGTGCGCGGAACAGCAGTCGAAGAGGAGTGGCGCTTGTTGCTTAACATATAAATAGTAACAACTTCCTTTTCATATTTACGAGGCCACGCTTCTGAAGAACAGCAAGCGTACTGACGGTTTTCTATATGGGTTTATTTGCTATATATATTTTTTTTTCGAGCACTCACATTTTATCAGCGAATTAATAAGCTCATTCGATTAAATAGTAATGAACAAACATTTGTAAAGCACTTCTATTCGTGAAAACATCGTGTAGGTGTCCTTTTTTTTTTCTTTTTTAACACTGTTACTTTTGTTGTAAGCAGAAAATAACGAGAAAGCTCGCTAAAGGAAACCGCTACTTATTTATGCAGGACGTAATTTTCTATCAGTAACACAGAATGAAATCGGATCACTGTTAACCCAACTTTCTGCTTTAACGTGGTTAATTAATGTGCGTTTTGTTAAACTGCTTGTGAAGTCACGATGGTCTTCTGATAAGCGTAGACGAGCATCTCGCAGTCAACAACATCGTGATCAGGCAGCGAAACAGCACCTGCATGCAGGGTCCACCGCTAGAGGGAATGACAGCGTGCTTTCACGCTGCTTTTGCTGTGCGTGCTCTTATCAGTCTTATCTCCGGGCCGTACTGCAGCCATTCGTTGTGTGTAGCGTGCCGTGTGTTGGCCCGAGTATGTCTAGGGACCATGTCTGGAACGTTTTTATGAGTGAATATGGTGATCTTCTTTCAACAGTTCGGATATTGTTAGTTGGTGTGAATGTGTTTGCGTGTGCTTAAATATGAACGAATATCGAGGCCCTCACAGGGTTTAGGACGGTATTTCTCAGTGTGCTCTAACCGCAGTAAGTGAGCTTTCTAATGTATACTTTAATGGCGTTGGGGTGGGAATATCCAGTTAACCGTGCTTTTTCTTCTTGTTTTTTTTTATCGCAAGCGTTTTATGTATTTCGTCTCTTCAGTGTTCACCCATATCTTTTAGCGCTTCCAATGAACTCTAACCGTAAGAGACAGAATCACATGTTTAGGCGGGACCTGCACTTGCTGCTGCTTCGATTGACAAGCATCTCGGGCAGCGTGCTGAAAACATGGTATCGGTTGAAAGCGATTTCCCACGTGCTTGACAATGGGATCGGTTGTCGAGAGGGGTTGTTTAGCTTTGTAGCGGTAACCTTCATACTAACGTGAGGAAGCGTTCATTGATTCTTTGGTTGCGTTGATTGTTAGGCAGAAGGGAAACCGGAATGTATTCACAGTGACAGCATGGCAGCGAAAGCTCCGGCTATAAATTATGTTATAAAGACTGGTTTAGAGTACGACATAGTCTTCGCCTATCGCCGCCCGCGTTTCGCGCCGACAGCTAGCGTTCGCTACGCCACGTTTCGTCATCCTACCGGGATCATAGTCTGACGCGATTCGGCGCAGCGCAACGAAAACACTACCGGCTATTTTCACATTCTGTAGTGGGAAAGCAGTCATATCTGGCAACTGTACCCACGTGCTGTAATCCGACAAATGACAATCCGTGTTCCCATCGTTGGCACAGTTATGTTTGTACTACTTTGTAGATATAGAGCGTTGCTCTACTCCCCTGACGGCGGCTGACGTATCGCGCGTTGCCGCCGCGCCGCGCTTCGCCGAGTGTCGTCTAACTATGAACTCACCGTCGGCGGCTC
Organism: Ornithodoros turicata; assembly: GCF_037126465.1. NCBI lineage: Eukaryota > Metazoa > Arthropoda > Arachnida > Ixodida > Argasidae > Ornithodoros > Ornithodoros turicata. The sequence goes on along the minus strand of NC_088205.1, from coordinate 16,361,428 downwards.
GCGATGCGCGACGGTGCGCTGCGCATCGTTACGCCCCGCTCCTTCGGACTCTAAACCAGCCTTAAATTATTGCCTGCGAATTTAATCAGAATATTCAGCACTGTGACTCTGAGCATTATAAAAAAAAAAAAAAAAAAACATTTGACAGCATGTTTTTAAATTGGTTGGGACTGTCCCTTTAAGCGTTGATTTCGTACGACAGAATTACTCGTCCGTGTGGTTTACGTTTTCTTTTTTTAAACTGATAACACGCTGAGCCAAAGAAGTTGATGATGATGATGATTGAAAGAAAAAAATGGGGATTGTAGCCCTCATCATGAGGGCCGGCTACCCCAGATCACCTAAGGAAAGGAATGCCAGACACGTCCACCCACACCTACTGGAGATGTCGCGAAGCGGCGACGAACGCCACAGACAGGGTCATAGCCCGTCTAACAGCTTGGTGTCCCTTAAAAACTGTGTAACGGCTCGCAAAGCTGGCAGTTGAGTGCTCCATGGCCATAGGCCCAGCACCTTCTGCACTCCGAAGGGTCGATTGTCAACCCGGCCTAAGGCGGCTACAAGTCTGTCACGACACTCAGAGTATCTTGGGCACATAACTATAATATGTTCGACGTCTTCGACTGAGCCACAGACTGGACAATTAAGAGAGTCCGCCTTCCCAAGCCTGTACAGGAGTCGTGCACACTATGGTACATTGAGCCAGAGCCTGTGAAACAATGACGTAAGCTGCCGTGGCATGGATGTTGGGAGGACCAGGGCTAGTTCGGGGTCAACCCGGTGCAGAAGGGAAGATCCAGCCTCGCCACAAAACCATTGATCTTTTGACAGCTTATGGCTCAGAGATTTTAAGGCACTCTTGGCGTCCGCCTTCGTGAAGTAAACACTGCGGAATGTACTATTTCCATGTGCTTTCCCGGCGTTGTGATCGGCCGCATCATGTCCGGTGATCCCACAGTGGCCAGGTATCCAACGGAAAATCACGTCATGACCAGCGATCACTGCTTTTTGGTGCGCTACTAGCATGTCATTCAGTACAGGAGCTGAGAGGTGGTGTGTACCCGGTGTCATAACGGTCTGTAAAGCGGCTTTAGAATCACAGAAAATCACCCATTTTCCCTAAGAAGGCGCGCACGAGATATGCTCTATGGCTAGAAGAAGAACGTGTAGCTCTGCTGCCGTCGATGAAGTACGATGCGATAGTCGACCACTGCGCGCAGTATTCGACGCTGGTAGAACGAAGGCACAGGCGGATCCTGTAGATATTGTGGAACCATCCGCATATACCACCATGCGATCATCCAGACGTTGGATCAGTTCCAAGCTCAGCTGTCGCTGCATGGAAGGAGGTGAGGACTTCTTCGACGACAGGCCTGGAACTTCTGTATTGACTCTGAGAGGCACAACACCCCACCATGGCAAAGGCGATGCTGGAATGCGTTTATATGATTGTAAGATGCCTCCGTATGGCAGAATGGCCTGGTGAAAAGTGGAATTATCTCTCTTATTAATTGCTTCAACAAGGTGGTGCCGACGATGACGCGTTGACAGTCGGATGAAGTGACGAAGTGATTCCTGAACTCTTAGAGCTGGTACCGGAGGTTCCTTCGCTTCTGCAACTGTGAGCTGGTTAGAAGCTGACCGATGAACCCCCAAGCACACTTTTAGGCTCCTTGCAACCACACTCTCGAGGATAGATTCTGAGGTGGGACACAGGCTCTGTAGAAGTGGCAGGGAGTACGCCAACATCTGACGAATTAGTGAATGATACAGACCGAGCATAGCCGTCGGAGACGCTCCCCATCGACTGCCTGCGATGTAGCGCATGACATTAACGACGGATGTAGCTTTCTCCTTTATGCGTTGAACTTCGGCTGACCAGGACAGAGATCTGTCCACGATGACTCCAAGGAACCTGTGATGTGTTACTCTTCGGAGTTGTTGACCATTGACTTGAAGCTGAAAGTTCGGTAAACGTTTCCTCGTGAACGGCATCACTACTGTTTTTTCTAACGACACCTCCATGCCCCGTTGAGACAAGAAGATGGTAACCTTGTCTAGTGCCTCCTGAAGACGTGTACGAAGCGCTGTCCACTGTTTCCCGGAAGACCACAGACATAAGTCATCGCCATACATACTCAGACGTACACCTCGTGGTAACAGGGACGGGAGTGTCGCCAGTAGGGCATTAAAAAGCATGGGACTGAGTACTGCTCCCTGCGGCACTCCTGCGGTCGGTCACTGAGTGTTTCTGTGTATCCCCGGTGCTGGTCATGAACACCGCCCGGCCACTTAAATAGTTAGCAATCCACCTCAGCGCTCGCCCCCTTATGCCGAGGGAATAGAGGCCATGCAGAACATGAGGGTGACTTGCAGTGTCATACGCCCTTTTGATGTCAAGGAACACAGCTGCAGTCAATCGTCCACCCAATCGCTCCTGTTCAACTGTTGATACTAGGTCCAGCACGCAATCCATTGTACACCTTCCTCTTCGGAACCCCGCCATCTCTTTCGGCAGACGATTGCGCGATTCCAAATACCACTCAATCCGAGATAGGATAATACGTTCCATAATCTTGCACAAGCAGCTTGTCAAGCTTATTGGGCGAAACGAGTCTATTTGACTTGGTGCTTTCCCCGGCTTCAGAATAGGTATTGCTCGCGATACCTTCCAGCCCTCAGAGATAGTTCCCTTTTGCCATTGGTCATTCATCAACCGAAGCAATACATTCCGAGCCACATGGCCAAGATGCATTATCATTGCCATTATCAAGATGCCAAAGAAGTGAATGGGACTATTCATACATGCGTCGTATACTAGCCTCACTCTGCACATTTTTCATCATGCTCTGAAGTTTAACGGAACGCAATCATCGCGAACGGCAGTCGCCGCCAACACTATAACGCGCACCAGTGGCATGGCCGAGCGGGTTAAGGTGTCCCGCTAGTTGGTGGTAGCCAGGGTCGTGCTGAAGATTGGGAGGTGATGGGTTCGAATCCTACCACCGGATGTGCTGTCTGAGGTTTACCCTGGGTTTTCGGATGGCTTTCCAGACGTATGTCGGCACAGTTCCTTCTGAAGTCGACCCAGGACGCATACTAACCCCCCTGTCCCCCACTCCTTCCTACTGTCCTCTCTCCATCTGTCCACGCCCGTACGCCGCTCATAGCGACAGTTGCTTCGCGGCGCTAACACTGACTTAAAAAAAAAAACTATAACCCGCATTGCCGACTCCCGCAGCAGGAAACGAAACGGACGACCTTCTAAAAGGTGCGTCCTCACTATGCCGGTCTGCAAAACCGATCAGCTGTCCCCGATGTGCTTTGTCTATGGTTCGCAGCTGAGGTGCGTCGCACACTTCACCTGGAAAGACTCCATTTTCTTAGCCAGCGTGCTCGAGCCGTGCGCCGACATTTTCCCCGTATCTTTCGCTTAGGCGAAAGCGCGGAGGCAGCGAAACAGTTCTTCAAAGCACGGGGAAGAAAGAAAAAAAAAGTCTTAATCATACGGCGTGATGATAACGTGGCACTCTCTTTGTTAGGAGGAAGAAACGGATAAATGCGTTTTGCCCATATCTGCATACGCAGAGGAGACGCTCGGAAAGCCCCTGCTTTCATTTGCCGACTTGTTTTAGCAGGCAGATGGAACTAGATATATCGCTATGTTTACACCTACGACAGAAGTGCTAACGTAGGCGTTGCGTATTTGCGTTTGATACCGTGAGGAACTTATGTGTTTATACGTGGTTGGTTTGTTTGTTGGTTGGTGGCGGGGTTATTGATCCTTTCCGAAAGGCGAGAGAACGTCTATATTTACTCCATAATATGGTGCACACGGGTTTCCATCTACTGAAAAGTATCGGTGATGATGTCGATTATGTGAGTTCTAATGGCGCGGCTAAGTTTTTGAATCGAGAAATGTTAGTTGTTGTTGAACGTCTAAATGTGCACGTGCCGTTACGATGGGAAGCTTTACAAAATAAAGGACACTTTCTGTATGCGCTACAACATTTAGTTCATCTGTCAATGTTAATACGACACTGTTAATAGTCTATGATAATAGACTAATTATATATATCATATTAATAGACTAACTATAAAATTTACTAATATAAATTTAACAATAGACTATTAATATATTAATAGACTAAATATAGACTATTAACATAACAGTCTATACGACAGTATGTCGTATAAACTGTCGTATTCAGTAAATTTCGCTAATAGAGTTACATGCTCGTATACGGTCTCATATCTATGCTGAGCGAAAGTACGCTACGTAAATCAACGAAGCTCTGACGACCAATTTGCACGAAAATTTAAAAAACAAAAATGGGGAAGTCGTTGAAACAAATTCCACAAGGACAGCCGTCGTCCTATGATTACAGAGACAGGGCAAGGTGTTCCATGATTATCCCATGGTAATTGGAAGGTGTCCTTGCAGAGGTGATTATGAAGTACGTGAGGAGAAGGAGTTGTGAACAGAACGAGCAGCTCAACGTAATGGTATCTTCCGAGTATATTTTTCTCTTGTGTATCTCGTAAGGTGAAGTACCCACCCCTCGGCAGAAAGCGACTGCGGGGTCACGTCGTCGCAAGGCTAATTACTACGTGAAAAACGGGAAATTTTGAAAAGAAATGTAATATGTGTGCTGTTAATACGAGGTTTTCGTGCTGGGTTATAAAAAGTACGGTAGCTAAGCATGACGTCCTCCGTGTAGCAGTTTGCAATTTAAACTCAGTCAAGAGACGAGACTTTGTAATTAGCAAATTAACATTAAGCTAGATGTAAAAAAAGGATGGAAAGAAACAGGAATAATAAATAGAAAGAAACAGGAGAGCTAGAAGTTCCGAGTGACAACATGAATGCTAAGAAATAACACGCTGGATGACAGGTACAGCTTGAGACGAAAGTTCGCGGAACACGGCACTGTCGCATTTCTTCATAAGAGCGGACCCCTGCTAGATATCAGGAAGTGATCGAATAAGAAACTGGTGGCCGGCTAGGCTACTCAGTCTCAGTCATCTCTCAGTATATATGTCCGCTCCTCTTTGCTGGTAGGTTGTCACTTCAATGGAGGAAAGCTTCACCGCGGTGTTCCGTAAACTTTTTGTCCAAAGCTGTACCTCTTTGGTATAACCTTTGCAGCAACGCAGCATGAAGAGTGGGTACTCGTGCGATTGAATTTATCCACGAACATGGGCAGATTCAGGTATGAAACAGTATCTGTCTCTTTCGTTACATATATACGGTAGATAAAGATAGAAGCTTCAGCTTAGCAGCAACAGGGCTCCAGCGTGAACCTTCTTCTCTATTCACCATTCTTCTTCATTCACCATCTTCTCTCCCTCAAGCAATGGGATAGGGTGCCGCCTCAGCGGCGAAACATCCCACTACATCGTCATTACTTATTTGTTGTTGTTGTTGTTGCTCAGGCTGTGAGAGCATCCGATATTTCGAACAGAAGACACTGTTCACTGTATTAATGCCTCAGCACTAGAAAGTTCATTGTGCGAAAAAAGGCGCCGTCTGTTCTAATGTAAGACTGCGTTCCTAGCAGTGTGTCAGTATACAAGAGGAAATATACGGGGTGTTTTTTTTTATTCGTTGCATAATGTTTATACAAAAAAAAAAAAAAAAAAAAAAACTAGCGGACCAAAATAGGTGCCGTTTTCGCAGTTGAGTTATATGGCCAGGCGAACGTTCTCCCGAAGAAAGTATGTCACTACAAGATTACTAATTACCGAAAATTCATTAATGGACTCTTTAATCAGGGGATTTCGCGCGCCCAAAAAAGAGAGAGATAACTGAACGGGTGATATTCCTCCTTGAAAGCCTTTCCATGTTTAAAAAAACTCTTAAGGGTGGATTACATGCGAAGAACTTATACGACGAACTTCACCCGGGGCAGGACAAAGTGCGGCAGCACGACGCGGAATGTTCGCTGGCTGCGTTACATGGAGCGAAGAAGCAGCGGATGCCGCTGCGCGTTCGTTGCGGGGTTCTCAGTGTGTGCAGACAAGAGAAACACGTTGTGGTCAAAGATTAAACGAACAAGCAAGCTTTGTAGACTATTATTCCTGCTTTCTAATAATCAAACTACGCTATAAAAGTGTTATAACCTTCATTAAAAACAATTTTTAGTCTTTAGGTAGAGCGTGGTCCGTCTACACTGCGCGGGGAGAAAGTCGTAGGAGAAAGAGCCGCTGCCCAGATTGATATGGGGGTCCTCTGGCGCCTTCTCGAACTATTGCTGACGAAGTGGAGAGAACTTGCGAAAAAAGAGGAAAGGAAAAGGAAGTTCGGGGTGCATCCCATATGGCAGGCAATAGAAAATTCTAGACGCGCCGCTTTTGATGTCATTGCTGGTGCTTGGCCTGGCACAACGGGTGAACAGCGCGAAGACGATGACGACTACGTACGGCGAGCAGAAGACGGAAGTCCTGACCAGTATTGAGCTCTAATTGGCTGTTTCCCCGGCGCTTGCAGCTGGCCGCTTCCGGGAGCGTCGGACGCCGAGCGAAATTTTATGGCCTGATTAGGTCGACTGCCGGCGGCATATTTTTGACGCCGGCGCCACGCCGGCCCCGCCGGGCGAAGTTCGCCGACTGTTCGTCGCATATTCGCTCCATGTAACCCGCTCTTTAAACGCGCACGTGCGTTGAAATATCCACAAATCTGAATTTCGCCATAGAAATGAACAACAACAATAACAAATAAATCGTGACCATCCAATTGAGCTGAAACAGGAACTACGCGCTTTTCGAGCGACAGGCAATCCACGTGTACAGGACCACGTGCTTTGTAGCGATGGAGCTGATTGGTGTATTCTCTGCGAGATCGACCTTTGTGGGACACTGTCACCATTCTAGTGTGGATAACACCTGGGCCGATGTTCGGAGTTGATGGTTCTTTTCCGCAATTCTTGTGTATATTCACCGGAAGATCACTTGTGCCACGATGGTACGAAACTGTTCCGTTCCCCAATGCTCCACCTGCTGCACTGAACGCGGAATAAACGTGTAAAAGCAGACTACGCGTCCACACTGCAGTAGTTCTCCGTTATCTGCAGCGCGCCGACACCGTTCGATCTCGGAGCGAATAGGAGCTAATCTGTTTGCCTGATAGACCGCTCTCCCACCCAGAGGAGGCGAAGGTCGCTTCATTTCTGCGCTCGAAAACTGCGTAGTTCGTGTTTCGGCTCACCTGCATAGCGGAATTCAGTGATGGATATTTCAACACAGGTGCTGTTTAAACATGGAATGGCTTTCAACGAGGAATATCTCTCGTTCTGCTACATCGCTTTTTGCGCGAAATCCCCTAAATAAAAAGTTAATTAATGAATTTTAGTTAATTAGTGATCTTTTAGTTACGTACTTTCTTCGAAAGAATGTTCGCCAGGTCATATAATATAAATCAACTGCAAAAACAGCATCTATTTTGCTATGTTGGTTTTTTTAGAAGAAATTCTGTAATGAATAAAAAAGAAGTATCCTGTACAGTAGATATAGGTACTATATCAGAGTATAACAACAACAACAATAAATGAAGAGGTGATGATGACATGGGATGTTTCCCCGTGGTAGCCACAGGACCCTACTCCACTTCACAGTGGTTAATATGAGAGTATGAATTATGGTGAGAGTGAAGCGACGACAGGTCGGAGTTCTGTTCTGTTCTGTGCGAACGCCGGGTACTTCGATGTCAACTTCTCCTCCACCACAGACCATTCAGCCTGTCCAAAGTACTTGGCCCATGGAGCTCCCCTGCGCATCAGTGCCGGGCTCTTCGCTCCCTTTTTGCTTTCATCGTTTGACTCCTCGAAGAGCTCTTATCAGAGTATAAGACATGTGTAATAGGTGATAGTCGTGTATGATTAGTTAGTAGTAGCGATAGCTCATTTTAATTAATAGTAATTAGCATTAAGGAAAATTAAAGATTGAATTGATTACTTGCAAACTGAAAGATTTTCAATGAATTGAAGTTAATTGACTGTGAATTAAATTTGAACTAATATGAAGTAAATTGAACTGTATGTGAATTAGGCGCGAGACGTCCTAAAGAGATAGCCTAATGCTGGGCATTTAACTCGCATGACACACACACACACACACACACATACATTGGATGATGATCGCTCCCCCAAATTTGTTTTCCACTGGATACTAGCTTCGCTTTTTGCGATGTTTCCGCTTACTGAACGAAGACGAGGATGCCTCTAGCATGATGGCAGGGTACAAGTGGCTCAGGCATGTCGTGGTCCGCGGTCGACGTTCGATGGGCACCGTGTTCTGAGAACTGTGGTGTTGCTCATGGCCATGTCTCGCGGCGTAAAATTGCCATTATAATATTGTTGCTACCTGTCTCTTGGTCCAATAGCCGCTGCGAGACGGGATGAATCACATCACTGAGGCGCAGTTTACGTTCGCATCGGTGCTAGGTCCCGGTAGCATGCAACACCATCACCTACTACTTTTCTTCGTGGAATTTCTAAGGGACCCTGGCCTCGTATATCCTCTGTAATTGAGCTGGCCTCATGTTGTGACCTTTCTGCCTTTGTGCGCTGATATTACCTGGCCATGAGGGCTTCCTGTTCATACCGACGACAAGGACGTAAATATCATGTTTCAGGCTCAGAACGTCCTATCGGTGAAAGTCGCTGAGAAGGTTAGCCAGCTGTAGGACTCGAACCCACATCTTCTGCATTACCGGTCCAGGGCTGTACCAATTGAGCTAAGCTAACACGCATCCCCAGCGACTTTCGGGGTGCGTCATCTGAAGGGACAAACCAGACACTCACTCTCACTCATTCTCCTTTCACTCTTACATTTTTGCTCACTCATACACGCATTCATACGACGGGATCGACGCAAGCGGCACCTGTTGAACAAGAGAGAACTGATGTTCTGAGGCTGGAACAACATAGAAAGGACAAATACAAACAAAGCCTCAAATTGCCTAAGAAATTAACGATGAAAGATGAAAGTCGCTGAGAAGGTTAGCCAGCTGTAGGACTCGAACCCACATCTTCTGCATTACCATCTTCTGCATTCTATCACCTTCTGCATTTTCTACCATCTTCTGCATTCATCGTTAATTTCTTAGGCAATTTGAGGCTTTGTTTGTATTTGTCCCTTCTATGTTGTTCCAGCCTCAGAACATCAGTTCTCTCTTGTCCTATCGGACTTTCCATCGTGTTCACCAGATTCCGCTGCCTCGTACTTGTATGTATGTATGAGAAGAAATATAGGACATAATGTGAAGATGATGATGATAATTGGAGGTTTACGTCGCGAGACAACTGAGATCATGAGCGACGCCACAGCGGTCGGTCTGTGGATTGCTTTTGCCCACCTGAGAGTTCCTTAACGTGCGATGAAAGCTCATCACACGGAACCCCGTAATTAACGTCCCTCGCGGAAGACGGCGTGTCTAAGCAACTTGTACCCTGCTACCAAGTTGCTGGCGCCCTCGGTCGGGTTCGAACCCGCGATCAGAAGGCGAACACGCTACCGACTGAGCCACCGAAGCCGGTATAATGTGAAGAGAGTGTCCCGTTAGATGAATGAGGCCCCCTTGGTAAGGTGTGGGAAAGCAGGTTTCTGCGTAGCTTAACTGGCAATCGAGAGATGTGTGGTTCGATCCCTGCCGCTGTCTGGCTTTTTCGACGACTACCATATTTCCAGTTATATCATTATTCGTCAACCATTCCTTCAGCTTATCATTTCGTATCTTATAGTGACCAGTGCGCCTGTGTAACCTGAGGTCGTGTGCCACAAATTAGATTCCCCACTTATCCTGATCACAAGTATTTATTGTGGTTTGATCGAGTGTCTGATGCTGAGCGTATTAGAAAAATAGACTTCCGATCGAAGTATGTTGAGTTCCCAACCTGATGCTTTCTGGTTTACCTGCACGAATCTAATTACAGCGCCTCTTTCTACGCGGCCCTACTACGACGTTCCGTGAGATACAAAACCGCTGGCCGTCTTTCCGGCATGCGTAGCCCCTTCCCTCAGCTTTGTCCTTTCCAGCTCCTCCAATTATCATAAATGCGTAGAACGCACCCCAGAATACCGAGTTCCCGCACAACTTCCCTGTTTACCTTCGTCGAGAGAACTTTTCCCCGCCTTTGAAGCCACGCGTGTGGAGAAAGGGGCCACGCGGTGTCCTTAGTAGAAAATCTTGTAGAGTGCACGCTCGGAGGGTTTGGGAGAGTCTCGTGACGCCCCGTCTCGCCAATCGATAGAATCGAATGCTTCGATGGGGAAAAGTCTTACCTACCTTTCTGAAGTTTATGTTGTAGGACGTATCTGCTGATCTGGCTGTTCCCGTTGTACGGTGCTTGCCATTGGATGGTTGCGGAGCGGCTGGTGTAGTTGGTAACCGTCAGGCTGCTCGGGGCATCGGGTGGCTCTGCGACGGGGAAAGTATGCAATTATTAGCCTTCGATTTTTTTACGGTAAATCCCGAGTCCAACTAACGTGAATTACAATCACGGTCATTTGTGAAGTCCTTGGCAATCACCATAGATGGGTAGAAATCCATCGAACCGGTAGAATGTAGGAAGGGAGTTGCCTCAGGACAGAAGCCGCCGATATTTCGAACAGAGACTGTTCTTCTGGGAAGAACAGTCAGAAGAAGAACAGTCTCTGTTCGAAATATCGGCGGCTTCTGTCCTGAGGCAACTCCCTTCCTGGCAATCACCAGTTTGTTCTAGAGTCACCGGACTCTAGTTTGTTCTAGAATCACTAAATAAGCTTCGCTTAAGAGTATCGACACTGAGGTCCAAGGCAGAGCAGGAGCGCCACCTTGTTTCCGCACCACACCGGTACCGTCCACAGTTGAGGATCGAAGACGGCTAACATATAATGCTCACTGTGGAATACAGAAGCGTGTATGATTGTTGTGCAATAATCCATGTATTGTCCACCAGAGCGTCCCGAGGATGTCAAGATGAGCTCAGGGCCTTCAACCTTGATGAGCTGCTTGCAAGAGAAAGGAACATTTCATTCGCGTACGATAGATGGCATCGTGCGCTAAAGTGCGCGTGCGCATGTCTACCGTTGCTCGGAAACAAGATGGCGCATGCTCGCTCTTGGAGCTCAGTGATGATACTCTGAAGCGAAGCTTATTTAGTGAATCTAGCTTGTTCGAGACGCTGTATATGTTCCCTTTTCTGTGTCTGCTCTTACGTGTTCTGTTTTCTTAAACGCGTCTATGGTGGGATACAACGGGGCAGTTTCTGCAAAGTGCTGCATTTCAATACGAACATGTCTATGGTCATGATATCGTGATTTCTTGTGACACTTGGTGTGCGTCTTTCTTTTTACTGCGTAGCCCCATGAGAACACACCACTAGGGATTCTGCAGGGGGACAGTTGCCGCTAGTTGACTTCCTGAATTGAACTACAGTTGTCGGCAGATATTACGCATGTGTAACGCTTTTTATATTGAATCGGTGGCGTGTGACTAAAGGGTACATCTCACCTGTCGTGTTTACGTGTGTCTAGTTAATCAATTTCATTAAAATACAATTCATTTCATATCGAGCACGTAAGATGGGCAACTCAAGTGGTGAAACATCTGATGTGATGACCATTATGCCTTTGGTATAGTTTAGTCCCGGAAGCTTCAACCTGATTTTAGAAATCAAGTGTTGAAGAGATATAGTTCAAGCCAGCAGTAGGAGGTATTGAAACGACAAAAAACTACAAAGAGTGAAGGAAGGGAGTTGCCTCAGGACAGAAGCCGCCGATATTTCGAACAGAGATTGTTCTTCTTCTGGGCACCGTCCTCATCATTGGCATGGTATTTAAAGGGTTAGGTGTGACGTGTTTAAAGGTTCATGCGAATTGTGGGTCAACAGCCCGGAGGGAAGAAAGGTTCCGTACGGGTTTCTACGGCCACATAACCCCCTCCACACTCTAACAAAGCAGCCATTCACTCCGGCCGTAGAAACCCGTACGGAACCTTTCTTCCCTCCGGGCTGTTGACCCACAATTCGCATGAACCTTTAAACACGTCACACCTAACCCTTTAAATACCATGCCAATGATGAGGACGGTGCCCAGAAGAAGAACAGTCTCTGTTCGAAATATCGGCGGCTTCTGTCCTGAGGCAACTCCCTTCCTACATCTCTACCGGTTCGCTGGATTTCTACCCATCTACAAAGAGTGAAGCATCTCAAAACAATTTTAGTGAGTAACGAGTTTGATGCGGGACCTCCACTACATCGGTTGACAAAAACTGATGATACAGCAAGATATGTAGCAAGTTTCCGCTTCATTCTCCCTCTTCTTTGTTGTATATTTTGCTGCATATTTCATTCTTAATTCTTTCTACTGATTTTACAACGTATGGATCATGCAAGACGAAGCGCTTCAAAGCGACAAAAAGAAGAGCGACGAAAGCAACAGTCGTACTCTGGTTCACGTTACACGCTTAGAAATGAACTTCACCGCATAGCACGCTCCTAACCAACTGTCATCTCGAATGATATCGTTATCTGCCCTGATTTGTTGATAACCGGAGGCGTACTCCTTTTTTGTGACACTTATGCTGTTCATAATTGTCTCAAAAAAGCGTACGCCTCCCGTTTTCAACAAATCAGGGCAGATAACGATATCATTCGAGATGACGGTTGGCTATGAGCGTGCTATGCGGTGAAGTTCTTTTTTTTTTTTTGGCTATAGTCGTGACGATGCACACTTGAGTGCGGCCAACAACGGCAAGCTACCTCGACCCCCCCCCCCCCTCATTTTTAAGAGAGTAGCAAACAGTCCTCCATATTTCTGCGATATTTTCTTTTTACCTGCGTTCATAAATGTGCGTTCAACTCATGCCATTTGCGAGTCAAAGTTTTAAAGCGTTAAATTAAATCCTTCGTTGTTGCCGAATTCGGGGGCCAATCAGTCATCTTGTCACGACATACTGCCAATATTTCGGGCGAGGAATCCGCACGTATACAAATTTAACGTTCAATTTAGATGCAGATTTGTACAGAGGACATTCGTTGGCCTTTGCAGAACTGCTGGCATTAATCATAGACATTCGCAGGCCTCGAAGCGGTGTACGGGCACAGTGTAGAGTTACAAGAATGCGAGGGGACTGCCGTCCTCTGAAATTAATAAGCAGATAGGATTGAAGAAGTAACTTAATAATCATACTACTATATAATCGTCCGGAGTAAACAAATCTTGCTGAATTATCTTTTGATGAAAAACATGAAGAAAATACGACAAATAGATGACAATAAATGAACATTTACATGCAACATGTGTCGTAATACCCCCTAGAAAGGGGTCGTTGGTGCGAAATAAATAAATGAATGAATAAATAAATAAATAAATACTTCACCACATTAAACAACAAACCCTGTCAGCAGCGGCATGGCCGAGGGAGTTCAGCACCTGCTGTGTGAGGTGGTCCTGCGCTTTCCGGCAGTGTTTCCAGACATTTCCCCTTGAAGTCGGCCCAGGACCCACACTAACATATCCCTCGTTTCCCACCCCTTACTCCTCTCCCTGTCTCCTCGTCTGCACGCCGCTCTTGCCTCAGTTGCTTCGCGGCGCTAACACTGAATCAAAAAAATATAAACCCTATCATGAGAAATAAGAGAATCTTCGACACGGCACGACGCCCTATGGCAGCCCCACCACCCGGTTCCTCTCTTCCGTTTCCTAGTCGGTGTCCCGAAGAACGTTGTACTCTGGGCATCTAACGTGAAAGAGGCGGGACTGGAAGCACCAGTTTTTCTCTTCGGAGTCAGTCTTTTGTTGCAGGGAAGAATGTTTCGCAGGGTATGAAGGGGTTGCATGCGAATGAACGGCGTGACTGATGGCTGTCTTTGTCTTCGGTGTAAAAATGTGGTATGCTCAGGCGCGTGGGGCCTGAGCTTAATGTTGGACTAAGTTTTCGGTAGCATGCTGCGTTACGGATGGTGTAAGGAAAATGCATTGTGCTGGAGATTTATTGTGGAGAATGCTTGACGCGTATGACGGCGTTATTTTGGAGCGATCTTGTTGTTTGAAGGTTATGGCGAACGTGTTGTCGGTGGGCGGTATTGTGGTGAAGCGTTGCCCTTTGTATTTAGGTGATTAATTGTAGGCTTTTCGTCCTGTTAACATAACATAAATAATGAGGGTTGAAGAAGAGAAAGTAGTACAGTTCCAGATAAACTTAAATTAAACACTGTTTCATTGGCTGATGGACACTGTGCTATCACCTTATCCCCCCCCCCCTCCCTGCGATAGTCGTGACGTTGTGGCCGGCGTCGCCGACAACGGCAAGCAGTTCAATCATGATCATTATTACCACCACCGTCTTATCGTTGCTGCCAGTCTAGAGCACGAATCAAACGAAAATGCGTTATGCATGAATGTGTTTGTGTTTGGTCGCAGTACGCAGCACGCTGTACGAACATCTCTGAACGACGACGTAACCCTCCATTAGTCGCGAAATATACCTGACGTATTATACTTCTGTCATGCGGGAGATTGAATGCCATTTCCAGTGAATGACATTCACACTGAATGGCATTCGTTCGTGCTGCGTAGAGCTACAGAGGGAAAAAGTCATACACTGTGCTCTTTTGGTTTCGGCTGAGTTGCAGAGCAAAATTCGGCGATGGATATTTCACGGTATGCACTCGTTTCACAATTTTTAGATAGATGGCTTTCAACGAGGATTGTCTCCCACTATGTTATCTCGTTTTCGCCAAAGGTATTTCCTTCATTAAAGAGTTAATTAATAAATTTTAGGTAATTAGCCATTTTAGTTTAGTCATTAATTATCCATTAGTCATTTTAGGTATGCATAATTCGTAGTTATACATACTCTCTTCGGGAGGCTATCCGCCTGGCGGTATAACTCAAACGATATCTATGCCGCTTTTTCTTCTAAAAAATTATGTAAAGACTAAAAAAAAAAGAAAGAAAACGCCCCGTATGTTATTCACAAATGGTGGTAATGACCATATTCAAAAATATTAGGACCGCATAATGCTAAGTGTGTGCATCCATTTGTTATGGATTTTTATATTTTTTTAAATGGCCTAAGAAAAGCGTAGCAGCCACAACTAGTCGCAGCGCTCCATAGGTTCAAACACGCACAACAAATGAATACTATTGATGGCTTCTTGGCCCTGAGGGTATATATATAAATAAATGAATATATTAAGCATCGGCGCTGCAGTTGATTGGAAACGAGATTACTTCTTTGTAAATTGTGTGAAGTCCTCGTTTTTAATGCGAAATACTAGTAGAAATGAACTTGTCAAACGCATGTCGGTCGATGACTTCTAATTAGTGTCTTCATTATTATTATTAATATTATGTATTATATACTATTTGACGTTGCTGTTTTATTGTACCTCAGCCATCCAGGGTGCGCCGTTCATGCCAGGGGTAACGCGAATGAGCGTATGACATTCGTTTAGCAAATTTATTTTCACCTAATGTCACTATACATGCTTTTTTTATTATTATTATTATTTGCGACGGATTTTTGCGGCTCATGTAAGCTTCCGACGGCGAAGGTCATGTGTTCCTGAAGCGTGCGGTTTCGGCTTTGGCTCATTTGCTAAGGAAATTTCGGCGATGGATATTTCAACGTTCGTGCTGGATTCAGGATAAAAAAAAAAAAAGAAAACGATAGAATGGTTTTCAACGAGGATTGTATACCATTATTTAGTTACTCATCTTTACGTATTTACATATTCTGTTAGAGAGGATGGCCACCTAACCGTATAACTGAACTAACGGCACCCATACTGTTCTCATACCTTATATATATATATATATTTTTTATCTGCTACGGGTAAAAACTCCGGTATGTGTTCATGTGGCAGCGAATGAATGATATTCATTTCTCCACGGGTGTGACAGGGTGTATTAATCGTGGTCAGCCACCAGCCACTTAAATACAGCAAATAACCAAACTACTATATTTGTTTGGAGTCTACACAGGGTGTTTCAGTTATATCCCCGGGCTAAATAATTCGCGAACGGGTGCGCCAAACTCACCAAACGGGTCACCAAGCGCGTTAGAATTTTTATTTAAATAATGAGCGCCTCCCACTCATACACGCTGTGCGCAGCTTGTAGGTTATATCGGACAGATACTTGTAAAAAGAAAGTTCCTCGATTGGTGCACCCGTTCGCGAATTAGTTAGCCCGCGAACTCAAAAACACCCTGTACACGTTTCGCACTGCCATCCGAAGCGCACAATAGCTTCCTCTCGCTCCTCCCCCTTTCCAAGTTTTTTCTCCTCGTTAAATTTCATTCTTTCCCCATGTAGCACAAAAAAAAAAAGAAAAGAAGAAGAAGGACCCAACCAATGGCATGACTTCCAACCACTTTTACACAAGCCGACGACATTAACGCAGGAAATACATTGAAGATGAAATCCAGGATCGCAAAGGCGATATCTTATCGACAGTTTTTTTTTTTCTTCTTCTCCACGTTCCTCACCCACCCAACTCCCGACAGGAAACGCCTCGATGTAGGCAGACGACAATCGAGATACACTCTATGTAATAATAGATCCAAGTCATCATCGTCGCCCACTCGCTCAGGGCTTGATCCATATTCGATCATTTCGAAAAAAAAATCGAAAGTAGGAAAGTATAAAAAAGATAGGAAAAAGAAAGGGATTCTCCCTCGAAGGAAAGCAGGTACCTGTCACTGCGTTATCATTTTGACGGTACCTTGTTTTTGCGCGGCGAACTGATGATGAAAAGGGATCGATGAATGCCAGCTCCCTTCGTTTCGTTGCTTTTCCTTTTCCACCTCAACGAATTCGTTCGTGCTGCTTTGCGATTGGAGGAATTGACTGTCGTTTACGTATCGCGTATATATAAATATTTATATACGTGTATGTACGTTTTTTTTTTCCTGTTGGGATGATGTGTTGCGGCTCTGTGGATGTCCTTCGTACGCGTTTATAGCGTATAGGTTTTTACAACTGAGAAACCGATTTTTCGCGGCGGGCTTATCGATCTTGCTTCGCGCCGGGATCTTCGAGGATGTGGTAGGCGGGAAGGGCAGATAGGATTAGAGAAAAAAGGAAAGGAGGAATCGTTTTTGAGGTTTCAGGTCTGCCCGAACCAAGAGGTTACATTGATTGAACGGGGTGTTTTGGGGGATTCTCGTATTTTTGTTCAATGTAGACAGGGTTCATGTTTGCATTTGCATTTTTTTTGTACGATACTTTTCAGGTACATTTGCTAGTGCAAAACTTATCTACCTCGGTAGTACTGTATCTTCAGCGGCGAGGTACATGTTGCTCAGCTACGCGAACACGACACAAACCTCACCTGCAGAGACACTCCCACAGGAAAAAATATGAGAAAAATAGACGGACGAGTTCTAGAGAACGATATTCCTTGTATGCCCCTGTCATGTGAGCACGTATCTGCCGAAAAATTGTTCCACGCGAAACCCGAGCTTGTGAATATGATATGTGTCTCCTACCTTGAACGATGAGTTGGAGATGAGTAGAATCTTCCCCGTAGTTATTCCTCGCTTTACATGAGTACACAGCCGAGTCCTCTCGAACAGTTTCCAAGATTTGCAGCAGGGACTGGACGTCGCCATTCTTGTCCTCGCCATCTTTTGTCTGATGCCTACAAAGAGAAGAAAGAAACGACAAAAAGGACTTAGCCGAAGCTAAACGTACACCGTCTACTAGCATATGCAAAGCCTGGACAAATAGCCACTGTCTTTCACTGTCGCTTCCTCATCGCCTTCCGCGACACTACGCATCCCTGCTTCACCGCATGCGGCTGAATGTTGCATTTACACCAGTTATGAGGCAGCGTCTTGGCCGTGCGCCCTCGGACCTTTGTGCAGCATGCAGTGTGCGTGCAGACCTGCACCACCTACTTATGGACTGCCCGGACTACCAGCGGGAGCGTGCGATATTGCAGCACGAACTGCATGCGATCGATCATCGCCCCTTTACCATAGGCAAGGTGCAGGGCCCATGGTCCAGTCCAGCTCATACACGCCAAGGTCTGCGTCACCTCTGGGACTTCTTGTCATCAACAGGCCTCTCCACCCTGCTTTGATTACCGGACCCCTTATCATAATCATCATCATCTCTCATCACGTACAAGTGGCACTGGGGCAGCGCCCAGCCTGCTGGCCGGCATCAGCCCCATCTCATCATCGTATCTCTATTTTTGTGTGTGTGTGTGTGGACAAATAGCCTCTGCGTCTATATATGTCGTGCTATATGTCGGTTCTAAGTATTACCTGCAAGACGTTCGATGCTCACTTCTATTCTACCTCGGCATCTAGGGCTAGTACAGCTTGGGACAAAAGTTTACGGAACACGGCGTTGGCGTATTTCTACATCGGAGCGGCCCCGTCATACCTGCCAGGAATAGCTTGAATAAGAAACAGGTGACCAGCTGTTCTCTCCATCGTTTAGTATGTGTGTCTACTCCCGCTTGCTGCTAGGGTGCTGCTCAAGTGGAGAAATGTCACATCCCGCTGTTCCGTAAACTTTTGTCCCAAGCTGTACACCTATTCTCCCTTTACAGGGGTTGTTGCACTTGGCTTCCAAGGTGTGTGGTGTAAATTAAAAAAAATGCTTTATACGAGTGGTAGATATTTACACTAATAGAAGTAGATAATAGTAGATATGCCTGATAATAGACGATAGACGCTTAGAATTTTGCATCGCGAATACCGAAACTCATACGGCTGAGCAATCACTGCAGGGCAGGTCACGTGGTCACGAGATCCAATAGGATTGACCGTTTTTATACTTTAAAAGCGATAAAAACCCTCGTGCCGGGAAACAAACAAAATGACGACACAACACACAGCACAGACTGACGAACAAGCTTGTTCGTTAGTCTGTGCTGTGCGTTGTGTCGTCCTTTTGTTTGTTTCACGGAACTGGGGTTTTTATCGCTTTTAAGGTATAAAATACCGAACAACCCAATTTGAAACCATTTTCAATTAGGACTGATCGAGCGAAGTTCACGTTCGTCTAACTTCAGAGCTCGACGCCGGAGACTGTTCAACAGTTTGCACCGTTCCAAGTACGACCCGTAGTAGCCTAATTCTAGCCTAATTCTTTTTCCTAATTCTAATTTTCCTAGCCTATTTTTTTTGCGTCAATACTTAGTACGATGGATGTACGCGTATGATGCAATGATCTCCGTACATGTATGTCAGAATGTCACAACTCCTCCAAACCTATGACTAATACCTCCTACACACGCGTAGGCTAGATTCCTTTGGAGACCGCAGACACACGGCAGTGACTTAACAGTTTTTCTCCGCGCATGCGCCGGAAATGTGGCGCTAGATGTTCAGACAAGAAGTGACAAAGCAACATATTTTCGAACAACAACAACGACGACTTTATTTCGAGATGATGGCTGGGGAGTTTCATCGCCAGGGGCGATACTCTATCCCATTGCTGGTGTTGATGCTGGGAATGAAATAATGAGCCCCTTCACAATAAGGATCGAAGTGCTATAGTACCCAGAAAGGTGAGGAGAGCCTTGAGGGCAGAGCGGTGATGGGCTGGATGTGGCCAGGGACCACGCAAGTTTGTGAGAGAGAGGGGACGAGAGTACAGCTCGTTAAGGGATCCGGAGAGTACGGTTCGGGAATGTTGATAGTGCGGGCAATGGAGAAGAATGTGCTCTAGATCTTCTACAGCACCGCAGTGACTGCACTGGCGAGAGTCAACTTGCCTCAAGCAGTAACGCCACTGCGTTGTAAAAGCGACATCGATGCGCGTTCAATGAACTAATGCGGCGTCTTGACGAGAGGTATGTCGAGGCATGCGGAACGCGAGCGCTGGATTAGCTCTCCTCAGCTTGGCCGGGAGGAGAATGTCCGAGGTCCATTGGCGGAAAGCCAGAGGAGTCACGAGGCGTCCAAGGACGGAACGACGATCTCCTCTCAGCAGCGCAATACGCGTTCGTCTCCGAGACGAGAGAGCTGCTTCTGCGGTACTGTCGGCCTGTGCATTCCCTTAGACACCGCAATGGGCTGGAACCCATTAGAGAACCAGCGTAGACAAGGTTGTAAGCCATTAACACATTCAACACCAACGGTGCGGATGAGCCTCGGATGGCAGAATTTTCAATTGCTTACAGCGCAGACTTAGAATCAGTGAACACGACCCATTCCCGCGGGGTAAAATCAACGATGTGCTGCAGAAAGAAAAGCATGGCATAATTTCGAGCTGTTTGTTTTGAATCGCTAAACATGTGGCGCATTTTGTTCAAATAGTTCAGCGGGTGTATCTGATTGCGAGAACGTTTTATAATTAGTCACAGAAGTCTTCGGCGGCGTCTTGGAAACGTTGTCGATACTGCCGACCCTTCTGTAAGCCTATCAAACTAAAAATCACTCGTATTAGGCATGATGAGTTCACGAAACTGTTTCAACAATTCATAAATAATTAACTACTTCTTGAGACGCGAATAGTCGGCTGACTTTGCGTTCGAGGCTACTCCTTGTCGGTTGCAGAGGAGATGGTCAATCCTCTCCTCCAAAAAAGTGAGGTACTTATAACAAGATTCTCCGTTGTCGTGTCTCAGTGGGCACAAACCTCTCTTGAAAAGCCCTTAGGATGCACGTATGTCAGGGATATTTCTCTTCTGAGACTATGTCGGTAACCAAGCCTGTATCTGGGCCCTTTTTCTGGTCCTATTCCGTTGACGATGTAGCATTACGGTGTGGGAG
Source organism: Ornithodoros turicata (assembly GCF_037126465.1). Taxonomy (NCBI): domain Eukaryota; kingdom Metazoa; phylum Arthropoda; class Arachnida; order Ixodida; family Argasidae; genus Ornithodoros; species Ornithodoros turicata. The sequence goes on along the minus strand of NC_088205.1, from coordinate 16,340,709 downwards.
TTACACTAATTTTTCCTCTCAAACACGTGGTCCTAGACTCGCTATTTCAAAAATTTTCTTTGTATTCGTTTTATTCGTTTTTGATTCCAAGTACTCTAGCAACGCAACTACTCTATTGTAATGTTTTATTATTATATGATTTAATTTGTGAGTCACTGTTATTTCCTCAAGCGCAATGAAGTAATGTCCACTTCATGTGAACACCTGCTGGCGTCTTGCCTCTTGCTATGCTCGTTTGTTATTGTTCGTGGATCCTTACTGATTCTACTTCGTAACTGACGCTTCTTACTGAACATCTGAAATACGTATCCCCAAAAGGTCATCTTTATCTCAATATCCCTTTCACTTTATTATTATCATTGTTGTGTTTTATCTTCTTTTATTTTTGTGTGGGTGGAGTGTCTTACGTGTGTCTGTCTGTCTTCCTTCCTTTGCGGTGCGGTGCTGTTCCATTTACAATGACGACGTACCAACTAGCCTAAACTCTCACACTTGTTAGCTAAGGCTGTATGTTTGTTATGATTCTTTTTCACCATCTACTTCTGACGAGTCATTCGTTGGATACAAACTTACATTTAAAGAAAGGCGGTGGATGTAACTGGACATTGTGAAGTCTTAAGTGTTGCGTTGCTCCTTCTATGTTCCAGTGACCTCAAGTACCGCTGTTTTATGAACCTACCTTTCGCCGTCGACGGGCTTCTGGTTCTTCTCCCAGTGGTAAGCCATTGGCGCTTCGCCGTGTGCTCGACAGTGAGCCGAGAAATCTTCGCCTTTTTTCACGAGGAAGCTGCGATGTTTGACTTCGAACCGCGGAGGAACTGTAATTAGAAAATAGATAAATAGAGAAAAATGAATCGCGTTCAAAGTTAGGCTTTTGTTTTTTTACAATCTGCTCTAAAGACGAAGCAGCCATAAACTTACAAACCGTAAAATACATCCGCCGTAACATACCTTCTCTCTAAATTCTCAGAGACACATACTCTATAATGTAAAATGCTTTCATTTGCCGCATTTCGGTTTTCGTAACCTGATATTTCATGCACGATGACCTATGACACAGACGAAACCTACAAACTTGAACCAGTTACGTCATAAAGAGTGGATGTCACACGACCTTAAAGATTCCTGTACAACGCTGCGTACCGTAGCCTGCGTTGTTAAATCATGAATGACACGGCGTTCAGTGAAAGTACTTCGGTCACAAAAACGACAGTCATTGGGAAACCTTGGAAACTCCAGCTTTCCAGAGCAAAACACTTTTAGTCTATTCCGCTATGCCAAACAGATGTTCAAACATTCTCCAGCACCGTCTTCGTGCAGTTAACCTAGATTCATGTTCCAATTACATCTGGAAAGAACAGACGCTCGTACACGCACGGGGGAGGAACTGCACGTTCAAGAATTCATAGCGATCTCAGCACTTATTCATCGACTCGGGAACCACGTACGGTCTCCCGGAGATCCCGAGCAACACATTTCTTCCAACAAGGAACAGAAAGCGCGGTCAAAATGAAAGGTCCAAATCGTAACTAGATTTCTATAATGGCAACCTGTCACGCGAAATGTCAATTTATGTTCTTCCATCCCAGTGGTAACGGCACAATGGGATGTGGGATATAATGTGGTCCGCGAATTGTTACTCTGCATTGGTTCGACAGGATTGAGAAAATTCGTGACTGCTCGAGCTTTCTCGTTTGGGTTGATCAAAGATCAAGGCGGTGGGGTGATATGGAGAGAGGGAGGAAAGAAGGAAGGAAATGGATCTGAAAATGGTAGCGAAAGTTTAGGAGGCATGGCTTTTTTTCCCGATGTGGCCTTGACGCAATATGAATGAGTTTATCGTGCTCAAGAACGGCGCAAGAGCCTTGTTGTTGGCGCACTGTCAAAGTACAGTAATGTACATATACAGGGTGTTTCCTCTAACGTGGCCAGAAATTTTATTTAAAGCGAGCGAGAAAAAAGAAACGAGCGCTACTTTTCAGCTACTTGACTAAGAAACAGGTGCTACTAGTGAAGCAGTACCTGTTTCTTACTCAAGTAGTGGAAAACTACCACTTGCTTTTCTTTTATCGCTCGCTTTAAATATAATTTGTGGACACGTTAGAGCAAAACACCCTGTATACAGCAACATACGTTAATGATATAAAGGAAATGGCAGGAAGGCAATAATCGAAGGCACAAGGAGGTTAAAAGAGCATACATACAGGTGATAAACATATAGGGGACATAATATAACAAAATGACAATAAGGAAGAGGCTCCAAAAGTGCAATATTTCAGGCAATATTTGAAAGAGTACAACGAAGAAGAGAAAACAATCTAACTAGACAACAAAACTGAAGACAGCAGGAACAAATAAGAGGATGAAGATGACTGAACTTAAGACAAGCAAGACGTAATGCCGCTTTTACAGGTTGTGTATGAGGAAAAAATATCACACGAGAATGAAAAAGACTTCACTAAAATTTGACAACGTGCGAGTGGATCTTAAGGGCAGGTTTTACGTACGTAGAAGGGCGGTGGATTGCGAAGGGTACCACAAGAATAGCGAAAATTTATGGAGCTTAGGAAGAGTGGGGAATCAACAGTGGAATGTACACATTTGTAGAGGAATGTGGCATCAGCAATTTGACGCCGCGATGTTAGGTGGAGGAGTTTGAAGTGTTTTAAGAGGCTACAGTTGTCGAACGTCTCGAAGCCAGGGACATCCAGGAGCGAAAATGTGTGAACAAAATGAAGTGCGCATTTCTATACAGCTTCAAGGCGATTACTCTCAGTAACGCACAGTGCGTTCCATGCGACGAATGCGTATTCTAGCTGTGGTAAAACGAATGTTTTGTAAAGTCTAACAGAAACAGAGGGAGTGTCAAAAACTTTGCACGTATAGGTTAATTAACCTAGTGTCCGAAGAGTAGAAGAACGAACTGCAGCGACATGATCACAGAACGTCGCTTTGACATCAAAAGTAACTCACGATGGTGAATGGTTCCAAGGCTAGTGGTTTGGACCGAACGTGCCGTCAGATTTGTCCGGGAAGGTACAAATGATTCAGTTTTCAGCCGCCTGGCATAGGGTCTAGTGTTTTGATGATATTGTGTTTCTTTGTTTTTTGAAGTACTGACATTCATGAATCGCTAGTGTGCGCGCTTACGCATCCTTGGTTTCGGGTTCGATCCCCATCCGAGGGCACCAGCAACTTGATGGCATGTTGGCAGTTGCTCATGCACTTCGTCTTCCCTGAGGGACGTGAAGTACGGGTTGCCGTGTGCTAAGGTACCAGCTCTATTAAATTCCTTCACACATTATGTAATTAATTACTGGACCGACCACTGTCGCGTGCCCCGTGATCATAGTTTTCCCAGAAATTTAACCACGAATTATTAATACCTAAAGGTGTGTATTAGTGTACAAATGCTGTGGCATTTGATAATACGGCGTTGAAAATTCAGTATAGTAGCAAGGATTTTAGCGCAGCTGCGCAGGTTACGCAAGTGATTGGTATCCAGTAGATCTACCGGAAGATTTTCTATCGTCCCTGATCATTCTCAACAAAACAACGACTTTATTTATTGGTAGTGAATGGGGAACTTCATCGCCTGGGGCGATACTCTACCCCATTGTTGGTGTTGATGTGGGGAATGAAATAATGAGCCCCTTCACAGTAAGGATCGAAGACCCATGGGTCTCAACAATAGCATTGAACCCATGTGGGAAACCTTAGCATGTCTTCTTGTTTAACAACGCTAAGATCGCTCTATAACGAAAAAGGGTTCACTATCTCAAGGTACCATGCCCAATTTTGATACAACTTTGATGTTGGATGAGGATGAGGAAGAAAGAGGACTCATTTCAGTGTATTAGCGGTTTCTAATCTTTCAATGTCGAAAAAAAAAAACGACCATACCAATAACTGCCATACATTTTCACATTATATAGTTATATTTCACATCGACAATAAACAAAAAAAAAGAACTTGATATAAGTGAGAACTACTGCTTACCATGTACGTTGAGGAAGATTAACTTGCTGATTCCAGAGCCGATCCCGTTGTGCGCTTCACACAGATAATATCCCCTGTCCGATTCTTCCACTTCTCGAATAAGGAGACTGCCGTTCAGAAAGTGATGGTTTCGGAAATTGTAATGCACGTAAGTGAAGTTCCGAGGCGCGCTTCCTGTCGGAGAAGAAGAAAGACATTTAATTAAGTTCTGCTCTCGGACGACGAGTGATATTTCTAGTAACGAGAAAGCGGCCGTTTTTCTCGAAAGTGAGAAGCTACTTTGTATTTCACGAAAAATATGATTTATGAAAAGAAATTGAGTAACGAATTTTTTTTTTCATCCTAAATATCGCGTGTCAGATATTATCCGACAGCTACACTCGTACCATGAAAGAGTGAATGTTGATGAGAGAGTACCGGCTATGGGAGTCGAACTCACACCATCGTATTATCGGTCAGAGCTGCTATCTTTACGACAGGCTTCTCATCAACACCTCAAGCCTCACTCAGATGTACATAGCCACGTACTCTCTTTCTGAGCACCATCTCTTACAGGTTTCCCATACACACGCAGACGAACAATATCGTGGGTGGGCGGACATCGTCCTCAAGAAAGTAATTAGCCCTACGCGCACTATGTTACGCTCGTACGTGTTAAACTAAAGTTTCCCGCATTCAATATACAGGGTCTCCCAGAAAATCTGTCATTGAATATTAATAATAATAAAAAAAGAAAAGACTACGCCACCTAGAATCATGCGGTTAATTGCATTTGTTCTTATTAGGTTTATGCCACCTCTTGATGTGAATGTTATGTATCGTAAGTTTCATTATGTAAATATTTGCTAACTGAAGTAAGAAATTTGCCAAGTAAAGGTCACTTTTTCACCCTACCAATATAAAGTGCGTGCCGAATTCACTCAAATTCATGATAATTGACAGCGATATTCACGAGCTATCGCATCGGAAAAAATATCCGAGCACCATGCTGTTTTGAGCACCAGACCATAACGCGCGATGTCTTTTTGAGCGCAATCGCTCACAGAGCGACGAAAGGAGGTTCCAGCCAGCCCACAGAGTGATAGTAGAAAAGTAACAGCTCCTAACATTGGGAGAGGGAAAGCATTAACCCAGTGAGAGTCGGACCCGATAAGCCATGCCTATGTTATCTCTTCCTGCGATACCGGGGTGGGCTGGGTTTCCAACCTCCTTTCGTCGGACTGACAAAGATTGCGCTGAAAATTTCATCGTGCGCTATCCTGTGGGAGCTCCGTAGAGCATGATGTTCGGCTATTTTTTCCTATGGGATAACTCGTGAATATCCCTGTCAATTATCACTAATTTGAGTACATTAGACATGCTCTTCACATTGGTGGGGTGAAAAAACGATCTTCACTTGAGTCTTTACTTGGCAAATTTCTGACTTAAGCTCGCAAAAATTTACATAATTAAACTTACGTTACACGACATTCACATCAGGAGTTGGCAAAAACCCAGTAATAACAAATGCGGTTGACCGCATGAGTCTAGGTGGTGTAGTTTATTATTATTATTATTATTATAATTGAATGACCCGTTTTCTGGGACATCCTGTATGTTGTACCTATGGGCAGAGGTGAGCCCAGATAACGTTCCCGCATAGTGTGCTTCCCTTTTAAAGTCATCTTCTGACGATCCCACTCATCATTCTTTCACCGTTTGTTAGTCATCTTTTTTTTTGTCATCTTGTCTTTAATCTACCTAATCCTTCTTTCATCATTTGTTAGTTTTTCGTTGTTTCCTAATTCTCTTTCTTTTTATTTATTTATTTCTTAATTTTATTTATTTATTTATTATTCCTTCCTATTCCTTTCTTGCTTTAATTCTTATGTTTTCTCTTTTTATTTATTATTTATTATTCCTTATTTCTGGAATAGCAAGCCGACGTCTCGTTTGGCTGACCTTTCCCCCGTTTTTTTTTTTGCTTTTCGTCTAATAAATATATCTCCCCCTCCCGCATAGTATTCAAATAACTGAGGGAAAAAAGGTGCTGACGCCATGAATCAAACCTCAGCACCTCTTTTCCCTGAGTTGTTTGAATTCGTTAATTTCTGGGCGTTTGAGGCTTACGTGTCTGCGTCGTCCCTAATTGCACTCTTAGACAAAAAGGTGGAACAGTTATACCTTTTAGGAGGTAATAGTGGTCGCATATGTTGTTCCTAAAAGGTTGCAAATTTTCACCTGCTACCTCACTCTCAAAACAGAACTTCACCGTATAGCACTTTGTCCGCCAACCATTGCCACGAATTATAGGGTTACCGCATCGGATTCTGTGAGCGAGGGGGGCGTACGCCTTTTCGTAGCAATTTGGATATATGATAATTGCTTTTACCTCCCTTCTAAACCCTTTATCCGACGCTATGTTGACCTAGGTGGTAACCATAGAGGTTACCACCTTTTCACATCCTTTTTCTGGTCTGCTGAGACCAAGTCTCGTTGCGAGGCTGTTGTCACTGTGAGAGTTCCCGTCATTTTTTTTTTTTTTTCGCACCAAAAACTCTGTGCATGAAGAGTTATATTGGAAAATGGGATACGTTATGTTCCCGGATTTTGCTCAGTTTCCGCTAAATCACAACCCCAAACGATAACAGGACATGCATGTAGAGTAGACACATACATATATGTCACACATTTTTCATTTGTGTTATTCGAGTAAACCCAGTTGCAATTGCTTTACCAAATATTCATTTGAAGTTTTCTCGGTTTGGGATTTCTCGACTCATCCCCTTATTGCACCCACGGGTTCACTTGCATTCGCAGAAACATAGTCTACATGACAAACATATTTACGTGGCAAACGTTTTTACGTCTACAAATATTCATATAAATTGTTTAGCAAAGGAATAGGGTACAAAGGAGCTGTTGTAGATTCGATGTATGTATAATTCCCTTGAGGTACCGGAATATCGGGAGTGGCGTACTGCACACTTAGCACACGACACCTAGCAGATGACAGCGTCAGCGTTTTTCCTGCCGTCTGCTACGGAATGGTTTGTGGCTGTGTTGCAGGCTATTCCCCACGGTTAACACTGCACTTGGAGACACGACGTTGAGCGATAGCGCTCACTTGACAGCAGAAAACTATGACGTTTTTCGCATCTTCCTCTGGAGTATTCTGGGGAATGTCACTAGTGTGAATGCACGGTAAAAGTCACATTGAGTCTCGTGTCGTCCGGTCTAGTTTTACGTGTGTGTGTGTATTCTCCCTCAAGGTCAAGGAAGTGATACCTACATCAAATTGTTTAGGTACGTACGCTCTTAGAACGGTCACTTCTAATAGAGGTAAAAAATGTTTATGCGTTTTTACCTCTGAAACTAAAAGATACACTCTTAAAACAGTCACTTCTAATATTTAATAAAGGTAAAAAATGTATATGCGTTTTTATCTCTAAAAGTAAAAGGTACGCTCGTAAAACGGTCACTTCTCACGTTACCTCTGAAAACGGAAAACTCCAGCTGTAGAGGTTACACAATCGGTAACGACCTTAGACCAAACTCTCTGGCGGCCAGAGGTTACAGGCAGCGTCATAATCACCCGCAGGAGTTACACGATTGCAACGCGCTCGATGTAACCCGTAAACAAACTGTTACTCGTAAACAGGTAACGCTAGTGACGGTTCTGTGTGCACTGTGTCAGCGGAATACTTTCAGGTTTCTGCCGCGAGATGAAGTAGTCACACCCTATTTCATAAACCTCTGTACACAAACATTACTGCGTACACAGTGCAGAGAAAGAGCAGATTCAGGAATAAATTTCGGTGTATTTTCGGCATACTTTCGATCTTGACAGCGAACCACATCCCGGTATTACGCGACGTTATGCAATGCCATATCAATATTCGGTTGCGCTAGTTAGAGATTCTGCTATACCGTTTACTTTAGGGGAAAAAAAACGCTTACAAGTCTTTTACCTCTGTTAGAAATTACTGTTTTACGAGTGTACACCCGAATTTATGGTCTTCCATTAATTGCACTTAGACACACAGCGACGAACTGGATGACACAGCTAGAGACGCCGTTTTCGGTTCACGGTGTGTTCTCAATTGCGCCTGTAGCTGTGGAGCGTGGTAGAGTGCATGCTTGCGGATACTCACGAGGATATCCGCGCGCTCGTGTCTGCATTCCCACCGCGCGCCTTTCTAAACGCCCAATTTCCATCCGCAAATCTCCCCTGTCCCGCACTCCTTCCTGTTTGTCCGCCCTTCATTTGTATACGTCTATACTCCGCTCACAGCGACAGTTGCTTCGCGGCGCTGACGTGGCATTAAAAAGAAATCCGCAAATCAAGATGCCCCGCGAAAATAACGCCACCCTCGTACTCTTCTAAGCCTACGGGCTTGTGTAACGTTCTACCGGCATACTCCTCTCCAATAGCTCGTGACTACGGCTGAGCGAATATTCTGATCGTTTATTTTTTCGTATACGAAGTGAATAATTGTATTTTCCATTACAATTACGAATCCAATATGTACGTAGATACATACTCGAATTTCGAAAGAAAGAAATCTCTCTTTCAACAGAACATATTGGAATATCCACGAAGGTACACGCGTGATCACGAAAACGCATCATTAGAAGGTACAGCATGGTAAGTGCTGCTGCGGGCGAAGTACCGTATGGACATGTTCGGTTCCGTTATGTGTCTATTCGCTTCGTCTAAGCTTAGGGATTAAAATGAATTTTCGCGAAGGCCCTACTCGTGAGCATATTGCCTCCTGAGCTTCTTTTCTAACAGCGAATGAAAGCACACAAAGCTTGAGCCCTCGAAGGTATTGAGGATATCGTCAATGTAAAAAACAAAACAAAAAAAAAAGAAAAAAGCACACTAAACAATACCCCATGGCTGAAACCTGAACTTCTTCTCATGCTGTCTACGCAAAGTAACGAGTACAGAACCGGATGACCTGAACGCTTCCTCCAACTTGAAAGCACTGACAACACCTTTGTTCGACACACAGTATACAAAGCCCATTCAAGCACACCCGGTTCACCGTCGGACACACGAGCACGCGTGCTAAAACACAGCTAACCCAATTCCTTTCCGCGCAATACATGTACGTCATTATCTCACAGTCACGCATCCCCTCCTCTTTCATACACCAACTCCACACACAGAGTAACACGGGTGACTTTTTCCACTCCAGTAACTCCGTTCCCCTTGCGCAGTATTGCCGAACATCTCTGCAAACGCACGTTCCAACGCAGAGCTCGCATTCTCTAGATTGCTGACGCGTGCGGACCTCTTTTCCTCGCCATCTGTCCGACTTTTCCCCTGAGTATTTCGGCACTCATCGTGAAATAACTCTTTAATCAACGTGCATTGGCAGGAGCCAATTCGAAATTCGGTCGTGCCGCCAGAATTTACAGCTCTGGATAAATATCCTTTCCTATTCCCCTCTCTCTCTCCCTCTCTCTCGGGTAACATGCCGCCAGTCGTAGCGCTCAGACCACTCGTCTAGCCAGCGGAATTACGAAAGCAGCTTTGTAAAACGAATATTCTATGCGCTGTCTTGTTGCAGATGAACACGTGATATGACATTAATATCATTTTCAACGGGTATATTACATCTTGCTACACCCTCTCTACAATTTTCTGATATGCACATATTATTTATTTATTTATTTATTTAGAATACGTTAAAGGCCCAAACGGGTACAACATAACGTAGGTGTTGGGCGACAATAACACTGTAAAAACTGAAAAAAGTATTTAACATGATCGGCAAACAACAAAAGAAACATCACATATACTAAAAAAAAGGCTATACAACACTAAAGTCATCAAGACATAATGCAAAAAAACAGCAAGGATGTACACATATTGATCCTGTGAACAACAGCGCGAGAAAAAAAAAGCGTAAAGAAGAGTCAGGGAAGGGGTCAAGGGAATAAACGACTGGAAGCAGCAAAGAGTATCATAGTTATGTAAGCAAACCTTATTTTCGTGATCATGACGTTCAGATACGTAGGAAGGAGGCTGTAATAGAGATGTACTTAAGAAATGGTTGTGATAGGTTTGGTGAAAGAGCGAAAATCCAGATTGGATACGGCGCAACGATAAGGTAGGAAGAGCAAGGTCACCCCGAAGGGCGGAAATGCTAGTGTCATAGCCATATGAGTTAGAGACAACACGAACTGCTCAATTTTGTACTCGCTCAACTGCAGAGGAAACGTAGTCCTGGTAGGGGTCCCAGATAGGCGAAGCATACTCAAGTTTTGGCCGGATGAAACTCGTGTAAGCAAGCTTTTTGATATGAGAGGGCGCAAGCCTAAGATTGCGTTGAAGGAAGCCAAGGGAACGGTTAGCGTCGGCGACAATACGGGAAATGTGTTGGGACCATGAAAGGTCTGCAGTTAGTGTTACACCTAAGTATTTGTAAGATTCGGTGCGGACGAGAAGGGGAGTGCTGAAGTAGTAACTTGAAATTAGAGGAAAGGACCGTGAGAAGGAGAGAACTTTACATTTATGAGTATTGACAGGTAGTAACCATGCCGAGCGCGAAGATGATATGCGTTCAAGGTCCTGTTGGAGTGTAACACAGTCAAGGGTGGAAGATACTTTACGGTAGATGACGCAATCGTCCGCGAAAAGACGGACAGAAGAAGTTAAGCCGTTACAGATGTCATTAACGGAAATGAGAAATAAGAGGGCCTATCACCGAACCCTGAGGGATTCCTGAGGATACAGGTGCCAGTGAAGACGCTGTCTCGTTGGCTGTCACAAACTGTGACCCGCCGCTTAAGAAATTCTGAATCCATGAGGGAACGAAAGGGTCGATATTGAGTTTAGATAATTGTGCAAACAGACGGACGTGGGGCACCCGATCAAAAGCCTTCGCAAAATCCAAAAAGACAGCGTCCACCTGGCAACCCTGGTCAAGAAAACTAAATATGTCATGGGTCAGTCCAGCCAACTGAGTTTCACAAGAATAACCACGACGAAACCCATGCTGCAGAGGAAAGAAAAAGTTGTTCGCCTCAAGAAAGGAAGTTAAATGTGACACTATAATGTGTTCCAGGAATTTGCACGGCAAACAAGCTAGAGAAATAGGCCTACAGCTTCTGGGGTCAGCTTTGTTACCTGACTTAAACACTGGAATGGCCTTAGCAATCAGCCAGTCAGAGGGTATGTCACCAGTGAAAAGAGACTGTGATAATATTAACGTTAAGAATTTTGCGGATATATGTTTTTGGTACTTTTTAACAGTTTGGACGTAATTCCATCAACACCACAAGAAGAAGACAGCTTACAATTTTCAGTTAACTGAAGTACACCATTGTAGCTACTGTCAATCCCCTCCATAGGCGGGAAATTGTACAAAGGAGGTGTAGGTACATTCACAGCTGATTCCCTAGTGAATACTGAGACAAAGTATTGGTTGAGGACCGTCGAGCAATCGTTTCTCCCCACAGGCGAACCAGAGTCATCGTGTAAGCATAAGCCAGTCTCGACAGGAGGCGAAATCAGCTGCCAGAACTTACGGAGCTGATTCCTAAGTAGGGAGGGAAGTGTGCAACGATAGAAAATTGACTTCACGCACGCAGTCTTTGAATTTTCTCTCGGCAGTCTGATATTTTTCCCACGCGAGGGGAGACCCAGAAAATCTGGCTTGCCGAAATAAACGTTTCTTTTTTGAGCGAAGACGCTTGAGAATGGAAGTAAACCAAGGGACCCTAGGACAAGAGGTGACATAGAACGTAGGTATATGTACATCCTCCAGTTCCTTAAGTTTCGCCTTAAAAAGACACCACTTTGGCTCCACGGTCCTCAAGTGGAAATCGGCAACAAACTCATCAAAGAAGGATGACAGTGTAGTATTAATAGCTAGGGCCCGGATTTTTAGGCACTAACAGGGGGCGCTCTTGACCGCATAGCACGCAGTATGCCAATCATCATCGCGGATGATATCGCTCTGTCTCCCGATAAGCTGAGAAAGGGGGTGCGCACTGTTTTATGTATCAACATTCGTTCCAATCGAAAGATAAAACCATACGGTTCTGAAGGTTGGTTGGCCTAGAATGATTTATCCAACGAAGAGCGCTACCTGTTAGTGCCTAAAAATCCGGGTCCTATTAATAGCTGAAAAGTTGCCAGCTCTATAGTTCTTGAGAGGCTTTCTACGACTGCGCATCCGTGGTAGAGTAACGTGAAGAGAAAAAGACAGAAATTTATGATCACTAGGGTCATCGAACACAGAAAGTGGGGAAATAAGGCTGGGCGCCGAACACAGGACAAGGTCAAGGATACTAGATGAAGTACGAGATACCCTTGTTGGGACCTTAACCAATTGCTCAAGGTTAAAAGTGAGACATATGTATTTAGAAAATCACGCTCAGCAGGCGGTAACCTAACATGACAACGCTCAAGGGACTACGTAATAGCCGGAAAGTTGAAATCACCAAGCAGTAATACGGAAGATGACGGGAAACGCTCAATTAGACTAGACAGTACACTATGCAATTCAAAAACAAAGGAGCTAAGATCAGGTGGGCGATAGCAAACTCCTAGGAGTATCTTAACACGGGCGTAGGAGACAGTGGCCCAACACATTTCGAGGTTTGAATTAACAGTAACTGAAGAAAGGGGGATATTAATGGGATATCTTGATAGGGCTCCCAACGTCGACAGCCTTGTACGTCCGTCTGTGACAGTTGTGAAGAGAGAAGAATAAGAAGAGAAGAAGGATCAAGGATTCAGAAAATGGCATAATGAAGCTACCACATTGAAACGCGTTTTGCGGAATGGTGGAAGATGGAATCAATTTTATTCGCAGCAGCAGCCAGCTGATATGGGCTCCGGCAACAAAACATCAATAATCATGAACTGTACCGCAAACTCACATAACTGAACCCTCTAATTTTACTCCGCGCAGACTAGCCATCAAGTTAGGCAGCAAGTCAGGCGACACATCTTGTTTACTCTGTAAAACATCGAGTCTCTTATTTCTAATAATGGCCTAACATCGCGAACAACTAAAAAAACAACGTCCCTTTGTACGAGAGACAAGAACAACAGCACTCGAAATTTGCACCGTTTTCTCTCTAGCCCCGAAGTAACCCTGTTACTTCTGGTACTCATCCCTCGAAAAGGCGGTGCAGAAAAAGAGATCACCGCAGATGTGATCAGTGTTGACGTATTGTCGTTCGCTATAAAAGGAAAAAAAAAAAGATTAAAGGAAAGTCGCCGTCTTTTTGCTACGCCGCCTGGCGACGAAAAATTTGACATCCAGCTCACCGCAGGAGAATGTTGTGGCGGGACTGAAGAAGATAACGGGATAGATAAACACGGTTTCCCGTGTTATTCTTCCTCGCGGCAATTTTTTCTCTTTGTTTCCCGTTGTGATTTTAAACAAGGTAAAGGATAGAGACAGGGAGTAGTGTAGTGATGTCGGCGAATTGAAGCGGACGTTTGTTTTAGGGCGCCAAACAGGATCAGCGCCGTCAGGTTGAGTGGTCGAAGGAAGGTAGGTTGTATCCCTGCGATGGGTTTTCTTTTGAGTTTTTGGAGTCACAGTGTCGTGTCAGCGTTCGACTGTGTTTTGTCGTTTCTTTTTCTGTTGTTTCTGGTCTTTTGTTGTGATTTAAGGTGCGGGTGGTAAAACAGAGTGGAATGTGGAGGTGTGCACCATGCTGGAGCTCCAGACTTGATCTTGTTTTAGATGCTCCGGCTTTATTCTTCTTCTTGGTTAATGTCCCAGAACAGCGTTTCTCAACCAAGGTTCCGCGAACAGTGCGACTGAACCCGACAATTCTCCGCACAACGCGTTTCGTTTTCCCTTACGTTGTGATAGTATTACGCGCACCAAGAAAGTCGGAGCTATTTGGGATAAGCTTGGGTACTACTCTGCTGCCTACATGGATTTAAGATACGAATTATCTGCGTTGAAGTATTGCGATACATATGAACGAATTCGACAAACATCAAGCGACATTTCGCGACAAAACAATAAACAAATAAACTAGAGTGACACAGTTAAATAATCAGCATAGAGAAGAAAAATTGACCACCTGTACGACACCTAGGAAGGGAGTTGCCTCAGGACAGAAGCCGCCGATATTTCGAACAGAGACTGTTCTTCTTCTGGGCACCGTCCTCATCATTGGCATGGTATTTAAAGGGTTAGGTGTGACGTGTTTAAAGGTTCATGCGAATTGTGGGTCGACAGCCCGGAGGGAAGAAAGGTTCCGTACGGGTTTCTACGGCCGGAGTGAATGGCTGCTTTGTTAGAGTGTGGAGGGGATTATGTGAACGTAGTGATCTAGGCTACAGACCGGTTACAGAAAAATGGAAGGTTCACGAACGCGTGGACGAAACGGGACAACAGGCAAGAACCCAAGCAGCAAAATGTACTGAAAGTCGAGTGCAATAGGGGTGGACGGTACGTGTCTTATCAATGTTCTTTAGTTTCAAGAGTCTGTTCAAGGCCTTCTACCTACCCGTCCACCCCTATTGCACTCGACTTTCAGTACATTGTGCTGCTTGGGAATTGGCAAGCATAGCGAAAGATAAGGAGGTTAGTGGTTACGTGGGGTTAGTGGTTACGTGGGTTTTCCCCACGTAACCACTAACCTCCTTATCTTTCGCTATGCTTGCCAATTCTTGCCTGTTGTTCCGTTTCGTCCACGTGTTCGTGAACCTTCCATTTTTCTGTAACCGGTCTGTAGCCTAGATCACTACGTTCACATAATCCCCTCCACACTCTAACAAAGCAGCCATTCACTCCGGCCGTAGAAACCCGTACGGAACCTTTCTTCCCTCCGGGCTGTTGACCCACAATTCGCATGAACCTTTAAACACGTCACACCTAACCCTTTAAATACCATGCCAATGATGAGGACGGTGCCCAGAAGAAGAACAGTCTCTGTTCGAAATATCGGCGGCTTCTGTCCTGAGGCAACTCCCTTCCTACATCTCTACCGGTTCGCTGGATTTCTACCCGTCTATGTACACCTAGTTCGCCTCGCCCTCCTCTCCAGTTACCGCAGTATCGTTGGTTCCTTGAAGTCGTGGTGGCACGGTCATGGGCTCTCTCGATAGCACAAGTTGAGAACCATTTTGAAATAACAACTTTTGTTTGTTGTTGCGGAATTATGATACGTCTGAGCCCATATTTTTGAAGGGGTTGTGGCGCTCCCTTCAACGTGATCCCGGATGAAAGCAAAAATTATTTTTTGCATCGATGTCAACATCCATTTTAAGCTCCAGAGCGAGTAGAAAATCGGCACCGCGAATACCGAAACTCTTCCGCCTCTGACATCACGGGAACTATCTCCGCCAGAACGGCAGCGGGAGGAGTTACATGCTCAGAGAACCAATAGTAACGGTCGAAGCATTTGCTACTCTGACGTCAGAGCTTGTCGCTAGGGTTTGTATCTCGCAAAGTGCAACACTTTGAGAAATGTCTTTATTTTTTTTTCGGTATTTTGGCATAAAGCACAATGGGCGCATGAAGTAATCACGACTCCATCAAGTTTGTAGCAGCAGCATCGTTTGCCTTCGCCACTAGACTGAGGCGCGCGACGCATAAACTGGCAGCCGTTGCTTTCGAGCTCGTGCTGCAACAGTTGGTAAACCGAACGTTGCCCAAACGTTACATTGCCCCCCCCCCCCAACCTATCCATGTCGTGGGCCCACTAGCTGAGCAGGGTAAAGACAATCGCCCCTTACGACATCGAGATGATTTTCTTGTGCCGCAAGTGTTCAACCGCTTAATTCTTCACTGAACGAGAAGTGTCGCATAATCTCGTCCAACGTCACGCTAAAAACAGATCGTGGTGGGTTCGTGTCCTACCACCGCCTGCACTGTCTGAGGTTTTTAGTAAAAAACCTAGAAAGACACATTCGTGTGGAGAGCATAGTAAAATATGTCCTCCAGACGGATGTGTCCTTACCAAACGGATGTCGACGCAGCTCCCCACGAAGTCGACCCAGAACGCATACTAACTCCTCTGTCTTTCACTCCTTTCTGCTGCGCTCGCTCCATCTGTCACATGGCTCATAGCGACAGTTGCTTCGCAGTGCTTACACGGGAACAATATAACATAATTTCGGGCCAGTAATCACATTTTTACGCTCGATCAAGACATGCACCGCTCCAGTCTTTGCACGCGTCTATCGCCCCCTATGTTTCTTTCGGTTCACGTATGCTACGTCCGTTTCTCCTATGAGAAATGGGCTGCGACCGAAAAAATGTCGCCAAAGTTTAAGCCATTCGTTTTAAACGCAACCATGGTTTCTCAAACTGGACAGAGATTGATCTATAGGGCTGCTTAAAACGCGCTCCGTAGGCAGAAAGAACGGCACGTAAAATCTCGCCTTCGGAAAACGCCTTCGCTTCACTGACTTCTTGCGGCACTTTAAGATCGCTGCGCGTGATGGCGTTTTAAGCGTTTTTTTTTTTTTTTTTTGCCCGCTTATAGCGATACTTTCATGGGAGAGTGGTTCGAGTCGGTCTATATGTGGGTTTGCCAAGTATCCCGAATGGCCGCATATACTGGCATGCGAGAAGGCTAGGTTAAAAAAGATATTTCGTGTTTTCTTTAAGACGTGACAGTGAAATAGTATGCCGAGGCGTTTGTTTTAGTTGGGAAGGATAAGAGGCCCGTGCTTCGGCGAATGGTTACAACGTTCGCGAGAAGCCATGCGGGAACGCTTCCACGTTTTGGTTGAGTTTCCGTTTAATGATGTTAAGGTCCGCTAGGGTTCAAGCATATGATACTGGTGACGTAGAAACTCGCTGAATGGAAGGGGAAATTCTACCCTTTTCTCCTTAGAGCAAACATGAGTGAGAGAGGAGCAAGGGAAAGGAACGCCACCGCTTATACCAGCGGATGAGAAGGCGCCCGTGGGGGGGGTTACGTTGGGTAGACGAACGGCCTGCCTGCCTAGCTGGCGGCATGTTGCTCGGAGGAGAGGGAAAAGAGAGGGAGGGATTGGCCCGAAATGGTAGAAGTGCTGTCGATCCACCAGCTTGGGTAGGAAATTATGCCTTTTTTTCTTAGAGTGTAGAGAGTTTTAGTAGTACGCTATCGCCTTTGCGTACGTGAGATATAGCGTGGAGATTCTGGGCAATGCGCGACGCTCCTTTTATGTTTTGCGCGTGCGCAGAACCATCAGCGCTATCCCTTACGTACCGAAAGGCGATAGCGTTCCATGCACTAAAACTCACTAATGTCGCCACAGTCGTCCGCTCTGTATGAAATTCTCACTGGACATTCAAGGCCTCTCTTGGAGAGAACGGCATATAATACGTAGTTCTTATTATGTGAGAGGAAACGTCAGCCAGACTACGGTCGGCTTGCTAGTCCTTTAAAAAAAGAAAAGAAAGCGATGGACGTAGTGAGGTGGGTGGAGGGGGAGGGAAGGATTCTATCGCGCGTTAGGGAACCTTCAGAAATGCATCATTCTGATAGAGCTCTCTCGCTACTTCAAACTTCACATTATTAACAATAATGACAGTTTTTGTTTGTTTGTTTGTTTTTTGTGGATGTCGCACTGATTCATCAAAAGACAGTTTTTATCCTTTACCATTTCTCAAAGTTCCACTGTGACGCCCACCGTCACAATTAAACAAAAAAATTGTCGAAAGAAAGAACGAAAGAAAGAGTTCCGACATCATTCTATTCATGAACCCACTGAACCATTCCACAATCCTTGATCCTCGCATGGGATATATATTTTTTAGAAACTCGATCTTATTCTTCTTGTCTAAGTCCCGAATCACACTCAATATTTTCCCGCTTTTTTACCTATATTTTTTTTATTCTTACGCGGGGGAATACATTATACGTCTTACAAGCAAGCCCTGCGGAACAGGAGCATTACCAGGTTGTATACAGGGACAAATATACATTATTCATGACCCTCCGAGACGAACTCTACGAGGCACTGCTTAAAACGTCGAAGCTGCCTGCTCGATGTTAAGACGGTTTTCTTCAGACGTCGACTTATACTTGAATCGTTAGCCGGCCTTAAGAAAATCCATCATACCGGCTTCCGACTTTCCCCTGGATGGTGTTTTAATATCTGAGGTAGGCGAGCTTCGCTCTAATGCCCTCTCGCATTAGGGCAATTCTAACTTGGCGTTGCCTGGAATGGCTAGAGGTGTTTAATTTCTCGGCCCGTTTGAAGCAAGGAAATGTGTGCGCGCTGATGAGCGACTGTTAGAGAGAGTACCTGCAAGCCAGTAGTGTAGAGGTAGGCAGGGATTTAATTGTTTCGAGGAGAGATTTCAGAAGGAATGTTAGGGGATCGCGCGGTGGAACGCTTAATTGCTGATGATGTTTTCTGGTTCTTCCGTGGCGTAGTCGCTTCAACACCGCTGTACGACAGAGAAGCCGTCTGCGGCGTCTCTAATGATTATTTAAGAATACCAAAAGGATGTTTTTTTTTAAGTTGGTGGACATAGAAAGATGGGATATAACACCGCGAAACCATCACAGAGCGCTATCAAGACCGAACTTTGTAGGCGCCTAGATCTCATACGAAAAAAATAAAATAAAATAAAAGAGGCGGAAGAGAGTGAAAAACTGTTAAATGAACTTACAACATACGTTGGAACGTAATTCATTCTTGTCATTTCCGTATTCCTTTCGTACACGTGGAAATGAAAGTGCTCGAAAATATTGAACGACTGTGGATTGTTTCTCCTGCATACAACTAAATCGTGCCGGCAAAGCACGCTTTACAGGAGCTGTGCTTCTGATATAAAGTAAATGTTTCAAGTTGCTCCGCTACCTGGACTAGACAGGGCCTGCTGGCTGCTGGATATGACGTTGGAGTATCGTTAGCAGTACCTCCAATAAGAATCAGGCGTTTTAGTGGCCGTAATTATACAGACACGTCGTCTTCAGCCGAACACGTTGCCACTTTCAGTTGCCGGTTTCAGTATTCGGTCAGCCGGTTTCAGCATTTGAAATGCTCTGATGCGA
The DNA here is from genome assembly GCF_037126465.1 of Ornithodoros turicata. NCBI lineage: Eukaryota > Metazoa > Arthropoda > Arachnida > Ixodida > Argasidae > Ornithodoros > Ornithodoros turicata. The sequence goes on along the minus strand of NC_088205.1, from coordinate 16,321,740 downwards.
TTCGCTCACACCGGGTCTTTTAGTGCTCATGCGTGTGCTCGTGTGGAAGAATCGAGAATGCCTTCTTGCAGTCTAGCTGGCGTTGCTATTCCGTACAGAAATCATTACAACGACATAACCCTCAAGTATCTTCCGCTGCTGAGACACGGCACGTACCTAGAAACCTTAGTTACAAAACGCAAAACGTAGAACCAGAGCGTAGCACGAGTTTTTAGATCATCACAATCACCACAAAGTCTCCGTAATCAACATTAAATCACGTGACATCGGAACCATAATACGCCAACTGTAACTGCCGTAAATTTTTTTTTTACTGGATCTCAAATAACCACGTCATAACGAAACAGCACAGAAAAAGGCAAGCCAGCCTTTCCGTACAACTACATCGTTGCTTTTCCACAACAGTGGTGATTACCCTCAGATAGCTTTGGCTCAATCGCCGCAAGTTAAGGATTAGTCTACGGTCCCGATAATTTGAGTCTGGTCTACCGTGCTCGCGTGGTTGTCAATAACTGGTCGGCAACGTCGCGTGACCTTGTATTAATGCAATGATTAAGGAGCAGAGCCCCGTATCCTCCAGCGGAGCGTGAAAGCTCGCACTGATGCGCCGGGTGCTTAAAGGATTAATAACCGAGACTTTCGAAGAAAGGGTTTACTCCGCAACGCACTTTCCCTGTTGCCTTCAGAACTTTACCCTCATCATTTGTATGCGCTACTTTTCTGGAGCCCTCTATCTCCTGACTAAAGCTATGAATAGAAGGTGAAGCTACATCTGAGAATGTGGTGATGGTGGCGATGATAATCGTGTGTACAACGTCAGCAGGTCTGTATAGGTGTCTTTGAGTGAGGCAGTTTGAATGCTGAATATGCAGGATGGCAACTTATTGAGTGGATACGTAGGAGAGAGAAAGAGACTTAATGTGTGTGACGTTGAATGTGCGTGCTTGTGTGAGTGAAAAAATAAATGATAGCACTTAGTATTGTGTGTCATAGGCATAGGTGTCTGAAGCTGTATGCTGGCGTGTGCGAGAGCGTGAGTTCGCACGTGAGGGAATGAGGAAGGAGATGGTGTACGTGACAATGGGAGATAGATGTAGAGTGAGTGAAACTGTGTGAGAATGCAATACAAGAAGTGAAAGACTAAAAACTAACTGTGGAGAACTGTGGATAACACTGGAGAAAAGGTAAAGGGGTAGGAACACTCTATTGCAATTAAAAATGAACGAGACTTACCTGCAGAGGCTGCTCTTCATCAGGCTGCAGAAATAAACATGCTAGTCGCGTATATTCAGTAGCACAGGGCGAGAGAGAAATGTACAGCTCAAAGCAAAAAACATAAAAGTATAGACATCAAAATCCGCAATGGCGAGTCAGAACACAGGTGACGGGTAACAATATGGTATTTGTGAGGCGTCTTTGTGTGGGGGGTTTATGAGGGGTTTGTAAGGGGCCTCACCCACTCATCACAAACCCCTTATTGTTGCCCGTTACCTGAGTCCAGACTCGTCATTTCTGATTTCCTTGGAATGTATGCAAATATTTTTGTTTTTTCTTTAATCAGTACATTTCTCTCTCGCACTCTGTTAGTGTATTATCTATTATTTTATTTCTGTAACATGATGAAGTGCAACAGCTGCACGAAATCAATCAACTAGTACCAAACTACGAACAATCAATCAACTACCACCATGGAAACGACGACTACTTTCGCCTTGTATTCGCTACATTTACTGCTAGACGCCGTCGAAGCTCAGTAATCCACTTGGACAACGAATTATGCGCCTATATTACTGCGTAAATAAGTTAGTTGCCTTTCTTTTTTTCTTTTTTGCTTCCTTTTCAACATAACTACGGTTTAGTGAATATTGCTTTTAGGCTCTGGTCACACTTCTTATCGACAGTATTTTTCTCAAAATACCCTAACACACCTGGACACCATTAATTCCATCTGGGTTGCCTTCGTAATTACCAACATTTCTTCTGACTGAAGTGCCAAAGCCGAAATACTTTGAGAACCTCATCATAGCGATAGGTTCTCTTACGTTTATGCACGTCTGGCTTACCTCTGCGTCCGTACAAATATTAATCAACCCTCTTTCTTACGACGTACTTAATCCTAAACTAAACTCGTGTCTTTGACACATAACACTTTTCAAATACCGTACTTCGTCTCATTTTTTTCCCCATCCAGTTTTAGAATCTCGTTTCATTATATGCAGTTATTTGAAGCCTCCTTCTGCGATAACCTCATTTGAATTTTGATGGCAGGCAGTAACCGTTTCACTGCCAGTGGCTCCTAGACTCCCGCGCCTGCCGCAGTGGTGGCTTTTATGAGCTCCATTAGCTCCAGTGTTAACAGATGGATTCGATAGGCCCCGTTTTCGTTTTCTTTCTCTTTTTTTCTTTTTTTACTGCGGGTATCTTACGGTTTACGTTATAGAGAAGATATTGTAAAGGAACCTAGTTCGATGTCTCTATAATGAACGCTGCGATAAAGTACTTATTTTTTTTTTTATTCTTAGATTGTTTGGAAAGATGTCGGTGCTCTGAAGTCAGTTAAGTGCCATTTTTGTTTGCTCTGCAGTGCCTTGCTTGTTTTAAACCTTGCGACGTTGCAGTTCGCTGACATTATGATAAAATAACGTGGCGCGATTGGATGAGATGCGCATAAAAAGTATGTGGGAGAAATAGGAAGAATAAAAATGACCGTGAATATAATATAAATGTCTTTTGAACTAGCGGCTTACAAAGGCTTGATTTATCAGTTTCCTCTCCCTATATGAAGCGTACCACGTGGTACAAGGCTTCTGGCCCCTCGTATTGTTAGCACCGCGAAACACCTGCGGCTATGATCTGTGTGCAGACGTGGACAGTTGGAGAGAGGACAGAAGGAACAAGTAGCAGACATCGGAGATTAGCATGCGCCCTGGGCCGACTTCAGGGTGAACTGTGCCGACAACTGTCTGTAAAGTCTGCGCTCCTCAGACTGCGCAATCGGTGGTACACTCTTAACGATGAGTTTTACCACATTGCACGCTGCCAGCCAACCATAATACCGAATGACAATGTTTTCACCCCTGATTTGTTGAAAACGGGAGGCGGAGCCTATTTTGTACATTATGCACGTGCATAATGAATACAAAATAGGCTCCTTCCTCCTCCTCATTTTTAAGAGTGTAGGATACGAACCCACCATCTCCGAGTCTTGACGTTACACTCTTAAAAATTAACTTTACCGCACAGCACGCTACTAGCCAACCACCATCTCGAATGATACCGTTATCTGCCCTGACTTGTTGAAAACGGGAGATGTACGCCTTTTTGTGACACTTATGCTGTTCATAAGTGTCGCAAAAAAGGCGCACGGCCCCCGTTTTCAACAAATCAGGGCAGATAACGTTGTCATTCGGGATGGTGGTTGGCTGGGAGCGTGCTATGTGGTGAAACTCCTTTTTAAGAGTGTACAGTCACTATCAACGAATAGATGCTGTACATGCCCCCGGTCACACCAATGATATTACCGCAAATAGGGTCGACCTTTTATGGCTAGCACACAATGCAAAACACAACCTCCCGCTTCTAGTTCAACACGAAGTGTCGAGTCAATAAACCGTCACGATCACTTACACCACGTACTCCACTTCGGAGCCTGAATAAGGCATACTTTCAAAAGACGCTACAATAAGATAGCCTTTCTTCTTTCACGCAAACAAAGCAAAAACTCCACCATCATTCCGACTGCCCTCCCATATCTAAAGCATAACCATATTGGGAAGCCGAAACATTATGCCTGCGTTCGGAGTAGCCTAAGCGATTCGAAGGATTCTGCCATCTTTGCCGAAGCAGGAGACAAGATTATTACGCAAATCGTCAGGAAATTTCGATCGTCTCTCAGAGTACATTGTCATGCATGCGGCTCACGAAATAATGCTTTCAGAATACCGCCGCCAACATTCCGCGGGGAATTGCAAATGGTCTTGTTCGGAGGACGCCGTCATACGCAGCACGATGTCAACGCACGCTCCGTGTATGTATATGAAGATGTTTACTGCATAGGAGGACAGGCTGTGTACTGCGAGCGAAATGCTTCAGAAAGTAATCACAGTAATGCGTCTGTTGGATATAACGTCAGTGGATACGGTTGGTGGCCCCGGAATCCCGTAAAAATAAACGTTTACAACGAGATTGGAATGTAGATACGATTTGTTTGTGTTAGAAAATATTACTCTTATAGGAATGCATGCAGGGGGCATGTTTGGAGGCATGTTTGTTTGAATTTACTGCACTAAGAAGTGCCGTATATTTAATATAAAGAACAATTAATACAAAACGAGAGAAAATAAATAAATCAGGTAAGTATCATTGGCAGACTCCATGCTTTGCATCAATTTCGCGTGAGATCAACTTTGTATTACATGCACTCTAAGATCAGAACTACAAACAATATTCACTGTTCTAAATATGGACGAACGCTACACCATGTAGAGGAAGATCAAGACCCTCCGAATTCAATAACATTAGCCTTGCCCGCGCGTGATCAAAATCTGGAATCGGCCATCTTTTTCTCAAATTTGTAGAGGTTTGCAAACTGTATAATCTGCGACGTAAACTTAAATATATATCCACGGTGTACTGGGGTAGCCAGTCCGCTTTAGTCGTGACTCACCTCCCCACTTTTTCCCTTCTATTCATCACCCATCACCACATACCCACGCTTTCCTAAGCACCGGGAGACCGGTTGATGACTGATTTTACGGAGCCTCAGTATAACGACGCAAAGAATGGTTTTATATTTCAAAGAAATTAGCTACATGAAAAATATAGAAACCAAAATCATTCCGTTTTTCTCGCTCTTCATAAACACTGTTTTTAGGCTCCCTGCGAACGAGAAAGCGCGTTATTGTTGTATTTTTTTTTCTTCGTTTTCCTTTCACAAGCATACTCTTCCTCCAAGTTCTGGAAGCAACCAGATGTTCCGTTTCTCTCGAATTTCAGAATAAATGCATTCACAAATGTCCTGACGAGGGCTGTTAAATTCGTCAGGGAAGACAAAAAAAAAGTCTTTCTTTATTCGTCAAAGCGCACACAAAGAGGCTGGCGCCCCACGATTTGTATCGTAGCATGCCGTTACCGGGCGTCTTCGTCATCTTGCAGCGTTGGAACAAACTTCGAAGCATCATCTTCTGAGTTCTTTTTACCCACTTTTCCCTTGTTTTCCTTTTATTTCTCGAGATTCTCCATATGGTTTTATTACAGTTCATTTGGTTTCCCTAAAATCTCTTATACTGCGAGAAAACTGCCTCCTCTTTTATGTCCATTTCATGTATTCTCTTGAGATTCCTCATATGTTCTCTATATGACATAGCGCCGTTCTTTTGAACTTGATCCAATGTATTAAACAGCGGCCGTGCCCAACAGAAGAAAGGAACAGACAACACAACCGCTGACATCCGACTATACATTTTATTGACGACAGGAACAAGCCTGCACCTACGGACACCGGAAATATGCACCAACTACCCAAATTCTCCGTCTTAGTTAGAACCACGACCTACTGGATTATAACGACCATGTCATAGGCACGCCTTCCCAGCGCCGCATTTGGAAAATAGCGGTGGCGCTACTCATCGGCCCGGTTATTGCTTCCTCAATTTCTACAGTACTTTGTGCTTTTGCTTACCTTAGTATTTTTGTACAAACGGTGGATGTCCCGCGAGAGACGGTTCTTTATAAAGGTGATTATCATCATCATAATTCTATGCGTTTTCATAGGAGCTGTTGCTGTCGTCTGCTACGGTAGTCGTACACTCTTAAAAATGAACTTCACCGCATAGCACGCTCCTAGCCAACCATCATCTCGAATGATATTGCTATCTGCCCTGATTTGTTGAAAACCGGAGGCGTACACCATTTTTGTGACACTTATGCTGTTCATAATTCTCACAGAAAAGGCGTATGCCCCCCGTTTTCAACAAATCAGGGCAGATAACGATATCACTCGAGATGATGGTTGGCTAGGAGCGTGCTATGCGGTGAAGTTCATTTTTAAGAGTGTATGTCCGCTCCTGCGCGTTCAAAATTCAAATTTCCATTGTCCAATCATGATGTAGACGTCGCGGGCCGATGAGTAGCGCCCCTAGCGGATCGTGCGGACGAGCTTCTCATAGGGGTTGCCGATTGTGACATGGTCGTTATAATCTAGTAGGTCGTGGTTAGAAGTTAATGTATCTCCCCTTTCCCCTCTTCGTGGTGGGTTTACCTACTCTTTGCAATGTGATTGTCACCACAATATATTCCTACGCTTCCTTAAGATCAAAAGAGAAAGGAGGAAAGAACGCCGCAACTAACCTTGCCCCTTTTTCCAAGTGATTGAAGGAGTAGGATAACCGTCGGACGCGCAGTGCAGAAACACCGAACCTCCAAGGATGACAGAAGCATTCTGAGGCTCCGTTTTCCACCGTGGACTCACTGCAATGCAAAACACACGAAGTATTTATTTAAGTTGGTCAGTATTTTGTCGGACCTTTCACTATGTTTACAAACCGAAACTCCTAAGAATAGCGCACATAGTTCCGGGAGCCGACAGCTTACTTAAATTGCCTGTAGCGTGCGGCTTACGACGCGTTGCTTCGTCTCTCACATCGAATGTTTTGACGTGACCAATTCTCGTTACCGCTATGGTCCCGCCAACTTCAGCTTTTAGTTCCGCTTAACGTGAAATCGATGCTATCGATATTTGGTCATAAAAAATGTGTGATACCGTATACTACCTAGTGTCAAAACATTGGACAATGTCGCCAAACACTCAGTTGAAATAAACATCCAAGAAGAAACACAAGCAAGCGTAGTGCAGCTGAAAAGATGAGATTTCCCTGATTTCATTTCCTTTTTTTTTAGCTGAACGAACGTTCGTCGAAAACAACGCGCCATACAACTCGACGGGAACTTTAGGGTCGGTCAATGTTGACTCTATATAAAACGTCTATCTCCTTAGAGCACATAAAACAGACAGAAAGAAGAAGAAAACAGCGTTACTGCCGTGCGAATATAACATCTGCCGACTGGGCGTTCTTCATAGAGAAGTCGTCCAAGGACGCACGATCCCTTCGTAATTAGCGTGCAAATACTCTACCCCTCCACTCACCGTGCACAACTAGCTCGACCGTCCGGTTGACGGAGGCGGCATCGTTTGACACGAAACATACGTAGCGTCCTTTGTCGGAAAAGCGGACGCGGGCGAACTTGATGATGGAGGAGTCGTCGTTCGCTTCGATGGTCCGATCTCCTCGTGTGTTGATATTGAGACCGTTCTTGATCCATCGGAAGCGTAGGGGAGGGTCACCCTTTGACACCGAACACATTAGGCGAGATCGGGTTCCTTCTTCTACCTTGATCACGTCCGGGAAGAAATGGTCGTCGATCATTGGGGCCACTGCAAGATAAATTAGTGGTAGACCAAATTAACGCGCGGTAATTATTTAGTGATTTCCTTGCGGGTCACTACTTCAGGCATTTGTGCGAGGTATGTGAACACAACTACAGGTAAGCGAAACGGTCCAAATCAGTCAACCGTGGAAAGTAGGCATTGTGGATGAGCATTGCATTCATTCCCTACTGCGTACGAAATAAATCACGGAAGAAACCATAATATTCTGTGGATGTTTACTGTAGAATTTGTAAAAGTTTGTCAATTGACTGTCGTGCAATTTGCACGCGTAGAAAAAAAAAAATCTCGGTTGATAAAACTTTATCGAATCTGTGCCCAGCAAAGACAGCACAGATATCATCATCAGTTATTAAAGGTAACTTGAATTGATGTGACGTATGGCGGGATGACGTTTAGTTAATGGGTACACTCTTAAAAATGAATATTAGTAGTAATAATAATAATGAATGAATGAATAGCACGCTCCTAGCCAACCACCATCTCGAATAATATCGTTGAATCACATTTGTTGAAAACGGAAGGCGCCTCTTTGTGACACTTATGCGGAAATGGTAATTGTCACAAAAACGCGTACGCCCGGCGCTTTCCACAAATCAATAGCGATAGAGGTACCACTCTGTACAATGGTTGGCTTTCAGCGTGCTATGTGGTGAAGCTTTGTTTTAAGAGTGTAGTTAGTAATTTCGTTATTTCATAGCTCAGTTGACGAAAACGTTCCTGTTGTCAAGCATCCTGAACAGGCGATAGGAACGCTGATACCAATTATTGTTGCATCATAAATCGAATCAACTATACGTGCCGTTTTCACCTCTTCCGGTTTCACAGGAAACATGTTCTGAGCCTACCAATGTGCCGGTTGATACAGTTATCGCTTCTGATTTGAGGGGGAGAGGGTCGTATACGCTTTTTTGTAGCAATTCAAAATGCCACAAAAAGGCGTACGCCTCTCGTTTTCAACAAATCGGGAAAGCGAAAGATATAATTCTGCATGGCTGCTGGTTCCGAGCGTCCTTAGTAGCGGAAGCACCGGAAGTCTTCGTGGCACCGGAAGTTGTGTCGGGGGGGTTGTTTATGTTTACCAGAGAATGTCATGTATATTTTGTGCATCGTCAACGGGACAATTAAGTGATCTAATGGAGGACGGCAGCCTCATGCTGTAGTTATGCGACACAAAAAGAGTACCCTTTATTACGGCCCGGTCTTTGTCTGAACTGTGTTGCCATTGAGAAATGGGGCGGTCACTGCAATCCTTTTCCGGACGAGGCTGACTGCTCCCTTAGGACTTGAACCTAACGGGCTAACATGATGAGTTTTCCTGTGACGCATTCGGGTGTGTCGAGAAATTTTGTCCATTTCGCGTTAGTACCCGTTTGTCGTAAGCTTTGCCTCTCCCACAGGGACCCAGGATGACGAAAATCTAGTTCGGTAGATAGCAGGCGTAGCTTGTCAGTTTGTTTCGCTGCCCCCTGGCGTAAGTGACATAAAATGATGACATGGTCATGAGCAGTCCTGTGAGACTGACCGATGACAAGTTTGCTGGACCGGCCATATTTTTCGGGAAAGTGTTCTGTGGGGAGCTTTGGTAGTGAGCCCGCTCTCACAGCGGGGCTGGGTTTATAGAGAGCCGTTAGGAACTGTATCCTGTTGCTCTTATCACCATCTTATGCGCTGATCGACATATCTACGATATCGGCTATAAGCAATCTGCTACAACTGCTGTGCGCCAACCATTGCCACGAATGATTGGGTGATTTGAAGGCAGAGAAGGGCGCGCGCTTTTTTTGTGGCAATTTTCATATATCCAAATTGCCACAAAAAGGGGCATGCCCCCTGAGTCTCCCAATCACAAGCGATAACCCTATCATCCGTGGCAATGGTTGGCTAACAGCTTGCTCTGCGGTGTGGTTCTGTTTTTAGAATGTAGGGTAAACTCTTAAAACAGAACTTCACCTCATTGCACACGCTCTTAGCCAACCATCATCCCGAATGACACCGTTGAGCCATTGATTCGTTAGAACCGGGAGGCGTACGCCCTTTTGTGACACTTATGCAGTTATGTTAATTATAAAAAGCCTAAGCCCCGCGCTTCACAGAAATCAGGAGTGATAACGGTATCATTCTGAGCGATCTTTGACCTTCTCCGTGCTATGTGGTGAAGGCCAACATTTGCACAGAATGGTATTGTAAACACCCCTGATTTATAGAAAGCTCGAGGAGTGCGCATTTTCTTATAGTTAACATAACTGCATTAGTGTCACAAAAAGGCGTACGCCTCCCGTTTTCAACAAATCAGGGGAGAGAACGATGTCATTCGGGATGATGGTTGGCTAGCTGCGTGCTATGCGGTGAAGTTGTGTTTTAAGAATGTCTGTTAGAACTATCTGCTTTCGTGCGAGGCAATATAGGTGTTTCACTGCTCGCTGGCCGCACTTTCCACCACGTCTTTCCACCAGTAATAGCGCAATTACTCCGCAAAAGAAATGTTATTTCCAAATTGGACGAACAGTGCACCGCGCACCTGTCAAGATACATTGAACGACGGCAGTGATATAACCCACGCAACATACAAGGCCTTGATGGATGAGCCAGGCACGATTATAAGGAAAATCTTCCTCGGTATGGTCGCGCCGCATTCCTGACCCACATTCCTTATGTCCGTCCTTCTATTTCATGCCTCTTTTTATGATGACGTGCAAGAGAAAGCGTAGAGAGTGTCTCTCAGCTGACTCAAGTCTGAGTCGCGAATTCTCCCCTTGGAAATTCCGGTGTGAGAATAGACACATGTTCTGCGGGTTTGACTGTCACTCACCTACAACGGAGACATACGTTGAGCCGCTCGCCGTGAGCCCGGAGCTGCCCGTCACGAAGCAGGTGTATTCCCCTTCGTCGGCCGGTTTCTGCGCCTCCTGTATGACCAACCCTCCTCGACTGTCGACGCCCTGGCGATAGTTGACTGGAAGAACCATGCCTCCTGTGACAGAGAGGAATAAGGAGAAATCATAAGCTTTGATCTCTTGGCTATACCGTGACACGAGGAACGTAAGCTATTAGGGAGTTTCATACACTAGTCCCACGGCAGACTAAGGCCGTGTGACTCTAAAAACAGAACTTCACCGCATAGCACGCTCTGCACCAACCATTCCCACGAATGATAGGGTTATCGCTTCTGATTCGAGAGAGAGAGAGTGGGGCGTGCACCTCTTTGTGTCAGTTTGGATGTATAATTGACACAAAAAAGCGTACGCCTCCCTGTTTGTGTATAGCGTGCTATGCGGTGAAGTTCCGTTTCTAGAGTGTACACTCTAAAAACAGAAGTTCACCGCATAGCACGCTCTGCACCAACCATTCCCACGAATGATAGGGTTATCGCTTCTGATTCGAGAGAGAGAGAGTGGGGCGTGCACCTCTTTGTGTCAGTTTGGATGTATAATTGACACAAAAAAGCGTACGCCTCCCTGTTTGTGTATAGCGTGCTATGCGGTGAAGTTCCGTTTCTAGAGTGTACACTCTAAAAACAGAAGTTCACCGCATAGCACGCTCTGCACCAACCATTCCCACGAATGATAGGGTTATCGCTTCTGATTCGAGAGAGAGAGAGTGGGGCGTGCACCTCTTTGTGTCAGTTTGGATGTATAATTGACACAAAAAAGCGTACGCCTCCCTGTTTGTGTATAGCGTGCTATGCGGTGAAGTTCCGTTTCTAGAGTGTACACTCTAAAAACAGAAGTTCACCGCATAGCACGCTCTGCACCAACCATTCCCACGAATGATAGGGTTATCGCTTCTGATTCGAGAGAGAGAGAGTGGGGCGTGCACCTCTTTGTGTCAGTTTGGATGTATAATTGACACAAAAAAGCGTACGCCTCCCTGTTTGTGTATAGCGTGCTATGCGGTGAAGTTCCGTTTCTAGAGTGTACACTCTAAAAACAGAAGTTCACCGCATAGCACGCTCTGCACCAACCATTCCCACGAATGATAGGGTTATCGCTTCTGATTCGAGAGAGAGAGAGTGGGGCGTGCACCTCTTTGTGTCAGTTTGGATGTATAATTGACACAAAAAAGCGTACGCCTCCCTGTTTGTGTATAGCGTGCTATGCGGTGAAGTTCCGTTTCTAGAGTGTACACTCTAAAAACAGAAGTTCACCGCATAGCACGCTCTGCACCAACCATTCCCACGAATGATAGGGTTATCGCTTCTGATTCGAGAGAGAGAGAGAGTGGGGCGTGCACCTCTTTGTGTCAGTTTGGATGTATAATTGACACAAAAAAGCGTACGCCTCCCTGTTTGTGTATAGCGTGCTATGCGGTGAAGTTCCGTTTCTAGAGTGTACACTCTAAAAACAGAAGTTCACCGCATAGCACGCTCTGCACCAACCATTCCCACGAATGATAGGGTTATCGCTTCTGATTCGAGAGAGAGAGAGTGGGGCGTGCACCTCTTTGTGTCAGTTTGGATGTATAATTGACACAAAAAAGCGTACGCCTCCCTGTTTGTGTATAGCGTGCTATGCGGTGAAGTTCCGTTTCTAGAGTGTACACTCTAAAAACAGAAGTTCACCGCATAGCACGCTCTGCACCAACCATTCCCACGAATGATAGGGTTATCGCTTCTGATTCGAGAGAGAGAGAGTGGGGCGTGCACCTCTTTGTGTCAGTTTGGATGTATAATTGACACAAAAAGCGTACGCCTCCCTGTTTGTGTATAGCGTGCTATGCGGTGAAGTTCCGTTTCTAGAGTGTACACTCTAAAAACAGAAGTTCACCGCATAGCACGCTCTGCACCAACCATTCCCACGAATGATAGGGTTATCGCTTCTGATTCGAGAGAGAGAGAGTGGGGCGTGCACCTCTTTGTGTCAGTTTGGATGTATAATTGACACAAAAAGCGTACGCCTCCCTGTTTGTGTATAGCGTGCTATGCGGTGAAGTTCCGTTTCTAGAGTGTACACTCTAAAAACAGAAGTTCACCGCATAGCACGCTCTGCACCAACCATTCCCACGAATGATAGGGTTATCGCTTCTGATTCGAGAGAGAGAGAGAGTGGGGCGTGCACCTCTTTGTGTCAGTTTGGATGTATAATTGACACAAAAAAGCGTACGCCTCCCTGTTTGTGTATAGCGTGCTATGCGGTGAAGTTCCGTTTCTAGAGTGTAAACTTTAAAAACAGAACATCGCCGCATAGCACGCAGTGCGCCAACCATTGCCACAATTGATATGGTTATCGCTTCCAATTCGAAGAGAGAGGTGGGCGTACGCCTTTTTGTGGCAATTGGGCTATAGAAAAAGTGTCACAAAAAGGCGTACGCCCCCATTTCTCTTCGAATCGGAAGCGATAACTCTATCATTCTTGGCAATGGTTGGCGCACAGCGTGCTATGCGGTGAAGTTATGTTTTTAGAGTGTAGCGGAACGGCCGTTACTTGACCTGTGGTCCAACCATCGTTTCGAATAACATCGTTCTCTGCTCCGATTTCTTGCAAATGGGGTGCAGTTCATAATTGCCACAAAAAAGGCGTACGCCTCCTGTTTTCAACAGATCAGGGCAGAAAAAGTAGTCATTCGAAATTATGGTTGGACTACAGGTCAAGCAACGCTCGTTCCTCTAGCGGCCTCAGGTTTGCCGTCTGACTAGGGTAAATTGTACAGGCATCCTCCGACTCAGACTCTCTACCACTGTCCTTCAATCAGATATCACACATATCAGCAATGTGATGTCAGGCACTCCAAAGGAATCAGGCGATTGGCTTCCCGTGTTTTCGGAAACGTTATCGTGAAACTTCTGCGTTCTCCTAAAACTCACTATTGTCTCATGGAAGAAGGGTGCTTTGATGGAGGGACAAGGGGTTGACAGATAGAGATGTGCGCATGATTTCGTTCACATTTTGAGAGGCATATAGAGGTGGTTATATTTCAGTCCAAGTTATATGCTGAGAGTACACACAGAAGATTGTGAGGTATAAAACGAACTCGTGCTTCTCATCGACTGATGTGCAAGTGCAATCATCATCGTCATCATATTCATCGCCTTGATCAGTGTCTCTCGCGGGCTCATTCTCCCCCCTTCCAAGACGTATTATCAGATTGTCCCATTTCTGCTTCACAATATGTAGCTTTTTCTGTAAATATATTTACAGACGAGAATTCCATATGTTTGCTTTATTTCATTTGCACCTCATGCGCGACTCCGCATTTTCGCACAAACTGCATTTGTACACACTACTTTTGTTGACCTAATCGCACCATTATACCTAGACAGGGTGTTCTTCATCAGCACCGAAAACATAAACACCTCAAGAATGCCTCAAAGTATTGGTGCATGTAAGAGCTGGTTGTTTCGGCCTATGTCAATCTGAAATCCAAGTTTTACTGCAGAGAGAGTGACAGACGTTTAGAAAAACGAATCATCTAGTTGGCAGTCCCCTTCAAACCAACGAGGAAACTAAATTACCTATCACCTTTTTTTTTTTTTTTACTTTTTAGACTTTCTTCACGAACTAACTGGACTACACGTTTCTCTTCCTAACCTGCCTAGCGGTCCCGCACCAAATCTTGTAAACAGAAATAGTGTTGAATAAAAGAACCAGAACCAGAACCTCCTCTCGTTTAAAACAGACACCCATCACCAGTGCCGCCCAATCTCTATCCATTCCACTCTTAATCCCAGAGCCGTGAAATAGTAGCTGCGCGAACCGTATACAAAGGAGCACTTTGGCCTCCTTTCTTCTTAATTTAACCTCATTTTGCAATCTCATCACGTCGTCAACATTTCTCGCACACAAACACCGCCTTTTAAACACGACGCAGTTTCACAACCTGCGCCGCCGATTCATTTGAACCCGTGACATAAGGACACCATATAGACTGGAGCACGGGAAACTTCATCCCTTTTAAGCCCTAACGCAAATACCGACTTCGAGAGCCCGGGCCCCCTCTCTATCTCTTCCATTGAAGGCGGCACAAAGAAAACGAAAGCTGAGAGGTTTCCATGCTAAACAATTGGAACCCGTAAACGCGGACGTCTTCCGGAAGACGAAGGGCAGGCGGGAGGGCGAGCTCGGATATCCCAGGCGTCGCACCTACGCGCTCCACAGAGACTGGATAAAGAGAACAAACGAGGGAAGCGTCGGAGAGTCTTAGCGAAGGCAAAAGCCAGGGGCAGCTTTTGAATCCTGGTCCCGAGAACCGTATATTCCCTTATCGGTGCTCTCTCGGGAGAGAAAAAATACACGCCCGCTCGCTCGCTTTGTTTTGATTGTGTCTGTGCGTGTATTGGAATCGAGCCGTGTAGTGGAACTGACAGAGCATTCGATATTCACGAAGCCGTGCGCGCTAGTAAGTGTGATTAAAACGTTAAAAAAAGAAAGATATTCTGACACGCGTGTGAGTGCAGGCTGCAAGAATGGTGATTGTTGATGTTAGCGCAGCGGTGAAATTAAAGAACTTCGTGAAGCAGCCACTGAGTAACTGTAGGCTCGTGTTTGCGGTCTTTGAGAATTGATTTAACCTCAGTGGCCTACGATGTTCTGCAGACATGACCCTGTTTTTGAAATTTAGTTTATTTTTGTGTGTGTGTCTTCCTTTGGAGTTTGATTTGTTGTTCCTCTCACACTAATACTGAAGCGAACGGTCTAGTTGTTATCTTTATCTTTACTCCGTTTAGGCACGTGATATTCAGTTGAGCGAGAGATGTGATGAAGAAAAAAACGGAGCCGTCTGACCGGTACTGTGCAGCTACTCGCTCCAGAACACGTGGTGGACGTTAACTCGGGATATTAATCTCTCTCTTGAGATATTGTGTGAGCCTCCCGTTTTCATTTCCTGTGTATGCGGGGGTGGGAAATAACTGTCGCACCAATCTGTGTTCCCATGTTTTTCCCCTGTGTTTTCCCTCCCCCACATACAGGAGAAAGGAAAACGGGAGCGCTTCTACTTAAGCGTCGACAAACGACCACCAGATCGCCTTATTTCCAGGCCCTCTCCTGGCGCTATAACTCGCTCGATTTTTGTTCTGAAAACGGTAATGTTGCCAGTGACCCCAGGGGATTCGATGTTCTCATTGGGTCAATCTTCCAGCTTTGATAAGTAAAAATTTAATTAACGGAAGCTAATTAATGCATCGACACAGTAGCTTGCCTGTGCCCTCTTAAGGTGGGCATTTAGGCGTAGAGTACACCGCCATTGGTTAAAACTGGGAAAATGTGATTTTTCTATTTTTAAAAATTACTTCCATAGTTACGGTGGACACCCTGTATATGTGGTTTAACGTTCTGTGTACCAGTCCGGTTGTTCATCATTCTACGATATTCTTCAATGGGCAAACTCACGAAAAATATAGCTTGGATTGGATTGGTTATTGTGTAGACATTCATGACACTCCTTTCATAACGCGCACATATTTCCATAGCGTGCACACTGCATGGACGTTTTTCCCTTTTACAAGAGCTTATGTACGTCTCATGTCCACCTGTTCTATACCGCCACGATGCTTATGCTCGCGTGCGTCCGCCCGAAGGACGCCGTCATCGTTCGAAAAGCACGGGGATGTACAGAGCCGTGCCTATAAATAAACATAGTGGAGTTTTCGACTTCTCTGCGCTATTTTCCTTCCTAAAGCAACATGTGTGGACGGAGTGTGGCAACATGATGCTGCAAAAAGCATTCCAATACACTCACGAATCGGCATTGGGGCGTATTTTTGTGGACATGATATAAAAACAAATAAACAAACAAAAATCCTCGCTGCCTGTTGGTAGCGCAACATGATCCTCCAAGCAGAATACACATCGCGGAGCAAGGAAAGGAACCTTCGTTGGTTTGAATATCATACTCAACGAAGAATAAATGCGAAATTTGAAACTGTATAAAAGTTTAATGACAGTCCCAAAGCAAATGGAGGAGAGATTCTTCACAACAGTCTTGGACAGTTAATTAATACATGGCAGATAAATTGAACGGCAGCTTAAAAAAAGTATCTCCAGAGAAGTATGTCCAGAAGAAGTATATCCAGCCTCAGAACAATTACACTCTTAAAATGAGTTTCACCATATAGCATGTTCCTAGCCAACGATCATCCCGAATGACAAAGTTCTCGCCCCTGATTTGTTGAAAAAAGGAGGCGGAGTCTATTTTGTATTCATCATGCACGTGCATAATGCTACAAAATAGGCTCCGCCTCCCGTCTTCAACAAATCAGAGTAGAGAACGTTGTCATTCACTCTAAAAAAAAAAAAAAAAACAACTTCACCGCTTAGCACGTTATGCGCCAACCGTTGCCACGAACGATAGGGTTATCGCTTCTGATTCGAAGAGAGAGAGGGGGCAGGTACGCCTTTTTGTGTCAATTTGGATATATGATAATTGACACAAAAAGGTGTGCGCCTCCCTCTCTCCTCGAATCAGACGCAATAATCCTATGATTTGTAGCAATGGTTGGCGCAGAAAGTGCTATGGGGTGAAGTTCTGTTTTCAGAGTGTTAAAGTTGATGGTTGGCAAGGAGCGGGCTATGTGGTGAAACTCATTTTTAAGAATATACTTTCTATCAAATATCTTCCTGGTTTACTTTGCATTAACTGCAATGGCTTCTATCCAGAGATGTGCAAGGTGGTTAAAAGTATTTGTAAAGTAGGACATTAAGCCCTGTCGCACGGGCACTCTTCAATGATAATTGAGGCCAGCGGCCATTGAACATGTAACTCCACCAAGCCCGTCAAGCGTCAACTTCTCAAAGAGCATTGGATCCACTACTTCCTGACAGGTTGACACCTTGCACGCTTGGTGGGGCTACGCGCATATTGAAATCAATTTCCATTGAACATGCGCGTAGCACCACCAAGCGTGCAACATGTCAAGGAGTATTTATCCAGAGCTCTTTGAGAAGTTAACGCACATGTTCAATGGCCGTTGACTTCAATGATCATTGAAACCAATGACCATTGAACATGCGCGTAGCACCAGCAAGCGTGCAACTTGTCAATCTGTCAGGGACTATTTGATCCAGTGCTCTTCGAGAAGTTGACGCACATGTTCAATGGCCGTTGGCTTCGATGGTCATTGAAGATTGCCCTGTGACAAGGGCAGTGTGTGTGTGATAGCGAATGCACAATGTAAGTAAGACAGAATTAAGATACATGGAAATGGAAGAAGCTATAGGGTGTAATAGTAAATGCTTAAAAATATACAGGGTGTCCACGCTAAGTGTGAACAGATTTTTTAAAAATATATCAATCACTTTTTCCGAGATGAAATCAATTGCAATATAGCATATGCTGAAGGGCACTCCCTAGGGGGGCATTAACAGACTCCTAAGGCAATGTCTTAATTAACTTTCAATAATTAACTTTTTAATTATAAAAGCTACGAAGTTGCTCCAATGAGAACATCTGATCTCTTCGGTCACCAGATACCAAAGCCGTTTTCAAAACAAAAATCCGTTCGATAGATCGTCCGCAAAAAATTCGTGAAGGAACGGCATTTTTTTCTTTATTTTATTCATTGTGCATCTCTAGAGATCTCTCTTTTGTTTCTGCAAGTTAAAGCTAATCTTCGACGCATGAGGCGGCACTGTGCTCTTTCACTCTCTCACACTGGGGGTAAAGGAAAGCCGCTTCTTTGAAGATGCGCAATAAACCAAATAAAGAAACAAAATGGCGTTCCTTCACGAATTTTTTGCGGACGAACTACCGAACGGATTTTTGTTCTGAAAACGGTTTTGGTATCTGGTGACCGAAGAGATCAGATGTTCTTATTGGAGCAACTTCGTAGCTTTTATAATTAAAAAGTTAATTATTGAAAGGTAATTAGGACATTGCCTTAGGAGTCTGTTAATGCCCCCCTAGGGAGTGTCCTTCAGCATATGCTATATTGCAATTGATTTCATCTCGGAAAAAGTGATTGATATATTTGTAAAAAATCTGTTCACACTTAGCGTGGACACACTGTACAATACAATTAAGATACTTCAGCATCGGCCGTCAAAGAAATTGCAGTTGTTATTTTATTATTTATGTTTTATTGGCTTGTAGTAGGAGCTGCTATCAATTTTGAGGAATGAACCGGAAGTGGAGTGAACGGGCCGCAGAAAGACGTTGTGACACTGAACATAGTGTGAAAACAAGCGTTCAAACAATTAAAACACATAGTGTTGAGAATAGAATATCGAAAAAAGTACAAACACCATTTAAAGAAACACGGAGTAAGATATTAAAAAATATAGATATTAAACACAGCATCCTGGGTAATCTACTCAAGATACGTACACGTCTGCTCTAGCCAGTAGATACTCAAGGGTACAGCTTCCTAAAATTTGACACCATGCTACTCTAGATTATATAATCTACGATCTGCCGTCTATACCTCTGCCACATGGGCACGAAAAATGACATTAAGTGCTTAGTGAGTTAAGTTGTGATGTCATTCGTGTGGTGCCACACGGACAGTTTTACTAGCATTTGTCTTCATGCCATTTCCTGCTTACCGACTTGGCCACAACACATTCGCTCATGAAATATATACTCTCGCTCCCATTGCTAGCACAGAGTAACAATTTTAGTTTGCATAAAACCACTTTCTACTCTACACAATGTGATTTAATAAATTTGAGCTTTCTTAAACATCTTTTGCCGAAAGAAGTCCCAAGTTGCTTGAAATTTTCATCCGCAACAGCAAGAGAACTTGAGGCGCTGCCATATTTCTTGTTCTGGATTCGGCACCAGTTAGAAAATACGTTGACTTACCACGTTAATCAAATACATTAGACCTACTCCACATGAAGACCCACTTGATATTATTATATTTAAGAATATTACATGCATTTACAGCATCTTTAACTAAGTTTTTTTTTTTTTAGCAGAATAACTTATACTTTACTTAGAGAGTGGGCCGCATCGACATCATGACGTTTAATGTCATTAGAAAATCACTTGTGGCGCGAGCTTCGTAAATAATGTCATTTTGGAGCCGAATGGCATTATACGATAATGTCATCTTTCGTTGCCGTGTGTCCCGGGTATAAGCCTGAGGAACAGTCATGTGTCTTCCAAAACAAGGGAAACACCCACAGGAAATTATTAGGAAGCTGAAGTCGTGGGGACCCTCCATAAGGCCATTGTTTTGGAAGAGTCTCGAAGGCCCTCTCGACATCCTTCACTTCCGGTTTCCGTTCCGGCGTTATTGCACCACGCTGTTTCGGGAAATGGCGGAAGTGAAGAAACAATCCCAACTTTCGATCCAATTTCAACTGTACAGCGTTTATTACGGGGGTAGTTTAGAGAGGACAGAAAGAAAAAAGAAAGGAAAGAAAGCTGCGAGTGAAGGCGTCATCTGTTTCTCTTAATCTTCTCGAAATGCCAGCCTCAGAACAAATAAGGATGGAAGTTTCGCAGAGTGTTGCTTATGGGGTCGTTGCTCAAAGATATCAAAGTTGGTTGGTTGTTGGTTTAAAGAAATCAATCTATGGAGAGGTCTCGTAGGCTTGATCATACGCTGCAGTTGGGGGAAATGCGGTGACAGAAAAGCTAAGTATTCGATCATTTGACGAAAAGTGCAATAAAAATCCGCTCAGATGTGTTGTCTTGTAATGGTTAATGATCTGAACAGTGGCCGACAGGTGGCAATACGATGCATAAACACAGCGTGGCCACGAGGCAGTACCGTAAAGATGGCGACCCCGCTTGCGACATGAGCAAAATAGAAACAGCGTTCTGCATGTGGACCTTATTGGTAATAATGGCGCTCAAACTCACAGTGCGATGTTGTGGTCAGAGGGATATTATCACCTATCAATTGCCTTCGATCAGCTTTGCTCATTTACTCCTTAAAAAAACGAATGACCGACATCTTTGAGCAACTGCTACCCCGTCATGATACACTTCTACTTCTACATAGTGCTGCCACCCAACCACTCTAAATTACTGGACAACCAAGGCTTGTTTGGATTTTGCTTTGAATACGTCTTTAAATCGGCAATATGGTGCCATCCTGGATTTATTTATTTTATTTATTTATTTATTTCCACAAAGTGGAGGAGGCGGGACAAAAAGCTATCAAGAACATTGGATAGCCGGGCAACACGAAAACTGTCACTTTCATCATTCAAATGGTCAATCCAACCAGGGGGCAGGGCACCCAACCGGGCCCCACCCCTTGTGGCAATGGCAACAGCGAAGAAGACCCAAAGCGGAGGATGAGGAAAACGAAGTGGCAAGAACGAGGCGGGACGAGATGTCCTGCCCCACGACCTACTACTATACTACTATACTAGTATAGAGTAGGTCGTGTCCTGCCCACCGTTCTTGCCACGAGTGGATAATGGCCACTGCTCCGAGGAAGAAGAAGAACAAGACGAGAAAAGTTCATATGATGCTCGGCAGCGTAGTAGAAGGGCCGGAGGTGGCAGCTTGGCTCACCTGGAGAACAGCGGACGCGGCCAACTTGGGACTCTGCTCTTGGTGAGCGTTTTTGGACTCTGGGGAACAACTGACAACAACAACTACAACTTTATTGTGAGATGATGAATGGGGAGTTTCAGCGCCTGGGGTCTGATACTCTACTCCATTGCTGATGGTGATGCGGGGAATGAAATAATGAGCCCCTTCACAATAAGGATCCACGTCCTATGGTATCCAGAAAGGTGAAGAGACCTTTGAAGGCAGGGCGTTGGTGGTCTGGATGTGGCCGGGGACCAAGCAATTTTGTGAGAGAGAGGGGGGGGGTCGAGAGTTCAGATCGTTAAGGGATCCGAGGAGTATAGTTCGGCAAGGTTGGTGCTGTGGGCAATGGAGAAGAATGTGCTCGAGATCATTTACTGCACCACGATGACAGCATTGGGGAGCGTCAACTTGTCTCAAGCGGTAACGCCACTGCGCTGTAAAAGCCACATCGAGGCGCATGCGATGACCTAAAGCGGCATCTTGACGAGAAGCATGTCGAGGCATGCGGAAAGCGAGCGCTTGATCAACTCTGCTCAGCATGGCTGGGGTGAGAATGTCAGCGGTCAATTGGCGGGAAGCCAGGGGAGCCACGAGGCGTCGAAGTACAGAACGACGATCTCCTCTCAGCAGCGCAATACGCGGGGACGACAGAGTTGTGTGTTGTGCACAGAGAGCACTGGTTATCGAGTACTAAACTTATTATGCTGTTGCTTGTTGTGTCCTCCTTCCCTTGGTTGTCTGGCAGAGAGTTCGGTGCACCCCTTGCAGTAGGAGAGTATTCCCACAAATAGCGCCCAACGTAGAGGTCGTTCCGACTTTGCGAAAATCGGAAATTCGATAAGGGGGCACTTCCATCCATCTACTGCTTTTTGATTGAGTTCGTTGGTTGCACGTCCCGCTGGCCCCTGTGTTCCGAGATGGAACGTGCTCCCAAGCATGGCTACGCCACGCGCAGTCGAACGGTAGTGCCTGCTGTTCCTGAGAGCCCCTGAGTTGCCCTCGACCTCGTTATATCTGATATCTAGAAGGTTGAAAGCAATAACAAACCGGCCTTGACCTCGCAGTTGGTGTCAAAAGGGTGATTCACTCTGTCGTCCTGTTGAGCGCAGCGGTCTCGTTTGTGTTGCCAAAAGTACACCAGTAGTACAGGCTACAATTTGAGGTGATCTGTATTGAAGTGCAGTCGTTTCAGTTTCCAATGCGAGATGTATTCACGGACTACCCGACTACCCTGATTCTTTTTATTGCCTCAGATCGCTTAAAGTTATGTGAGTCATCTAGGGCTCCGCAGCAGAAGGAACATCACGTGGCGTGCAGCCGGGATGTTGAAAGGACGCACAAGACGGTAAGAAATCTAGAGAAAGTTGAAATTGTTATTTCAGCAAGGAAAATAAAAAGCAAATTCGATTTCACGCATGGGAACAATGCTAAAGTTGAGACAGTCATCGGATTTCTACGTGTTAGATTGTGTCCTAAGAAGCCCGAAATTTTAGAAAAAGATGCCATCAGTCCCGGTCGAAGGATTTACGCTTTTGAATTGTGGCGTTGGAAGAGACTTTCGAATAACTTACTGGACACCAAAGCAATAAAACCAATCAATATCGAAGGAAATACAACCCGATTGCTCATTAGCGGATACAAATATTGAGACTAAATCTGAAATAATAATATATTCGATCGAGGGCAAAAGGCAACGCGAGATGATAAGATTCGTGGATAATATCCAGCGGAAGCAGTGGGCATCTTTATAGACTTCCGGGTTATAGTGGGAGGACCGATCGGATGACGTGCTGTGGTCATGAAGTGTACACGAGTTAAGGTGCATGCATGCATGCATGACGGTTAAGCAGGCATCAAGTACGTGCTTCATCTTCGCAACTTCGCAAAAAATCGCCAAAAACGGCAATGGCTGGCAAAAGAACCATCGAGCTGCAATCAAGGATTAGAGCGTACGATTACCACCACTAACACTCGCTCTTTCATTTTTATTTGTTTGAAAATCCTAGTTCCAATACAAGCAGCGTTAATATAGCTCACGTTAGAGTTAACTTGAACGCCATTCCGACCTGCGGACCCTGGCGGCGCTTAGTAGAAATGACGGCGGATGGTGGGCATCATCTACAGTTAGAGGGCTGGCCCTCGTTATGAAGGCGTTGCTTTCTGCTAGACGCTGCTAGGGTGGCTCTCTTCCCACTTCGCAGGCTGGAGCTGTGTTCAAGTTAACTTTGACGAGAGCCGTACGTGGTACATCACAGAATGTACGGCTCACCGTGTATTCGCACCACGACCTACTCTATACTAGAGACCTGGACAGCTGCGATCCCCTATGGGAGAGACGGGTCACGGGTTAGTTACGTTAGTGACCGTTGCAAGCGCCACATAGCATTATTGGGGAGAGGGAATCACCCTTGCCACCGCCTTTAGTCTGCTACGCAGGGATACACGATACACAGGCTGTTGCTAAGCACGCGCTATTATCTCTCTTATACTGCTTCGTCGTTGTCAACACAGCCTACCATACATCGCCGCGGTTTCGACAAGTCACGTGGTAACGAATAGTGCGAGCTAGCGCCAAATCCCATAGCCAAGCGGCGATTGCCAGAACTACTACCCCGGTGCTGGGAGCGTTGCGGATGTCCAGGTCTGTAGTATAGTAGTAGGTCATGATTCGCACCGGCGACATTCCCCTAGAAGCGGAAGATGCGGAAAGCGTCATAGCTTTCTGCTGTCATGCACGTGAGCGCGAGCGCTCAACGTCGGGTCTTCACGTACACTGCTAACCGTGGGGAATACCCTGCTACATAGCCACAAGATATTCCGTAGCAGACGACAGGAAACACGCTGGCGCTGTCGTCTGCCAAGTGTCGTCTGCTAAAAGCGCAGTACGCCACTCCCGATATTCCGCACCGTGTGAATGCTCAACATAACACGGGACGGAACTTCGGCTCTGTGAGCAGTGTTTTCGCTTTTTCTTCCAGTAGAATCTTCCGTGAGGATGTCGTTCGTATGAATACACGGTCACTGTCATGTTTCAACTCAACAGACACGCCCTACGTCTAGCCCTTCTATCGCACAACGTTCAAATCGCTTTTCACTATCCACCGTGTTCCGCAGTCCGTACCGTTTTAATGCGTTGCGAGGGACGACAACGACCCAGCGACCACAATGCTCGAGAGAACGACTTCAATAACATTTCGACTGCCGGCACAATAAAGAGAGCTCCGCGGAGATTTATCACGCGGGGCTGTCCGCAAGATAACGCCCGTCCGACAGGCAGCATAGTGTGTCTGTTTATGCGCGCGCAGTCCTCCCTGTGGCATCACCTAAGCTCTGGTTTGCGTCTCTAGAGCGGTTTTCTCGCTTTATGAATATCGACACCGAGCTCTAAAAATAGTTCAAAGTGATATTGATGTGGGGAGCCATGCGAAGCGGCAGTTCAATTTGAACGGAAATAGACTGTCCTGACAGACTGTCGGCCCTTCGAAACGGTGGTTGTTGGAAGACGCTCTTGCAGAATTCGGAGGTGATATATGTGCAGTACTTTCCTTTAGTATTGGACGTATGTGAAAAAAAAAAAAAAGAAAAGTAAAGTAGTACTCTGTTTTCTGGAGAAGACAATTTTACGGGTATTTCTGAGCTCCCAGTTGGTGTGGAATGTAGCTGCTAGAATGAACTGTGTATATGTTTGATTTAATTTTTAACGTACCATCTGCTTGGGACGCGCTCGAGTATTCGAAGTATAAAAGCGTTGTTATAGGAGCCCATTTACGCGCAATATTACCTGGCTAATATAAACGATTGTGATTTCGATATTTTTCACATTTCGTAGTATGAAATATTTATTTGTGAGGCTTGTTGTTTCTGGAGCGTTTCAAGTATTCGCATACAGTGTTCGTTGATACACATATTTTGACATAACTAAGACGGCTGGAATATTTTACGAACAAAAAAAATGAATGAAATGAAACCTTCAGTTATCTGTTGCAGACGATATATAAAAAAATAAAATAAAAATGGCCCCTCACAAGGATGTGTACACTGATTCAACGAGTCGGGCAACTTTTACACGTGATCCAAAACTTCTACGCTGATACCTGTATCAAGAAACCCTGAAATATCAATTATCAGCCTTAAACTATCGACAAAGAAAAACCCTATGTCCTACAAAGAGTCAAGTCGAGAAGGGGTAGTGACTTCAGAAGGACAAACTACGTTGCTGGCACGTCGTAAGGTGCCGTTAACTGGACACTGTCTCTCTCCTGAACAACATCGTATCTTTAAGGGAAGAGCTTTGCACTGGCCGGTCCTAAATATCCCTCGAGCGGGAGAATTTACAGTTCCGGCTTACAAAAAAGGGATCACGCCCACAGGCTGGAAGGAAGATCCGAGAAGTTGGCAGAGAGAAATCACTCTATGGGTCCAATACGTCGTCGTTTGTTAGACGCCATAGGAAGGAAGCCGTAAAATCTAACAATGAGATATTGTGAAAGAGAGTGCAAAAGGCGTTGAGAGTAGAAGCAGACGAGAACGGATAGATGGTGGCGCCGCCTAGAGTTTGAAAAAGGAAACTCGTTTCGAGACGGCCACCTTTTCCTCCTCCTTTCTTTCTTTTTGCTGCGAGAGAATGGCGGAGGTAATATTTTGATTGTTGCTGCGGAAATTACATTTCCGTTTTCTTTTCATCTGTCACGACCACCGTCTAGGTGTTCGCTGAGGCATCAAGATAAACATTATTTTTGCGGAACCTGTTTCTCGAATTCTTGAGCAGTGGCAAAAATATGGTCTCGTGAGGAAACTTGTAAAGATGTATACATTTTGAGTCAGAATGACGTGAAAAGAGTAGGGTTTTGGAATAGACGCTCTTCGTGATCCTTTCTTGTTGTGTGTGCAGAATGAAAAATAGGTTTCGCAAGTAGCGTGGAACGTGCATGAAAAGAGAGATTGCAGCGTGAATGATGAGGGTGGTGTGCTCTGGTATTGTTTTGAAAACGGTTTTTCCGTGGTTGCAGGTGTAGGTGCTCGTAAATATTGAATATTTGACCGAGAAAAAAAAGAGCTGTAGTTTACTGTCGTTATTTTAGGAAAGTATAAGTTAGTCTTAACTTAAGTAGATCTTAAGCAGTCTTGCTTAAGATCTACTGAATGCTAGTCGTGCGATTATCTAATCCAGTCTTACTTTGATGATTTTCTTATTCTGTAAACGTCAAGAAAATACCCTTTTGGGTATTTCTGAAAGTGCAGAGGCATCGTTATTTTTACATCATTGTTATATTATATATTATTGGTATATATCGTTTTGCTATGTTATTGTTAAAAGGAGATTTCGGAACGATCGGAGAAAAAATTGCCACACATCGTAGTTGGTGCATAAGGTCCACCGTATACCTGCCATCAACTTTGTTTCTTCCTCATGTGACGCGTTATGCCTTAAATAAGAAATAAGTCAAACCGAAACGGGAACGTGGAGAGGAGGTAGCAGAAATTTGTCCCTCCCAAGGCCACCGCGTTGACGTCACTCTGCATGGAGCGGAGTAAGTAGTATACCACGCCGGTCGCAGCCGCTGTGTTATATTCCCGAAACAAAACAGTGGTCGAAGATTCGGGATCAGAATACTCAGACACTGATGGAAAGAAACAGGGGTCAGCTGCTTCCCTGAGAGTCAGGAAACAGCGCAGGAATGGTATGAGTAATGCACGGTAACGTTGGCCGACCAGAGAAAGAAAGAAGTACTTCCATCGACGCTCGGTCGAAGTCAGACTTTTTCAAATTTCAAAAGTCGTTTTTAGATTCGCCATTCGTTTTCAAGTGTGATACTTCACACACAACTGTGTTCTGTTCGTGTAAATGATTGTGTGAATACGACAAGCTTGAATAGAACGGAGCATAATGCAACACAATAAAACGAGTCCTGGATTGTGATGCAACACGAGAGGATAGCGGCCGTAAAGTGTTCAGAGTACGGAGGTGACAACACTCGAGAATGAGGTTGGAAATAGTGTTGTATAACAATAAAAAAAATATATCCTTTTAGTTTTAGTGAACTATTTGTAAGGTAATGTTGAGCATGATGAGGAACCAGCATTTCTTTTCTTTTTTTTTTCACTTTTAGCTTCGTTTTGTTGACACTGTCACCTTAAACGAAGTTCCATATTATAAGCGAGGCCTAGGAAATATGTTTGTCTTTGTTGAGTTTTCGAAGCCAACACAAAAACGTGTCATACGAACGCTGAAACATTCCTCAACACTATTTTCATCATTCGCTGAAAAGAAGCAGATGTTGCAGAAGCGTTGCCGTGTCTATACGACTTAAATGCGATTTAAATATATTTATAAAACTTTGAACTGCAAAACAAAGAAAAAGAAAGGTCGAACGCCTGTCGCTTCCTGGCTGGTTGGCTCTTGTTTGCTAGGCATGCTTCGAAAGCCCGATGCATATTTGGAAGAACGGACTCAGCATGATAACTTTCGGAAGAAAGCAGTCTTCATTTCCTTCCAATCCCCGTTGTACGTACTCTCTCTTGTGCCGCGTCGCAATAAAATATGCCAGCAGGGCTGAGATACATAGAGAGAGGCGGACGCGCGTGTCTTGAGCAAAACAAGGAGCCTGCCTCGACCATCTGTCTCCGAACAAAGACACATGTGTGGCTGAACGACGAAGCCCTGCGGGGAGGTTTTCCATAAACTATAGATGCAAGGTTATGAAATAGTTCCAAAGTTTCGTTTTGAAACAGGCTTCGCAGCAAGAACAGAAAAAAAAAAAAAGAAAAAATCAATTTCGCTCATATGGCCGGGTATCTTAATCCAGAAAAGTTAGGAGAGTTCCGATGCAAATCTTGTTGCGTACTTCCCCTTTTTGCCGTTTTGAGGGGATACGGTAAACCCATGTACTGGATTTACGCCTGTATTCGAGGGGAGAAGTACGAGGAATTTATGAAAGAATAATTATAATATCTACGAGCCGACACACCCATTGTCATTGTGTGTAGGCAGCGCCACCGTTGAAAACGGAGGTATACGGCGCGGTGTTTCGTCGTTAGTCCTTGCAGACCGTCATCTCCGACGATATACTCGGCTATTAACCACCCTAAATGTTATCACTGTAAGTGCCTTTCACCATCACGAAGCGTTAATGTCTTTGTATTAGTAGGTCTGCAGTATCTTTACTAGCAGAATTTGGCGCAAGTGAGCATCGTGGTGTCATCCTGTTCAGTTAAGCTGTAGTGCATTCTTCCCTACGGATATTTTACAATTCGTAGGAAAAATCACGTGTGCCCGTCTATTCCACTTTCTTTTTATCTTGTTTTCTTTGTGTGAAAATCTATGTACCTCTTAGGTACTAATAGTGCGAAAAGTGATACAGGACGGACGGTGAAGAGTCAAAAACAGAACAAGCGCCTCTTAGGAACGATTTTCTCATAGAGCAGTTACTGAGCTATAGACCTGCGACACCACGCCATATAGGCAGCAAAAAGAACCAACAGGGTACAGGAGGCCGGAGAGGGAGCCTCCAGAAGTCTCGGTTTCGATATAAGCTTCACGGATCTTTTGGCAACCAACGTGTCCCCGACCACCAAACCGACTTCGTTTCTCATTTCTGAAGAATCTACCGAACTTATTTACATCGTCACTATAAGAATTTCGATTTGTCCCGGAGTCTCCCTTTAAGTCGATCGTAGCGAATAACGCAAAAACAACCCGAAACAAAATAACACATCGCATGCTTCGTACGACTTTCACGGGTTCCTTCTTTCCCTAATGCATAGCGATGAAACGCTCCAATCATCATCATCATCATCGGAATAAACTGTTTTGTTGCAGTATCTTCGTCTCTTCACGCTTTCGAAGCATGTCCCCGTCGACTCGCAAAGTTTTTTCCCTTTCCCGTTTAGTCTTCCTTCTTTCCTTCCATTCTCTGCATGTTTATGCGTGGATTTGTGCGCGAACATGGCAACAGCAGGACGCGCGAGCAGACGGGCTGCTTTGGTATAGATGACTTCAGTCACGAAGAATACGATATACTCTAACAAGCCGCATACTGAACGACGACAACGCACTTCTTCCAAAGGAACAACCCAGGAAGCGACAGCTGCGCCCCCAGCGGATTTCCGTTGTACCCTTCCTTTTTTTATATATCCTTGACGCTTTTGATAAGGCGATATTTGCGTAAACGTTACGCTTTTTCTGTTTGTCCCCGTTTGACTCCCGTTGCTTAGAGATGACGAGCGATGTTCTCCGCCTGCCGAATAATCGAGTTAGGCGATCATGGCGAGGGGGAAAGCTTCTTCTTGTCTGCTTCGCTCTCTTTTCTCTTGTCTGCTACGAAGCTGCTGGCGCTATTGTCACTGGACGGGCGACAGAAAGAGTAAGGCGTCGTCTATGTATTCCGCCGCGTGATTGGTTTCTAAATATGTGTGCTCGTCGCGAAGGGAAAGTGCTCCACGCTGCCGACGAGCGTGAATAAATAGCATGATCATGATGCTTGTGAAGCATCATTCCATCTTACGTACAAGCATGCCGCTATCCGATTGAATGATGACAGTTGAAGATAAGGCACCTGCAGTGGGACTCGAACCTACACACTCTGATTGCCGGTCAGAGGTGCTACCAATTACACCATGCTACCGTGCTTTCCTTCAACTACCATCATTCAATTGAAGTTTGCGACTGGGAGTTGTGAGGCTTGCGTTGTGTTTGTCATTCTGTGTTTAACTGCTTCGTCCACTCCAACGTTACATGCCTCTATTCTTTGTGAGAAAATGTTAATACTACTTCGATATTCAACAGAAGGAGAACAAAAAAGAGGTTTTTTCTTCTTCCTCAAAGAGTTGCACTGCTCGTTTAAATGGTGTGTCCTGTCATCTACCAGCAGCACTGTAACCAGAGAGACGCACCACAACCATACGAGGCTTGAGGGCAACGTTAGAATGTCTCTTAGGAAGGCAAGTCCAGTCCAAGGACAGAAGAGCTTTCGCAGCTTCGAACAGCGACTTGAACTGCGACGCGCATCCCTGAATGCTTGCGGAACAGAGTCTGTGTCAGGACATCCTATCATCGGTGGCGAGGTGGTTAGCTTAGTTGTCGTACCTTTTACGACGCCACCGCATTGACAGCGCGAAATATAGAGTGCATGCTTCTCTCCATTGGCGCTTGGAAAGACAAAGAACAATCAGACTAGGAATACTGCGCAGTCGGCACATACGCAAAATGTAACATCCTCTTAAAGGTACTGTAAAGCAGCAGAGCTGCAATCTGATGAAATTTATTTATTTGCTAGATTGAGCCCTCAATACCCTGACGTCACAATTTTAGTCCCAATTGCACTCGTAGATTTTTGAAAATGAAATGGAAAATTACGGGCATTTAAAAGACATCAACCACAGAGAGAGAGCTACCAAAAATGCTTATTGATGTTTTTTTAACAAGGATTTATTTAATTTTCAGCAGGTATTTGCTTTCTTGATACAAGCAAATCAGTACATTGGTCTGTGTGACCCAAGCCATATCAAGCTATGCAAGGCATATCGCATGTCTAGGGTTCCGAGTTTTCGGAGTTTTCGGAGTTTTCATTTTGGCAAATTCGGAGGGTGTTTATCGGAGTTTTCAACTTTTCTGAAATTCGGAGTTTCTCGTGTGTCGAATTGATCACCAACTGCGCATTGTTCATCGAGTACGGCGGCAAAGCTACATTGCGTGCTCATAACACTGTGTCTGAAACGAAAGAAGTCGGCTACGTGTAGGCTACGTAGTCACCATGAAGAGCATGCCAGTCGGGAACATAGATCACTGTTGCTTGACAAATTGGGGATTATTTCCAACCAGACGTCGCCTCGAGCCCTTTTACGGAAGAGCAGTCTATTAGGAGAGTTTGACCATTGGGAGGAGCCTGTCTCAAAGCGCGCTATTTGACGTCATACCATGGGCGGCGCCAAGGCCAGTGGCACCATTTTGGATGAGAGCTATCGCCTTGAAATCTCCCATTCCGCCATTTTGGAGAAGAGGTACATCCTTGAAATCCCCCCTTGCCGCCGCGGCTCGCCTTTCATCCCGGCCAGGTGGGCGGTGCGATGACAGCTCCCCATCACCGGGCGGCAAAAGATCCACAAAATGGCCAAACTCTCCTCATAAACGGGTCTGTTGTGCCGCAATTTTAGTAGTAAATTAAAAATATTTAGCGTTCTTTGTCACATATGTAACTTGTTGTAGTGGGTTGACAAGCGGCAAGCTGTTAAAGTACGCGGGCAATATGACCCGTACGTATGCTGCTTTACAGCAGCTTTGAATATGCCGTTTGTCTACTAGTAATAACATTTCTGACGGCTCTTCGCACCATACAAATAATAATGGCACCGTGACGTTACACGTAAGGTTTGTCTGCGCAGTGTGGCGACATGTTGCACATGCAGCAGGGTAGAACTTCGGATAATTTGTACCACCTGGGGTTCTTTTGACGTGCGCCAGAAGTCTCCGACACACGGTGCTGGAAGCAATGTTTACCTCCACCATATTGCTACCGCCCTTGGCCGGGATCGAACCCGAGATGTTGAGCTCAGCAAGCCAGCACGTTACCGACTGAGCTAGCGGGGACCGCACCACACAGTGCTTACATAAAAAAAAAAAAAAATGTTCGAGTTGTTTGCATGGCGTCCCAAAGTAAGGAAAATTTCCCGTCAAGCATGTCCCGAGAAAATAAACGAATAAATGAATGAATAAATAAATAAGAACAATGACGCGTATACCTTGAGGAGGCAATATTTCCTCAAACTTGGTGCCATGGTATACAACTTGGTTGGGCACGCGGACCTCCATGAGGGATGCTTAGCATTAAAATGCTTGCGTATACAGCTGCTCACCAACAACTAAACCATCCTGAAACAAAACGAAACAAAACAAAAGGTAACCTTTGAAGAAGAACGAGGACACGACAGAAATCAAGGATGCATTAAATTGTTCCCTTTGAAAACTGCTACAATCAAAATATATATATAAAATAGAGAAAATGTATCGTAGCAAAAGCCATATAAGACAGGCCGAATACAGCCTTGAAGCCCTGCCTCCCGCATCGTTGATTATTCATAAAAGGCTTCTTAAAGGATGAACATTGGGAAAGAGGAGGCACACTCTAGGCTGAAACAGCCCCCTCCCTTCGCCTTTTTTATTTTCTTTCTCGCTCCCCCCCCCCCCCTTCTTTGTCAAAAATTAAGACTAATGCTTAAACTGGGACATTAAAGGCGTCACGGGTTCGTGGCCGGGAAAATGAAATTAGTCTACTCGGGCTGCGTCGCGTAAAGGGGGCTGGGCAATAGGAGAGCCAACTTTGCGAAGCACTTCGTTTTCGCGAACGAGATATTCTAGACAAAGCCAGTTATATTGAATGTCCAGCATAACGGGCTTTACGGCTGCGCGAATATACTTGCGGTGGCTCGCCGTATTATCTATCATCCACCGCCATCTCTCCACAAGAAGGGTGAAATATGATCAGGCTATCAATTGATAGCATGCGGTGCTTGGTTCATTGTGGACCAATGAAATTGAGCCTGTATCTCGTGTTTGCTTCTCAAACTGTCTTTTTTTTTTCTTTATGCGTCTGTCCATAAACAGACGCATGAATGTTATATTGGCGTGGCGTAGGAGAAAGATTTACAACGGAAATGGCAGCAGAACTGCGTTTGCTCGCGATATGTAACTGCCTTCTGTGGTAATGTTTTTTTTTCTTTTTCTTTTTGTGCTTGTCGTGCACCATGGCACTCACAGAAGCGATTTTAGTTCTGTTTCCGCTTTGTGGATAGTGAATATTGTGTCTCGAGAGGTGGGATGCCCGCTTGAAACTGACGATGCTCTTTCCCTTAGAGGCTCTACTTGTGGACGTTGGCCGAAACTTAGCCGGAAATATCACGAACCGTTACAGTTATGACCGTAATCAAATTAAACTTTCCGTACCAGAGTTCATAGTTTTAATGTAATGCGACGTCGCAATCGTGTTTGCACACGAGTTGGTTGTGGCACGTTGATGCCTGTGGTTCGTTACATCGTGCATGACTTTCACTTCACATTAGAGACTCAGAAAAATCGTTTTCTACATTTCATTTCGTAGATACGAACCGTTGAACAAATTAAATCAAATAACTCAGGAAAAAGATTCTGAGGCTAAGATTCGAACCTGGGCCTTTTGATTTCCGTTCAGATACGCTATCACTATACACCACGACAGCAGGGCTTTTTCTCCTGAGCTAGTGTGCCTCAATTACAGGGGGGACGGACAACCTTCCCATTCTCTCTTATATCTTCCTCACTCCCTCATTCATTGAGACACAAGTCAGGGCGACATCATGTGTATACTACGTACACAACAACCAATTTCCTTGTTTCCTTGAACAAACTTTGGCGTCACTTCCGACTTTGGACCTTACAAGAAGCAAGAGTCTCAGCAATTCCTGTTGAGTCTCGTAAGTACGCGACCTCTCTCGCCTCACTCGCTGGGATTGCTATTGAGTTTCAGTAGTCACGGCACCCATTTTGAATGCGTCTTTGGCGGCAGCATCGTCAGTGCCACTACGAGACGCACTGATTTAACACGCGCGAATAAAGCAGTCATCTGGAAACGGGCTTGCAACCAGAACAGTCCTCGGCTCATTCCTTCTTACGTCTATGCCCCTTTTTGTTGTAAAACTTGGAACGCAGTGTCACAACCACTGTAACGTTTGTGGTTCAATGTGAGTTCCACATTACTACTCGGTACGTATATCCCTGCACACAACAGACAACGGACCATTTGCTGCCGAAGGCGTTGGAGGACTGGCCTGCTGTCGATTTACAAACCGCGCAACGTCAACTGGTGGCATATTTTTTAAGATAGTAGAGGAGAAAGCTTCATTTTAAGATGCTTTGCGGCCATGTGCTGCTGATCCCTCTGAAATAACCCATCTGATTGATTGATAGATTGATTGAAAAATAGGGATAGGAATTGGGATAGGGTGCGGCCTCAGCGGCGAAACGTCCCACTACATCATCATTACTTATTTGTTGTTGTTGATTGAAAAATAAAGGAAAATGGAGATGTAAAGGAAATGGAAAATAAAGGAAAATGGACAGGCAACTCCAGACCACATGAATAGAAAAGGAAGTGGAAAAACTGGACAAATGCACGAACTGGATCAAGAGGAATAACAAAGAACAAGCAGAGTCCAACTAATGAATGAGTCCAGTTAATGAGACAATCGCGGGCCAAACACACCAGCGGCCCTCAAAGCACTGCACAATGCCGATAAACAGAGACTTCAGAGCGTGTCAAGAAGACCACATGATCTCAAAAATAACATAACTGCTTGTACGGCCGACACTTGGTGACTCACAGGTCAGCACCCTATAACTTTTTTCGGTGCTGAAAACGCGGTTATCCAGTAGTGCTAACGACGATTCTAAGATACGGCGATCTCAGTTTAAGTCAACAAGTATGTCACTTTAAGTATGGCCTATACATTTGTATATATTTTCCACTACCCTCACCACCCGTACCCCCAATAGAGGTTAAATGGAAGAGGCACTGTTGCTGTGACGAGCCCCTCCGTTCTCTGACAACTGATTTCGTCAGCTACTTAAATACCACATGTATGCCACTTACCCTTATGCCAGGTAACAGCGTCCACTGGATGTCCTCCGTAAGGACACCGTAACCTCAGCTCCGTCGCCGACACCACTGTAACGTTCCTCAAAGGCCGCACAAAAGGCGGTCCGTGCACATCCAACCGCGCTGAATGAGTCACCGTCGCAATGTCGTTGCGTGCCACACAACTGTACTCTCCACTGTCTTCGAGACGGGCTTCGGAGATGTTGAGGACAGAGGCGATCTCCGTTGTAGTCCGTTCAGACGTGATCTTGACCCGATGAGACGGGTAGAGGAGGTCACCGTCCAAAGTCCACGTTACGTCCGGGACGGGACTTCCGCGAGCACGACACGAGAGGGAGATTGGTTCACCGCGCCGGATGACGCTGGGCTCGAACGTCTCGTCCAGTACGGGGGAAATGTCTGAAAGGGAAGGAAAGACAGTCACGTGGACCATACAAAACCAATAACGCACAGGGACGAAGGCTGCGAAATGGGCGTCTTAGCAAGAAATCAGCCGAGGCAGGTTTTAACGTAATTTAAGCTTGAGTAGCTAAATTTCTCCACCAAATTCTTATAGGTCCGCGTTCAGCCTCATACAGAAGCCCCTGCAGGAGTCTTTTACAGATTTTTCTAACCCACGTCCGAGGCGATGTTTTCATACTGTCATACTCAACTAATAAGATCGCTCAAACAGTGCTAAAAACAAGTAAAGACGACACCGGACGAACGGTGTCGCCTTTATTTGTTTCTAGCACTGTTTTAGCGATTATATTATGCGTGATCAACAGGCCCAAATTGATACTTTATTCATACTCAACTAAACTTATTCGCGAGTAAATTGTTTGAAATATGCATTTTTCCCACGAACTGTGGATGACGGGAATAAACGTCTACCATCGGTATTAAGCACAAAAAATGTGGAGCAGCTTCTTGCGAGGTGTCAGGGACATCTGTCTCTTTGTTCTGTTCCTTACCACACAAGCATTGCTCAAACTCAATTAAATATCTTTGTATTCAGTTTTATTACAAATATTGTGGCCTGGTCCCACTTGAGCCCAAGCCGGCGCTTATAGCATGTTCAAATAAATAAATAATAGACACGTTATCTTAAACGAGCTACAAGCATTATTGCAGCTGCTCCTAAGAGCTCCTTGAACCGTTCTCGCTTTTCGTGGTAGAATGATTATACAGTGGGGGGTTAGAGGAACGAAGAGATAGGAAGGACAAAGACGACAACAAGGCTCAAAGAAGTACCATAGAAGTACTACGGTGTCCTTATTTCCTCCACTTCCTTTGCTTCCTGCATCTGTATCTACCAGCTCGGTTGCATCGTTTTAATTTATCGACTAATTAACCTTTATGAAATTCAATCCGGATCTCAATTTTTTTTTTTGCGGGTGTTACATGAAGAAAATGTAGCAACAGGCTCCAACAAATGTGTGTATTTTTTTTCTTTTTCTCGACAGGACAGGGGATATAACGAAACAACCGTCGAAAATGCTTCTTTTCTTGTTTTCTTTTCATTGCAGTCTTTCCTGCTGTCATCACTATAGGTAATCCGGTTGAAAAACAGATAGTGAACCGTGTTCAACAGAGTCAGCACAACTGTACATGTGTACTTGCTAAACCTTGCTTAGAAGTCAGGCAGCGTTGAAGCCCCCCTTCCTGACTTCTGCGTGGCTGCACGGAAACTTGGAGCGCGTCTGCTTTTCCTTGGGTCGACAGAGACCACCGTGACATCACGCTGGTCTCTCATTCGTCTCTTGTCGGATGTAGCGAAGAACGCAGTCGACCGTACAGCGCCTTTGTCTTGGCTACCATTCTTTTTCCCCCGATTCTTTCCTTTCTTGCCTCCATGTTCGAACGAAAGAAGGGGTTTGAGGTTGGATGGCTGCTTATTAGGTTACCGTCCGAGCAACGGTCTTGTCTTTTGTGGCTGTGTTGACGATGGCCCAATGTGGTCTTGTTTGGTCAGTTGCGCAGCTCAAGATGCCGTTCGGGTTCTTGTGAGTGAACCAGCAGAGTGGTTTCGGAGTAAAAAAAAAAAAAAAAAAACAGACGCGACAGTTTCCTCTTCTTGGCATGAATCTCGTTTATAGTGTGTTGTTATGAGTCTTGAGACTTTATTTCAGTATTCATTCTCGTTGTCAGTATATCTTTGTTTTCCCCTCTTCTCCACGATAACGACGAAGCAAACAGTACCCGTGTTTACATGAATGCGGCAGAAGCGTATCGTATCCAGTTATCGCACACATCCCGACCGGTGTATTAGTTGATCGGGCCCTGTCGGAGAGGATTTGCTGCGATAAGTCGACGCGATAAGCTTTTGTCGCATTCATGTAAACGCAGCTAGTGATAATATCTGAAACGAAGTATTTTGAAGCGCTTACTAATGCTGATTATTGAGGCTAACCAGTGGCTAATTACTGCCCCGCGACATAATTATTTGAAATAATACTTTGTGACTGAGGTTTACACATGACGCGAGTCAGTCCACCTCGAAGTCCTGTCCTTTGTTGTTGAAACCCCCCAATATAGAGCAAGAAGTGTGTTAGAAGGTAGTGTACCAGTGACGTAATGAGTAGCGCAGTGACGCAATGCGTAGGCGTAGTGTAGGGTGTCCACCTAGCAGAACAACTGACAGTGTGCTGTATACTGATGCCTATGGAATACGTAATCGTAAAACATTCGCTTTTTCGTGGGTTACTTGAAATTCCGTATGCCTCTGTTGTCCCTAGACAGAACTTCCCTCGACTACATGTCTTTCCTCAATTTAACAGACAGGAACAAATAGCGGTTGAACAGCACTTCCAGTCAGAGAAGTCCCACTCTGTTTTTCTACAACATCATAAAGCCCTTCAGCGTAAGAGGGCTAAGTCCTGCTCTCACACATGTTGAACTTGCATAGCATAGGGAAAATCCTATATGTTCTTCTTTCTCGCCTCTTTGAAGCCCTTGCTGATCGCCCTTCTTGGCTGTGTGGAGCCCGGATTAGCGACCCCAGACGCTTTGCTCTGAGTTGGAAAGTGTCGAACAAACTTTCCCTCGCTCTCCTCGCATCCTTGTGTTTGCTGAATTGATCAGAGGTGCGAACAGTTTTGTTGTTTTCGTTGTTGAGCTGTCGGATGATTGGAGAAGTTCGGGAGTTCGTAGAGTTTGCGGACGTGGTGTTCGGCGTGCGCGATATATGTTTGGTTTATCTGTTTAAAGCGTCGTTTATTTATATACGCAGTTTGTTGGTAGTAAGTGTTAGCGCGCTATAATCAAGGTAGCTTGGAAACAGTGAAAATGGCATATATTATAAAGGGACAGTACCACGCCGGTGTCTAATTTGGAGGTTTACGGATTTATTCCGTTGTGAGTTACGTCTAGATAGCACATGCAAACTTACACCCAACTGAGCGCCGTGGTTGTTGAGGTGGCTACCTGAACAGCACCTAAAGAAGTGCAGATTCTGCACGAAAGCTCGTGCCATATTCAAGTTATCGAGATGTTTCATAGATGATAAGTGATTTTACATTATTGAGGTAAACAATCAAAACAAACGGCACGCTCAAATCTGGTTTCGGTTCTACGCAGACATAAGCATGGGCCACAGCACCGTGGCATACGTCACCCAGGTCGAGATGATTGAGGTGATTGAGGAATTTATATCGATAACACCCCAGTGCAGGGTGAAACACTTAAAAGGAGGACACGACGCAACCCGAGCACTGGGGTCTTTGTACCCCGCACTGGGGTTTTATTGATTTTAATGCATATCCAAGCAACCCAGATTGTAACGTTATTTAACTGATTGAGGAATATTGTCATAGGTAGGATCACGATAACGTAAGCGCACTTTTAAATAATTTCACCGAAGTTCGAATTTAACTCAACTATTTCCGAGTGTGACTCTTGGTGTCATGAGAAAAAGCCTGACTGTGTTTGTATTGCAAATAGTAGGATGGGACAAGCGCAATGCCTGCCCACATCACGATTCGAAAATAGTACTGCCCTTGCCCTAAGACGAAAAGCAAGCACATACTGCTTTGTCTCTCTTCCCGGCGAACATTAAAGAATGCGGATATGAAGGGAGGCAGCAACAGACTTACTGTGCTTCTTGAAATTTGTTTTTTGTCCGGACTATCCCTTTAAGTACCCGAACACGAGCAAGCTAACGTATCCCTCGTGTTGAATGCTCTAAATATCGTTGGTGGCGACAACTACCGGTGACGCATAGCATCCGTTTGTTGCTGGTGGTCAATGCCATACTAAATAGCAGGAGGTGACGGGATCTGACCACGGGCACCTGTTTGAGATTTTCCCTGGGTTTTCCGGCACAGTTTTTAAACGGATGTTGACTCACATCACCGTGGAGTCGGTCCAGATCGTAGACGAAGCCATTATCTCCCACTCGTTCCTGCTATCCCCCCTCCCCTCTCACTCTGTTCATGTTCCTACACCGCTCACACCCTCAGTTGTTTTGCGGTGCTCATTTGCAAGAACAAGAAAAAACATACTTAGTGTGTGTGTTTGGTTTCATTGAGCGATGTATTCTCACTGTACAAAAACAGACGGAGAAAGCAACCGCAGACGACCGACACGATCCTTTCTTATAACGCCGGAAAGTCCCCGTGCTTTTTTTGTTTGCTTCTTTCTTGTCTGCTCACGCGCTGATTATATACCCGCTGATATTATACCCGCTTAACCTGAGCCGTTACGTCATGAGCCACATGGCAGGGGAATTGGCTACGTCACGACGTACCCTCCTCGGCCCCTCGTTCTCCGATTCGCTGTTTTCAAGAGTGGAGGATTTTTGAAATGGGTGCGGAAAAGAGGCCTCGCACGCGCGCTCCAGGTCACCTTCGCTTGTCGAGCTTACGCGGGAGCTCATTCCATTCGTTTCAGAACGCGTCACAGCAAAAAATAAAAGAAAGAATAATAAAAAGAATTCATAAATAAAAATAAATAAAAAATGTAATTCCAGCGCCCCTTCAAGCCTAGAGGTACGTGTACCTCTAGATTTAGCCGGTACACTTTTAAGAGAATACAAAAATATTGAATTCTTTGAAATCTGTTACGAGATTTATAGTATAGGTACAGGTTACGAACTTAGCTCTGTACAGTAACTTTTCGGGCGTATATTGGAGGTATTCATTCCAATTTTATTGGCTCGCTGAACCTTTCCTTCACAGATTCCTTTGCAGATACTGCGGAATGCGCTCTTTGAACCGGAAGAAGAGTGAGGTGTTGTCTGTACAAATTATAAACGCGTCTACTGCATTCGCGCAAAGACTCGTTTCGTGCATCCTCGCAATCACGTCTCGCAAGACCTGGTACACTAGTGCTTCATATGGGAAGCTTCCCAAATGATATGAATGAAGAATGGAATGCACACGCGCTGATTTTTTAGCGTAGCCTACTCTTAGGCGTCCGCGCCTGCGGTGAGCGGCGTCGGCGTTGTAACCGGCAGAGCGAACGAGGAGCGAAGCGTAGGGTGAAAGTACGGGACATCGTGAGGAGGAAAACAGCGGGCAAGCGTACGGCAAGAGTGAAGAGGGCGCGAGGACGAAAGCGAAGTAGGAGAGCACGCTTGGGAGGCCGGAGCTCATCTGGTTGCAGCTCGGTGAGCTTGGCTCCAAACTTGCGACTGGAGCCGTGGCGGCCTCGAAATCACGGCAGTTACTTCACGAAGTGGGATACGAGTACTACCTGAAGAAAATACTATGTGTGGAAAACAAAAATAGTGGTGTATAACTCAAACTCAACAGCTGCACCCAAATTTCGCATTACCGGCGACCAATAAAAATTCACC
The DNA here is from genome assembly GCF_037126465.1 of Ornithodoros turicata. Lineage (NCBI taxonomy): Eukaryota > Metazoa > Arthropoda > Arachnida > Ixodida > Argasidae > Ornithodoros > Ornithodoros turicata. The sequence continues at coordinate 16,281,464 of NC_088205.1, read as the reverse complement.
GGACGATTACGTCCAGCGACCTTGTTATTGCTCTTTTTCTCGTGGTTTTTCCTCCTATCACAGCGAGGCTTATTGTAGGAAATTGTAGGAAGGTCTAAGGGAAATCCTGTAGGGTTCCTGTACGTAACTGAGGAGGAGGATATTCTGTGCTTATGAGACAGTCGAGAGAAATTCTGTAAATGCTGCTGTTTCACTATCCCACACATATTCTTTCCGAATCTTGCAGGAATTGTTTTGTGAGATTTCTGTAAGATTTTGCAGTAGCGCTTAGCACATGAAAGTTTATTGTTCAAAGATGAACACAATACTATACCTCATGTCTCGTTTCTGAATTTTCCCTTCAAACTTCCACAGCACAGAAAATACGTTTCTCTTTTCGTCTTTTTTTCTCCGGTGGGATTTAACTCAACCGCATTAAAGAGGCCGGTTGGCTCAATTTTCCAGCACGCAAGCAGTGATGAGAAAAAGAGCGCACCCATTTCCACTTTCTATAATTTTCATGCAGGCGCGCGTTTGTCGGAATTTCAAAGCGCGTACGACTCCAGCAACTAAATTGAACACGGTGTCTGTGTTTCAAACGTAAACAGGTTCCAATAAATGAAGCGAATGCGAGCTTTCAATTTCCCACAAAGTGAGAGACATCCGAGGCTGCTTCCAGCGCGGAATGAGGCATTACCCAATCGTAATTACGAGCCGTGATGGGGACGAATTTAGCAGAAAGACAACGTGGTATTCGTCGTACGTATTGAGCTGCCTAAGTAATGGTACAAACAACACCCGTGCTTTTTTTTTACACGACCGACTACTGAGCCCTGTCTCCGTCAATAGTGAATCAATTCAAATTTCAAAAATTTCAAATTTCGTCAAATTTGGTCTTGCGAAATAATGCACTAAAATAACAGCGGATACGTATTACGAAACATACGGGCGTATCCAGTATTATTTTCCGAGGACGTTCTACACTCTTAAACATGAACTTCACCGCATAGCACGCTCCTAGCCAACCATCATCTCGAATAATATCGTTATCGTTAGAAACGGGAGGCGACACGCCTTTTTGTGACAATTATGAAATGCATAAGTGTCACAGAAAAGGCGTACGCCTCCCGTTTTCAACAAATCCGGGCAGATAACGATATCATTCGAGATGATGGTTGGCTAGGAGCGTGCTATGCGGTGAAGTTCATCTTTAAGAGTGTAGTTACCACGAGCAACAGGGTACAGCATCGCCTCTTGTGGTTGGTTGGGGGGTGTTTTTCTTCTTTTGTTCTTTTCCGACAGATGGTAGTGCACAGTGTATTAGTAGTATATCCTATGTAACGTCAAGAAAAGGGCGTTCTGACAGTCACAAGTTAGTAGAGAAATAGGAATAAGTGCCACTTCGGCGGAACTCGGACGGGCTGTTAATGTGTACAATCCTGCACTCTAAAAACAGAATTTCACCGCGTAGCACGCTCTGCGCCAACCATTGCTACGAATGATAGGGCTATCGCTTCTGATTCGAAGAGACAGGGAGGCGTATGACTTTTTGTGTCAATTATCATATATCCAAACTGAAACAAAAAGGCGTACGCCCCGCTCTCTCTTTCGAATCAGAAGCGATAACCCTATCATTCGTGGCAATGGTTGGGGCACAGCGTGCTATGCGGTGAAGTTCTGCTTTTGGAGTGTACACTCTTAAAAATGAATTTCACCACATAGCACGCTCTTAGCCAACCACAACCTCGAATGATATCGTTATCTGCACTGATTTGTTCAGAACGGGAGGCGTACGCCTTTTTTGTGACACGTATGCTGTTCATAATCGTCACAAAAAAGGCGTACGCCTCCCGTTTTCAACAAATCAGGGCAGATAACGATATCATTCGAGATTATGGTTGGCTAGGAGCGTGCCATGCGGTGAAGTTCATTTCGAAGAGTGTAGGGTTACAAAAATCGAAACAACTGGAGGCGACGTTTCAGCGGCATCCGCCCTAGAGGGCCATCTGCACGATGCTTCGGTGATACTTTTGTTCGTTCAGTTGAGTGGAATGTACCGTCGAAACGTCTCCGGCGAACTTTTTTTTTACTTCAGACTTTCGAGATACTCTCCACAGAAGAGCTTCAAAAGGAGCTGCGAACAAAATACGCAGAAAGACGAAAACGCTACACGAAACAGTTCGGCAATTTTTTCAGACAGAACCTGTGGTAAAAATAATATACAGAAAAAGATATTTTCACAGAAATGTATTAAAAAATAATAATAATACAGCACTCGCAGAATTCTCATGTTTTTTTTTCTATTTTGTAACACTATGCGAAGCTTCATCTCGCATCCACTCGCAACATTTCCGGGTGACGACGTAGCTGCAGGAAGAACATAAAGCTCTACAAGATTTTCGAATTTGATGTTGCCACGCGCACACGCCCACTTCTTCTTTTTTTCGCGTACTTTCCGTGTTTGCAAACACACGCGAAGGGCTCGACCTCTTCCCAATAATATTGGAATCTGCAATTCTCGCGGGAGAGCTGTATCTGGTTACGCAAATTCTCTACTGCGTACATTGAAAGAGCAGTGCAATATTCACGCGCACTCACATTCCACGCTGCAAGCAGCATCCAGCGCTCGATTCAAACTGAAAACAGAATACACCCACGCAGAACGTAACAGAACTTGTTACGTGCTTCCAGGTTCAAATTTGCGACGTATGTAACACATTTGAATTTGTAATGTATCCTCGTCTGTATGTGGCCTTGTATGGCTGCATACACACACAAGCCGATATAGGCAGGTGGTGGTGTTTCCCTGAAGATCTATGAATGTTCAATGTCGGTGTGGAATGGCTGGAGTCGGCGCTGCTCTCTATCGAGCTCCGTTCTATCGTGGTGTTTGAATTGTTAAACAACGGATGTGAAAATAATAATTATTGATTGTGATCAGCGTAGTCTTGTGTCAGTCTCGGAAGCAACTCGCATAAGATTCCTCATGCTGGTTCACGACCACGAGCCAAACGCTTCGGTATAAATTTCAAATAATGATTATAGTAATGTAATATTTGAAGTAACTCTCTTCACCGGAAAAAAAGTAGCACTGCCCGAACATACGCGATGTATACATGCTAGCCTCACCTTCACGTGATAGACCGTTCCAATGTTTGTAAATAAACAGGTATTATCTCTCTCTCTCACGTGATAGATGCGACACGAAGAGTTGCGCCAGAAAGAAACGAGTGTGAGAAACTGAAACCGGATGTGTGTGTGGGGGGGGGGGGGGGGGGGGTGAGGGGTGAGATTCATCAAATTCCATGGCGTGATGTTTTGTTGCAGGTTAAGTTAAGTTCTAACGTTCGACGGGGAGGGTGACAAAGACGTGGTAGTTTGCGTTTCGTTTTTAGGGCGATGGCAGTACTATTTTTTAGATGTGACGTGGGCAAGCATTGCGCTTGTCCCATCCTACAGTTGGCAATACAATAGAATCAGCAAAGTCACTGTGAATTGCACATACCATCACCCTTTCGTTCACATATACATAATATGTGACTACATTTTCTGTATATATAGCACAGCATTGTGACTTGCCCCCTCTTTAGGGTAGCAATACAAGAGAAAACGTATGAGCAAAAGTAAAAAAACAGATCACATTGTAACCTCCCCTGACAGAATGCGCACGTACAAACGATATATGCGCGCATCTTTGCTATTTTGTACATTTTAGAAGCAGTACTTTTCATGCGTAGCAAAGTTATGCTGTCCCATTAGTGGGAAGCAAAGTGCAATTAGGTCAATTAAGCATTACGAATAACAAATATTTTAAAGGAATTCATGTCATATATTTCTATTGCACATTATTTTCATTGATATTACTGACCACGATAACTTTTTCAAGAGTCATGGAAGAAGTAATCCCATTCAATTTTGCTTCTAGAACTGTCACTCGAAGGAAGCAACGTGCGCAGATATGCCCGTTATGCGACGTAGCAACGCTTTCGTTGAAGTAGTCCTCATTTTTACATCACGGTCATAGCAAACAGCTGACCGCGTAGTCATCGTAACTAGTCTTCGAACCACTGTGCCGCGTTAGTTCTTCAAAGGAGGAAATCAACATAATGCCTTGAACGAATTGACCGGCCTGAGAGCAAGTTCATCTGCCCCTTTAATCGCGAAGTAAGAACCAGTGTGGCAACTGCTACAAGGCAATTAAGTGCAACAGCATACATCGCTCAGAAAGGTATCTTGATTTAACGTTCTGTGAGAGATCAGAGAGCTGTGACACTTCGCCAGAAGTTATCGAATGAATGTGAGCCTGGATTCAACCTGGATTCAAAGCCTCACGGCAAAGAGAGCAATGAACGAATGAATGAATGAATGAGCTATAGACAGCAGGGTCTTCGATATAGTGAAGGTGTTGGGACTTTGGACACCGAACACGAGGGGTGCTGCCTTGGCGGCACCTGTGAAATTTGTCCAGAGCTGTGGGATGGATACAACCTTCTAGCATCCTCTGTGCATGATCTTGGGATAATTGTGAATAGTGTTTAGTTGTGGACTTCTAGTGAACATGTGGAGAGTGGACTTCTGAATAGTGATTAGCGAACTTGCGAGTAGAGCACCTCAGAAGTAGTTTTTGGGGGTGGGGTGGGGTGAGAATTTTTGTTAGGAGTAGCAGAACAAGTCGGGAGACGAGTTCAATTTCTCCTTGTTTTTTTTGTTCTTACAAACAAACAAACAGCAATGAACGCGTTCGACGTCGGCGCCACCAATACCGAAACTCATCCTATTGTGACGTCACGGCAGATATCTCCGCCAGTGAAGCGGGCGCGGAGCGGTCACGTGCATACGACGACTAATAGGAAGGCCCGAATCTCTAGTGCCTCTGACAACAGATCTCGATGCCGATGTCTGATCAGGGGCTTGTATACGACAACTGCGACACCTAAAATATTTATTTTTTTCTTCAATAATCTGGTGTGTAATATAAGGCGTGCGTGATATAATGAACCAAAGAGTCACAACCCCTTCAAAAAGGACACACAGGAACATCGCAAGCATACTGACCGTCAAGACGAAGATGAGCCGCAGCCTGACACGAGTCTCTCTCGTTCTGTGCAACACACTGGTACATTCCGGCGTCTTCGCGGCGCACGGATTTAATCCGGATCTGGTCACGTGATATTAGCTGCACACGGCCGTCGGGAACCAGTAGGACACCGTCTTTCCACCACGTCACGCGATGGACGGGCTGTCCCTGCACGCTGCAGTTCAGCGTCACCGGAAGTCCAACCGCTATTGTCTGGAAGGCTGGCTCCAGGGTCGCGCTGAGGGGCACTGCAGGAATATAATTGTCTTGTTAATACAATACAGATACTATAGTTGGCCCAGTATGGTTCTATAAGAATTTTTTGCTGCTTCACTTATACTATTTTCTATCATATATGTCTTTTTTTTAACAATACTGATCTTCCAAAGGGACGATCTCTTAGACAACAACCAGCTCAGAACGCATATTCTATTTCACCGGTTCTGTTATCCGTCACTGATAATGCAACGGTACGAATTTTCTTACCCCAAAAGGCAAAGGCAGGCAAATCCTCGGCAAGTACAAGCCACCAACCAACCAACCAAGACACAGTGGTGATCGAGACATTGCTTCCGAGGGATACTCGCTCACCCATTGGTCTATTCGGTTAAACGTCAACGTGACGTCCTTCGTCATTTTATGAGAGTTTTAGTGTTCACCGCTCTCATCATCCGGGGTGTGCTATTACCGTCTATTTATGCAAATATCTCAATAACTACCATGTTGTGAAAAGCCTGAGTCGGGGCAACGAGTAGACGGACCGGACAAACACGCACCGGTCCCTCTAGTTGTTGCCCGGACTCAGGCTTTTCACATCATGGAGTTTGTCCACCATCTCAAGAGCAGCATTCCGGGACACCCCCTCTGAAACCCGGCTTTACCTGATAGCAGAGGACTACGCAAGGAAGCTAAGTTTACAAGGTGGTGCGTGAGCACGTGAGAAGGAACAGATTTGGGCAGGGAGAGGAGGACATATCTGAGGCGAACAATTTCCTTTTCGCGCCCCGACCTGATAACGACACCGATAACACGCCCCGGAGATTTCGTGTAAGATAAAGAATAAGACGTGATGTGTAACTGTGGGAACGAGCATGAGACTTTCCAGATATCGGGAGATTGCCGGATGAAATTGGCAGGTTGACGCCCGTGATAGCCTTCTGGACTACAAATTGACTAAACGCGAGTTCTAAGGGTGCAGCGAGGACAACAGCTACGGTTCGCAGACGATACACAGACTACGTAATTTTATGATGATACCGTCAGTATGAAGTTGGTATCAAGAGTTGTTACGAGCTAAAATAGAGGAAACTGACAATTTGGTGCCAGTGAGTGCCACTTGGGCGACGATTTGGCAAAATGTCTGAAGTATATAGATTGGGCTGGTTGGTGTAAATCCACAAGCGACCAAAGAACAAGCACGAAACAACACAGCGACTTATGTGTCATCTTGTCTACACTTTGTTCTTTGGTCGCTTGAAAATGAACGATTTGACCAAACGCTACTTCGCAGGCTGTAGGAAGGGAAACAGGTATGGGCCGCGGACTCATAGCTATTAAGCATGGTTATACAGACTACATAATTAAATCATGACATCTTCGATATCACGTTTATATCCAGAGCTATTACTAAATGAAATGGAAGATATGGACAATTTGGCGTCTGCGAGTGTTGTGGCGATGCGAGTGGTGGCGTCTGCGAGTGGCAATGATTTGATCAAACGCGACTTCGTTGGACTAGAGATTTTGGTGCAGAACTAAATACATACTACTAAATACATTCAGAATCGAAGGCGTGCATATTCCCAAATCCCAGCAGTGAGTAGGAATACAGAAGTCAGCGATACACAAGGCGGCGAGGAAGTAGAGAACATCTGAGTGAATTTTATTTTAGTGCGTTTACAATGCTGTTTACCCATACTTGTAGGTATTGTCGCAGGTGGATAGGTCACACGGCAATTTACAACAACACGAGAACAGACAATTACAACAGATGTTGCAGTTTCTAACTTAAAGTCCCATGTCAGATTTCGCCTTCCGCAGGTAGGAAAATTTGATTGGCTGAAGTGTGGGAAAGGAAAATCAGTGACGAAACGAAAATAACACGAAAATGAGCTTTTTTCTGGGGGTTCATTTTGAAACGCGTTCGGTGGTGTGTTATCGCATCTCTGAATGACAATGCACGTCTGCCGCTCCCCCACCTGGAAAGGAAAAATTTCCGTGATATGTTCCAGCTGGTGAAAGTACTTCTACCGAGGCGACATTCGTCCCTTACAGCTACAAATGTAGAGTGCATCGTATACATCGTACGGATCTTGTTGTATTCAGTTTTTTTTATTGCGTGTTAGCACCGCGAAGTAACTGCGGCTATGAGCGGTGTGCAGACGTCGACAGATGTTCTGTTGTATTCAGTAGTATAGTTACGCGTGGAAAATGTAAGGTGCTCCAAAAATAAATTGCATAGCAATCAGCCAGTTTAGATCAGCTTGAAACGAAACAACAATGACGCGGTTTGATGGTGCGACCCGTTCCTTCAATCCCAGCCTTTACCTTTCAACTTGATCTCAAATGTTTATTGTGGATTTCCAATAACCAATTGTATGGATCCATGGTATGAAGACTGGCATGGGGATTCAGTATAGCCTGTATAGGGGATTAGAAACTGGAACAGGGTAGAATATCACCGGTGGCGATTAGACACCCCAACGTCAAAAATTAAGTTGTTCGTGAGCAGATTTGGAGATAACTCTAAACAAGTGCTACGCGCCCACGAGTACATTATTTATTTCTCGCTTAAGATGAAGCAATGCTTAGATCAGGGCAATCAGGGCTCCCACACAGCCGGGCCGCATGTGCATGGCTTTCAGTCAGCTATTCAGTGCCCCGAGGGCTCTTGACCACTAAATAGAATAAAGCTGCCCCCCCCCCCCCTCCTGTAATGAAGAATTCGGAATGAAACCAGGTTTTCAGGCATTGTTTTTACCCTTGCTCGATGTAGTGCTGCTCCTGTCGATCTTAGGAAGTACATTCACATTCGAGCAGTTCTTGTGACTCATGAACCTCAACAAGTAGTTATAGCGATCTGATCTGAACGTGCATTTTGATAAACTACACTGTAAGTAATATGATAATTAAGAAGTAATAGTAGAGGCACGTGCAGAGAATGGCATCATCTTAATTATTACACTAAGTTTATGGGCTTGCAGCGTAGCAGCAGCCTCTCCGGATATCATGCGCGAAAAACTATACGGAGCACAGAAAGGCGCAGAGAAAAAAGGGGGAAAAAAGAGATGGAATAGTTATGTACGAGCGTCACTGTGTGAAAAATTTTAATTATTTCTCTTTCCCTGATTTTTCTTCTTCTTCACGCTGAAAATGCAAGTAAAATCAACAATACAGTGTGTAAACCGACAATTTCAGTGCTCCTGAACGTTGGGATAATCATTCGTGAAGAGCTATGTGCGAAGAACTTGAAACGCCTTTCAAATTTTCAGTGTCTCATTTGGAAAAGACGCTAATTTGTTTCTGTTGGTGTGTCAAGTGAAGTTTTTCATTGATGAATTGTATATGCGAATGCATAATAACTATATCGCCCAGTTGTTTACGCTAAGGTGCTTTGCTATAATTGCGGTCCTTTCCAGGGGATTCATTACCCCCCCCCCCCCCCCCCCAGGAAGGTGTACACTCCCCCTGAATTTTTCCAACCCCTCCCCCTGTAATTCATGAGATTTCCTGATACAGCTTGGCCACCAATGCATATACCCATAGATATGTATCACTTGCCAACTTCTTTGAGAAAAGTAAAAAGTAACCTTTCTGCAACCCCGATGATGGCAGAGCCATCCAAGGAATACACCACAAAGAGTCACTGCTGTATTCTGCATAGCGAAGCCATTAACAACGACTTATACTATGCCCTTGTTCGGGAATTTTAACAGTGGTGACCGCAAAATTTGGAAAATGCGCCGGAAGAGCCCTTTAAAACGGGCGAAACCCTTTGTATCATGGTGCCAAAGCCATATTCGAGACGGCTTATGCAATTGCCCTTCCCACTGGGATTGTAACGGAGGCGACCGCAAAATCCGTAAAAGACCGCAGCAGAGCCCTTTAGAACGGGCGAAACCTCTTTAATCATGGTTCCAAACAGATATTATCAACGGCTTATGATGCTCTTCTACTGGGATTGCAACAGAAGCGACCACAAAATTCGGAAACGCAGCAGCAGAGCCCTTTCAAACGTACGAAACCCCTTGTATCATGGTACCAATGGCATATTCATGACGGCTTATGCTGTGCCTTTCTACCGGGATTGCGCAAGAGGGGACCGCAAAATTCGGATACGGCGGCAGCAAGGCCTTTTAAAACGGGCGACACTCCCTGTATCATGGAGCGAAAGAAAGAAGGTTATCAGTGGCTTGTGCAATGCTGTTTTGCTGGAGTTATAACACATGCGATCGCCAAATTCGGAAAACGTGGCAACAGAGCCCTCTTACATGAGCAAAAACCCCTTGTGTCATGCTGCCAAAGACTTATTATCAACAACTTGTACTGTGCCATTCTATACTGAGATCATAACACAGGCAACCGCAAATATCGGAAAAGGATGCAGCATAGCCCTTCAAAACGGGCGAGACACCTTGTATCATGCTGCCAAGGACATGTCATCAATGGCTTGTGCTATGCCCTTCTACCCTGATTGTAACAGCGGCTACCGCAAAATACAGAAAATGAGGCAGCAGAGCCCTTTAAAACGGTCGATACCCCTTGTATCATAGTTCCAAAGTCATATACGTATTCGCAACGGCTTATGCTATTGCCATTCTACTGGAATTATAACGGACGCGGCCGCAAACTCCATAAAAGGCTGCAGCAGAGCCCTTTCTAAACGGACAAAAACCCCTTTAATCATGGTGGCAGAGATTTTACACACATATAAAGACGCGACGACTTATCCTATGCCCCTCTCCTGTGATTGCATCCGAAACCACCGCGAATTTTGGAAAAGGCGGCAGCGGGGCCCTTTACAATGACTGAAATGACTTGTATCATGGTGACTTGTTTGCCCTGTACATGCAGAGGTCGCGTTTGACGAAACTGCTTGCAAAAAGACACTCACGACGGCAAAAAAGAAAAAAGAAAAGGAAAAAAGAAATAAAATGCTATCAAATTTGGGGCTTAATATGAGCTCATATAAAATAATATAAAAAATGTCCTAAGCTGGTTTTACAGAATGTACACATGAAATCCAGATTTCGGAGTTTCAGCCCGGTACCATTTTCCCCTTTTGCACCCTGAGAGGTCGCGTTTTACGGCACTCGAAATGGCCAAATGGACAATTTCATCAACGTTGAGGCTTAATATCATTTGATATAAAAATAATCTTAAAGATGTTCTAAACTGATTTTGTAATATGTACATGTGAAAGTAAGATCACGGGGTTTGAACCCCGTACCTTGTTTCCCGGTTGCACCCTGAGAGGCCGCGTTTGACAAAATCGCTTCCAAAACGGCACTCGAAATGACTCATTTCATAAAATTCAGGGCTTAATCATTTGATATAGCAATAATCTTAAAGATGTCCTAAGCTGATTTTGTAATATGTACATGTAAGATCACGGGGTTTGAACATCTTGTTCCCCTGTTGTACCCTGAGAGGCCCCGTTTGACAAAATCGCTTCCAAAACAGCCCTCGAAATGGCCAATTTGACCAAGTTCAGGACTTAATATCATTTGATATAGCAATGATATTAAAGATGCCCTAATCTGATTATGTAACATGTATATGTGAAAGTAAGATCACGGGGTTTGAACCCCGTACCTTGTTCACCTGTTGCACCCTGAGAGGTCGCGTTTGACAAAATCACTTCCAAAACGGCACTCGAAATGGCCAATTTGACCAAGTTCGGGGCTTAATATCATTTGATATAGCAACGATATGTCATCAGCTGATTATGTAACATGTATATATGAAAGTAAGATCACGGGGTTTGAACCTCGCACCTTGTTCCCCTGTTGTACCCTGAAAGGTCGCGTTTGAGAAAATCGCTTCCAAAACGGCACACGAAATGGCCAAATGGCCAATTTAATGAAATTCGGGGCTTAATATCATTTGATATAACAATAATATTAAAGATGTCCTAAGCTGATATTGTAATTTCTATATCTCAAATTCAGATCATGGGGTTTGAACCCCGTACGTTGTTCACCTGTTGCACCCTGAAAGGTCCCGTTTCACGAAATCGCTTCCAAAACGGCACTCGAAATGGCCAAGTGGCCAATTTCATCAACATCGGGGCTTAATATCATTTGATATAACAGTAATATTAAAGATTTCCTAAACTGATTTTGTAATATGTACATGTGAAAGTAAGATCACAGGGTTTGAAGCCCGTACCTTGTTCCCTTGTTGAACCCTGAGAGGCCCCGTTTGACAAAATCGCTTCCAAAACAGCCCTCGAAATGGCCAAGTGGCCAGTTTCATCAACTTCGGGGCTTAATATCATTTGATATAACAGTAATATTAAAGATGTCCTAAGCTGATTTTGTAATATGTATATGTGGAAGTAAGATCACGGGGCTTGCACCCCGTACCTTGTTCCCCTGTTGCACCCTGAGAGGTCGCGTTTGACAAAATCGCCTCCAAAATGGCACTCGAAATGGCCAAATGGACAATTTCATCAGCGTTGAGGCTTGATATCATTTGATATAAAAATAATCTTAAAGATTTCCTAAACTGATTTTGTAATATGTACATGTGAAAGTAAGATCACAGGGTTTGAAGCCCGTACCTTGTTCCCTTGTTGAACCCTGAGAGGCCCCGTTTGACAAAATCGCTTCCAAAACAGCCCTCGAAATGGCCAAGTGGCCAGTTCCATCAACTTCGGGGCTTAATATCATTTGATATAACAGTAATATTAAAGATGTCCTAAGCTGATTTTGTAATATGTATATGTGGAAGTAAGATCACGGGGCTTGCACCCCGTACCTTGTTCCCCTGTTGCACCCTGAGAAGTCGCGTTTGACAAAATCGCCTCCAAAATGGCACTCGAAATGGCCAAATGGACAATTTCATCAGCGTTGAGGCTTGATATCATTTGATATAAAAATAATCTTAAAGATTTCCTAAACTGATTTTGTAATATGTACATGTGAAAGTAAGATCACAGGGTTTGAAGCCCGTACCTTGTTCCCTTGTTGAACCCTGAGAGGCCCCGTTTGACAAAATCGCTTCCAAAACAGCCCTCGAAATGGCCAAGTGGCCAGTTCCATCAACTTCGGGGCTTAATATCATTTGATATAACAGTAATATTAAAGATGTCCTAAGCTGATTTTGTAATATGTATATGTGGAAGTAAGATCACGGGGTTTGCACTCCGTACCTTGTTCCCCTGTTGCACCCTGAGAGGTCGCGTTTGAGAAAATCGGCCCCAAAACGGCACTCGAAATGGCCAAATGGACAATTTCATCAACGTTGAGGCTTAATATCATTTGATATAAAAATAATCTTAAAGATTTCCTAAACTGATTTTGTAATATGTACATGTGAAAGTAAGATCACAGGGTTTGAAGCCCGTACCTTGTTCCCTTGTTGAACCCTGAGAGGCCCCGTTTGACAAAATCGCTTCCAAAACAGCCCTCGAAATGGCCAAGTGGCCAGTTCCATCAATTTCGGGGCCTAATATCATTTGATATAACAGTAATATTAAAGATGTCCTAAACTGATTTTGTAATATGTATATGTGGAAGTAAGATCACGGGGTTTGCACTCCGTACCTTGTTCCCCTGTTGCACCCTGAGAGGTCGCGTTTGAGAAAATCGCCTCCAAAACGGCACTCGAAATGGCCAAATGGACAATTTCATCAACGTTGAGGCTTAATATCATTTGATATAAAAATAATCTTAAAGATGTCCTAAACTGATTTTGTAATATGTACATGTGAAAGTAAGATCACGGGGTTTGAACGCCGTATCTTGTTCTCCTGTTGCACCCTGAAAGGTCGCGTTTGACGAAATCACTTCCAAAAAGGCACTCGAAATGGACAATTTTATCAAGTTTAATATAAAAGCGATATACAATCAAAAACGGTATCATTTGTATATTACTCACTCAACGCTTGACGTTGTCAATTCTGTTGGGGGTGCGGAAAAAATGACCGTCCGCCTTTCGAACTCCTTCAGACCGGCCGTACAGTCTCAGCGCATGCGTATTGCGATAATTCTGGGACTTAATCCTTCGAGCGCCTATAGGAGGGGAACCCTGCCGGAGTCGCAACTTTGAAGGCCCTGGGTGCATCAGGATTAACACTCACACATCGTGCCGTGGTTGGTATGTGGCCTGGAGGACGTACTGACTAAAAATAGGCGATGACATTTCCAGAATTTGACTGTCATTGTCGAAAAATCGTAGACTAAACATGGGCCCGGTGCAAAAATCGACGGAATGCTCATAGGCGCAATGCATTAAAATCCATTTGGCCAGGGCGCACTAGGTTTATATTCTGCTAGCGCCTTTCAAATCTCCAGGGGTTCTTTGCATGGTGTTCTTCTGTATTACACGATGATATCTTAAAATCTTTATACTGCTTAGCCGTTAATTGGCATAAACGCCGTCTCAGCGGTCTTACATCCTGTAAGGTCGCTTCCTGCATAGCGGCTGAGCATAGTACATGGTGGCGGAGCGCGCCGAGGGGGGGGGGGGGGGGGTTGACCGCGAATTTTGGGATTGGATCTGCATCTATGCCATACTCTCAGAAACTATTTCGTTATTCTGAGTGAAACTTTCACGGCTGTGTATATATTTATAGTATTCGTGAGTTTCGGAGTCGCCCCATCTGTACGAGACTGTGCCTTCAAGCAAATCAGCAATAGCAACTGAACAGTTCGTTTTTAGGGTGAGGACAGTACTATGTTTGAAATGTGACATGGGCAAGCTTGTGCTTGTCCCATCCTAGAATAGACAGCTCCCTGTTTGTAAACAAATGACGTCATAGTGTTCGACAGCGCCACCGATTTGGTAGACTTGAACTACGCTCGAAGCTAGGGGGCGAACAAGGTCGTGCCCAAAACCCACGGTCTTGAGGGGATTACGATGGTCCCTGAAAGGGACGCGACCTTCGGTCCTACTTTTCTCCCAATATGAGGCAGCGAACAGGTGCCCATTGGTGGAACCAAGCCCTCCCCTTCCGATTTGTGTCGGTTTCAGTATGTCTATCAACGTCATGATGACGTTTCTTGGGTAGAGGTCTATTGGCAATCCAACTCAGCAATGGCACAATGGCACCACAGACGTTCATGTTACCATGATCTTGCTTTCAAAGTTCGCATGCGTATATTCATGCATCCCGTTACCCTATAGCTTCAGACTTTGTTACATAAGATTTTACGCTAAAAGGTTTAGGAAGATGGGCTCATTTGTTTCGTGACTCATCTAATCAGTCAATATACAAGGTTTTGCGTTATCTGTTTCTTTCCCGACATGGCCTGGTTGTCACCTAAGTATAGACTTGCGTTCCGAGTTTAACGTGCCCGCGCTTACTGTTCTGAAGGTTGCGTATTTGACCCAGGCCGAAACACAGTGACACCTTATTAGTATTTATTATTATTATTATTATTATTGTATTACTACTATCAGTCCCTAAAAACTCGTTTTCTCTTTCATATTCACCGCCTCCGCTATATCGTTTTGCCCTGGACGTCTTCTGTACATCCACACTGACCAGACAGTCCTCATTCGCACGCAGTGGACACTTCCTTTGTCAGAGCCACCAAAAAAAGTATTACGGACGTCCCTCCAGCGTCTCTGCTCTCGTCTTCGTTCCATGCCCCGGAGCTACACTTACATAAAACATCGGAAGGTCATTAAAATCGGGCTCGAGGCTGCGACTCCGACGATAAAAGTGCTCTAATGTGGGTCCGTGAACACATTTGTGCTCGCCAGTTTCCGAGGCGAGGCTTAGCAGCTGTTTATGCGACTCTCTGTGATGAAAGTAATCACGCTCTTAATGGGTTTTTCGTCCCAAAGGAAGAAAAGCTCAAGTTGGTGTTCCGTCGCCCCGAGTGAACTTTCATCCTTTCAAAGATTCTCTTTCTTCTTCTTCTTCTGCTCATGTAGGGGGCGCGACAGGAAATCTTAATTTTCTACTACACCGACAGGCATTCCCCGGTAATGTGTGCCTGACAGTTCTTCATTCTTCGGTAACTGGTCCTGACTATGTGCTCGCTTTAATGACTGGAAAAGTTGTTCGTGACTTTAAGTGAGTCCGACGCACTAATGCATGCAGTTTGGCGGATAATATAATCGGGCCTTCATTTTCGACCGCTGCCTCCTTACGGCGACGTGGCTTTTGCGAGGATTGGCGGACTTGCTCCTGAGTTTCCCTGGTGGCAATGGGATAGATGCAGTAGAGGAGGATAATGGTTTTCGTATAATGTGGTGGAGTTTGTGCCAACATTTCTCGTTCATTTAGCGCATGACTATGCAACATCATTACCAGCAATCCGATCTCGTACGTTTCAGAGCTTGTGTGTGCTCTAACCATACGATTGCGTAAAATGCTGAACTCTATTTTCTGTTTCCAATATGTTGTTCCGACGGATGGTGTAAGGCTAATTGGACGCCATTTTATGCCACGTCTTACCCGGGATAACCCAGTACTTTCTTTTCTTATAAATTCCTTCTTGTGAACTGTAATAGCCTACCATTTTCGTAACAAGTACAGCTGCGACTTCTATTTAGATGCATGAGACTTTCATATTTGCAGAATGAGCAGTGATGGTGTCGTGCTATTTCCCAGCGGTCTGCATGCCAGCGTGGCGGCATGTTCCTCGGGGGGGATCGCGCGTCCTGGGCAGACTTCACAGAGAATTGTGCCGACATTTGTCTTAAAGCGTCTGAGGAAAACCCAGGAAAAACACCCAGACAGCACATCCGGTGCCCGGATTGGGACCCGGGTCACCTCCCAGTCTGGGCGTGGAATGCCATCATTGTAGTCACTGAGTTACGTACGGGAACTGGTAGGGTAAAGGCTGGTTTAAAGTCCGACGGAGCGGGGCGTAACGATACGCAGCGCCCCGCCGCGCATCGCGAGTCGTCGGCGGTCAGTTAATAATTCGACGACACTCGGCGAAAAGCGGCGCCGCGGCAAAGCGCGACTACGTCAGCCGCCGTCGGGAGAGTAGAGCAATGTTCTACATCTGGCGGCGGCGGCCAGCGAGCCGTGCACGGCGTGGACGGCTCCGGTGGACTCGCATTTCCCAACATGGTGTCGCCCACTGAGCTTTTGATCGAACCTCTAAAGGAACATCCGTGCCTACATAATACACGACGGATGGACTATAAAGGCAAGCAAGAGAATGATAACAGCTGGGAAAAAGCGCGACTTTCTTCTTCAATTCGATGTCAATGTTTGGGGGTGCCAACTGTATTACAGTAGTACAAACATAACAGTGCCAACGACGGGAACACGGATTGTCTTTAGTCCGATTCCAGCACGCGGGTACAGCCGCCAGATATGACTGCTTTCCCAATACGAAATGCGAAAATTTCCGGTAGTGGTTTCGCTGCGCTGCGCCTAATCGCGTCAGACTACTATCCCGGTAGGATGAGGAAGTGTGCCGTAGCGAACGCTAGCTGTCAGAGCGGAACGCGGGCGGCGACGGGCGAAGACTACGTCGGACTCTAAACCAGCCTTAAGCAAGATGTGTATTGATTTTTTCACGAGTTCAGAATGCCTGTACTCACATGCGTTGAATATTCTCCATATTATGTGGGTGGGTGGGTTATCGTTTATCGAAAGAAATAAAAGAAATAGAAAAGAGAGGGCGGCCTGTCCTGTGGGGAATATTACAAATTGAATCCGACGGAAAGTTTGTGACAGCATATATATCCCCGAGAAGATATGCGAATGGCACGACTAATACGTTAGTAGACAGTGTTACTGGACCGAAGGTAACGTGGCCTTCCCAGCACCGAATCTACGGCAGCCAATAAAAGAATAGTATACAAAGTCACGCACGATGTCATTGGTTCCGGGAACTTCAGGGCACCGTTACCAACTGTCCATTAAAGCTGCCTATCACGTCAGGTGAAGGGTTCCGCATTAATCGTATAGACACGAAACGATGACACCGACTCACCCGCTACGGAGAGTAACGTTTCCACCTTCTGCTCCCCGGCGCTGTTTCGGGCGACGCAGATGTAACGGCCGCCATCTTGAACTGTGACGGCACGAATGCTGAGCACACCATTGGACGTCTGCATCCGATCTGATTCGACGACGGACACGCGGCGCCCCCTATCTTCTTTGTACCACCTAGTATGACAGAGAACACTCGTTTCAGAAATATACCTAGCAGTACATGATGGACCTCCCCCTTTTTTCTTGTATCTGTCATCATCATCACGTGACGTAAAGTAACGGTTCTGACAGAAACACGGAAACATACGAACGCAATACATGCCTCAAAGAGCCCAGCAATATGAACAATTGTAAGTCCAAAGCCCAATCTCAATTGTTCACGTTCTTCGAGGCTCGTGTTGTGTTCGTCTGTTTGTCTGTTTCAGCCTAAGAACCGTTACTTTTTATCGTGTTCACCAGATGCCACTGCCCCGTACTTGTGTTGTATGTTATGCGAGTGCGTATGAGAAGAAATGTAGTAGCGAATGTGAAGAGAGTGAGTGCGTTTCACGTTATAGTTGAAGGAGGCCCATCTGTAAGTCGTCGTAAACAAGATACCAGCGTAGAGTAATTGGTTAGTGCATTTCGCACGGGACCCGAGAGGTGTGTGGGTCGATTCCCGCCGTTGTGTGGCTTTTTCAACGACTGTCATTTTTTCGATTGTAGTAATGCATGTTCGTCGCATACATCGAAGCCCTTCTCGAATGCTTGCGAGATGGATGACAGAAGACACCTGAAGCTGACAAATAGTAAGTTTCATATACCGTACGCTGTCGCCGTTGCGTACGTAATAGATAGCGTGGTGGTTCTGCGCAATGCGCAAAACTCTGTTTCTGTATTGTGCGTGTGCGGAACCGACAACGTTATCCCTTGCGTACGCAAAGGCGATAGCGTACCATATACTAAAACTCAATAATGGTAATTTGTGGCTTTGCGTGCGGAAAACATTTACAGCGTCCTATTGTTCTATTATTTACATCAGGACGCCTATTATTTACATCAGGATAGATTTGGCGGAAGGTCATCTACACTCTAAGAAAAAACGGTAGAACTTTCTACCCATTTCGGTGGAGCTGTATTGCAGCCACATTTCCACTCAGACCAATTCTACGTTTTGTGTATAACTGCAGAGTAGAAACCGTCGTTCTAGTACCAGCTTGGGTAGGAGATTCTACCATTTTTTTTTTCGTTTTTCTTAGAGAAAATGTGAGAGAGAGGAGCAAGGGAAAAGGTCACCACCGCTTATATACCCGCGGAGGAGAACAACAACAACAACAAATAAGTTAATGATAATGAATGGGGAAATTCGCCTTCGCGGAGGAGAAGGCGCGCCTCGATTGGCCCGAAATGGTAGAAGTACTGTCGTTCTACCAGCTTCAGTTGGAAATTCTACCTTTTTTCTTTAGAGTGTACAATTATGTTTCACCAGAACGTCTGTGAGGTTACCACGGGAAGCACTATACAACTTTATTTCCTCCGTGATTTTACGTGAAGCACGGAATGCAGGGCTTTGAACAGCACCGACCTCATTCAAAAATGCCATTTAAACTCTGAATGGAGTTCAGCCAAACCCATTAGCCTCACCTCGACGACATCCCTTCGATTAAGGATCGCCTGCTGCGGTAATTACCATGCAAATGAAGAAGGTAGCGCTTTTTCAACCCCCAGGCTTGGCTGGAAGAAGTTCTTTCGGCGCACTTCCTTAACGTTGCCAGTAGTAACTCTATTTGAAGAATTCCTCCCATACTGTCAACAGCTCTTAAGCTTCCTCCGCGATAGAGGAATGGGAGCGCTAATTTGACCCTTGCTGACAAGGTGGACGGGTGGAAAGGGTGAAACAGAGAGTGAGAGGAACGTACGTGTAGTGTGGAGGAGGGTATCCCTGAGCGACACATGGCAAATCAGCATGGCCCCCGATCTTGGCTTTGACTTCGGAAAGACTGAGGGTGACTTTGACTTGCGTAGCTGCGTGTGCTTCTGGGTTGAGAGAGGAGGGTAAAAATCAGTGATGCAGCCGTAGAACAATCTTGTTACAAAAGCTTATTTACAAAAGAACGGTACCCCGGACGAGGACAGAGGCAACACACAGAAGATTCTCCTTTGATAATCTCCATGTCTCTTTCCTTGTCTGTGTTACCGTCATTCTGGTGTCATGCAGAAGCTTGTCAGGGCCCTACTGCTCCTTTCAAAAGCTTATTTATCGCGTCATAGCCAGGGTTCCGACCTTTCTGAGCTTTAATTTGGCAAGAATCGAGGTGTGTTTACCACAGTTTTCAGTTTCTTGAAAGTTTTGAAGTTCGGATACTTCAAATTTTCCAGGAACAGCAACAAAAAAAAACAAAAAAACAAAAAAAAGAAAGAAAAGAGAAGAAAAACGTAATCGAAACCTCCGAGTCTTGTCAAATGAAAACTCCGAAAAGTCAGAGCCCTCGTTATCGCTGTGTTCGCAGCTTCTACGCAGCATAGTTTTATGTCTACCACACTTCGTATCTACTATGAGCGGTTTCCAGTTTCTTCCTGAATGGTGAGGCGAAAACGGAAGTATTTAGGAAGCAAGACAAAGTGATGTGACAGAAAACGGGAAGAAGTGGAGCCCTTTAGGGCACCATAAGGTCTAGACAAACTGAGTTGCCAATGCAGCTGTCAGGTTCCAAAAATTACTTTTCATGATTACCGCTCATTCCAGCGCGAAAAGGAGCCCGACCAACGAAGATGAAGTAGGCTTTCCCGGATATTATTTGGCAAACGCGTTTATACGACAAGAATAGTACCAGTTCCCGTGACATAGTGGTTACGATTATCGCTTTCCACGCCGAGACTGGGAGGTGACACGGGTTCGAATCCTGTCACCGGCTGTGCTGTCTGAGGTTTTCCCTGGGTTTTCCGAAAACTCTCCAGACGGATGTCGGCACAGTTCCCCTTGAAGTCGGCCCAGGAGGCATACTAACCCCCCCCCCTCTGTTCCCGAGTCCTTCCTGCTGTCCTCTTTCAATCTGTCCACGTCTGTACGCAGCTCATAGCCGCAGTTGCTTCGCGGCGCTAACACGAAATAAAAAAAATAGTCTCGCAAAATAACCGCTAGAACTCCAGAACTCCAGAACATAGACCATGTGAGAAGGAAATACTGTAGCACACAAATGAGCTTCAACGAACTCGTATAACTATACAGACAGAGCGCAATTACGGAATCGTCAGATGATCCACACTGCAACCCGTACGAACAGAATTCACTGTAATGCAAGGTTTCGCAACGTCGCGTATTTTTCGATTATGTGCGTATCGAAATACTTCGCTAACGGCATCTGCACAATGTTGCTCAATTGCACACACACGTTCTCACCAACACCGTTACAACTCCTCGCACGAGCGAGGCAGAAGAGAGATAGAGATCGTCTGCGAAAAAAAGAAGAAAAAACAAGAAGACGAGACAGAAAACGAAAGCAGCAGGAATCGTCTGCTAAATAAAAGTAGAAACGAAACGAAACCAGTATACGTGCAAGCACCATAGACGTACACAGGCACACGCGTCGAAAAAAAGTTTTCTGTGGCGAAAGGCACGTCGGAAACTTCTGCAAAGCACGTTCCGAGTTCGAACTCTCAGCTGCAGAATCCCGCGTCATTTACCGCAAAAAGAAAAGAAAAGAGAGCAATACGCGTAATATTCCACAACGTCAATTAGATCTGGGGATAGTGCTTCGAACGGAATTGTCCCCGAACGTGAGATTCGATACGGGGGATATATAGATGCTGGGAAGGAAGTTACGTGAATACAATTCACTTTGCGATATAGATCTACTGACTGTTTGGAACGTTACGTGCTGCAAGGGTACTTACGCCGGTGCGTCATTTGCCTTTTGTGTGTGTTCTCTCATGGTACTGCGGTCTTTCAAATGGCATAATAGTAGCGGAGGTGGCAGGTAGCGTTCGAAATATGGACTTGCAGTTGGAAATAAACAGTGGTTTTCTTCAGAACATGGAACACAGTCAATATGGATGGTTGGACTGCCTTCAATAGATAATAGCACCTAATAATATCTTTTCGTACTGCTTGCGACACGGTTGTCTAAAATCAGCATCCAGTGGTTTATCCCATCTCAAAGACTCAAGGTGCTACAAGATCATTTATTTCGTAGAAGAAACACGTGCAGCATATGGTCAACCTTTAGATACAATATTGGGACAACATTTTCGAGGGCAATCAAGAACTACTGATAGGCGATTTCAGACAACCGTGTCACGAGCTGTACATGTACCTCCGTGATCGACTTGATTATGGTGCTATTGCCTAGAATGTGCAATCAGAAGATGCTGCTGCCAGTTAATCATCGATCAATCATTCGATCGGTCAATGATACTGCCGTTATGGAGGCTAGTTTCTGGCGCTGCTCGGTCCAAGAGAACACTTGTTCGCTCGGGAAATTAAACGACATTAATATTATTTATATATATATATATATATATATATATATATATATATATATATAATGAAAAAAAATAGCCGGAGCTCTTTGGCTGCACGTATAGCATATGTTTGTAACTCAAACGTCGCCATGCCAGTACTGGACAGCTGTTTCGGCCTTGTTGGGCCTCATCAACAGTACGCAGGCAGGCAACGTTTGAGTGGATGGCGTCAGAAGGTCACGTAACACGTGATTCCTCCCGTCAGGGTGAGATAACTCACTCACTGAAAGCCCAGAGCAAATCCAGTGAAGTATAAAATGAAAAAAAATATATAGCCGGAGCTCTTTGGCTGCACGTATAGCATATGATTGTAACTCAAACGTCGCCATGCCAGTACTGGACAGCTGTTTCGGCCTTGTTAGGCCTCATCAACAGTACGCAGGCAGGCAACGTTTGAGTGGATGGCGTCAGAAGGTCGCGTAACACGTGATTCCTCCCGTCAGGATGAGATAACTCTGTCTCTGAGATAACAGCTGTCCAGTACTGGCATGGCGACGTTTGAGTTACAATCATATGCTATACGTGCAGCCAAAGAGCTCCGGCTATATTTTTTTCATTTTATACTTCACTGGCTTTGCTCTCGGGCTTTCAGTGAGTGAGTTATCTCACCCTGACGAGAGGAATCACGTGTTACGTGACCTTCTGACGCCATCCACTCAAACGTTGCCTGCCTGCGTACTGTTGATGAGGCCCAACAAGGCCGAAACAGCTGTCCAGTACTGGCATGGCGACGTTTGAGTTACAATCATATGCTATACGTGCAGCCAAAGAGCTCCGGCTATTCATTTTATACTTCACTGGCTTTGCTCTGGGCTATCAGTGAGTGAGTTATCTCACCCTGACGGGAGGAATCACGTGTTACCTGACCTTCTGACGCCATCCACTCAAACGTTGCCTGCCTGCGTACTGTTGATGAGGCTCAACAAGGCCGAAACAGCTCTCCAGTACTGGCATGGCGACGTTTGAGTTACAATCATATGCTATACGTGCAGCCAAAGAGCTCCGGCTATATTTTTTTCATTTTATACTTCACTGGCTTTGCTCTGGGCTTTCAGTGAGTGAGTTATCTCACCCTGACGGGAGGAATCACGTGTTACGTGACCTTCTGACGCCATCCACTCAAACATTGCCTGCCTGCGTACTGTTGATGAGGCCCAACAAGGCCGAAACAGCTGTCCAGTACTGGCATGGCGACGTTTGAGTTACAATCATATATATATATATATATATATATATATATATATATATAGTTGAAATAAATGGGAGACAGAAGACGAAAGTAGGGGAAGTAGCAAAAAAGGGGTTTATTAAAACTTAAAAATCATAAAAGTTAGGGAGGATGTCTACGTTACGGCGGAAGCTCCGCCTTCTTCGGGACAAAAGAGCTAAATGTGGCCACGAGGCTGATAAGGGGCTTGAGAATGACGTGGTCGGTTGGGGGAAATTCCCGCCACCTGGCGGTTGTCAATTGGGGAAATTCCAGAGCGTTTTCGTGTCAGGTCCAGGAGTGGGGTCATCGTCCTTGTGGGTCAGTGGGGATTTTGATCTGGCTGAAACGAGAAAAGGCAACAGGATCTTATCTAGGTTGTTAGACTTCTTATTGTTGACAGCATGCCAGGGTCCTCGTTAATGGCCGATCGGAATTTGTAAATTAGGTAAGATTCCCGTTGTTCCCGGGAGCGGTCGGAGGTAAAGTTCGACTGGAGAATAAAAACTGAGGCTTCGTTGATTGAATGTTCTGGTTGTTTGAAATGGCGTGAGACTGGAAGATTAGGTTTCTTGGTAACATCCGATCGGTGATTGTTGAATCTAATTCGGAAAGAAGTTTTTGTCTGACCCACGTATTGGGCCCGGCATGTGTTGCATTGGATTAGATAGACAATGTTGCATGAGTTACAGTCTACGTCTGCGTTGATCTTGACGGTAAAGTTGGAATTCGTACTTCTGACCGTTTGTGCGGTCTGCATTAACTTGCAAATCTGGCATCTCCTGCCATTACATGGATGACAGCCCGCCGGATGGCTAGTGGGTTCGCCTACTTTAGAGCGGACCAAGCTATCTTGTAAGTTACGTGTACGTCTGTAAGCGACACGTGGTGGATTAGGAAATACGTTTTTCGTGCGTTCTGACTGGAGAAGGATACTATGGTGGCGGCTAAGTATGTTGTTAATGTTTGGGATATTTCCGGTGAATGTTACAGTTAAGTTCACGGCATTACTTTCTGATTTGTTTTGTCTTTTCTCCAGTAAGCTTAGACGGTTTGCCTTGCGAGCTCTGTTGAGAGCATCTTGAACTAGATCGGGTGGATACTGACGACCGACAAAGGTTTGTTGCAGCTGTTCTAAATTTCTGTCCAGATCGTCGTCATTCGAGCAGATTCTCCTATACCGAAGGGCTTGACTATAGGGAATGGCCAGTTTCGTGTGGCGAGGATGACAACTATGGAATGACAAGTACTGCTGAGAGTCTGTGGGTTTACGGAACAGATCCAACCAAATTTGAGTCAAGCCGATGATTGATTGATTGATTGAAAGAAAGAAAGAAAAAAAAAGGGAGTCAAGCCGAGCAAAGTAGTCTGTCGCAGGTTTTTCGATTTTTTAAGATGCGACAGACTACTTTGCTCGGCTTGACTCAAATTTGGTTTGGTTTTGCGGGAAGAGGGATTATATGAAGTAATTATATCTTTTTGAACTGCTTTTATATATATATCAAGAGCTTTTTCGCGATTGGGCTCTGGCGTAAATTCACACGGTGGCTTGAAAGGTTTGGGTGTTGTATCAGGCTTATCTTGTTAAGCCTGATACAACACCCAAACCTTTCAAGCCACCGTGTGAATTTACGCCAGAGCCCAATCGCGAAAAAGCTCTTGATATATATATAAAAGCAGTTCAAAAAGATATAATTACTTCATATAATCCCTCTTCCCGCAAAACCAAACCAAATTTGAGTCAAGCCGAGCAAAGTAGTCTGTCGCATCTTAAAAAATCGAAAGACCTAATAATCAAAAGGGCAGATAAAGGTGGTGCAATTGTCGTAATGAATATGCAGGATTATATCGATGAGGGACTGCGACAATTGGCTTGTGCCACGTTTTACAAAACTTTAGACACTGATCCCACGGAACAGATTGTTTCAGATATCACAAAACACCTAAAGGCATTAAAGGCCACAAAGAAGATCGATTCGGCGGTATATGAATACCTTCTTCCCCGTAACTCAAAGCCAGGTAGATTCTACATGCTCCCAAAGATTCATAAACCGGGGAACCCCGGACGTCCAATCGTCTCCTGCAATGGGACAGCCACTGAAAAACTCTCTAGTTTCGTAGATCATCTTCTTAAGGACATAACCCCGCGACTACCATCGTACATCAAGGACACCAATCACTTCCTGCAAATACTAAATCAATGTCAGCCACCCCCATCTAGTCTCCTAGTTACGTTAGATGTTTCTTCCCTGTATACCAATATTCCCCACGATGATGGCATAGCTGCAGCCGAGGCGGCTTTTTCAAAGTACTCTGATTCTTCTTGTGATCCATCTGTCGTATCTACTCTACTAGAACTGATCCTGAAGAACAACAACTTTGAATTTAACGATGGCCACTATTTACAAGTCAACGGCACCGCTATGGGCACTAAAATGGCACCACACTATGCAAATCTATTAATGGGTTCACTAGAAGAAGCATTCTTGAGCACGCGTGAGGACAAACCCACTTTATACAAGCGCTACCTTGATGACATATTTATGATCTGGCCACATTCGGAAGACAGCCTATTGGAATTTATACGCGATTTCAATGAGTTCCATACTTCTATTAACTTCACTCACACCTACTCTGCCGTCACTGTTAGCTTTCTTGATGTTCAAATTAAGCTAACCAATGGAGTTTTAACGTCTGATCTGTTCCGTAAACCCACAGACTCTCAGCAGTACTTGTCATTCCATAGTTGTCATCCTCGCCACACGAAACTGGCCATTCCCTATAGTCAAGCCCTTCGGTATAGGAGAATCTGCTCGAATGACGACGATCTGGACAGAAATTTAGAACAGCTGCAACAAACCTTTGTCGGTCGTCAGTATCCACCCGATCTAGTTCAAGATGCTCTCAACAGAGCTCGCAAGGCAAACCGTCTAAGCTTACTGGAGAAAAGACAAAACAAATCAGAAAGTAATGCCGTGAACTTAACTGTAACATTCACCGGAAATATCCCAAACATTAACAACATACTTAGCCGCCACCATAGTATCCTTCTCCAGTCAGAACGCACGAAAAACGTATTTCCTAATCCACCACGTGTCGCTTACAGACGTACACGTAACTTACAAGATAGCTTGGTCCGCTCTAAAGTAGGCGAACCCACTAGCCATCCGGCGGGCTGTCATCCATGTAATGGCAGGAGATGCCAGATTTGCAAGTTAATGCAGACCGCACAAACGGTCAGAAGTACGAATTCCAACTTTACCGTCAAGATCAACGCAGACGTAGACTGTAACTCATGCAACATTGTCTATCTAATCCAATGCAACACATGCCGGGCCCAATACGTGGGTCAGACAAAAACTTCTTTCCGAATTAGATTCAACAATCACCGATCGGATGTTACCAAGAAACCTAATCTTCCAGTCTCACGCCATTTCAAACAACCAGAACATTCAATCAACGAAGCCTCAGTTTTTATTCTCCAGTCGAACTTTACCTCCGACCGCTCCCGGGAACAACGGGAATCTTACCTAATTTACAAATTCCGATCGGCCATTAACGAGGACCCTGGCATGCTGTCAACAATAAGAAGTCTAACAACCTAGATAAGATCCTGTTGCCTTTTCTCGTTTCAGCCAGATCAAAATCCCCACTGACCCACAAGGACGATGACCCCACTCCTGGACCTGACACGAAAACGCTCTGGAATTTCCCCAATTGACAACCGCCAGGTGGCGGGAATTTCCCCCAACCGACCACGTCATTCTCAAGCCCCTTATCAGCCTCGTGGCCACATTTAGCTCTTTTGTCCCGAAGAAGGCGGAGCTTCCGCCGTAACGTAGACATCCTCCCTAACTTTTATGATTTTTAAGTTTTAATAAACCCCTTTTTTGCTACTTCCCCTACTTTCATCTTCTGTCTCCCATTTATTTCAACTATAATTACGTAGTCGTCCGATCCAACTTTTCAACTGGTGTGGCGATGTTTGGGACTTATAAACATATGTTCAACGTGCAGCCAAAGAGCCTATGCTATTTTTCTTCAATTAATACTTTACTGGCTTCGCACTGGGCTTTCAGAGGTGAGTCACTCACCCTGACGGGAGGACATCACGTTCCACGTGACCTTCCGACGTCACTCGCTCAAACGTCGCCCACCTACCCATTGCTGATGAAGGCCCAATAAGGCCGAAACAGCTGTCCAATGCTGGTGTGGCGATGTTTGGGACTTATAAACATATATATATATATTATGATTATTATTATAAACGAAATTATACCAATAGCAGAAGTCGCAATTGACCCCAATGTGCTGGACAGCGGAAGCAGTCTCCTGTAGAACCTCAAAATTTTACATATACCTAGGCGACTTGACTTGATATTCGGAAAATATTCGATCGTCGGCATGATTGGCCGGTCCGATTGGAATGCCAACACTCCACTCCACACGTGACCACACGTCGGCCTCCATACGTGAGGCCGACAACGGCAAGCCCTATCACCGCCACCACCACCACCACCACCACCACTCCACTTGATTCGAAGTAAGCTTAATCGAGATTAAATACCGGGACGGCGCCTCTTGTGCAGCTTTCTTTAATTTATCCGTTATCTGGCTGCAGACTACACCTTCCTTCCTTACTGACGTAGCTCTGGTGCTATCGTTGTTGGATGGGACGGTCGCGGAGCGCTAATGCCGTTAGGCAAATCAATTTTGTCTCCTAGCTATGGAAGTACGGCATGCGGCAAGCCATCATCGAAATGAGAGTTGCGTGCATACTACGACTTGCGTACTCTTTCTTCTGGTGCGCTGGCTTCTGAACAGTTGCGAAAGCTTTTGGACGGCCGCACGTTGGAGAGCTTGTAGAAAGCTTAATGTTACTGAACACTATGTAAAAAAAATCGTTATTGCGCTACAAAATATGTGGTACAGTTGGCCCTCAACTGTTAAGGTGAAGTTATGTTACGTTACGGTAACGTTGTTATGGTAACTCGAGTGTTAAATGAGGAGGACCCGCGAATGTCAAAATTCGCGAGTTACATGACTATGTACTGCTTACTAGTTGATGCCTAATGGGGAACAACTGCAGGAGCTGACTTCTCTCTACGCAGCATATCTAAGAATTCAACCTTTTCTGGTATGGTCCACACTGTCAGCAGTTCGCAAGAATTCCGCACTATGGCGGACAAGACAGTCCGCCTTTGGAACTCTTTCGAAAACAGTAGAAATAACCACGTGGTGGACCCCCAGCTACCACTCTCGTTGGTTGAACGAAAAAAAAAAAAGAAGATATCTGTCCGAAATTTAAAAACTATGCTATGAGTGCAGGTAACAAAACAAAAAGTCAATAATATAGTAATTTCCATACAAGAGCTGCGCAGGCCCACCTAAGCCCTGAGACTTAATTGTTTCACAGTTTTGCTTCTGTTTCACCGTTTATCACTTGTACACTGTTTCACTTACACAAGAATAGTTTATTATTACTCGGTATTGTTATTTGCGTGATGCACTCAACGGTGTAGAAAGAACACAATGAGATGCGTCACCTGTGACGGTTACTTTTCCCGCAACCGAGCTTGCGGTCAGATGCCCCGTGAGCCTGTGTCTCGTGCGGCATCGGTAGCTTCTGATGGCATCTTCCGGTGCAGTCTTGTAGACGAGCAGCTCACCCGTTTGAAGGAGGGTGTAACGGTCTTCTGCAGAGTAAAAGCAACAAATATCCGCGTGTTAATGGATTTCTTCAATAAATTCCTCTCGTAAAGCAACCACCAAATGGCTTGACAGATAAAGGGGCTAGAGAACAATAACGAGATTGGTAAATGTGATTAATTAAATATTCGAACGCTGAGCCGAAGTTTCCGGTTCGAGCACGCGGCCGTGCGGACACCCTCGCCCGCCGCGAGCGACGTTAGATACGGTACATCATGTGTTTCTGTTTCGGCACACGTTAAAGATCCCTCGTGAGGGCAGAATTATTCCACAGTTTGATCACTGTCCGACCATGTCATCTCAAGGACGAGAACGAAGCGCTGGCGAGTGGCCTGCGACGGGAGAGGGGGCAGGGCTGAGGAACCGCACGCTCGCCATCTCAAACTGTGACTCGGTAAAGACCTCAGCCGCGCGTCTGAGGAGAGCTGCAGGCAGCACATACTCGATAAAAGCATGCTGTAGGGTGTGTAGTCCCTCGCAAATAGGACAGCGATTAGAGAGAGGTCTTCCTACAAATGATCGGCTACTATATCGCACGAGGCCATGAGCGATACACCACATTAACGATGACCGACTGCAGATGATGCGCCGTAAGTCGTTTCCCCGTTGGTGTGGCAAAGTACAGGTTATTCTCTCTGGGGGAAGGAAATGGCTCAGGTAGTAGTAATCTCACCATCTGGTGCACGCGATGTGTCTGAACTTATACGGGCCCCTCTACCTCGCGTAATGCTGATCTCATACCATATTTAATTGAATATCAGTATTGTAATTGAATATCAGTATTTCCAACAAAGTTACGACGTCGGGACTTACTTTTTCTTGATGCAACGGGAACCTACAAAGCGCTACAATACAGAGCAAATTATATATACAATTTTCCTTATGCTTTATCTTTTATAATCACCCCGATATAGTACTTGTTAGGACAAGTACACCAGAAAATTTACAGCGTCCCCATTTTGCTGAAAGGCTCGAAAGTACTGACAGTGTGATGGACACCACAAACAGGTAACACACATCGCCACTCTCACATGCATACATCCTTCAGTCTAAAACAAACACCTCAATGTCACCTGACCCTACGAGCCGAAATATTTAGGTAGACGCTTTCCAAGAGCTACAATACTAGCCGCCATATCAGATTTATATTGTTGACTCTACGAGATGAGCCACAGAAGATTAGATTAGATCGTATCTGATTAGTGTCGGTTGCCAACACTAACTTGCTACTAATACTGCTCCGTTGTATTGTTGACTGATTAGATGAGTCACAAAATTAGTGAGCCCATCTTCCTTTTCTTTTAGCCTACCACTCCCTATATCCTCAATTTACTGATTTGCTTTATTTTCCCCAACCAAGTCAACAACTGAGGCCTAAAACTCTGCCCGATTGCTTTTGCACTTGAGTGTAACGCTGTATCGTGTGCTTCAGAAGAGCGTCAGCACTCCTGTGCTTTACAGTTAACTCACCCCAAAATTCCGATAGATCTCCTCCTTGTGTTGCGGCGTTAGTATATTCTAAATTCATTTAACTAATCTGCCAATTTAAATTTCATAATACCCTCCACTACTCTGAACCCTTTACACTGCCACTGTTTCGAGAAGTTTTCTGCTCCTAACCTTAGCCGCTCCCTCCCAAGCCAAGTTCGTACGTAGTAACTGATTATGTTTCCCATTCATTCTTTACCCCAGCAGTCACCACCATGCACCACTCTACACCTGTTTACCCAAGCTTGATATGCGATTTCGACTGCTACTAACATGTAAAATTTCTGTTTTCTTTTGGTTACTTTCCCAACATGTATTCCCACAGCTTCTTCAAATGTCAAGTTACGTAATCCAAAATATTTCTTAAAACAGGACCACAGGTACACCGGTACCTTACACTCGAAGACGGCGTGCCTCACCGTTTCTATTTGACCGCAAATCTCCAGTCCCTTCTGCGGCTTTTACCCCACAGATAAAACTTGTCCCTCACTGGTATGACCTCATGCGCAATTTTCCACAGGAATGATTTTATTTTGCCTTCTAACCAGTAACTAAGAATTCTTTTCGAAGCTGATCATTGTCACCACTCATATTAGACCCCTAGCTATGGGGTAGCGTTCCACTCCTAGAGTGGAAAATCTCCCCACTTCATCATCACAATATATATGTTGTTGTTGTTGTTTTCGAAGCTTCCGCTGTTATTGTAGATGGATATTTCTCTATTTCTTTCCCCCTCAGATCTCTGTATAATTCAGCGACTGAGTTTCCGCTGTAGTCTCTGCTCTTGTCTAATCGTTTCAATTGCAGCAAAGCGTGCTTCCCTGCTTCATAAATTGCTGGCTGCCATTCCGACATTGGACTCCTATGATCTATCCCGTGTTGGCGAAAATGTCTTATGTTTATTCCCAGCCAAAATTTTGTCACCTGCTGCCCGATGTCCTTGCCATCCAACATCCTATATATTCCATGTAAAGCATGTGCTTCTGACAGTTGTTTCAGATCAGCAATCTGTAGGCCCCCAACATCAATAGACAGTTTCATTTTCTCTTGCGCTACCCATTGCGTTTTCCCATCCCTTATAAACTGAAAGCAGAGTTTCTCAATTCTACGGCATATTTCAGGAAAAGGGTAAGCGACAGAAAACAGGTACGCACATCTTGGTATCATAATTCTTTTGACAATCTGCGCTCGAGCTGTAAGTGGCGTTCCCGGTTCAACATAGTCTTCCTTAAATTTTTCCAAGTATTTTTCCAACTGTATCCAATTGTTATGTGAAACCCCGTCCTTATTAAACCTGACTCCAAGGATTTTGGTCTCC
This sequence comes from Ornithodoros turicata, assembly GCF_037126465.1. Taxonomy (NCBI): domain Eukaryota; kingdom Metazoa; phylum Arthropoda; class Arachnida; order Ixodida; family Argasidae; genus Ornithodoros; species Ornithodoros turicata. The sequence continues at coordinate 16,250,053 of NC_088205.1, read as the reverse complement.
TCCACAATACTCAAACCCAGATCTTTCCTCGGCTTCTCCCCACCTAAATATATCAATTTTGATTTGTCTCTATTTATTTTCGCCCCCCTCATTGTCCCATATTCTTCCATTACTTCTAGAGCTTTCTCAAGTTCCTTTTCGCCTTGAACTACCATAGTGAGATCATCAGCGTAGGCCACTATGGTTTTACACTGTACTGCCCCAGGTAATCCAACCCCTTTCACTGCCTCAGACTGGTTCAGCCCTCGTAATAACCTATCAAAGGCTAACACATACAGCAGGGGAGAAAGGGGGCAGCCTTGCCTTACTCCTCTTTTGACCTGAAAGCTCTTTCCCAATTGCCCATTGATAAGTAACCTACTCCTGGCGTTTTCATACATGGCTCCTATTGTGTTTATTATTGGATTTTCCGTCCCAATTCCTTCTAATGTATCTCTTAAATATGCGTGTTTAAGCTAGTCAAGTGCCTTTTCTTGGTCTAATGTCATGAGAATACTCTTTATTCTCCTTCTGCTTGTCCATTCTATAACATCTCTTAGCTCCCATATTTTCCTTTGGATTCTTCGACCTTTAACTGCAGCACCCTGTGCTAGTGATACCCATTCTTCCATATTTCCTTGTATTCGGCCCACGACTGCCCTTGCTAATATTTTATAATCTAAATTTAACAACGTTATGGGTCTCCAGGTGCCCAACTCCTCCTTACGCTGCTGGTGCTTGCACAGCAGAGTGACCGTTCCTTCTAGGAAGGTTTCTGGAAATGTACCTTTCTGAAGTGCACCATTAAGCACCTTCACCAAAGAGTGGCCCAGGATGTCCCAATACCGTTTGTAGAACTCTGCCGGAAACCCGTCGGGTCCCGGCGACTTCCCATTCTTCAGGCTTCTAACAGCCTGCTGCACCTCCTTGCAGCTAAGTTCTATGCCTTTTCCTGCCTTTCCCCCGCCGAAGGAATCACCTGCCGTGAGTCCATTCTCAAACATGTTAGCGTAGAACTCTCTTGCCACAATGGCTATTTCACTTTGCTTGGTGACTCGTCTGCCCTTGGTTATGAGGACCTCCATGGGCGGTTGCGCTAAAGCCAGATGTTTAGAGAGGAGCCTCCGGGAGCACCAGGCTTCCTTCTCTAGACTGTCCCTCGCCGCCATATACCTCAACGCCTCCCACCTTTCCTCCCTCAGGAGTGCGAGGTGATCTTTGGCGGAGGTGTAGCTCACACCGGAGAGTACTCCCACGCCGAACTGTTGCAACCGCCGCAAGTGTTCCTGGAGCTTGTACGTCATTGCACGCTTCTCGTGCGCTTTTTTCTTCCCCCAGGCCTTAAGGCAGTTTTTTACGGTATTTTTTAGCTTATCCCACCAATGAAAAGTATGGTCACTATCCTTGACCCCTCTCTGGATTATGTCTTTGACTTCTTGGTCAACTTCTGAGAGGTCTAGCAACTTTATATTCATTCTCCATGGACGCTGGGAACCCGGAAACCCCATTTCTGTCACTTCCAACAAGACACCTTTGTGATCGGAAATGTCAATTGTTTCGATAGTTTTAACGTCTTTTACTTTCTGTGCCATTCAACTTGATATATATATTCTGTCGATTCTACTTCCCCCTTTTTTATTGAGGCGGGTGAAACCCGTTCCTCCGCCGCCTGCTATTGGCCACGAATCTTGTAATTGGAATTTTTGTATTGCCCACTCCAAGTGTCTAGCACCACTACTGTTGGAATGTTTTCCTGATGATGTATCTATAGTATCAGTTACGCAGTTAAAGTCTCCACCAAGTATAAAATTGTGAGCCCCAATAAAATAATACGGAAGTTCATCTTTATAGAACTCCTCCGATTCTTTTGCTCTGTTTGGCCCATACACGTTAATTATTCTAAGTACTCCTCCTCCGTGGGCTATATCCACTGTAATTACTCTCCCACCGATGTCTTTTTCGAATTTAAGTACCCTTATGCTCCTTGGTTGTAGGAAACTAATTCCAACCCCTTTTGAGTTGTGCGTTCCATAACTCCAGTAGGACTTTGTGTTAAATATTTTATCGAATTCCATTGCTTCTTGTTTGTACCAATGCGTCTCTTGAATTAGGATACAGTTAACTCCCAAAAATTTCGACAGTTGAATTACTTCATTTTGTTTCGGTTTACTTTTAAATCCTCTTGCATTAAATGTTAGGAATTTGAACGTCATAATGGACTGGCGTGAAGTGGAGGAAACTGAACTGCCTGACCCAGTAATAACTTTAACAACTTTGTCTTAAACATCAACCTTCGCCTTTCCATCACCTTTTTTTGCCTTCCTAGATACCCTTCTTCCTTCTTTAAAGCCATACCACGGCCCTTCTTATCAACTTCCTCGCTTTCTTGTCCTTCACTTTCCTCTGATACCATCGTGTGGAAGCTTTCTCCACTGTCAGAATATGTAACTTGTGACACTGAAGACACGCTTAAGGTTGTGCTTGTTACAGAGGAAGCATCGTCCTGGCTTGCTTCCTCTTCAGCATTGCCAATGCGAGCCTCTGACCCTCGCTTTTCTTCCGATCCTTCACCCTTAGTTTCATCATTTATGCTTCCCTCCACCTCATTGCTGACCTTCGTTTCTTCCCCTAAACCTTTTTCTCCTACCTCTTGCTGCTTATCACAAGCCCCCATTTCTCCCTGCTTCTCCCCACTGACAACTTCGTTCATTTTATCTTGCCCATCCTTCTCTACGGCTGTGGTGTCCAAATTGATAGCATCCACTACACCCTCCTGCTGCACTTCCTGCTGTTCTCTACTTTCCAAACGTGGAAAGTTCTCCTCTGACACCCATGGCGTACTCTTTGGCTCAACCACACCTCCCCAAGCCGATGGCCTTATATCTGCCGGGACGTTCCTTTTTCTTGCCAAGTCACTTTTACATTTCTCACACTCTACCTCGTAATAAGACCCACACCAGCGGCATCTATGAGCCTTACAATCACGAGCCAGGTGATCAGTTGCGTCACACTTCGCACATCTCCGTGTGACCCCATGATACAGGCACTCAATTCTGGCACCCCTCACCGTAAAAAAATTTGGAATGTCCCCATTAAGCTCCATGATCACCAATCTTGTTCCAGTTTCTCTACCCTTTTTCGACCAATCACTACACCGCATTCTTCCTTCAGTAACCTGACACCCTCCATATCATTCATAACTACATCATAGAAGCCATAACCCTGATTCTGTGCACCTGGTCCAACGCAGACCGCGTTAGCGGTGATAGCCGAAATATTACCCTGCTACATAGCAACTATAGCAAACATCACGACATTATCGACTCTTAGTTTCAACGGTATGCAGGGCAGCATGGACGTTGTGATGTGCACGTTATGAGCCCCAGCCATGCTTCTGTAATCTGTTCCCTCCATGATGTCGTAGTTCCAGACGGACTCCCGCATTTTCTCCTTGTTCGTACAGTGCGTCCCGCACGAGAAAGGTCTCCCTCTCTACTTCTAATGTGTAGTGTGAACGCCACCTAGATACACAAGGCCTGCTTATTGCCTCCTCTCCCTCCGTCGCTACGTGGACATATAAAGTCAGAATTCGTCTGCTACTGTGAATCGCCGTTTCCGATTGCAGCTAACTTGAAACCTACAGGCCTGAGCCTGTAGACAAGAACTCCAACACGCTTTCCAGAAAATCAGTCTTGAGCAAGAGATAGGACCGTTTTGCGCTTTATGTTAAAGTTTTACCATTTAGTACGCGGGGACGTTCAATCACTACTCGCAGACGACAGTGGTTCGTCTCCATGGCTACGACCGCTGAAAGCATGTTCGTGATTGGCTACCGCAGTTGAAAACACGATCCTGATTGGCTGACTCTCAGTTGTTACGTCAAGTCGACGAGTCGCATCCCCATCCTTCAACCTCCTCTATCCTCCATCCGTCCGTCCTTCCTTTGTGTTTTGTTTTGCTTTGCTTTCTTTTTCTTTCTTTTTTTTTTTTTGCTATAGTCGTGACGACGCCCACTTCTGTGTGGCCAACAACGGCGAGCCTATCCTGCTGTTACCCCCCCGACGAGTCGAGACTGGGAGGTGGGCGAGTTCGCATCCCGGTGCCGGCTGTACTGTCTGGGGCACAGTATATCGGCACAGTTCCCTTAGAAGTCGGCCCAGGGACGCACATTCCCCCAGGCGTGACGTTGTCCACGTCTGTGAGTCCGACAACCGCGAGCCTATTCACCAGCACCACCAGCACCACCATCGACGAGTAAACACTCTTTCTCTATCAGGGTGGTGTTGGTAGTGCCCCATGGAAGCAGGGTGCTGTACATAAACCTGTGGTTGACAGACCCTCCGGTCAGCCTTTCTTGAACATACAGCAAGATACTCCTTCACCGTTGTTAATTTTTCCATCGTTTTATCGCTCTCAGAAATGAGAAATGCGGAATAATAGAACTATCATCGTACGAGCACTCCACCCATGCATGTAAAAGGTAATCTATGTGACGGATCGAAAATAAAGAGAGCAACAGGAAATGGGCTGACTGTGTATACACAGACACCAGCCTTCCCCTGATCAGTCGAAGGAGACAGCCTGATGGAGTATCGAACGGATTGTGCCATCCGTCACTCCAAGCAGAAAAAAGAAAAGAGAAGCACGAGTGCCCCGTGGACATGTGGGCTGCACATACTGGAAGACGGCGAGAGTATTCTCTTTGACGTACGTCAGCATGACATTTTGTGGCAAGTGCAAACGGGTGTAGTGGCTCGGTTGATGAATAGGCTGTCCGGTATATTTGCCATCGCTACATAGTTTATAATAACGGTATTACGTTATTTATGGTTATTAGAGGCTGTTATTTCGTTGACAACATGGGCGACTGGACATTTTCTCTCTATGTGCGGAGATAAGTGTGTGGTTTACATACTGTACACTCTAAGGAGAGAGAGAGAGAAAAAAAAAGGCGGGTAATTTTAGTCTTATTGGGGACTAGTTGTTTACCATAACATGTTATACCATTATATACCATTATATTTTTCACTACTAAATGCACGGAAGTTTATGACTGTTACTTTACGATTTAAGTAAGTAATAAGACGATATACCGAGGTTCATTAAAATGGTGGTCTATGTGATGTTTAGGGATTCTTTGCAGTGGCGTAATAGCCGGGAATTTCTTTTTCTTACTAAAAGGAGTGTTCCGGGTGGGTGTGGGTACTTAAGGTGGTGTTCTGTAGAAGAACATTCGACGTTTCCATATTACCAGCGGGTCTTAAGATTACTGGTTTGTACATGTGTACAAATGCAGCGTGACCCAGCTGAAAGATTCATTCACTTGACGTCATTCCTCTAGAGGGCACCAGTTTCGAGAGAGCGAGAACGCCGCCGTAATGTTGGTTTTGCATATAGATTTGGCTACGTTTTCTGTTCCTGAGACGCGACTAGTAGCTGCGTAGCTCCTAATCATGCACTATTAAGAAGATGACGCAAATAATGACCACGATTTGTGAAAGCAAATAATGAAATACGAAATAAATAATTAGTGATTTCACGTCGAGAAGCCCTTACGAAGAAGCGAGAAGGTTACCATAAGCCCTTGATCATAGCGTACTAAGAGTCTGGACCTACATGAGGATAACGAACTTCCCGTGCGACTGCGGCGCCCCCTAACGTCAGACAGATAGACCCTGAAGAAACCTAAACCAATAAATAAATGAAAAAAAAAATACTACTTTCAAAATTCTGTCACAGATTCAATCACAGATTCTGTCCCAGATCCAACCTGATTGATTCTTTTGCACAACACGAAGAATAATGTTTAAAAATCTTCCTTCCCGCCGCTTTGAACGATCACCACCGCGAATGTGACCAGATCCCATTGCTACTTTGTATATACGATCAGCTTTCCTTTCGACACGCCCGTTCTGGCCCAATCGATTTAACGATAAGTGAGAACCCTCTCTCTCTTCTTCTTCTACTTCTTCTTCGTCTTTGGACGTCCTACGAACGCGGAGCAAAATAAGGTCTAGAAACGTAGCTTGATCGAAGCCTACACTCTATTTCAGAGATGATAGCTTAGAACAGTTCCCCCTTCCTTTTTTTTTCTCTTTCCCTCTTTTTCTTCGCATGAGGAGACATATGAGCTCGGGCGTTAGGCGTCATCTCCTGTGTTTATAGCGAGACGAACGAACGCTTAGCTAGTGATAAAAGTATCCCCGGCGCTTGGATGCTGCCGCCCATCACCTCTTCTTCCATTGCTCTCGCAAAAGGGGCCGTTCCAGAAACAATTTTTATGCTCGCCCGTGTAAGAAAGAAACGGGATGAGTGCAGACGGCCCAAAACGAGAGATTGCGATCAGTACGGTGTACAGTTCGAATGGTTCCGAGCTACTGCTAAAATAGCGTTGTTTGTGGCCGTCGTTTGCCTCCGTTGATGCGTCGTTGGCATGAAACTAGTTCTGCGTGTTTTCTATCTATTCGGAATCATTGGTGGAAGATTAGGAGGCAAGAGAAAATCAGGCTCGGTGTGATTGCGAGTTTGTTGTTGTTGTTGTTTTCTTTGGTCAGTCGAAAGTGGAAAGGGAGATTCTGGCTTCTCGCGTATCATTCATTACCCACGGATAATGGCACTGATTACTTCCGATGCGGATCGTGTTCCGAGCCTTCACGGGTCAGATGTTTTCTGTTTTTCTTTTCTTCTTTTTCTTACCGCGTATTAGCGCTGCGACGCAACTATGGCTATGAGCGGCTTACAGACGTGGGCAGATGGAGGATGGACAGTAGGAAGGAGTGGGGAAAGGGTGGCTAGTGTGCGTGCAGGGCCGACTTCATGGGGAACTGTGCCGACCAGAGTCGAGGAATGGGGTCGCCCATTCCGTTTCAATCCCATTCCGAGGAATGGAGATTTGCGATAATTCCATTCCTTTCAATTCCAATTCCATTCCGTTAATTCCCACAATAAAAGAAAAGGACCGGTAAACACACTGGCAAGCCCAGCAGTGCTAGAGGAAATTGACATCAGCAAGCATGGAAACAGCGAGACAAGGTTGTTTCACCCTTGACCGTTTGCAGGTGCGGTGCAAAAGGGTGCGAGGGCAGAAACCAGCACGTTGAAACCAAAACTGCCACCGTTCACCCAGACCATTCCATTCTCATTCCTAGGACAGTTTCCGCCTTTCCATTCCAATCCCATTCCGGGCTCTGCCAAACCTGGAATGATTCCGGAATCATTCCAACTCCGGAGTGGCAACTCCGCAACCCTGGCGCCGACATTCGTCTGGAAAGTCTGCCCGAAAACCCAGGGAGACTGCACAGCCGGTGGTAGGAATCGAACCCACCACCTCCCAGTCCTCCAGTACGACCCTGGCTACAATCAACGAGTGGACGCTGTCTACCCGTGCCTCGGCATGAAGAAGTGAAATGTACTTCCACATCTGTTTTCGTGTTCGGCAGCAGCGTGTTGCATTCATCATCTTAAAATAAAGTTGTTGTTGTTGTTGTGCAGTAAATAACACAAGCTCTTGCGAAGCAGTGACGAGCGCATCTGACCTGTTCCGCGCGAGGGATCTGCACACCCTCTACAAACCCTCCACACCTTCAAAAGAGCGCGTGAGTGGGCGAGGGAAGTCGGCGTCACATCGTGACGTCCGCAGTCCCAATGGGAGGTCCAATTAGGTGACTCCTGATACAGAAAGCGCGGCCAAAGAGCCGTAGCGGTATAGCAGGCGAATTTTGCGATGGCCAATGAGAGCTATATGGCTGCTCCTATACAGGAAGCAATGAGAGAAGGTGAAGCTGGAATTGAGGCCCAGTCATGTGACGTCACCGCTACTTTTTTGATTCCCATCCTAGAAAACGCATTACCGTATCAAAAAATAGAGTGTGTTAGTAGGCCGTTGATGACGTCACCATGAAGCTACCGTACCTACCGGAAGCAACGTCAGCGTGCATGACTCAGTATCTTGACAGTTGATTGGGAGCTCTCAGTTGTCGGGCGGCGTAGACCCCCAATTATTATTAGTCGATTGGGAGCGGCAGACAATGTACCTCGGAAGCCACGTAATCAGCGGTCTGCTAACACCCACTGATATTGTATAGCAGAGACCGGTCATCGTAACCTCGAACAACATCACATTTGTTCGTGCGAGTTTGGTTTCATTTCAAGAAAGGGCAAAAATATGGAGATGCTGGTACCCAACTTTACATTGGGCCGGCTACTCCGTTGTGCTTAGTGTAACATGTTTCGCTCCCCGACACGTGGAACGATGTCTGTTCCACGAGAATTCTGAGGAAGCAGATCACAGAGTGAACGCGAAACACAGCTTGTCGATAGGCGTCGTGTCAGCTTGTACGTAACTCCAGTTGCTACCACGCTCACAATTACAATAATGGATTCCGCTCATCTCGGACAATGATATTTTTCTATCCAGACCGTTCCCATACCTCGTTACCACGCTCACAATGCGTGCACCGGATACCGCTTATAGTGATCTCGAATATAACCGTATGTTTCGGACCACCTTGTTCGTACCTCTTATTGTTACCGAATACACAAACACACACACACACACAAAAAAAAAAGAAAATAGGTCATAAGTTCGTTATGCGAAACGGTCGGTCGCAGAAAGTACAACATATAAACTTTTGCTCTAATCATTCATCGAAGCCGCATTTTTTTTCTTTCTTCTTTTTTTTCTTCTTTTTCCCTTTTTTTTACAAGGAATAGCAAGTCGACTTCTGTCTGACTGACCTTTCCTTTTTGCCTGCCTTTTTTTTTTCGTAAAAAACTCCCCGCATAAAATAAATAAATGTAAAATATCTCCCCCCCCCCCCTCCGCATGTGCATCCGTCATTGTGCATATACCCCCCGATCATAAACGAGAACCGGGTACTGTGAGCCAATTAGAATAAATTGATTAGGAGAAGTCGAATGAAGACCGGCGTTGCGTGTCACTAATGAACTTAAGGCGCCCCGTATACTTTCCCCGTAGGGCTACTTCTTGCCTCCCACCCAGTATTTGCGCCCTTTGGCACTGTTCGTTACGTTCGGCTAAAATAAGCAAGCTCGGGCGTCGGAAAAGAGAAGGTATACGCGTCTTGGGAAGCTTCTAATTGACCGAAATGCTGAGTGCTCCACTACTCGGTGGTTCAGACGTGGGATCGTACGTTCTCTTTTAGGGGATTCCAGCCGTTCGAGGCTCGTTGGTGGATGAATATTTCAGCGGCCTAGAACTGTGTGACTTCTACTAGTGCAAATTGGAGTGTAGGGGGGAAAGGGATTCACGTGGTTCAAAGGGCTGGTGGTGTCTATAAGATAAGAAGTAGGGAAAGGAACGGAATGCCAACATGCGACATGAAGCAGAGAGGACAGCTCTTGCTTCCATCACTGCGTTGTTGTTGTCGTTGTTTTTCGTGTTAGCGCGGCGAAGCAACTGCGGCTACGAACGGCGTATAGATGTCCACAGATGGAGAGAGAACAGCATTAAAGAGAGGGGGACAGGGGGGTTAGTATGCGTCCTGGGCCGACTTCAGTGGGAACTGTGCCGACACTCGCCTGGAAAATCTTCTGAAAACTCGGGGAAAACCTCAGGCAGCCCAGCTGGTGGTAGGATTCGAACCCACCACCTCTCAGTCTTCAGCACGACCTTGGCTACCACCAACGAGTGGGACGCCTTAACCTACTAGAGAATACCGCTGGTCATTGCGTTGCGTTTACAACAACAATAAATAAATGAAGGAGAAGTGATGGTGACATGGGATGTTTCCCCGTGGTAGCCACAGGACCCTGCCCCACTTCACAGAGGTGTACAAGATTATGTTTGTTAGTATATATTTCATACTATGTGGATTACAGCGCAAAAATACGTATGTGATATGGTAGTGCGTTGCACATGAATATGATCACTAGCTAGCTGGCTAGCTAGTATGGGCGCGTTGCTCTGAGGAACCTCGTTTTCTAACAAGGGATTCAGATTATGTAAATAGTGTAAATAATCACAACCAATTTTTCAGTCGAATTTTGCCTTGATATGTGTACATACGAATGGTAGATTGTCCATATTTTTAGCAGCGTGACATTCTTGTAACGATAGTTCGCACGCAGAACATCTACGTTGTTATTGTGTTAGTTACAAGCAAAGTGTAACCTGAGCAGTTACTTGTCTACTTAGATAATTATGTTAAATAAAATATTCTGAACAGCTAGCTGATTTATACCTGTGCAACACTGGCAGAACAAATAACGTTGTCGTCTATTGCCACTGGGGTCCCGAACGGAATTATTCGCGAACCACACGTCGGTCTGTAATGACGCCCCATGATGTCGATGCGGCCCGCACATTAGTAAACTAAAATGTACGCCCGTTTAAAAACTTACACGCTATTAAACAGGTCTTAAGTGCAAGTAATATTCTGAAATTTTCCAATTCAAAACAAACAATATGGCACCTGTTTCGTCCTGCCTATCATCAGTATACTCGTCAAAGAATACTTGTGTAATCTCGAATTAGGAAATAATCTTGTGCTGCACGGTACAAAGTGGTTTTATGCTAGCCCACCATAACAATCGTTACTTCGCGCAGACCATGGGAGCGAGAGTATAGGCATTTCATCGGCGAATGATTTGAAGTGACATTATTAAACAGAAACTGTCATTCAAACAAATGTTATTAAGTCTCTCTGTGTGGCACGGCACGAATGACATTAACACGTAAGGGATTAAGCATTTAATGCTATTTTTCGTGTGCGTGTCGCAGACAGTGCAAGTGTGGTTTGAAAGGTCGGCATTTTTTAGGTTTCACTTGTCGCCGCGCTTCCGCCATTGAGCAGTAAAAGCGACATTGATAGCTTTGTAAAAGCACATTTCCGCCCGGCATCCTTATCAAAGGGACAGTGTGGAATCGTGAACAGATTTTGAGATTAGAGATGTGCTCGAATTTGAGTTCCATGTAGATGCTGAAATGTAAAATGTCATCTTACAGATTGTCGTATCTTTTGATACCGTTGATACAGAAAAAGAACCGTTCCACACGGCCGGTGTCAGTTTTACGTTGGCGTCACATGAGCTTATACGCTCTGGCGGACGTTACCAGGGTGTGGGACCGAGAGAATCTTCATTGAGTTTTGAGATATGATAAAACGCAGCTCTTATCTCGAATCGGCTGCTTGATTATCTACCTATTTATAAAATTCAATTATAAGTCATGGACTACGAATTTAATTGCAATATTTTGCACGCTGAGGTTAAGCATTACAAGAAAGCATATGCGAGCGTTTTTTTTTTTTTTAGATTTTGGTTTGGGTCCAGAATGTCGGTGTTTCCTAAGTTTCAACGTCAGCCCTTTCAAATGTGAAGATAAAACCCAAACGGACGAGTACGCGAAAATCACGACAATGCTGCCGCAATATCACGGTTCATAACATGCACGTTTCCTCCTCCCCCCTCCAATCTGCTGTGATTTATTTCCGAGGAAACACTCTAGCGGTTCGCAGCCGTGCATTATAGCTGTATATGTATGTACATGCAAGTAGCGTTATCATCTTCCAAAAGAAGTCGTTTCAGTTGCAGTTTGCCATAACTTATCCTGGCGGAATGTAATGTATTACTACGCACGTGAATGGGCGTTGGTGCGCCGTAGGACTTCTATAATAGGGTAAGTTGCTCCCCGAGCAAATAACGTAATAGGCTTTTTTTCTTATTATTTCTATTTAGACGACTGTTTGACTATGTGCGGCTTTCTCGGCGTTTATGACGAGCAAGCCGTAAATGTCTTGTTGGGAAATAAGGAAAAGAGGAGCCTCTTTTCTAAATTGCGTTTTATGAGAAGGAACGAAAGGGGGAAAAGCGGTACGTAATAACGAGAGAAAGGAGCAAGATGAGAGGCTACCACACTTAAGCTCGACTTTGCAAGAGGCCTTCGTGATGCTGTAAGATGTTGTTGAATGACGTACCGAGTTATAAATGCGACGTGTACATCATGTGCGTACGCAAAGATGCTAAAAAAGATGTGCGTACATGTTTTTGTGGCATGAACTGTCGTCCTATGAGTCATTTTATCAGATTAAAATGTCCACGACCGTACTGAGGATGAGCAACAACAATAAATGAATGAATAGTGATGATGATATGGGACGCTTCCCCGCTTGGTCCGAGGACCCCATATCCCACTTCGAAGAGGTTAATATCAGAGGACGAATTAAAGGGGAGATCAGAGAGATGACAGGTCAGAGGTTTAGAGTTCTTGGGAGAGGCCTGTAGCTTGAAGGAAGGCAAAGATTGAGCGAAGAGTCCGGAACTGATGAGTAGAGTTGCTCCATCGGCCAAGGGCTTAGTGCAAGCTGAATGGTCTGTGGTCCAGGAGCTCATGTTGGCGTCTAAGCAGTCGTCGCTCGCACGTGTACTGGTCGCACACATCGATGATGTGGCGAATCGTAGCTGAGGTATTGCAAGCTGAGCACAGTAACGTGTTGCTGGGACTCAAAATATAACGGAATTTCACAGTGGGCAAGGCGACGTTGAGCCGTATGCAGCGCTCAAGTGACGTGAAGCTGCGAGGGAAGACACCTGGCATCTTAAACGATAATATCTGATTCACTGTGTAAAGGAGTGACCACTCAGAGATGTCATGGCGCCATTGCTGGCAGGCTAAGGGTGACGTCAACGCAGAGAAATGGGAGCGCTTACCCCGTTGGAGGGTATGATGGGCACGGTTGCGCGTTTAACGGTAGGCCGCAACACCCGTCAAATATGTCACCTTATTGGCTTGAATTCAAATGTGGTCCGGGACTCACTGTAGTGTCAACCGGTGTCCCTTTTCCCCTAGAGTCTGGATACTGAGAATTAATTGTGACAGAGTGTTGTCATTATTACGGGTAGGATGCAAGATCGACGACCTAAAGGACAGCTTGATTTCTGCAATTCTAAAACTACGAGATCTCATCCGCTGTAGCTTTCACGTGGTTCTGATCTGTGTTCCCATCTGACAATCATTTTGCTTATGAGAAAACTGTGACAAAAATGACGCTCTTTTCGAGAAAGAGCGTGCGTACCAAAAACCAAAACACGGATTTGGGCATGCGGAGTGACGATCCTAAATTTCACTGGGGTCCCAAGGCGCGTGGGTACCCTCTTCTTAACCCTCTACCTCCTGGGTAACCCCCTGCTACCTTAGCTTATAACTCGCACCATATATCACAACTCGCATATCAAAAGCCAAGCCAAGAATGCTGAGAGACAGGCATACTTAAATGTCATGCGCGTAAGGTAAAGAGAGAGAGCACCTGGAGTCATGTCCTTGCTTAGCTCGGAACCTGAGAAAGCGGAGAAATGGTGGAATACTTAAAATACATATCAGTTTGTACGGTCGCCGCTTGGAAATAACGTAATGTGTTCTGTGTACGCAGATATTTTTACAGAACCATTCCCCGGAATGTGGAGATTGTGAGTGACTCGACGAGTTAGCAGATGATGGACAAAAGAGTGCAGGAGACACTGCACCAACCGCACAGTGCACGTGTGTATTGTCATCAAGTGTGATAACTTTTTGCATTGAAGATCGGAGGATCGGACAATCGCAATGCTTCAGTAGGAGAACTTCTATTTAAGGCTATTCGCCTCTCCAACTACCTGTAGAGGCGCACGCGTCGTCCTCAAGATGGCGGAGAAAAGAATGATTGTCGATGAGTCAACCTTCTTCCACGAGACACGTTTCGACACGATACCATGCAGACCATGCAGATGACGAACGACAACCAAAGCGTCTCGCCAAAATCCCGATAGGATATGCCACCGTCTTGCGCATAACGAATAACATAAGTCGCGTGTCGTTTCCCGGTTTCTTCGTTGTTTTCGTTCACGCCGTTCCTTCTCGGAGAGTAGCCCACCATAGGGACAGTACCGTCCATATAGCATCCTTTTTCTCATCGCCTTCTCGGCATTGAATCTTCTTCTTCGCAGTATTTTAGCACTGAAGAACTGGGCAGTGCTTATTAGTGTTGTTTCTGTAAGACGGGAAACTCCATCGCATACGAAGGGAAGTTCCAGCATCGTTTCGTGTCACCGCGAAACATATCAGCTGGCTGCTGTTCCTATCATTCATTGAGTGCTTCTACGGAGGTCCACCAGGTGGCGAACAGCCAGCTGGAGCGCCGAACAGTATGGGGTACAGTATGGGGCAATGCGCATCCCTTGAATAGAACTACCTATGGTGTGCAAAGTGCACGTGTGTCTGTCATCAAGTACGAAAACTACCTATGAACGTAATACGCAAAGTCAGTATTGTCATCAAGTAGGAGAACTCCCTGTGGGCTGTGTTTGTGTGCGCGCAAAGTGCACGTGTGCATATGTTACAACGCGAAGCTTGAGGGAACTTTCAGATGGTAGCGGTTCATCCGAAGAATTTGTCATCAGTTAACTTTACCTGTATGCTGGGCCAGCACAGCCATTTCGCACGCTATCTGAAACCATTTATAACAAACACCATATCCAATCAAAATCAATTCGATCACTTGCACGCGCTTGCTACAGCACTACAGCCGTATTTTCTCTCGATCAGTCTTGCCAGCGTGCGGGACAACATTGACACTGCACTCGTTCGTTGCACCCGTTCACTGCAGACAGCACACCAAGGCAAACTCCAACGGTCACTTCCACGCGCTAGCTATAACATTACAGCCGTTGGCTCTCTTTGTTCTCCCTCTCACCGATCTCCGAGCAGTTATCCGTTACGGTGTTGAGGGAAGTCATAAATGTTTTAACGAGCACTTGCTCTGCTTGAGTCGTGAACGTTGAATTAACGGTTTCTGCCTCGTTATGATTAGGAATCGCCATCAGCCCTTTTTTTATAGCGGGGGGTCTCCGTTCACCGCTCTCGTCGAATTACGGGGTTTCATTGCAGCATTTTTACTTCCTGCAATGCAGGTAACATGTGTTACGTTCCTCAAGCCCGGGGAGTTCTTGTAATTGCTGCGTATATTTTTCACTTCGCTCGGTGGCGCTGTTGCTGTTGGATAGCCTAATGTAAGAGGTGCCGTGCCTTCTTTGGAGCTAGCTTTCGTCGCAAATTTGAGAGTAATTTCTTAAAGGTCACCCCGAGGGACCATCCAGACACATTCTATCTTAACTCTGACTTCTTAGGTTTTTCTCGTACTCCCTTCTGATCCCGAGATCGCGGGTTCGAACCCGGCCGAGGACGCCAGCAACTTAGTGGCAGGGTACAAGTTGCTTAGACACGCCGTCTTCCGCGAGGGACGTTAAATACGGGGTGCCGTGTGGTGAGCTTTCATCGCACGTGAAAGGGCCTCTGACCAGAAGCTGGAGGGACTTTTCCGCAGTGGCTACCGATAGAATACACAAAAGCAACATCACATACGAAAATGCATGTCTCTACACCTCCTAGTTTTCGTAAACTCGAATTTTAAACATCGCGGTTCACGCCGACGCTGGCACACCTAGCGTCAAACCAAGAAAATGTACGCATATATAGAAAACTCATCTGATCACCCCACTGGGATGACGTCAATCGCCCATGCAATCAGCGCGCAGAATGCCGTCACGTGATCAAGCACTACTACTACAACTTTCTGCAAGCCAGAACCAACATTTTTACGCCAATACACTGTTGTCACAATGTCTGGAAATGAAAAATATATGTACATACTTCGACACCTGCGTCCTGTTTTATACACTGCCACTTCCGTGGAAAGCGGGACTAGCTACGACGACTTTCGGGACCCAGCGCGCCGTTTCACAGTGTGTCTATTTCAAGGTTTATATATATATATATCTTTTGGAGCAACTGATCAATTTATCGAGGTACACTGTTGGACCTCATTTGACATGCCTCTCGGTTGTGTCGTCAAAGCGAGAATTCATTCGGCGGGCATTCAGTTCCATACGATACTGCGTGTTCAACCGCAGCGGCATCTATGGCTTGACAGTATCGGAGGGTGTCCTGACAGTGCCGTAGAGAAGTGCAGATTTTTCCAATCACATTTGAAGAATGCAGACTATGAGAAGGACCCGTTGAGCAACAACTGGGTTTGAGTACGAAAAACATCCGCCTACAGCCAGTCCGCAGTGCCTTCCTTGAATCTATCTTCCAAGACGGTTGCATCTGGACGTGACGAGGTTAGTGTCTTCTGTATAATTTATACAGTGATTACTCGGCTTGTGAGAATTACGTTGTGGCATGCAGATGTTAGGATATCATTTACGCAACAAAGAAAAAACAAAGGATGGAAACCGATTGATGTTTACGCACTAAATCAAAAGATATACTGTACAATTCCGTGTGTTGTTCAGAATGCAGCCATGCCAATGCAGTAAGCAACATCCACAGTACGTAAAATGAAGCTGTGTATTCCGCATCTAGGTGTAACATTTTAATTGCCACAGTAATGTGCACCAATGTAGTTTATGACTTCTTTGGAGAACATGTGGAACCAAATGTTGGAAATACAAGGCAGGGATCAGGTACAAGTTTTATTCTATTTGTTTTCCTTGTAATATGCAGCATACTACACACACTGAAGGAGGGTTCTGGATTCTAGACCAACCGTCTTGAAATCCTTAGTTTACCCCAAGCTACTATTGTTGTCTAATCTGGGGAAACACCACAAAGGGCAACTACGATAAAATTGCAGTGCACCAAAAAAGATAGCCTGGCGTACGACAACCATGTCTACAGGTGCAATGCCCCTCAGCTCCTTCAAGACATGCACATATTTACAGTAGACAAAGTGTTCACTTGGAAATTAGACATTTACACAAAATCGCCTTGCAAATTCAGGATCTTTTAGCGCCATCCCAAACATTTGCCATTACGGTATGAAATCCATTACTGTCCCACCTTACGAAGTTCCACTGCTACGGACCAACTACGGAAGTCAGGAGACACCCTTCCTTTTCCGAACAAATTTGGTCAGCTGATCGGAAATGGCCTTCCTGTGTCCAGTTTCAAAACAGAGTTACACAAACTTGTTCAAGTCTTATTAGAGACAGGCCACTCTTATGTTCTTTTTGTGTGTACGTGTCTATGTGTGTGTGTGTGTGAATATGTGCACAGCTTGGTGCAATTGTGTATTTTATTTATGTGATTGTAATTTGCTGTATGCTTGTAGTGGTAATATCTCAGGTATCGCATACTTGGTGCCAGGCACATCATCAGGCTGATGCCTTCGTGCCTCATTTAATTTGCTATGAAATGAGATCCTCATAAATTTGTATGGCTTTTTTTTTAACAATGTTAGGTTGATGACTTCATGGATGTGGAAGGAACAGGAAAGGAAGACATCTGCAATGGCCATGACAGTTGTCTGTCAGGAACGGGACAAATTTCTTTTATAAATGTGGCATATAGCCTAAAGTTGTTACTAACAGCACTTTTTTGTGCCCTTTAAAGGAATCTATAGGTGGTGAGCATGCGTAAGCACTTGACACATTTCAATACAACTTAGATCTGCCAGTTGCACATGAGGTGTGTGACTCTTCTTACACACAAGCTTCTGCAGGTTTGATGCGTGTATATGTTGAAACGTTTCGGAGCTTTTCGGCTCGGGTCCAGGGGAAGATGTGCTCGTGCGAGTCAGGAAGATGCTTGTAGAGGCTAAGGTGAAAGACTTTTTCTTCCACCTACACACCGGCACTCTACCTGTGCGCGCTTGGCTGCGAGAACGAGGTTTCCTCGTGGCTTTCAATAACTACAACTGGTTGCTTTCTTCTTCTGGGAGTTCTTCCAGCGTGCCTTCAAGAGGAACATCTACCTGAGTGTGCGGGCTATTCGGTACCTCCCGATCCGTCCAGGCGGCGAGCTCCCGTGAGACATACTTATTTTGTTAGGTAGTGCGGAGGACCCTCTCTAGCTCAAAGTACTTGAGCTTGTTCTGTCAAGCCCCACGGAGTATCAATGGACTGACCCTGGTCCTCAAATCACACTCACACTTTTGTACATACTTCATCTCAAGCATGTATTCTTGTGTCATCCCTCTTAATCACATACCGCATCTTGCATTGTAAATAACATCTACGTCTTGAACTGTAACAGTGTGAAATAAACCGTCCTTGGGAAAAAAAAAAAAAAGTATATGTTGAAACGTGAAAGACAGAGTGCTAAAAATGTATCTAAGGTGAGAGATTGAGCAGTTCATTGCCGTAATTCTATCAATTTATTTTCAGCATTTTGGGAAATACATAGCAATGGCAAGATTACCTGTGTTGTATTGCCTGACCATCTGCTATTGGAGTTTCATGCCCTAGTTATTATATATAATAGCTGTTTGAGGTTATTACATATTTATTATGCAGGTTTTGTACCTGTGAGTTCCTCATCAGGTGTGTCATCCTTCAGGTGATGCACCCTTGGAAGTCACTGGAGAGGCGTGTTAGCTTAGCTCAATTGCAAAGAGGATCGGTAATCCAGAAGATGTGGGTTCGAGCCCTACTGCTGGCTAACCTTTTCCCAGTGACTTCCTTCTTTCATCATTCATTTCTTATGCACATGAGGCTTTGTATGTATTTGTCCTTTCTACGTGTTCCTTCCTCAGAGCATCAGTTGCCATCAGGTTCAAACGAACTTCTTCATACTGTCATAGTTGGAGCGTTTTTTATGCATATTATTTTAAAACAGTGGCTGCTAAAATGTGTCAGGCACCGTTAACAAGGATGCCGTCTGTCTCACGTGAAACATGATGTTTCCCAGAAGCCCAATATGACGCTGCATCACATATGCTACTTTGGAACATTCTCTGCAGACACATTACGAAGATATTATCTGAGTGACACAATAAACTATATTAACCACATTTCATGTTAGATCATCTTTGACTACAACATGCATATTTGAGTATTTGAACAGCCCAAGCCCAAAATTGGTTCCTCAAGGTCTACATCCTACTCGCACTCAGCGCACACTTTGCACACAAAAGGAAGATTGAGGTTCTGGATAGTTAACTTGTGTAGTGAGCACTTCTGGAGTACTTAGAGCGGGAACTGGGGGTCACACACAGGGTAACCTGCATAACAGTCTTATTTACTTGCACGTAACAATCATTAAAATACTTGAGCTGCTTACACAATACTATTTGGGTGCTATCAGACCGTAGTTTCAACAACACTTACGACATGCCGACTGAATGGGTGGACAAAAGGATGCGCCAGAACAGGATTGGATTTGTGTCGGCGGTGGAATTGAGAGCCCAATGTAATTCTTACCAGGCGGAGCAGGCTGATGAGATGATGTTTTGTGTCAGGGATCAGCAGTGATGAGTTGCACAACACAGAGCACATTCGACCCTTGATTACAGTTTCACACTCCGTTGACCTCATCTCAACACACATCCGTTCGCTTGTTCTACTTGTTTCCTACTCACCCTGGCCTCTGCAGTCTTCCTGCAATTTCCCCTTTACCACACTTTACCATTCTCAGAAACATTGTCATAAACAATACAGGCTTCTTACTAAGAAAGGGAGCATTCCTAAAACCAATTAATGTGCACACCCAGTGACGTCACTTGGATATGCGTCACCCGGTGCGGGAGCTCCGTCACCTCCGGCAATAATGTGTCCCTTTCCATCCGAGGCGATCATATCGTACGCAGAAAAAAATTACATGCTCGCTGAGGGCTTCTTATGTTGTTTTTGGCGTCACCTCGCTACAGAAAAAGATAGGAGGCGGCGGTACTGCTGCAGCACGTCACCCCCTCCTGTCGCATCACCCGGTGCAGAATGCAACCCCCCACCCCCACCCCCCTAGTGACGCCACTGTGCACACCAGACAACATTATGTGGTTACAGCTGTGCTCCTGTTCGGCCATTCTCGACTTCTTGACAGAGGCGACGCACAGGAACAGTTCGACAAAGGGACACTGTTTGTGAAGAAAGAAAAACAAAATCAACTTCTTCTAGCTTTAAGTACTGAGGTCCCCTTCTTTGTGTGTGAACTACATGTGAGCTGTGGGACAATGTCAGTAATGAATGTTTGACCAGTATATATACAGGTCTAGACAAAAGCTTGCAGAACACCAAAGCAATACCTTATGCAGCACTGAACAGGAGACAGTAGTACACTTAATGTGAGGTGCACAGAATACACAGTCATGGGTGGATTTATGCGGGGGGTCCTGACTTTCTGACCCCCTCCTCAATTTCAGTCGTTACACAGGTTTCAATTGACTTTGGTGGTGGGTGTAATACCATACTGTCCAAGTTAGGACAACCCTTCAGAAAAATCCTGGGTACGCTTCTGTGCACAGTCGTCTGTCTGCAAGTGTATCTGTTCCTGTTCCCTGCAACGTGTTGCTCCTGTGAGGGTATACACCACAGTTTCTCTCTGCATTCATATTCAAGAGCCCAATCTCTTACAATGCAAACGCTTGCAAAAGGGATATTGACAAAGTGGCTCACAAAAGTTTTAAAAATTGGGCTCATGTTGTTTTTTGTCATGCTAGAACACCATGAAGTACAAATATGACTACAGCCAATGTGGCAATCAATTTTTGTCTTCACATACTGGACAACTCAAGTTACAAATATGTTTAATAGCACCAGCTTTATGACATTCTACATGCGGGGTAACACAATTTAAATCTGGGTTATTAAGTGTCTGAAATATTTTTCAAATGTTGTTATAGTCTGAATATCCGCGTATAGTATGACATGAATGACCATGAACTGTACTGGACTAAGTTACTTATAAACACAAGCTGTCCATATACTGAGTCCACTTTTTCGTAAATATGAACGAAATGAGGAAAATTATGGTAAGACGTACCTCCACCTAGTGTCTTGGGTATTTAAAGCAGGGAAGGATAACGGACGTATTTTGGTTACCGTTTCTATTTTCGTTACTGCTATATTTTCGTTTCCGTTATCTGTTTTTGATACCGGCCCTTCAATTTCGTTTCCGTTACTGTTTCCGGTAATGGAACGGTTGTTACAGAACTGCGAGAGGACAGCAATTCCGGCTCTGTCAGCACCCTGTCTTGCCCAAGTGCCTTCGGTGCCACGCGTACACACTACACAAGTAATTTTACGTCGTTGGGATGCGCACATTTTGCAAGATTTAAAAGAAAAATGTAGGAACATGTCTTCAGTCTTCAGTCACGCTGAGTCCAGCAACTCAAGATGGGCATAACCTTCATTCAATGTCGCATTCATAAGCAGACGCTCTCAGTAGTAAATAACACTGTCATAGCCGCGGCGAAATTTAAAAAAAAAGAACAAAGTACATAATAAGTAACTAAATAGTAGGTTGTCATCCTCGTGCTATGGTGGAGTATAGTCATGTGTTGATGTCATGGAGTTATGAGGACTGGGACGAGGTAAGCGACGGATGCACCTTCGAGATTCAATATTGCGCTTTCCTTCTACGCTTTCGTTAGTATTTAGAGCATTACAGGGAATGGAGTCATCAAAAAGAAAAAAGAAGTCACTCAAATGTCATCACACAACAGGAATAGTCGTTACCTGAATTCAATACCGGACGATAAATTCGTTTCCGTTTCTGTTTCCGGTAATGGAGGACCGTGGTATGCGTTTCCGTTTCCGTTATCGTTACCATCTCCAATTTCGGTAATATACCGTTTCTGTTTCCGTTACCATTACTGTTACCCTTCCCTGATTTAAAGCATGTAGTAGTTACTATGGGAAAGGCTTTGCGTATCCTGTTCACCGCACAGGCTGGTATAACCATTCTCTTGTTTTTTCCAAGTTTGTGCATACCCATCGCACAAACTGTTGGTATGTAGTGTATCTGTATTTCCTGTACATGAGACACGCAAGCTTTGAACAAAGCTAAAGCTAGTAGGACTGCGAGTAGTATTTCAGCTACACTCTTTCTGAATAAGTGACGAACAATGACGAAAAGTTCAGAATAACAATTTTGTATTGAAACCCACCAGCATGATTGTGCATGAGGCACGCTTTTTACTTGTGAATATGAGCGCTCATAGGTTCGTGCTGTCCTCGAAGTTCTAAATACGCTACTTTAATGATAGCTCCTTGCAGCATAAGCATTCGATTTCTTTCGGCATTATTATGCATGAACCACTCCGGCACCTTAAAAAGACGGCGCCATCAAACACGAATTTTACACAAACTGTTCATGTGCTTCATCATGATGAATGCTGAAAGCTCATCTATCAGTCTGTTGTTGGAACTTCCTCTTCGTGCTGAAGTCGATTCGCGGCACAACACTTCAAAAGCAAGGCTTCCAAACTCTGCTGCACGTAGCAGAACTTCCCTCTCAGTTGCTGAAAGGTCGCTGATAGCTGACTTGTTGGCTCCGCTGGGCTTCCTCCTTCGACGTCCATGTTGAAAAAAGCACCCAGCAATACGAAAGTTGCGGAAACCACCCGCACTCCCGGTGTGGACTTTCCTCCAATAAACGTCGCGGGCGTTTTAGGTCATACACTACCGATGCATAATAGAGACTTTTGCGCTGATCGGACGAGTTGAGGGATGAAAGCGAAACCGCTTTTCGGCTCCTTGTTTAGAATAGTTCGCGGCTCCGCAGAGATGAAATGTTTCAAGTGTAACTTGGAGGCACCATGTAGGTTCGTTATCCATTCAAACAAAGACATTTACCAGGTTCTGGTCAGAGACCCTTTAAAGAACCCTCAGGTGGGCAAAAGCAATCCACAGACCGACCGCTGTGGCGTCGTTCATGATCTCAGTTATCTCGCGACGTAAACACCCCAATTAGTACAAAGGTCTGTGTTCCTCAACGTAGGCCTGGGCAACAACGTGTGATGATGTTCGTGACTGCAACTTTTTTTTCAACAGAATACAAGAAAGATAGTAACCTGATTTTAGAGTGCGCTTTTCTCTCTTTTTTTTATTTCATGAAGCGTGGATGTGTCGGTTTTTGTGCGTCTTGGGCCGACTTCAGGGGCAACTGTGCCGACACTCGCCTGGATGGTCTGCCGGAAGGCTAGGAAGGGAAAACCTCAGACAGCACAGCCCGTATATACCGGGATTCAGACGCGTGTCACCTCCCAGTCTCGGAGTGGGAAGCGATCATCCTAACCACAGCGCCACGCCAGCTGGTAGGGATCACGTAAATACATAAATAGGACACACTACAATACAGTTACGTGCAACTAACGGCGTGGCACAGATGATGCGCTTCATTTTTCAAACTTTCCGTGAGGAGCAGGTTAGAAGCTAAAACTATCAGCCGGTTATTGCATACGTCACGGTTGCGGAGGGATAAAATTCACAGCTGTTTGTGGTGCGTCCAGAGCAGGTAATAGGAAGCTTTAAATAGCGTACGCAAGCGCTTAGGTACGCCATGCTAAAACTGTAATATTTTCCAGACGACAGCGACAGAGCAGAAGGAAATCGTGTCGTCTGCATGCTTTGTAACCGGTTAGAGTGGGCGATAATTGATGATTCCCAGAGCAGCACAACATCTTGGCTCAATGTTGGGCCAATATTGGCTATATTGGACCAATATTGGACCAAGATGTTGTGTAGCTTGGGATCGTGTCCTTACGTCGCGAGACAACTATGATCATGACTGACGTCACAGTGGTCGGTGTGCGGATTAATTTTGCTCACCTGAGGGTTCTTTAACGTGCACCGAAATCTCGGCACACCGTACGAATTTAAAGTCCGTCGCGGAGCACTAACTATGTCTATGTGTGTCTAACCAACTTGCACCCTATCTACCAAGTTTCTGACAACATC
Source organism: Ornithodoros turicata (assembly GCF_037126465.1). Taxonomy (NCBI): domain Eukaryota; kingdom Metazoa; phylum Arthropoda; class Arachnida; order Ixodida; family Argasidae; genus Ornithodoros; species Ornithodoros turicata. Next base: position 16,226,404 of record NC_088205.1, on the reverse strand, counting down.
GGCCGGATTCGAATCAGCAGCCTTGGCAACAGCAAGCGCACACGCTACCATATGATCCACCGAGGCCGGTATGAGAGAGAGAGCGACGCGTTTTGCTCGCGTTTGGGAAAACCTACAGGGTCATGCCATGATTGTGTGAAGCGGGAGGATCCTCGGGCGCCAAACACGGAAGGAAGGTGGACGAGCCGTGACTATATCCAAGATATCATCTTCCGCCAAACTCTCATCATACATACGACAGCCGGAGTTGCAGATCACCCAAAACGTTTAATGCCCATGAGAGGTATTTACAAGTATGCACGTACGATGGCAAAAAGGGCGAATAGGTGGTCGTGGAATATTGGTGGTGGTGATGGTGGTGTGATGTTATAATGAAGAGGAGTGAGGTCTGCCTGCTCAGACAAGGCGACAAGTTTCACTCCTTTTTGAAAGGGGAAGGGGAGACTAATTTCTTTATCTTGTGGAATATTCTGTTCCAACGAATGATAGACAATAGACAAATACAACGTGGCGCACCGACGTTAAATACTGCGGTGGCGCCACTCACAAACATTGACGATGGGTATGTCTGCTCACGATGGCGGTGACGATGGTATAATTGAAAGGTATTACCCATCGAAGCAACTGTAGCAGATCAACTGTACTCGTTCTTGTTCCTTTATAGGAGTTCAAGTTTCGGATTCAAGTTACACTGTGCGCCCCTTTCCCATACTAGATCTCACTTCATTTGCTGCTTGCCCTTTCTGTACAGTCCTCGCGGTCTCAGTATTACAAAGTGTTTCCAATGCACGGCATATAATTTACTGTTGATACAAAAAACAGCGCAAAGACGGGACGTGACGTAGACAAACGAAAAGCTGAATAACAACTGCGGTTTATTGAGAAGGAATGAAAACATCAGGAACAAGTTAGTGGTTGGCATACCGGATCTCGTGGGAAAGGAGGTTCATAGAAGGCACGCTCGCAGTGTTATCCCCTCTATTATGAATTTATGTGTTGGTGTCCGCGTGGTATTTACAGAGAGCCGAACAAGCTTGGGGGACAGTGCCTGCGAGCAATCCGGGAAGGACCTTCTCTATCGGACTGCGGGAAGAAACGTGCAAAACCTTACGTCCAGTGCCGATGTAATGTTGTATATGAGATAAGCCTTGCCTGTGACATGACCTATGTGGGCCAAACAGGACGATGAGTTAATGACAGACTCCGGGAGCACACCAGGTCACTCACTACACACACGGAGAGCAACCTAGCCATTCATTGCCGTGATTGCGGATGCCGTCCTCTGCTTGAAGACACACGCGTGTTAGGACGATATCGGGATAGAAGGGCCAGGGAAACCTTCGAAGCTATTAAAATTCATAATAGAGGTGACAACACTACGAGCGTGCCTTCTATTAACCTCCTTTCCCACGAGATCCGGTATGCCAACCACTAACTTGTTCCTGATGTTTACATTTCTTCCCAATAAACCGCAGTGGTTAGTCAGCGCTTCGTTTGTCTACTTCACGTTCCGTTTCTGCGCTGTTTTCTTTTTTTTTTGTGTGTGTGTGTCAGTACGTACAGATCCCGGCAAAGGTTTACGGAACACCAGAGCGACGTATTTCTTGATCTCAGCGACACCCTAGCGGCGAACGGGAGTGGACACACTTGCTGAGAGGTGCGTCGAGTACCCGGTCCACTGTTTGTAAGTCTATCTGCTCCTGTTTGCAGCAACCGTGTCGCACAGACCACTATATACACCACTCCAGTGTTCCGTAAACTTTTGTCGGGACCTGTACTCGCCCACACCGTTACTTTGACTCAGCTAATTTACTTTTACACACTACTACACTCTTAGAAATGAACTTCGCCGCATAGCTCGCTCTTAGCCAACCATCATCTCGAATGATATCGTTATCTGCCTTGATTTCTTGAAAACGGGAGTTGTATGTCTTTCTTGTGACACTTATGCTGTTCATAATTGTCACAAAAAAGGCGCGCACCTCTTGTTTTCAGCAAATCAGGGCAGATTACGATATCATCCGATATCATTGTTGGGTAGGAGCGTGCTATTCGGTGAAGTTCAATTTTAAGAGTGTGCGTTTATCTAAAGACAAGTTAATCTTTCTTCGCTAGTCTAGATACCACTTCTGAGGTCCTGTGCGTGCTAGCATCGTCAGCTAGATTCCGATCTATGCTTAAGTTTTGACAATTCTTTTTTGTATCCCGTATCGTTACCTTTGTTCCCAGATGCGTTGATGGTGAAGCCGTCGTCGCGAATCCACGCATCGACGAGCGTGTACTGTCGGATGTAGGACGGAACGTGGCATTTGAGAATCGCCGTGTTGCCGCGGATCACAAAGCCGTCGTGAACACGAGGTTCGTACTGGTAGTCCACCACTGTGAAGAAAATGAATACAAACATTCAGTAGGTACGCAGATACGCTTGGCATCAAGACATACATAGTCCACTGAAGTATTCAAGAGCGATATGCCCATCGGCGCCGTAGGGCATTAAAAAAAAAAGGTGATCGGGATCGTTTCTGCTCGGCCACAGTGGTGTACAAGGAGTGGTAACAAAATGGCGTCGAATGCCGGGAGTTCTCATATAATGATACTGAGCGTATTGAGTGGGTAATGTGTCTGTCTTTCTCCATGACGGGGACAATAAATAAGATACATCATGAGAATACGTAGATAATGTATATGGTAATCCACCGCATATGCGTTTCCTGAGTTTGAAATGTTACGTTCGGGTGTTTTACAAAAGGTGACACGAGTACGCATTACTATACAATTCAACTATTCAACCAATATGTCAGCAGCAAACAATTACGACGATAAACGAGAACCAATTCGTATATGAACAAAATATATTCGTATATGAAGAAGATGTACAAAATACTACCGTATCTTTAAAGAGCGTATTCTTTCGGAATATTTTTTGCTGACCATTTTCTGGAACGCACTCCGATGCAATTTTTCGCCCCGGACTTAATCTCTGTCGTCGACAATTCTTAGTTGCTAAACTGTCTTCAGTTTCAGCTTCAACGCACGGAACCGCTTACACTTGCTCCCAACCCTCCTTTCTTTAAGAACGGATAAACCGATTCGACAAAGTCAATAAACACGCGACCGTATAAGACACACAGGGAATCCTGTACAAAAGCTAACAGAAACTCAGTTTTCAGATTCCGCGCGCGTGGAGAGAAGCACACAAATGTAATATAATATGTCGAAAGAAACACGATACAAAGAAGAATGAAAAGGGCAAGGGGGAAAGTGGACGGCGCTTGTGGTCATCTGAGGGCGGAAAAAAAAAGCCCTGCTAACCGCCCTCTAGCGCTGGCTTTTTTCGTTTTAAATCGTCAGCACAGAATTCCAAACTGACACTGCGAGAACTGTCTTCTTGTGATATCAAACTGGGCAAGGAGCTTTCTTTCTTCCAGCTCAAGCGTGCGTCTTGCAATATACAAATCGACACACTTTCCAGAAGGGAATGGTTGAAAGAAGTATCGTGGAGGCGACTTTCTATGTGTACGAAAAACAGGGGGGGGAAAGATGCAACGACATGATTTTCCGAGATTCCGCTTTATTGCAACTGCTCTCTTTAGGAAAAAAATAAAAAGAGTAGACGGAAACATACAGACGGAAACAGTAGGCGAGAAAAAAAAAGAAGAGAAAGAAAGAATGAACAATCTTCCAGCTTTTGCTTTCTTTTTTCTTTTTTTTCTGTAAGTACAGATCCTCCTGCGCAGAAAAATGATGACTGATGATCTCCGGGCTCCTCGAGATTCCTCGATTTTTTTTTTCTTCGTTCCCCCATTTCATACTCGAAGCTCACTCGGAGTCAACAACACTGTGTCTGCGCTGTGTCGTCTCTCTATGTACTCCACCGTTTCTCCGGCTTGTGCGCATCATTTTTGATTTGGAAGGGGGTGCTCTCTAATCACAACCAAGGAATCATCCACATGGTTGCTTTCATCGCTCCCGCAGTGAAGAAGTTATTTTTCCTGTCTGTGCCTTCTGCTTCCGAGACTCCTCTCGACTTTTTCACGGCGCTCCCGGTGTTGTTCGTTCGAGGCCGCTTTCTTTTATGTGTGTCTTAGTGGAATGAGACAGAAATGTTGACGTCTGTGTCTGGATGATTTTAAATACTCCAGAAACTAAAATTTCTTATAAAATATCCCTCTTTATGTGGTGGCTGTTTTGCGGAGAAGTAGAGAGCTGTTTAACGACGATCTCGAAACGTGCTGTTTGCTGAAGATTAGTCGAGTACAACCCTTGCTAGTCGCCAAGTTACTGTGGTTTTTGATAAGCCTTGAATAGGATGTCTGAGGACTTTTTCTGTCCTACTAGGTCATGTGGTAGCACGTTAATGGTATGCCGCAGAACGGAAGATTATGTTTGCCGTCTGAAGCTGAATTTGACGGCCTTTTCTTTTTTTTCTTTTTTCTGTCAACCTGGTTTCATATATTACTTCGGAGATTGATAAACGAAAAGTTGGTTTCAGTAAACTTTTTGCAGAGAAGAGCTACACAACGGATAACCTCTTGAATAAACCACTTGACTGAAGCAGTGATTTGGCAATGATAACCGTCGGTTTGGAGTCTATGGGGCTGTTAGTCCTTATAACGTAAGTAATGATTAGTACTAATACGTACTGATATTTGGAGTTGTACCAATATCGTGTGTTCAAAACTCCAAACGAGTGTCATTGCCATAGAAAGTTCCTGTGAAAAAAAAAAAAAAAGTGCTCATGGGGAGGAAGTTCTTTCGTCTTATGTTGAGCATACCGCACCACCGGAATATTCGCATAGTGCCCAACGCCACCTGAATAAAGCGAGCCCCGCTATTTCCCTCGCCACGTGGTCATGCAGAAATCGGGATTCAGCCAATCATCGCAGACAATTTCAAACGTAGGCCTTCTTTGGCTACAAGAGGCTGCCCGTGCAGCTCATGGCGACTCGGCTCCATAGCTACGGCAGCCGAAGCACGATCGTGGTTGGCGGACTCTTAAGGACTACGTCATGTCGTTTAAGCGATCAGACTTTGTTTCTAGGTTATGTATGTACTGCGCATATAGCAGACACACAGCATCAGCACTGTCGTGTGTTACGGAATATCTTGTGGCTGAGCCGCTGGATATAACCCTTAGTTAGAAAAATGACGTCGGGCGCTCGCGTGGCAGCAAGAAGCTATGACGTGTTCCGCTGGAATATTCCGGGGAATTTCACTCGTGTGAATACACGGACATAATAATAATAATAATGCACAGCAAAAATATCCAGATTCATTGCACCACAGAATAAGACACAGAAGGACGAATACAACAAGGCCCCACACTGCCTTGTAGCATGCTACAGGTATGGAAGCGCAGTCGACGAGAAATGATCCGCCATGCAATTTGAACCACCTCCCATTGACGGACGGCTAGGGCACTCCAGCAAAATGAGGGCAGAGGTTCGAATTCTACGCTTCCCAACTTCATTTTCGTTGAACGTGACTTTAAAACCCAAAGTCTCGTGCTCACCTGCTGTCACATGGACGTCCCTGCTGGCAATGGTACCCATTACGTTTGTGGCCATACAGCGGTATAACGCCGCGTGCACATCTTGTCTGTAGGCGTCAGCTGGGAAGGCAGGAAAGACGAGAGTCGAACCTCCGTCCTCGAGAAGCCTTAAGCCAGGACTGACGACGACGGCTCCTCCGTCGACCGTCACCCAGACGACCTGTGGCGGTGGAAGGCCGTCGGCTTCGCATCGGACCTCGGCTCCGCTTGTATTTGAAAACTCAACCCAGTGGGGAGGTTCCAAGGTGAAAGATGGAGCTCTGCGGGTTTCCCACACGTCGCTGCTTGTGGCCGCTTGGCCTGTTAAAGGAAAGAGAGAAATAAAGTTCAGTTTATGATACATTCCTCACTTCTCAATGTAGCAAAGCAGTTTTTATTTAAGAGAGGTGCCGACAAGGTCGCGTTGTCATGAATAACAGCTTCAGGGTGTTGCACCAATATGTCACACTGGAATATGCGTGTGTGTGTGTGGGGGGGGGGGGTGTTATGGGAAGATTGAAATATGCATTACGAGCACGCATGTGCACATATTCCTCTGCACTGTTTACACATAGACACTACGTATTTATTCTTGTGATTATGAGTGAAGTGTGCAATTACACTTCGTGACGCTCTTTGTTTTTTGTGCATTGAGATTTCGCACGTGGACTCTCCTGCACTGTTGTTTTTGGTGCCAAGTTTTGTGGTAATATTTTCATCTATTCCGGTTCAAAGTGCATAGATTTGTGTAGTTGGCCCTTTCTTCTTTTCTGAGTAACGCGTCCTGGAGTAGCCAGTCCCGAGTGGCGATAACATCTCTATTTTCTTTTACACATCAATCAATCAATCACGTGTAACTATATGTATGTACTGTTTGCGACTTGTGTGGAATCGACAGCTCGCGGTTTATCTTGTCTGGAATCCCCAGGTGTTGCAGGATTGTTTCTTCCAACTTATAGAACGACTAGTATAGTGCAGCTCTTTCACGGGCAACCAAGCCGATACGGGCTGTTATACCTTTGAATGAAGATTTCAGGCAAATGTGTCGCAAGCAGTACGTAAGATGTCTTTAGGCAAGATACGTCGCTACGAATGTATGAATGACTATACATACGGTGACGTGCACATGTAATTCAAGGGAGGAAAGGCTTAAAATAGTTTTTTTCATGTATTATATCATGGACATATCTTGGAATATGTCCGTTAAATACCGCGTTCTTGTCGTGTTATGTTATTTAAACAAAGAGTGCATAAATATTTCAAGTACGCGCATCAAATTATTCCAAATGCTTCCGTAAATACACAGCCAATCTATTTCAATTCTCAAGATTAAGTCAACCGGTTCTGTTCAGCCACAGATACTGATACTGATGCGTCCGTTACAAATATTAATGAGGGCTTTGCAGACGATTGGAGGAACGCATTAAAGACTGTTTGAGCCTCATCGCTAACAGTTGCAGAAGAGTACTAAAACATCTTCTTCTGGAATACTTTCGATTCACTTGCGACTGTGGGGGCGTTGCAAAACGGGCCTTGAAACATGTACAGCTTGCGACATACTTGTCTGGAACCGACAGCTTAATCCTGTCTCAAATCTACATGTGTTGCAATAATGTTTCTTCCGACTAATAGACACGTACGCCATTCTACCCACTACGTGTTTCTTAGTCGAAACAAACAATTTCGCAACGCCTGGACATTGCAGACAAGTGCGTCGTGAGCTGTTCGTCGCCTTCACAATGCATGCACGCTCCAGTTATCGAAGAGAGACTAAAATAACCAGCCCTCATTAAGTATGCGTGACAAATTCAAAGACGCGAACGGAGACAGACGTTCTATGCCTATGACACAAAAAAGCACCCAATTAAAACGAGTAACACTCTACTTTGGTGAGCTGTACTGTTTGTGAATGTGAATGCGCGATATCTCCTAGAAAGAGCGAATAATCGATACGTAATTAGAGTAAGAGCTAAGTTGGTGTCCCCGTTTGACTTTGTTCAGCTGACCTGTCTTAAGAAGAAAAAAAAAAGGAAACTTTAGAGGAACAAAGAAGAACGTCACTTGCTAGGAGATGCGCCCCGGCAAATGGAAAAATGGCCTTTGAAGACGCCGCCCCCTTTCTCTATTTGCATTGCAGTCTAGGGCGCGAGGTACGGCTCGGTGCAAAGAGCGGGGCCTTTGAGAAGAGATTGTGTTGTGTGTTTGTCTTCGGAAGGCAGTTTGTGACGCGTGAAAACAGCGATCACCTAACAGTGTTGATGTTCGCTAATGGGACGAGGGTTAAGTTAGGGTGCCGTGTGCATAAAGCGTGATGTTGGATGTTCCTTCTTGTTGTTTCGATCGCGTGCAGAGATGGCGCACAGAAGAAGTTAGGTTAGCAGGCGTCCTGGGGTGACTTTGGGGGATTTATGCGGACGTCTCTCTATAAAGTCTACCGGAGAACACGGGAAAAACCTTGTGACGACACAGCCATTGGTGGGACTTGCTCCCATCACTTTGTAAGCTTCAGCATGACCTCCGAGCTCCTACCAACGCAGCTCAGCAGCTGCTATGCACACAGCTCCGAGACGTGGCGCAGAATCGAGAATTTTCAAAGTTAGAGCACAGAATTATGTACCGGCTATACTGGATCTCTTTGTACTGGATCTGGATCTCCTAGAGAACTTTGAACTCAGTTTAGAATTAAATGCGGTACATTAGCCAGTTCACCGCGCTACTCAAATACGTGAAGTTCGACCTAAGTCCACTATCTTCTAAAACCTGAGAGAAGAGAGAGAGAGAGAAAAAAAAAACGGGGTATTCTTCTTACTTTTGAGGGAGCATGTATATTGTCACAGGCATTGGCCCCTTTCAGGACTAGATGAACGGCAGTCTATGCAGGGAGCTTATGCAGTTTATATTAGATCCACGATGTTAGGTACTGTTTGCACAACTGGGTACTGTGGAGTAAATATCAGGGCTAGGGGAATAAAATGGGGAGTAGTTGTAATCCAAGATGGTAAAGCTGTAATTTCTCTCCATTTCGTTACTCTTTCCCCCCTTAGAGAGTAGTAAGTTACGTAAATCGGCTGAATCGACAATAACGACAAAAACCTTGTAGAATAGGATAGAATAGAAGTAGAAAAGAAAAAAAAAGGAAACCTAGGTCTCACTGGAACGACCAGCTGTTCCACGACGCTTGATGTGTGAAAGCACAGAATGATTTAAAAGATTCCTTCAGCACGTATGTCCTTGAGGTAGTTCGCGAGGGCACCCGGCGCAGGTTGTTGGTTGTAATGATATTCAATGCATCATTTCTCTGCTATGCCAACTTATATTTTTCGCAGTCGGCCCTGTACGATAACGTACTCATTCTTCTCCCAGCCCAATATACGATTAGTGCCGAAGAGGGAATATTCGTACACCAGTATGAAATGCGTATAGTCTATACCAATTTCGTGGTACCGTATAGCCTGGTAGGCAAAGTAGAGGTGACATTAGCCACTAATCTCCGCCTACTCGCTTATAAGCCGCAGTCCTGCTTCGCTCTCCGCTCTTACACGCTTCCACTGATAACGGCGGAGACGGTAACGTAATTAGGCAAACCGAAAGCGTGAACACGCTGTTTGATCAGGCGAGCCTAATCGGACGACTCCGCAGCGAAAGCAGCGGGTAGCGATGACCATTTCTCCACTAATTACGGCAGATGCTGCAATTGTTTCGCAGGAAAAGATGCGATAGAATCAGCTTCACGCGTAGTTGGGACGTGTATTGCTTAATAAGGCAATAAAGCAGTCTCATTGAGAGAGACGGAGCAAGGTAAAAGCGTTATCTGAGTGGTATAGATAAGGGTGAAACATAGCCCAAGCAGCACAATGTACTGAAAGTCGAGTGCAATAGGGGTGGACGGTATGTGTCTTATCGATGTTCCTTAGTTTCACGAGTCTGTTCAAGGCCTTCCACCTACCCGTCCACCCCTATTGCACTCGACGTTCAGTACATTTTGCTGCTTGGGAGGGGTTACTTCTTTTTGTGATTTCTCTGCTGCAAAAATACTCCAAAAGCCGGGAGACGACATAACTGGACAAAAAAGTAGGGAAACTCCAACTTAACATAACAAAATAACAAGGCTTACTCAGACGTTTCGTCCGTCCTGCGACGAACATCATCAGTGCCAAACTGAATGAGAGGTTACACAACAGGTCGCTATTTAAGGAGATGGCAGTATTGTTCGGGAAGCGGGCCACGGTTTTTGTTACAAACCGAGGGGTCACCACGTATGTGCCAAGACTCTAGAAGCTTTCTGGGTCCCCATCTTTGTTCTCGAGCCAAGGTCACCGCGTTGTCGAAGTCAAAACAAGACTCTCTTCTCTGGTATAGGCTCGTCTTATTGCATTATTTTATTATTGATTATTAAGTTATCGCATTATTTTACCATTACATTAACATAATTAATTTTCGCTTTAAAGATGGTTTCCGGCGTAGTATTCGTTCGTTCGTGTAATAAAAATTTCGTTGCTTTGTCAAAGTTAACTCGTTTTTGTTGTTTTTACGTCGATTGGAATGCAGTTAAAAATGATCTAGAGATTGTGGTTGCACAAGTGTGGAGCTGAAGTAACTCAAGCTGAACAGGTGCAATTGATTATGAAATTATTAAGCTAGTTTATCGGTGCGCAAGATTGCCACAGGTCACCGCTAGGTACACCATGCGTCAGCATCTTATGTTCGCTCACATTTACATATCTGTAGCCACATAAACGTTGTACCGTTAAATGCTAACTCTGTAAGCTATCACTCTTATGCTGTTAATTGCCCCTTTAAAGTTAAACCACCTCCTTTTACTTTTGTTTGCTGACTCTTCGAAAACACGTCATAAGTACATCAAGAGAATTTACACCCATATGTGGAAACTATATGTGATCAGGTCCATTTCCTGTTCAGCGTCTCAGCAGCCGGAAGTCACTTAGCAAAACATCGCCGGGACGGGAACAATCGAAGCTCGTTTTCTGTTTGGAATAGGCGCATTTCCGTTGCGTTTTCCGGAACCGGAAGTCTAGAGAACGACATTTCCGGTCCTTGTGCCGTTAGATTGATTCGGTCATGAGTGGATTATCAGAGGAGACGTAGAAGAGGTTCTTGTTCGCAGCCGTCTGCTGGCGTTCATTGCTTGCGTGGCTTCTTTCATGACGTAATAGTGCGTTATAGCGTTCATGTACGGAAGAAACACAATGATTGAAGTTTGTGAAGTAATACGTGATGCGTGCACTCGTCCTTGTTAAGGTGAACTTCTTCGGAGTGCTCATTCATTGTCTTGTTGTTACATATCTCCAACACTTCTATGTAGAATTTCAAGAAGTACAATCGATATTAACGTACTCAGTAAGCTGTGATAGTCTTGCAACGTAAGGCCGCACAGACCTATTACAGGAGCAATGAGATGGCATTTAACATGGCTCGAAACCCTGTCTCATTCGTCAAGCTGTCCACCAGGGGCCGCCATGCAAAATATTTTCGCTCTGCGGTGTATTATAACCGTGCCATCAAATTTACAAATACAGTCGAAGGAAGCAGCCACAGACGGCCGACACGACCCTCGCGTGACATAGGGAAGCCCCCTTGCTTTTTTTCTTCTGTGTTGCTTTCGTCCCAGCTGACGCGCCGCTTATAGACGACCAGAGCCCCTACGTCATTGATTACGTAACGCCGCCGCGCCAAGCATGCTGGTGGGCACTATCAGCTTTATCAGCCTATCAGCCGACGCGTTTTTCTCGCTTCTTGCCCACCACAGCAAAATATAACCTCGAACCGGTTCGAGGTCGGTTCGAGGTTATATTTTGTTGCGATGGGCAAGAAGCGGGAAGAACGCGTCGGCGGATAAGGCTGATAGGTTCCCACCAACATGCATTGTTCGGCGGTGCTACGTAGTCGCAAAAAATTGAGGATCACCTCAGTGCTCCTTCAAAATGTGTGTTCTGTTCTTAGTCGGTATGATAGTATAATGTACTTTATTGACTAAAAAGAAGCACAGCTGCTTTATTATAAACAATAATTAGTTGTGTGATTGTGTGTGGCTGAGTATTTTATTTCGAGACACACACACACACACACATAAATGGGATGATGATGTGATTTCGGGACACACACACACACACACACACACACACACATAAATAGGATGATGATGTGGTGGGTGGTGTGTGTGATTTCGAGACAGACTGCTGCAGTAGTGTGTAAATCGTTAGACCAACCTTTGTCAAGCCTCCCCAGTTTTTCTCTATATCTTCCAACCGAAAGGAAAATAAGGATTGAATTGAATGGTGCGTTACATGGTTATTTCTGCGTAGGTATTGCGGAACGGACAGAAGTAATTGCAATAAGAAAAATGCAACTCTAACGCTAACTAGTATCCTTCTCAATGAGGCGAAACGGCACTCCCTTCCAGAGCTATGCGAGAAAGCAGCCTTCTACCCTCGAATATCGCTACCAACACCGTGCAACGCACACCCCAAATGTCTTTGTTCGAGCGTCCCACGTTGCTTCCGTACGAGCCAGTCAGTCATAAACAGTTAAGGGGCCGGAGAGGGTAGGCTGCAGCCATTCGTGTAATGGACTGTGTGTATTTGGCGTAATGGCTTAATTACTTGCCAGAGCGCTGGCGTCGGTAGCCAAGCCGAGTACAGGTGTAAGCCTGATCCAAATGGGCGGCTAATGGGCGTTGTCTGCCATGGACGTCACCGTTTAATAGGTGTCGGCAAGAGCTGCCCGACGATCGATTAAGACTGGCAACTAGCTCTCTGTTATGAGCAAACATGGGTTAAGAGCATTTTTTTCATTTGGTTGGCGAGAAAAAAAATATGTTATGCGTATGTCGGCAACTTACGTTTATTTTATTGATACCTTCAAGGCATAGCATTACGAAGGTGAGTGGGATAATAGAAACGAAAATGTAAACGTAATAAATGTAAAGAATTAGGAATCGTGACGATTACAGCCATGTGACACGCTTGTGCACTTGCCAAAGAATGCAGGATTGCCGAGCAAGTGGAATCTTCTGCAAGCTATGAGCGCAGACGGTACCCGGACGATAGTTTAGCTAAATGAGCGCGCGTTGTTGTACCAGCGAAAGATACGTTTCGTTCTTCCCTTTCAGGACTCATGGTATTCTGATATGAAATTGCGCGTCTGCATGCAACTGTCTGCGAATTCGTTGCGTAAGAGGCGACACGAGGGCGGTATGTGTCGACATTGCAGACGGCCATCACACGCAAGCAATGTGCATCCGGATAAACGTGGATAGAGTGTGGTAAACATCAGTTTCGAAGTCTCATGAGGACTTTTTGACTCGAATCGGTTGCGAATCGAAATATTATTCGATAAATAATAATATAATAATAATATAATAATATAATATAATAATATATAATAATATTATTTGATTGCTCAATGAGCGGAAGTCATCCCCATATCATCGTCATCATGTATTTCTCTCTCTCTCTCTCTTGACTCGAATCGGTTGCGAATCGAAATATTATTCGATAAATAATTAAATATTATATATCGACTCGAATCGGAATATTTCTGCGAATGGAAGCGGGTTAGTGAAAGTTTTCGCTGTCTCTCCTTTCTTTCTTTTTTTTTTCTGGCTAGCGAGGGGCGATAGATCGTACCAGACGACAGTAATCAACCCGCGCGCCATATTGGAGTACCTGACGAACTTGTTTGCAGACGACAGGCTTTGTTGACTGAACTAATGCGCGCAAGACCTAGAGAAATCCTTCCCGAGGGTGTGTGAGGGTTCCCGAGGTGCAATATCTAAAGAATATTGCCTTAATAACGATGAGAGAACTACTGCGAATGAATTTTGTTAATAGCTCAAGCGCTTATCACATAATCAAGGTATGATGCGTAACGTTGTAGTGGTTCATGAGACCGGTTCTGTAAAGAAGTTTCTGTTACGTCTTGCAATGGCGATTTCCGGTGATGCACCTAGTAATCCGAGCGAGAGCGGCCAGGTCCTGTGCACGCTCTACACGGGAGTCGCTCTGGTGCAGTCATCACCCGAATTTGTCGGATGCTCTACCGCTCTTCTACGAGTGTCGCTGCGCATTGTGCGTTCGTCGTGTTCGTGAACTTCCGGCGTTGTCGTTGGCGTCGTCGCGCACTTTCGCCTGATCACAAGCATAGTTTGCGAGAAGCAGGTCACACCATCCTCTTTGTCATTCGCAATTTCTTTGTCAATTGAACTTTCATCGCTACTACTTTCGTAAAGATCCATGCCGTCAATGGTGAACGCAACAAAAGAAACAGATGACAGGCAGACAGCCGCTAAAGAAAAGGCTTTCTAAAAAGGCTTTATTTTTGAAGCGCGATGTGGGCAAGCTTACGCTTGTCCCATCCTACAGTTCGCAATACGAGGCAGACAGCCGCAGGAGCAATACGTAGAAGACGACACTCGCGAGGCGCATATATGCGCATGCTCGCCGTCGAGAGCGGAAGAAGAGAGTTGAGGGCGGTTTTGGCTCGGCCTCTGTCAGCAAGTGCCAAAAAAGTGCTCTTGGGGCGAACTGCTCCGTAGTGCATTATCCGAACACGCGGCTCTTGCTCTGACTGCACCACCCGAATTTACCGCACGGGTTCGGGGCAGAAAAAAGTGCCCCAAATGCATCACCCGAAATCTTGCATGAGTTCTCTTTGTGTGTGACGACTAGTCCCTTCCATGCGCTTGCCAATTTCCGAACAGCAACAACAGCAGACAAATTAATGATGATGATGATGATGATGATAAGCTTGTATTGGTCACTCTCTTTCCCGTATCTCGCCTCTCTATTTCCTTTCATCATCATCTTCAGCTACATCAGCTACACCACCTTCATGATGATGTACACAGCTGTGAGGCCATCAACGGCAAGCTGTTATCATCATTCTCACCTCTATTTTCTTTCAATGATACTGCACCTGCTACATAACTTATAGTATTGATGACCATCTACACTAAGCCTACGAGGTAAGTTGACATCACGCTATATTTCAACAAACGGATTAACAGGTTAGCCGACCCAGGACGTCCCCATATTATTCACACTACCTCACTGTCAGAAACAAGGTATAGAACTTACGCCTTGTCCCTATCAGGCAACGTGAGCACACATACAAACGCACACCGCGTTTCTTTAATGCAGAGAAATCGTCAACATTGTAAATCTAAATCGTATCAGTATCCGTGAACGATCCTTCAACGTCGATGATTCGCAAAAAAAAAAAAAAAAAAAAAGCATCCTGTCACTCACCGAAGCAAACCCTATCGCACAACAACGCGAGAGCTCCGGCTACGGTGATGCAGGATGACACTAAAAGCATTCCGGATATGTATGTCCCAGCAGGAACGTAAGCAATGAGTGACAGTCACGTCATTGAAGAGGGGCTTTTTACTCGAACGTATTGCTTTCTATCCAATTTGAAGGAGGCGAAGGATGGGCTTCCTTTCATTGTGTGTTCCTAGTTGTCCCTTCTTTACAAAACTTGTTGTCGTCTTTGTTCGAATTGTTCTTGGGATGAAACGTAGCAGAACGCCTCCAAGTTGATGCTACACCAAATGGCCGCCAGACTCGTCGGTAAAAGTTATGTTTTTGTTTGGCCATAAAAGTTTGTATATGATGATTTATGGCGTACTTTAAGGGACAGTAGGAATGGCATGGCACCCTCTCATGTTTTGGCGTTAATGTTTTCCAAGTAGTATTGTGAAAAGAGAAAAATTAACGAGTTGTATTGTTAAAAACGTACAGAAGGGAGACGAGGATATTTATCTTTTTTTTATTCCGCGTTAACACAGCGAAGCAACTCTGACTATGAGCGGAGGGAGATCACGGGTGGGAGCTGGGGGGATAGTATGCCTCCTGAGCCGACATCGATCGGAAAAGTCTGCCGGAAAATTCATGAAGGTCGCAGAGAGAACCGTGGGTGGTAGGATTCGAACCCAGTGCTTCTCAGCATGACCTTGGACTTATCACCTATGCTATATCCATTCGGCCACGCCATTGCATACATTGAATATTTGCGCACAACTCATCAACTATCTACTAGATGATTTCTAATATGATCTATCTAGAGCAGGTGAAAAAAGAAAAGAAAAAGAAACATGTCGCTTGGCGTTGACGCTGCTGCTCGGCAGCCCATTGACGTTCCGTAATTACATGACCTTCCTTACATCAGTTCCTCAAAAACAACCCCATAATCATCACGGATACAATAAAGCGCACGCGAGCGTCGCCAGATACAGTGCAGTTGTTGCTTCTGGGAATACACGCATACGGGGTACGGGGCGCACACGAGCATGGCTTTGAGTCGCGCCAGCGCCACCTAGGTACACAAAGACAGCTCGATTTCTCCTCTCAGTCGAGATGTCATCTGCTTCAGCCACTCGCCGCAAGTGAACACAATCTTTGTATGGCTAGCAGTGGCAGTCCATGTGGCTGATGGCTTCTCATCTACATAGCTGCTGCCGCGCGGTGGTGGTTGGAGGAGTCTCAACGCCTACGTCACATCGTTTACGGGATCAGGCTTTCTTTAACTATAGGTGGCGTTAGTTGTGCATAGATTAGGTCAACTCTAAGAAAAAATATCCCAGGAGTAGTGATGCGTGGAAGAAGCGTGAATTATTAGAACAAAGGGAAAAAAGGGGAAAGGTCAGCAAAACCAGACGCCGCCTTGCTATTACGCAAAAGAAAAAGAAAACTAAATGAAAGAAGAATAAAATAAATGAAAAGAAAAGAAAATAATTAGGAAGGCACTATTTAAGCTGCCGGCACATTAAAAATAATAGAATGATGTAGCGAGCACCTTCGTTCTGGTTACAAGTTACGACATTACTACGTGTTAATTCCTCTTTTATTCGTGTAGAAGAAAGCGGTGTCCCCTGCCTTCTCGGTGTGAGGCGCAGTAAGGGACGTAGAATATATTCTTAGGTCGAGTGTGAACTTCTTTGTCGCCCGTAGCGGCCTTCGCTCAGGGCTCGCGGTACCGAATAGCCGCCCATTTAATATTGCTACGATTTTGAGTGCTTGAGCCTCACTCCTTAGTCAATTCAATTCAATTCAATATTTATTTATTTTCCTTTCGGTTGGAAAGTGAAGCAAAGAGCCGAGGAGGCTTGACTAAGGCTCCCGTCCCAATGTACACCGTACAGCAACAGTACAAAATGACAAAGTAACAATACAAAATAAGAATATGCAAAATAACAACTTACAAAATAACAAAGTAACAAGGCAACACAATGAAATACAATGAGGATAAAGTGATTAACCCATGCTTAGAATGAAGCTTGTGAGGTTCTTTTTGGTCATTAATAAAGGATCCGGTGTACTTCTAACATATTGATTAAAAATTGAAGCGGACGTATATTGTAGTGATTGTTTGCCGTAGTTCGTTCTACGCAAAGGTGTACACCACTGCTAATTACGAAATGAATAAGTAGACACTCGTTTATTTAAATGACATAATTCTAAGAAGCTTACGTTATTATTACGAGTACATGCCGAGTGCATCAGTATTAATCTGTACTTATAGAAGTTCTTGTACTTATAGTCGGAGGTGTGAACTGGATGCTGTGATATCATTCGTTACAGGGCGGACAAAGTGTTTGACTTTTTGAGATGGTGTTCTTTCTCCTTCAAGGAGCATTGAAGTGAACCGCTCAAAGTTTTGTTCATTGTTTGGTACAGAGTGTTCTCCAACAAATAAAATGAGTTCCTGGGAAAGAACGATGAGCGTAGGTGACGTAGAGAGCGAGCGCGAGGGCTCTATTCCGCACACCTTTGAGAAATTCTTCTCCTCGTGAAAAGAGCGCATCGCAGAACGAGAGGACGTCGTGACGTATGCTATTCCCCCCCTCTCGTGACCAGTGACGTACAGCCGAACACCTCAAGCATGTATAAGCGGCGCGTTACCTGCGAAGAAAAAACAAACAAACAAACAAGGCACAGAGCCTTGTCCACGTCACGAGAGCATCGTGTCGGCCGTCCGCAGCTGCTTTCTCCGACTGTTTTTTGGAAATTCGATTGCACAGCTATAACGCACCGCAGAGCGAAAATATTTTGCGTGGTGACTCCTGGTGGACAACTTGACAGACGAGGTAGGATTTCGAGCGATGTTAAATATCACCTCATTGCTCCTTTAAAAGCGTAACGGACAATTTTTGCGTCCAAGCGAAACTGCATTCCAATTTTTATAGCAAAGAGGGCCATAGACGCGTACAAAACCCCGAATTCCGAGCACTAAAATCACTGCAGGCGTCTCCATCAGTGAGGAAGCGCGAGAGAGGTCACGTGCCTACGACTACCAATGGGAATGGCCTTAGATATCTCTCCTCTAACGTCAAAGCTTGGCTTGACTACTATGTGTTTTCGGGCGTTTATCTCTCCTCGCTAAGTTCCCCATTCCCCATGTATGACCCATTCTTCTGTTGTTATGCACCGTAAACTGTCTTTCTCTCCTTTAGTTTATGATCTTGTTGTTGATTTTTCCATTCGCTCTTCCTGCTTGCTTACTATATACTTTAGTACGCGGTATTTTATTTTTTTTTTCACCTGATGAAGCGCATATTCCGTACGAAAGCTTGTCATTAAAACTAGATGCTCCTAACCGTTTGAATTTTATTCTAAGTACCACACGCAGAAAAACAATTCGTTTTTCTTCAATATTCTAGCGTGCAATACAGTATGATTTAATGAACCACATCCATCAAAGTGTCACTACCCCCTTACGTAAGCCTTTTTTTCGTTTTCGGTACCCGGAATTGATCAGAGTCCCCCGTCACATTTATCTGTCTTCGGTAATTTATACTATTAGTCTTCCATGCGTTTTACATCCTTACCTTAGCATGCAGCTTTTAGCGGAATGAAGTATCCCGCATGCATGTTGGTGGAGCCCTACATCTCAGTGTTGTTATTTTCTTCCATTTCGTATTCGTCAACCTTGCATGGCGCAACGATGGAACTGAATAAATTAATGTGACCAACGCAGGTTACGCGTTCCATTACTGATTGAGTAACCCACATTCGTGCTCTGACGCACTTTAAAGATGCAACTTCCTTTATTTTTCAATATTACGCACAGATTTGGAATCCTTTATGCATACAGCACTTGGCATAAGAATTCTTCAAGCGAATTGTGTCCAAATGGCAATAGGCGAAGGGCTAATAAGTGAATTTTACATGTTTGCTACTTGCCGAATGGAATTCCTCCAAGAATCAATTAAGGTGGTGCGGACGACCCATTGTAAAGTGCTCGCAATTTCCAACCAATCTCCGGTTATCGTGACCTCGCTCCGATAAGCGGCCGACTGGCGGCGAACATCACAATCAGTACCGGATCTGGCCCATGTTCTTTCGAGGGGTGGCAGGATGTTGACATGATGTCGCTTGTTATCAAACGAACCTGACAAACAGACTTAGCAAGGTCATCCCGAAGATTGTCCCAGATTTTGTTTTTGTCGAGTCTGTTTCCACACGGGTTGACAATAAGCGACAGCATGTCAACATCCTGCGACCTCTCGATAGAACATGGGCCAGACTCTGTACTGATTGCAATGTTCGCCGCCAGTCGGGCGCTTATCGGAGCGAGGTCACGGTAACGGGAGATTGGTTGGAGGTTGCGAGCACTGTACTTTAGAAAGAGCTAACATTTCCTAGAGTTTGAGGAGGAGAAATACAAAACTATGAGGAGGACACGAGACTTAAGTCAAAATGAAGCTTTAACACATTAAGTACAATGAGAAGAAGAGAAACAAGAGGGTGAGGAGAAAACACAGCGTAGTATAGCTGTCTAGGCAGAACCCAGAATTGAAACACGTTAAAGGGGTTGTGACGCCCTACGTTAGGTGTGGCTCATTGCATCACGCAGGCATTATACCACACGCATGATAATTGACGAAACAATAATTATTCCACAGCATGTCGTAGTTTGCGAGATACAAACTCTGCTCAAACTCAAATTTCTGTGTCAAGTTCTGACGTCAAAGAAGCGGTAGCCTCCGTCTTTCCCGTTGGTTCTCGAAAGCACGTGACATGCTATCGAATTCCTCAGAGGCGAGAATGCCGGCCGTGACATCAGAGCCAGATGAGTTTCGACATTCTCGGTAACGATCCTCAACGCATCTATTACTCATATTGCTGCAAAACTTGGAATCCGGTTGAAATTCGATACACTTAACTGAAAGCACAAGCGCATAGGTTTTCTATACGTACTTCAGTGTGGTCTTGTTACCACCCAGTATCTCTGAATAAAGCACTGCTGGAATGTATCCCCGTTCCAAGAACCCGGATACGCTCACTCTCCCAGGCTCCCTGAACATCGTAGCTACTGGAGCCATACTGCCAAGCAGCGCTCAACCCACGTGTAACGTTATCTGATCACGTAACCAGGCCAGAATTGACATCTGCGCACGGGCTCGCATTTCCAAATTTATTCAGAAGAGCGTTGAATGCGGTATGAAATATGTATTCCATATACGCAACACGCGTGCTCTGGAATTGCACACCACGCCTTTCTTTTCGTAGAAAATACAAAAATAATAATAATAACGAGATTTACCTACCATATTTCTTCGAATATATCCGTCAAAGTTTGGACGCATTCAGGTTGCGTTTTTCTTGTCCCTTTGCGCACCGTGTGAATTATTCATCAGCTATATACGTTGGTAGCATGATAACGCGTCAGCTCTTTTTCCGCGATTTATCTATGCTGTTATCTATTTATGTTCTTTTGCTTCTTTTTTAATATACAAATTCAATTATAATTTTTTTCATAGATGCCCTATTTTCTGTCCTAGCTTTCTGCTTTGATTTTTCTCATGTTTTTCTCTGTTCTTTGCTTGCCCTTAGTGATGTGTCCTATGTTCTTGTTTTGTTATTGTCTGTTTTGCTACAGAAGATGTTAAGAAACAGTATTCAGCTATCCCTGGTAATCGTATTCGATTGTGAGTTTCATGCAAGGTTTCATTGAAAGGAGTCTCTTAGTTCCTGAGAAGCCTAGACGTCACTTTGCATAATCGCTCGCTCATCACTGTCATTCCAATAAATTCGTTACAAATTTTGTTTAAATAATTGGTTATTCATTTAGGTATTTATCGCGCCATCAAGCTGCACTTACGTCCTTACATGGGGGTGGTGGCCTGAGGGTGAGCGTGGTAATAGATTAACTACTGCTCACAGTAACAATTTGCAATCAGTGTAAAAATAAATAAATAAATAAAAGTGATATGTACTTGTAACAACGACTCCTGTAATCGAGGGGTTAGTTCTATTCTTTGAATTACCGTGAGTAGTGATAGATATTGCATTTGGTAACAATGGGCCGCTCAGGTTACATGCGACACGCACACGCACGATAAGATATATCAGAAAACAATGGAAATCATGTATCGATAGTGTGAACAATGGGTTCCCAGGTTTCAATAACATGCGCCGCCAGGATAAGGTAACGGTTAACTCGGGTAAACAATGGGAACTCACGTGTCGATAGTGTTTGATGGGCACCTGGATGCACGTTTAATGACATTTAATAACACGCAATGACATGTAATAACACGCAAATGACATGTAATAACACGCAAGTGACGTGTAATAACACACAAATGACATTTAATAACAGGCAATAACATCTGATGACATTTAATAGTATTTTTCCGATCGGGTTGACGTCAGTCCGTCACCTGGTTTGGTTGCCGCGTCAGAGCGCCAGGTAGTTTCGGTTCCCACCAAGCGCCCTCTAGTTTTCAAGCTTTGGCCGTCTGTAGTTTCGGTTTCGGTTTTAAATGAATGGACGCCAAGCTTGGTTGCTCCACGTGTAGTTCTGGTTTCAGTTTCGAATTCCTACGTGTTGCCAGATGCCCTCTGGTTTCAAGCTATTGACCGACTGTAATTTCGGTTTCAAACCGCAGCACGCTAGTTTCGCTGTGACAACGTCAACGCAGGTTTTTGAATGGTTACCAGATGTCCCTCTAGTTTCAAGCTTTTGACCGTCTGTACTTACGGTTTCATTTGACAAAAAACTAAATGCCGCGTCACAGCATGATTTTTTCCCCCCATTTGATAAGTACACTCAAATAATGATGTATATCAGAGACCAGACAACACTGTATATATTCCTTTTTTATTTCAGCACATTATTTTACTACTCTTTTATTCAACTAACGAAAGATATGTTACAAATTACCAGAGTCTTGCTTGACTTCATCCTTGTACAGAAGCAATCTGCAAAAACAAAGGGAAAACGAAACATCCTGTGAATGCTCTTCTCAATCAGGACAAAGTCTAGGATGACTCAAATCTCGATCAGGTGTCACGCAACAACAACAAGCAGCATTATCAAAGAATCGGTTAACGTTTTCC
Organism: Ornithodoros turicata; assembly: GCF_037126465.1. Lineage (NCBI taxonomy): Eukaryota > Metazoa > Arthropoda > Arachnida > Ixodida > Argasidae > Ornithodoros > Ornithodoros turicata. The sequence goes on along the minus strand of NC_088205.1, from coordinate 16,204,510 downwards.
ACTTTCCGATATGTCTCTGTTACTGTGTCATGCATTTGCATAGGAGTACGACGTTTGGAAGTAAATAACCCAGTGACAACAATCACAATAAAATAGAGGTGTTCTATACACGCACATTTCCAAACTTGTGTTGCGCATTGCGACAACAGCATACAACGAATCGAGAAGCATTGCATGACTACGTATTGCGGTTACCAGCTGTGATGGTTTCGAAATAAAAATAACAAAAAAAAAGGCATAAAGACAAGAGGTATACTCACATCCTTTCAAAGTTGCGTCGTCGATGAAGGTCTGATCGGTCTCAGTCGTCGACAGCTAGCTTATAAGACCCTTCATTTTTGTTTTATTTCAAGGGAAGGAAGGATCACGTGAATGCATCGTGGACAGCTTCTCCTTTCGCAGGAGCAGCATGTGAAATGCGATACCTCTTGCCGACGCGCTCTTTTTTCTTCTTCTTTTTGTATGATAACACAACCGCGAAACACCCGTCTGGCTTTTTCCAAACGCTCTTTGGGAACACCAACCACACACACACAAAAAAGAAACCGTTATCGCCCTCGCAAGATGAATTTTCGACTGGTGGTATACGCTGTCTGCCACGTACGAGCTTCCAGCAGTGAGTGTGCCACGTAAGAGCCAAGTGATGTGAGTATTTCAAACCATTTCTTGTGTGTCAGTGTATCTTATAGCTAAATGAAATGCGGGCATGTATTTGTTTTAAATTCTTTTTATTGTTTCGCTCAGATGAGACAGCAGAGACATGGTAGCCGATTTCGAAAGAGTGATACCGTAACCGCTGTGCTTTCCATTCCCAATGAGTCTTGCAATATTGTACACATTGCCGGGACATCGTTCTATTACTTGCCTGGGTTCGAAGCTTATTTCACATAGCTTCGAGCACTCGAAGTTATAATAATTGTGCGCGACATTTGCTTCTTTCAAGCAATGCCATAGTTGACGTGTATCATTTTGCGACAGATTTACTCCGTATCTCGTCGGATGACCATTGCTGAGCCAAAGGCGTACGGCAGTTACTGCAGCTGGACATCGGTGGACGTAGATGTTATGGTCAATCTGAGTCACGGTAGTGCATTTTCCCTGTTTCAGTGTTGGTTTTGTAAATTCTGTTGTAGCTACGAAAACGAACAGGGAAACAGCACTCAGAAAGGACAAGGTGTAGCAGAACATCTCCGGACATCTATTTACCATGACGACCTACAGTAAAATGAGACAACTCGTCATGGATTTCAATATTTATTGGTAAGCGTCTTTGGGTGACAACCTATTTTGCAACAGGTCAATTGTCATGTCGTTTATGTACACAGCCAGGTAATGGTAGCCAGTCTTCATTGCGTAGTACATGATACATAGACTTTCGGCCACCAGTTGCATTACGTCGACGTCACGATCACCGTAATAGCTGAATATTGAGCTCATCTGTTTTCCCCATTCGGAGACCAGGTCGAACGGGTGGTCGGATAGGTGCTCACACTTCCTGTGCACCCTGGCATACATTGTTTTTGAAGACTCCCACACAGTCTTTTTCGCGGGAAGGTTCAGAGGCAGGGACTGGAACAGGAAAATGTCTCTGGTTATCTTAAATGCTGCGACGAGCACTGTGTCGTCCGTTGACTTCGATGAACCGCATTCTAACACGTCATTCCAACAGGTATGAGGACGGCGACATTTTCCTTGGAGTTGATGATCCTGGGTAACGTCCCGCATGCCGCATACATCATCACCCGATTGGGACCAGGAATCGCCAGCGTTGGCTGGCTGTTCGACATCGGACCAGTGATCGCCAGTCATTTCGTCGTCGGTGGTGGCAGGTAGTTCTCCGGAACCCAAGTCCTTCTACGACTTCCAGAAGGTTGCAACAGGTACTGCACCTTTCCATTCCGAACGCGTCTTTTTATAATGCGGTGGCCCTTTCCAGGCTGCACACGTGTTAATTCGCTTGCATAAAATTGACCTTCAATAGGTTCTTCCTGCTGGTCACGTAAGAGATAGGTATTCGGGTAACCAATCTTGACTGCTCTCACCACAAAAATTTCACGCGTAAACGAACCAAGATAACTTTTGACTAACTGGTGTCTAGACTTTGCTATTCTGACAAGCTGGCCAACGCGAAAACGTGGCTTCTCTGGGGGTTTGCTCGGAGTAGGATAGAGCTTTTGTCTAAATAAATGCTCATTTTCTTTGTTGACATCCACAGGTCGTGCCGACAGAGTTCTATGAACACGATGATTATATGCTTTGACCAGAGGCTGTAAAATTTTCAAGTACGATTTATGTCCCTGATATTCAAAAGCACGATAAAGTGGCGTCATAAGACTTCGAATAGATCGTTCTGCAATACTTGCTTTCGTATTTGAATTAGTGTGGAAGAGAGATATCCCTTTTGATTTTAAAAATGCTCCGACTGACTTATTGGTGAACTCTGTACCTCTGTCTGAATGAATCAGTCTCGGAGTCCCAATACGTCTAAAAGCGAGTCTCAGTCCACGTATAATTTCCGCTGCTCGTTTATTCTGCACAGGCACTACAGCAAGCATACGAGAAAATGCGTCGATACAAAACAAAAGATAGCGAAAACCCTTGTTGTATCTCGACAGTTTCTGAAGGTCTTTCAAATCTATTTGGAATATATCCTTCACACCCAAAACGATGGTCTTCCGGAACTGACGTGGTCGCTTAAGTTCTCTGAAGAGAGAGTACACATCACTGGTTTCCAGGAACTTGGCAACCTTCGCCGGCTTTTCACCGATCGCTCGTGCGAGTCGTTGAACACCACCTAGAGCACCAGGATGGTATACGTCCACGTAAGCAGCCATTAGCACAATTTTCTTCCACGAACACGAAGTCCATCGAATGACAAGTAGGCATTTATAACGGCTGCCACGTCACCTTTGTACCAAGAGGGCGATCGATTGTGCAGTTCGTATTTTATAAGCTCGATGACGGAACTACTTGGAACAACGCGAGAATGACAGATAATCCTTCCCTCTTCATCTATCGCAAATACGGTCTTTAGCATCTGCAGAATGGCGAGGGCCTTCTTCCTGTGTCGTGCGGGAAAATGCACCAGAATGTTTTCGTCCCGAAGGTAACCACAGTGTTCCTGTTGCGTTTCCAACATGCTCAATACCGGTTCCATTCTCGAAGTCTCTTAGCCGCTCTTGTGATAACCGGAGAAATGCGTCGACGAGGTGTCTCAGGTGTAAACGTAGGACTACCGGCTGATGGCTCTGCAGTCTCCTTTTCAAGTCGAGATGGATGTACGATAAGTGTCGGTATATTTAGCTTGACCAATAGTGGTAGGATCCTCTCGAGATACGCGGGTCGCCACACATTTCGCGCTCTTGTGACCAAATAATAAACAAGGTCTACAACGTTGGTATTTGGTATTTGTTCACCATTGACAATGAGCTCAAACGTTTTACTATTCCAGCCGAGCACGGGTTTTAGTAAACGCAGTAATTGGCTTGCTCTCATCTTGTAGCCGCTGCTCATAAAATTAACGATGGCATCTTCCTCCTCGTCCGCTTGAATCTGTGTCTGCTCTCTTGTCGATGCCACATGATTTGTCTCCTCACCTGCTGCACTAGGCTGTCTTAATGTGTTCGCGGGAGGATGCAATAGCTTGTGCAAGTACTGGATGATCTCCTTGGCCTTGATATCATCAGGCTCCTGTTTATTCAATATCGACGGAATAGTGCTTTCCCGATAGGGAACAAGCTCGTATTTCTGCATTATTTAAATGCCGATTGCTTTTGCGATGCTTTTGCCCGCTAAACTTGAAACGAGACCTAACAAGGGGGGCAACAAAAATTGCAAAAACCCGCCGGACTGATGAAGAATCCGTTTAATTTTCTTCACATCTGCACGGTCTTGCCTGGAAGCCAGTGTCCTAATGGGTGTTGCAAAAGGCTGCAATTGCTTTTTAACTTTCGCCGGTACGTCGATGTTTCCTTTGCAGAGGTTCATACAAATCTCCCTGATTGTTCGTAGCTGTTCCCTGCTGGCATGTTGAATCAGGTTGTAACGATCTTCCCCTGTCTTTGCTTCAGCGATCATACGAAGGAAACGAATGTGTTTGTTAAGCCTTTTCATGACCTGTATACGATCTGTCTGTGATCATCCGGGAAAATGTTGGTCCACACCTTATAGTGATCGTTGCTCTGTTGAGACAAGTCGATAACTAAGTATGAGTATGGTTTCTGACAGGCATCTTTATATATCGTGGGCAACAAATCATTTCGCCCGAAAATCTGCCTGGACAGCATACGCAGCTGGTCTGTAGTGCGTGGTGAACGAAATAAAACGAGAGCCGTGCTATTGAATTGTATTGTGCGATACAAAGGGTCGTTGACGAACAGGTATTGCGAGATGAACACAGCCGTGATTGACAGGTGGTGACACCCAGCGATATAAAATTTGCAGATTTCTTTGAGTCTTTGTCGGTCGGCTAAACAGTCGTCAAATATAAATAATGAGTGGCTATAATTCTCCGGATCTGCAGGGATGTCTTGACTGAAATTTACTTCAGGAAGAGTATCGAATACCGGCTGCTTATAAAGATAGATATACCATATTTGCTTGAACGGTTTGTCAAAGAGGACAGCTCTGTGTTTAATTAGTCGTGCCACGAAGGTGGATTTCCCACTTTGACTAGCCCCTGAAATTGACACCGAGGCAGGCGTCACGAACCTAAAAGGTGCTATCACTGTCATTTCGTGCAAGGGAATGAAGTCTGGTCAAGATACGTTTCGTTAGATAAACAAGTCCGTGCTTGCAAACTGCAGGGAAAAAAAAGCAAACTGCAAAGGTAGGTTCGACTGCAGAGTTGACGATGTAAAAAAAAAGAAGACTCCTCAAGGTTGCCATGCTGGCAACTTCTTATATAAGAACTGTCTGACGCTCAGCTCCTTCACTCTCGAACCTCCTTCTGAGGAGGTATGGTGTTCAGAATGATGAAATATTTTGCAGTGTTCTAACATGTGCTCCTTTTGTTTTCAGTCGGTCCAACGTGTCCGAAGGATCATCGTCGTCATCATTGCATCAGTGTACAAGTAAGCATCATGTCTTCGTCGATCTTGCATAAACTTGACAAGTTAAAGAAATGTGGAGAGTTTCAAAAAATGGCGACAATTCCTAAAAACATCAAGTATGATGTGGTTGATGTTAACAAAATTGAAACGAGGTATGGCGAGGCGGTCTACGTAGAAATTATGAAGGATCACGAGCACGTAAAGGTGTTCCTTCCAGCTCGGTTTCATAAACTAAGCACTCAAGACATCGAAGACATGAGGAACACGAGCGGGCTCTGGATGGAGAAGAAAGAGCGAGTTGGAAAAGAGGGGAAACGTCTTCTTTCGCCAGACATCGTGTTCGGTCAATCCGAGTAAAAAAATAAAAAGAAATGGTGACATGCCACCTTTGTCCTCCGGCCGATCGGCAGCACTACACAACAGCGCTGGGACTTCAAGTTCATCTGGCTAACGTTCATAACCTTGCAACACCCTGTATCCCATTTTGTGAGACACTCTGTACGCTCCGCAACTATACCAACCGCTATGAGCTTCATCTACATGACAGAGACGACGACGGGCAGGATGTCAGCACATTCTTTCATGAAAACGGACGCTACCTTGCCGGTGTACTTCGACATTTCGGATTTCCGTTACGCTTTTATGTTTTGCTGAAGGCGGAACTCGGTCGACATACGCCTGAGGATGAGATCATATTTGTCACTCAATTTATTCCTTCGAGTGTGCATACGCTGTGGTCGGAACGAGACGTAGAACGTGCTGTCATTGAAGTAGGCACTGAAGTCACCAACAATTTAGAAAAGCTTGAAATGCAAGGGTCGGGATTTTTCTTATTTCGAATTCACGCCTGCATTCTTCATGTCGGTCGTCTCGCACCACAGCTCATTGGTTGTACCGACTTTGAATTGCCAAACGAATTGAAAAAAAAGTGTCGGTGTCTTCTGAATGTCGACCTTCACGAGGATAGTGAACAGAACATGTGTTTCGCATTTTGCGTACTTGCCGGTCTACATCCTGCAAAGGGTTCTTACAGACGCAGAGCTTCATCCTACAGGTCATACCTGTCTCAATATGTATTTCCAGAGACGTTTCCTGTAGTGTTCCCGAAAGATGTAGAAATGTTTGAGAAGCAGAACGATGTGAGCATTAACGTGTACGGTTATGACAAAGATGAAAAATATGTTTACCCGATTAAGGTTGTTGACGACCAGTGCAAGAAGCATGTCGACCTACTGCTGATTGACTTCCATTTTGTACTCATTACTAATTTCAATGCTTTGTTCACACCACCTGGTTATTTTCACTGCAAACGGTGTACGATGGGTTTCACCACCTCGGGTGTACTCGCCGATCATCTACTAATGTGTAAACAACAAAAAGTGTCCAAGACTATTTTTCCAAAGAAGGGTGAGACACTGTCGTTTGCCGGAGAGCATTTGATGTCGGAAGTTCCCTTCTACTGTGTATACGACTTTGAGAGTGTACTATCACCGTGTTCGGGAGGCGGGAATGTCTACGGGGAACACATCCCTTCATCCTTCTGTCTCCTCGTCATACGCTCGTGCGATTCGTATGTCTTGAAGAAACATATTTACCGTGGTGCAGACTGCGTTTCCGTTTTCATGGAACTATTGCGTAATTTGCATGATGAGCTGTATGCGATGTTGCACGAGACTGTGCCCTTGCAAATGACCCCAGGAGACGAACTCGAACATTCTGAAGCCACTCACTGTAACATCTGTAAAGAACCATTCACTAAGAAGCAGAAAGTGCGAGACCATGATCACGTAAGTGGAGAATTTCGCCAATCATTGTGTCAGGGATGTAATCTGAAACTGCGGATACCACGGAAAGTGCCCATCATTGCACATAATGCCAATTATGACCTCGGATTCATAGTAGCTCATCTGCACCTGCTTCGGAAGACAGACATCAGAGTGATAGCCTCCAGTTGTCAAAAGTTTAAGGCTATAGACATTGGTGTGTTCCGCTTCATAGACTCGTTAAGCTTCCTCAATGCTAGTCTCGACACACTGACGAAAAATCTATGTGACAAAGGTGAATCTAACTTCAGGTGTCTGCGTCAGTTTTTCGCAGAGGAGGACTACTTCAGGTTGGTTGTACGTAAAGGGGTTTTCTGTTATAACTACGTTACCTCTTTTGAACGTTACGACGAGCCCTGTTTGCCATCACGTGACCAGTTCTTTAACCAACTGAACGGATCAGAAGTGAGCGAGGAAGATTACCGCCATGCGCAAAATGTGTTTGAAAAATTTCAACTGAAGAGCCTGGGCGAGTACTCGGATTTGTACCTTCTGACGGACGCATTGCTTCTGGCAGACGTGTTTCAAAACTTCCGAATATGGGCGTTGGAGACGCACAAAATTGAACCACTTCATTTCGTGTCACTCCCGGGACTAAGCATGTCTTGCGCACTAAAAATGAGCCGGATTAATCTGGATTTAATCCACGATCCCGATGCCTATCTGTTAATTGAACGGGGCCTGCGTGGTGGTATGACCCAGTGTTCAACGCGAATGGCCACTGCAAATGTCCCAGGGACAGATCAGTACGATCCCGAAAAACCAAAGACCATAATTCATTACATGGACATAAATGGACTCTATGGCACAGTGATGCGTGAACCACTCCCATTCGGAGACTTTGAATGGCTGTCACCCGAAGAGGTTGCAGGTTTAGATGTAACCCTTGTTGCAGATTATGCAGACGTTGGTTATTTTTTAGAGGTAGACCTGGCCTACGTACAAGAGCTCCACGAACGACATAAAGATTTACCGCTCGCGCCCGAAAAAATGAGCGTCCCGTATGAGTTGCTTTCGGATTATCAGAAAGACCTGATGAAAAAATTTAACCTCCCACAGCATGATATAGAACCGAAATTACTCCTTACACTGCTTGACAAGAAGAAGTATTTTCTTCATTATCGCAGTCTAAAGTTGTACCTACAGTTGGGTCTTCGGCTCGAGAAAATTCACCGGGTGCTCAGGTTCAAACAAAAACCATTCCTGCGATCCTATGTTGACTTCCATCATGAACTACGCAAGCAGGCAACCAATACCTTCGAACGTAACCTGTACAAGAGTTTAATTAACTCCGTATATGGGAAAACATGTATGAATGTACGAAAGTTCGTCGACTGTCGCTTAGCAACTTCCGAGGAGCAAGTGTTGAGATTCTTGCGTAAACCGAACCTCAAACAATTCAGGGCTCTAAGCTCTAACGTAGTCTTGTTTCAGTTCGCTCAATCGATAGTCCGTATGCGACAGCCTCTGTACCTGGGGTTCACTATTCTCGAGCTGTCTAAAGTCATGATGTATGACTTTTATTATAACAACTTGCTTCGGGTAGCCCCGGACACAAGGCTCTTGTATATGGACACAGATTCTTATATCGTGATGCTGAGCGATGAGAAGGCCCTTGCGGAGCTCGCCGATACCCACCTTGATACATCTGGTCATTCTTGTGATGACTCGATGTATTCTACGAAAAACAAGATGGTGCTAGGAAAATTTAAGAACGAAATGCCCCACGACCACATCCTAGGGTTCTGTTGCCTGAAACCAAAGCTCTATGCACTAGACCTCCATAGTAAAAGACGATACAATCGTGCTAAGGGGGTGAAACAATGTGAAGCCCAGAAGTTGCATTATTCAATGTACATAGACTCTCTTAAGCTTGGTGAAGTGTACAAAGTTTGTCAGAACCTCATTGTGCGCAAGGAAAATATAAATAAAAGTGTATGTGTTACGAAAGTAGCTTTAAATCCCCTAGACACAAAGCGTTTCATTTGTGAGGATGGTATCCACACGTTACCCTTTGGGTACGCATCCAATGGAAAGATGTAGACAGTTTTTATGCATATGTTGCCCTACCTGGCTGTTGTTGTTGTAATGCTGTTTTTTATATATATATATATAAGATTGTGCCTGTAACGACATGGAAATAAATACAATTTTATTGTGTCAAAGTACACTGCAACATGACATGTTGTCTGTCTTTCTTGGGAATTGCTTCCGTACAAGGACGGGTACCAGCTTGTCGTTCAGCGTGAAGTTCGTTGACGAAAATCTCTGAGTGCACTCTCGGAGCGAGAATCCACAAGCGAGCATGCTGCCTACATACAGGCAGTAGAGGCCACATGTAGCTGATCCATAGCCCTGAAGTCTTTTCTTGTTATAGTAAAATGACCTGGTAGGATGAATGAATTGGTAGAATTCTTTGTAGACGGGCTGAATGCCGTAACTATCAAAATACGTAACTACATTGTCACCGGAAACATAAGTCATGGTCCAGTGTTCACCGTTACTGCTCCTTGGAGCTGTGTTAATCACATAAATCCCGGGTATGGCTTCCTGTCTTGCGATTTCATTGCATGCAAAGGTTCCCCGAAACAGTTCTCTGGTGCAGTAGTGTCTACTGAATGCTGCATAGAACTGCCACTCCTCCATGTTTATTTTTCAGACAAATTTCACTCGTCTGTCTTTGTTGATTTCTAGCACACGTGGTGTTTCGGATACAAACAACACCGTAACTGCTTCTGTTAGATTGGCAGCAAACGTTAGGGTCAGACGAACGTTGGCTTGAACAACAGGACAAAGTGCATTCACTTCTGCATCTGGAGTCAGATGGTAATAAAGCATAAATGTCTCTTTTGCGTACGCAGCTGGAGCTATTGGTATATCCTTGCGTTTTAGTTTGTGAAGCAGGTGTATATAGGCTTTGGAATAGATGTCTCGTTGGAAGTCGAACTCATCCGTGTACTGTTGTCCACCAACGTCCAGTAGTGCTCGTTTTAGTTTGAAGTTCTCAAGCTTGAATGGGTTTCGTGGTCTGCTACCTTGGTAGGCATCGCTCCTGACCATCAATACTGTTAACTTGGAGGGAACTCGCTCGCTGTACAAGTCGTCAAATATCACCTGAGATTGGTTAGGGGCGATGGTTCTGTACTTAATTTCCAGTCCTCGGAGAAGGTATACTGCAGGTGTTGTTTGAAGTCTTCGTTCTATACCAACAAGTATACTCGGCGATAACTGAACACGTCGGAGATAGAGCACGATACGTGAAAATTCCACAGTGTGCTTTTCTGTTGCACCATCAGCTTGTAAGAGACGAAAATCATCCGACGCTTGACGTAGCACAACTCGAATGTCGGTTCCGTTAAGAATGAGCTTCTGTTGTTGACATATGTCGCTGAAGATTGGGCTGTACATGTCACACAGTGCCGATCCTTTGGTTCGCTTGTAACGAGCGAAAACTCCTTTTGAATCAGATGTGGGAGCATATACCTCACTCGTGCCTAAAGGGTCTGGCTCGTATAACATTGCTGAAAGGGTGTGTGTCTGAGTTACATTGTTGGCATTCGTAATGATGTCCAAGTAGGAACGGTAGCCATAATGTTCGAAACTCGAAACCAAGGTTGAATTCAGGTAGATATGTACGTGTTGAAACAATGATGAACCAAACGCTTGGACAGGTATGACTGCATCAGGTGTTGTTGAAGTGCTTGTTGTAGTTACCGCTGGATCTCCATTCTTTCGAATGATCTTGCACTGAATATGCAAAAAGCTGGATTGAAGATCAAAGAAGCCCCCACCGAGTCCCGGAACATTGTACTCGATCACTCCGCTTGATGTCGGAGCAGATACTGGGAAAAACTCGACGTATTCAGACTTCTCCAAAGCAAAATTTGTAGGTGGAAGAGAGAAGAGTTCCAGCTGGTTTGTAGTACACAGACAGGAATCTTTATGCACTACTGCAATAGACATTTTTTTTTTTTCTGTCAAGTAAAGAAGTCAGATTTCCTCCGCTTCTCCGCAGGTCGAGCTTTTTTAACGGCCTTGCGTTTTCTTCCTTTCCCTGTGAGTCTCTGAAGTAACTCGTCACGAGTTTTATGCACTGTGCGGTCTACTCCTTTCTTGACGGCTTCTCGAAATGATGCTCCTTGCTGGACTTCCTCGGCTATATGTCTTCCAGTATCAAGGAGCTTTCTCCCAACGTATGGCGCTACCTTCTTGGTCAGTATGGGCAAGAAACCCCTCAATACGTCACCAAATATGCCTCCTCCAATCTGATAAAGCTCGGGAGCAGTATAGTGTGGTAGATGCTCTCGCTTTCCTGCACCAAAATGTGCTATGCAACATGGTGGGTTTGTTATATACATTTACGTAGGTGGATCGTCAACCCGACACGTCCAGAGCCAGAAATGAATGGAATGAAATCACCTATCTCGTTTGCCAACTCGATTTGAATGGTTGTCAATTCCTTCGCAGATACATATTTATAGTACAGGTTTGTGAATAAATAAGACATCACATCATTCCTACCCTGGACCCTGAATGGTATCGATCGAAGAAGTGGTGCTGTCACGTCACCCACAAATTCGTTCTCGATGACATCGCAGTATATGAAAATATAGTTTTGAGCAGGGAATAGACAAACGTCTCGTTCGGCGACTGCATAACTTGAGAAAGTTGTCCTCTTTCCGAAGCCCAACATCAAAGCCAAATAAGGATGAAAGGTCACATAGCCATCGTTCATGCGTTCCAGGTGACAAATTCCGTTGTATGGGTTACATACGAGGAGACGAGCATCTTGCGACAAATGAAGTTTTGTTCGATAGGCATGGTTAATGGAATTAACGAGGTCCTTCCCCGATTCGTAGTAGCCTTCTGGAACTTCATACTTTACTGTTCGTGAACGATAGGTAACTATGTTAATCGTTTCTTCCGTATCCACCTGGTATTTGAGTAGCTTCACGGGTGACCCTCTGTCCAACTCTCCACAGCCGATTATCTTTTCAGCCATGCCAAGCTTAGCGGCAAGAGTTGCGCTAATTTCCAAACCATAGTTCAGAGGAAGTTGTATCTCATAATGACCGCTACCACGTATAATTCTTGTCTTATGCTGCAAATGTTTTGCTAAAAATTGTCTGAAAGACAAGAGAATGTTTTCATTAGCGTTGAACTTGACCTTTTCTGTTGCTTCAATCGTAGAACCAAGGAATGTCGTTTCCGATATACTATTGACTGTGTCAGTTACATTTTTAATCGCAAAAGGGATGTTGATTTCTGTTAAAGCGGCCTCCCACCTACCCTCCAACGTCTGTGGATGGGCTAGCTTTACTCGGAACTTGCTCATTGTGTTGTCGGGAAACACATCCAAAGATGCATTTGAGAGCAGGTTCACATAGAACTGGTCAACCATGTTTTTTTTTTTTCTTTTTCTGATGAAATTTCTACGCGTACGCTTAATTTATATCGCCAGAAAATGCGTTGACGTTGTCACAGCGAAACTAGCGTGCTGCGGTTTGAAACCGAAATTACAGTCGGTCAATAGCTTGAAACCAGAGGGCATCTGGCAACACGTAGGAATTCGAAACTGAAACCAGAACTACACGTGGAGCAACCAAGCTTGGCGTCCATTCATTTAAAACCGAAACCGAAACTACAGACGGCCAAAGCTTGAAAACTAGAGGGCGCTTGGTGGGAACCGAAACTACCTGGCGCTCTGACGCGGCAACCAAACCAGGTGACGGACTGACGTCAACCCGATCGGAAAAATACTATTAAATGTCATCAGATGTTATTGCCTGTTATTAAATGTCATTTGTGTGTTATTACACGTCACTTGCGTGTTATTACATGTCATTTGCGTGTTATTACATGTCATTGCGTGTTATTAAATGTCATTAAACGTGCATCCAGGTGCCCATCAAACACTATCGACACGTGAGTTCCCATTGTTTACCCGAGTTAACCGTTACCTTATCCTGGCGGCGCATGTTATTGAAACCTGGGAACCCATTGTTCACACTATCGATACATGATTTCCATTGTTTTCTGATATATCTTATCGTGCGTGTGCGTGTCGCATGTAACCTGAGCGGCCCATTGTTACCAAATGCAATATCTATCACTACTACCGTGCATATGTGCATTATTTCGGAATGATTATGAATAGAAAAAGTTAGCCGCAGGTTCAGAAATTTGTACGGTGGTTTGACTCCCATCACCAGGACCTTGGAAAATATCATTGGAAAATATCCTTGGAAAATGCATCCAATTGCAGTCAATTTGTTCAATGAGGTGTCTTCAACTATCGTCTCTCCAACTGGCTGCTGGCCACCTAGCGGACCCCAGCTGAAGCACTAAATGAATGATAATAACAGCAGACGACAGGTATTTTTGGCTCTGACCCGGAACTGACACAACTTCCCTTGGTGCGCGATGGAGCTTGCCGGCTTACAGAACTCAAACACTAACAGCACTACTCAATTCCGCAGTTCGAAAATACTGCGGAGAAGAATATTCAATGGGGAGAAGGGAAAGATGAAAAATTACTACCACAGGAGCGGCGTGAACGACAACAGCGAAGATAGCGAGAAACGACGCGCCAGTTATGTTATTTGTACAATTTTTTACGCGTGTCTCGTGGAAAAAGGCATGTTGTAGAAGGAAGTTGGTTTATTCATCGGCAGTCATCATTTTCTCCGCCATCGTGAAGACAACGTCTCTAAGACGACATCTCAAAGACATCTCTACAGGTTCCCATGAGCCTTTGCGTGCCATAGGTGGCGCTTTATTTTTGAAGCGTGATGTGGGCAAGCTTACGCTTGTCCCATCCTCCAGTTGGCAATACAAGGTAGTTGGAGAGGCGAATATAAAATGCGGGTAGTTATGCAATTTTATACAGCTTTTCCATTGTTGGCTAGCTACTATTATGTGCTGATTTGCGACAAGAAAAGAACGATAACATCCGACAAGCTACGCGAAATACTTCTTACAATCTTACCTTATCTTCTTGCAATCCAACACCCTCGCCGTCTCTCCTTCCTTCTCTACAAACACTCTAAACACCAGCAACACTTCCATTTTCTCCTATCTCTTTATCAGCTATAGTCGCGTCCAACTTTACTTATCACTCTCCCGTCTTTATTAGATTATTTTTCTTTGCAACGGTCCCTATCTTTTTTTTATGTACGTATATATGTCAATCTCAGCAGCGACGCTTCTAGCCTTTATTTCAACTCACGCATGCCCCATCTAGTTGGCAGAAACGTGGTCGGCATGAACTCGCAGTCGCATAGGCGCTTCGTTTTGACAAAAAAAAAAGAAACCAGAAAAAGAATAGACATGCAGGTTGCTAAAATGCGCCTGTTTGTTCACAGGGTCTGCCGAGTCGAACGGACCCTAGAATATGTGGCTATTCAGATGCAGAGATGCGGAGAAACGTAATAGAGCTGCCGAATGGAGTTTCGAAATTCGATACAAGCGCCGCGTCAGGTTGCGCGGACCGGACGGAAAAACTGTTTTCTCTCTCTGTGTCCTGCTAGAGGAATTGTTATGCACGTGGTACGGCCGTATCCTTAGGCGGTGTTGTATTTCTTTTACAAAATGACTGTTTATTTTGCTTTGAGGAGCGGGTGCACGCGATAGGCACTATTGATCTTTGAAGACATGGGGCGGAAGTAAAGGGCACGCCGTAGCATGTTGGTGACGCAAATAGTATGTTTATGGTAAGGAGAACATGGTTGAAATAGGAGGGCATGACGCAGTGAATAGAAGGTGACGTTAATAATGGAGTTGGGAATGTAAACATAAGAAAAGGTAGGCATATTGGATGTGAAGAAACGGGTGATATGCGATGTAACGTTCAGGAGGTATGCAGGGATACCTCGAAATGGTGGGACAAGAATATCATGTGTAGACGACAGTGAATAGCGTGTGCACGGAATTTTTGCTGTGCATATTTCCTTGAAACAACCCTCTATATTGACTAGGATTGATTTACCAGGCCTCTGCACCCTACAACTGGCAGTAGACAATGAGTAAACGGAAACTGCACAAAGATACTAGCACTAAAACGCTCGTCTTGGGACATCATTCGTTCAAACTTCAGGCGCGTTTCAGTGTTGTACTTGATAGACAAGCTCACTTTTGCCGTCTAAACATATTTTGTGTATGTTCCTCGCGTCTAAATAAACCGATATGTCTGCCCAAAAAAGAAACCAGAAAAATAAACATCCAGGGCGGATCGAGTTCCACAATTGTTTAGAGACCAGCTCCCGTGGCATAGTGGTTAGGATGATCGCTTTCCACGCCGAAACTGGGAGGTGACACGGGTTCGAATCCTGTTCGAATCGATTCGATGTTCGAATCCTGTCACCGTCTGTGCTGTCTGCGGTTTTCCCTGGGTTTTCCGAAGACTTTCCAGACGAATGTCGGCACACTTCCCCCTGAAGTCGGCCCAAGACACATACTAACCCCCCTGTCCCCCACTCCTTCCTGCTGTACTCTCTCCATCTGTTCACGTCTGTACGCCGCTCATAGCCACAGTTGCTTCACGGCGCTAACATGAAATAAACAAAAACAATTGTTTAGAAATGTAGAAAAACACAATGTACATGTTTCCTTATGCACCGTCACCGTCATCTCTCATCAATGTCATCGCTCATGATCGTCATCACTCATATTAGACCCCCGAGCTAGTGCTAGGGGGTCTAGCTATCCCGGTGCTAACACGGAATCAGAAAAAAAAATCCCGTATTCTTCTTCCGCTTCTTCCTTCTTTCTCGCTTGATGTTGATGTTGATGTTGAAAAAAAAAGAAAAAAAAAACACCTTCCGCTTCTATTCAAACGCACTCCATCTTGTCCTATCACCAGTCGAAAGAAGACCCTGAAACTTGGCGCAATTAAGGCAATGACCCTTCCTTTTTCTGTTTTCAATTTGCGTCTCGATCGCGTGTACTTTTCTTTTTTCAATTCATATGAAAGCCTAAGCAAAAAAAAAAAAAAAAAAGCAAGAGAAAAAAAAGAAAGACGATCAGTCGAGAAAGGAGGCCCATAGGACTGCATAATTAAACGATGTGAGGGTTCGAATTTAATTACATCAGCGAAGAAGCTTCCGACTTTTGTTGATTGTGTCATATCGGGTTCGATATCTGAGAATCGTGATCGAAATTACGAGTCAAGGTTTAAAGGTGTGCGTTTTAGTGCATTTGGATAGTAACCGATGCTCGCCGCTTTTATCTCGTTCCGTGCAGCACTTTAGATTAGAATCGATTTAAAGTGGGAAGTGTTTTTGAGCGCCACGCTAAAACTTCGATGCGTTTCATACAGAAGTTGCTTGATGTGGATAGGGGTAGAACAAGTTTTCGTGAAAATGCAGCAAACGAAGTATTTCGGAATAAGTTTTCAATTGGAATTTTTGTCGGGTCACCGAAAGTGATCCCTCCGTGAACAAGCTCTGCGCGTGACGTCACAAATATGGGAGTCGCCCGCCACAGAAAACATCCACTCCACTCCGTAGTAGTCGCTGGTGTGATGACGTCACGAGTGCGTCGTGAGAGAAAGCGTTATAATTCGTAAAAGAAAAAGGAGAGAGAGAGAGAGAGAGAGCGACAGCCATAAATAGTAGTTATCATTTCGGTCACATGCGTCCACCCAGCTCGCGTGACGTATTGGTTATGATGATCGCCTTCCACGCCAAGGCTGGGAGGTGATACGGGTTCGAATCCCGACAACGGTTGTGCTGTCTGAGGTTTTCCCTGTATTTTCCGCCAGACTTTCCAAATACAGTCAAACTCCTTTACAACGAAGCTCAGGGGACAGCACAAAAAATTCGCAGTAAAGGTATTTTCGTTAAAAAGGATGTCCATTATTGGACCTATAGGCTCCAGCGGGACCGCAAAAAAAAATAGCTGTAGTGGTCTTTTCGTTAAAAAGGTGTTCGCTATAAAGGAGTTTGACTGTAAATGTTGACACCGCTTCCCCTGAAGTCAGCCCTGGACGCATACTAACCCCCCCAGTCCCCCACTACTTTGTGCTGTCCTCCATCCATCCTCCTGTCCACGTCTTTACGCCGCTCGTAGCCACAGTTGCTTCGCGGCGCTGACACGGAATTAAAAAAAAAGGGGTGAAGCTCCAACAACAACAAATAAATCATGACTATGACCTGGGGTGATTCACCACTGGAGAGCGGTACACTACCCCATTACACACGAAACATTAGATATGAGATGAAGTTAAAGTTATGTGCAAGTACAGCAATTGAGCTCTCCTCTACTGGCTGCGATGCGCTACGCAGCGCAGTGGAGCTCCAGCTCATGCTGACGTTAACGCAAAACCGAATGTGCACGTGCCGTTCATTTTTCATACGTACAGATCCCGACAAAAGTTTACGGAACACCAGAGCGACGTATTTCTTGATCAGAGCGACACCCTAGCGGCGAACGGGAGTGGACACACTTACGGAGGGGTGCATGGAGTACCCTGCCACTTGTTTGTAAGTTTATCTGCTCCTGTTTGCAGCCACGGCATGGCTCCGATGGCTGTATACAGCAATCCGGTGTTCCGTAAACTTTTGTCGGAACTTGTGCCTGAGAAAGTACTGTGCTCTCTGTTGAATGAAATTTTGCATGCGTTCGTCTACACGTGACTAATCTACACGTGATTCTCAAAATCAGGCGGCGACTGGTTCCTTTAAAGAATGTTAATCTTTCTCTATCACTCACTTGGACGTTTTCAGCTTCACCAGGGACTGCCTCGCATAACTTATACTTATATAATTCTTGCGCACTTCTTATGTGGTTATACTTCTTGCGTACACCGTTATCATTACTACTTTTTTTCTTTTTTTTTACCGCTCGCCTGCCTTTTTTCACTGCGTTAGAATCACATCTTGACGGCCAGGCCCATCCCCTATGTACTTTTACAGGCCTGAGGCTAAGCCCTTTAAAAGCAGGGAGGATTTGAAAACAGTGCGGGAAATTGGCGCCATTCGTTTTTCTTGTCGTGACGGGCTTAAATTAATCAGGTTTTCTGACGCGTGCAGGAAGTTGAGGGTTTGTCGAGCTAATGGCTTTGACACGTCAGACACTAATTACCGATGTCGCTGATGAATGGGATTTGGAAAGGGAATAGGTTCCTTGTGCGACTGATATTACTTTTAACGGTTATGTTTCGACGTACCTTGGGAGGAACGTAACACGAAATTGCAAGGGTAATAACGAAATACCAGGTTCGGGATTTTGTTATTGGGTAAAACTAACGTCCTATGAACCTCATCTAGTTTCAGCGCCGGTATCGGAGTTCCGAAAGGATGGTAATGATGAGTCTGTTTGCTACACTGACGTCTATGCGGGGTGTTCCAGTAACCATATCGAAAATGTTTAATAAAAATAAAGCATGTTTCGGAAAAATATGCTATAAAAGGCACTTGTCAGTAGAGAACTTTTGCCACGTATAACAATAACTTTTATTAAATTCAAAATAAAAGGAATTTAATTCCTTGAATTGAACTTCCAAATTTGCCAAGTCAGCATCGCTTTTTTTTCTTTGTTTGCCTGAAGCAGAAAGCGCGTGTTGGATTTACCCAATTATAGCATACATTCTCTGCTATAATGGTAATATGTGGGGGGGGGGGATCACTTGAAAATCATCAGATTACCTGTTTACATCCCTCTAAAAAGCTGATGCAGACTCGGTGCATCAGCTGGCAGCGTGTCGGCTTACTGATCACAAGGTTGCGGGATCAAACCCTGCCGAGGACGACATCAGTTCGGTTCTATGGTACAGGCTGCTCAGGTACGTCATCCTTAGAAGAGACGCGCCAAGTGTTTAGTGCGTGTTAAGAAACTCTCAAGCGAGCAAAATAAACTCATAGTCCAACTACATTGTTGCTCAATTATCATTATCTAAAAAGCTAGAGAAGCTAGCGTACATAAAGCTTCTCGTTATGCGTGCTTTCACGCTGTGGATTCTGTACGGTAGAACCCAACTCCCTAGCATCGGTGCACTCACGGTAACGCAAATAAATGTAAAAGGACGAACATGTACCTTTATGAGATCAAAGATGAGTGCAAGTCCCTACATACCCACTACTTCTATCTCAAGACATTCGAGTTATCTCAAGAGATTCCAAAATTAGGATAGCTCGTACGAACTATGACGTCATTTTGATCCCTCTTCGTTCTACACCCATCCCGTGCGAGCACATCTTACCGAACAACAGAGACAACGACAGTCGATTTCTCCAAATATACCCGTCGTAAACAATCCCATTTCATTCTGGCAATTCTTTTTTACCCTTTTGCTTTCCGACCCATCATAAACCTCTTCCGGCGAAATAAAGACGCACCCTCGTAAGCACGACGAAAACATCTGCGGAAATGCCCTCTTGATCGTCTGCGTCCTCCTCAAAATGTAGAGGCACAGTTGATGTAGAGCTGTGCGATCGTGCGTACAGTATTTTGTTCTGAAGGGAAACGCATGGGCAAACTACGTGTATGCCAGGTATACCCGGAAAAAATCTATACGCTCAATTTCTTGGAAGAAATGACACTATAGTCTTCTCTTTCTATGTATTGTATCTTCCCCTGTGTACCTAACGCACAGAGTAAGATGTGTCCCTTTAGGAATGCTTACAGAGGCTCGTTTAAAAAATACTATTACCGTAGCATGCGTGCATGCCGGTGTCTTAGGGAGTTTGGAATATATATATATATATACCCTACAACGGAAATTCTTTAGGAATTCAATGGTTGTTTTACGACTAAGGGCATTAAGTTGAAGATCGTTTTAGGAGAGATGTTGCGTTTGCAACCTCGGTGAATGATTTGGAAACGAACGTTTCGTGTCAGATCTTGGTGTTAAATGGTGTGTGATAGACATTTTGATTGTATTGATAAGATTTAGGAGAGAGCGGCGCCGTAGGCTTGGGCTGCGAAGTTGAATTGGTTGTAACGTTTTGCAATGGGATGTATTCCTGTATTGGAGGTACGACATATATCCCGCAATACTTGTTCTCAGCCTGCAAGTTTGTGTTCTCTGACTCCTCTGACATCAGAGCTTTTGCCATGAATGCGGAGATGTGATATTCACAGTTTTACATCTCCAGTGCCCGACCGGATGAACTACTATCCCCATCAGTTATAGACGCACCCCCGTGTGTGATATCTCATTTGCGTGTGTCATATGTGTGTGCGAGTGTGTATGCTTCATCTTTTTCATGGTCATCCCGCTCATATATTAACCCACATGCACTGAGGTCTGGTACCGCAATGGTTGCGGTGAATCACCTCATCCCATCGTCGTTCGTGTAGTTGTTGTTGTTGTGTTCTATGGCAGTATACATTTTAGAAAGGGGGGGATATGTTTAATGCAAAGTAAAAAAAGAGAAGGGAAAGGTTAGCCACGATGTGGACTTGCTATTCCCTAAAGCTTTCAAGCAAACAAGAGAAGATACAAACAGCTGGGATACAGAAGATTATGAAAAAATACAGAAGAAACAGCTCCTTCACTAATCGTTGCGCATAGGACGTATCAGAGAATGTCCAGGAGTTTAGATTCCCGAAGGAATCGTGTCAGCGCAGACGTGACTTCAGCGTGCTGGGTAGGGCCAAGTAGCACCGCGAGGGAAAGCTCTTGGTAGCCTAGATGAGCAAGGTGGCGCCGGAGACTTGATCGGTGATCTTCGTACCGCTGACAGGCAATGAGGATGTGTGGCACATAGGCTTCTACGTTGCACGTTGGGCAAAGAGGTTATAGGTGCTGATTCATCTTAAATAGGAGAAGAGGAGTTCGCGCCACATTCAGCCGCAGCTGATGAAGCAACGATTCCTCCATGCGCGGGATGCGGCCAGGCACAGCATATGTCATTAAAGGGTCAATGGATTTAAGGAAGGCATTGGTTCGTATAGCTGTTTGCTGAAAGAGCTGTGTGCGGTTGGCAGTGAAGCGGCGGATTTTCAGCTGGCACATAGAGTGCGCAAGGGGAAAGACAGTTGGTTGCTCAGTGACGTGGGCTTGCCGAGCAAGAGTGTCAGCACGATCATTGCCTGAAGTTCCGACATGGCTCGGAATTCATTGGAACACCATTTCGTGTCCCAGCGATACAAGTTCGGAGTGCAGGGCGACGATCGTCATGTAGGTGTCACTGATGACTGCGACAGAGTAAGAGGCCAGCGCCTCCAGAGCCACTTTACTGTCGGTGAGGATCGACCAGGCCCTGGGCGCACACGAGGAGACATGTCTCAAAGCGGCCAGTAGTGCGAATGCCTCGGCCTCAGCAGATGACATAAGAGGGAGCTTGAAGCCGTGCTCTGGGATGCAGAAGGCAGCAGACGACCCAACTAGAGAAACTGAAGCACCGGTGTATATTTGGGTTCGATGCCGGTGGTGACTGTAGATGTGGTACAAGGTCAGTTGGCAGGCCACAACTGTTGGCACAACCTCCTTTTTCCTAAGGCAGGGAATTGACGTTTGTACAGTGGGGTAGTGAAGTGTCCACATGGGTGGCGCAAAGGAGGTCCGGGCGGAGGTTGAGGGGATGTTGCTTCGTAAACGGCAAATAGCTTGACCGAATGCAGATGAGGGATAACGTTGCGCAATGTCACAGAGGTAATGGGCTGGATGGCGGGCAGGATAACGTGTGTACGCGTGTAAGGCGACACTATCGCGAATAATAAGCACCGATGGCTCGCGTGCCTCCGCCAAAACAGAGAAGGTTTCCGTTGTCTTTGGCACTCCCAATCAGAGACGAAGGCTTCTGGCTTGAATATATAGCAGCTCCCGCTCGTGAGTGTTGGAGATCCCATTAAGGACGCTGGACATTCTCAGACAGTCCGTTCCCACACAATCAGTAAAGAAGGAACAGTAGCAGGTAGGGAGAAGAAGAGACAGAAGACAGAAGAGAGAAGGGGGGACAAAGTATGGCCGGTGTGGAGGTAGTGTTATGACGAGCTATGTCGTTGCCTGCGGCCTCTGCGAGGCGACACCGGCATCCACCGAGCAGCATTTCCGTCCGCAATGTCGGACGAATCTATGTCGCCCGCAGACGTCAGCTCTTCATTAATAAGGGTGTCGCTCGAGTGCTCCAAGGGGTCGCTTGGGGGATCAGGCCTTAAAACTTCGACGACGACCCCAGCCGGTGACGCCGATGGCTTCCGCTTCGAAGAGCCGTCACGATCGTCCTATGTGTGTGCGTCCCACGTGTCCGCCCACGTGGATGAACTCATGCACTCAACCTCGCCGGCGCATGAAGCAGGAACCAAAGATGCCGCTTGGGTAACTGGTTCCCGTGGAATGTTCAGATCACCAGCATCAGCATTCACAGCTCTCCCGGTTTCTGGTGCGACAAGATTCGGAGGGCTGCACTCAGGGTGAGCCGCCGGCGCACATAGTACACTGGCACTGGGGTGTTTATTCACCACCTCCACATCCTTATCAGCACTGTGGTCCATTAGCTCCGTCCCTTGATCCTGAGCAGCTACAGCAGCCGCATAAGACTGAGGACAAAAGGTGGCTTCATGTCTAAACCGTCGACAAGAGCTGCATTGGGGAACGCGGCAGTCCCGACGAATATGTCGCAGGCGTTTGCATCGCAGACAAAGTTGAGACCGATCTTTGCACAGGACTAACACTTGACTACCACAAATATTGATTAGATGGGGGACGTCCTCAGGCGTGATATCTTTCTTCGGGCGGAGCTTTACAGTTCGAGAAAGAGAACCAACGTCCCCCAACTCAGGATCGAACGAGGTGATCTTAGCTGTCTCCTCGACGTTGCCATAGTTCACAAACGCTGCTCGTATATCGTGCTCCTTTACAGCAGTAGGAACTCAGTTCAATCGCAAATGCAGAACTGGATTCGTGGCCTCTAATACGACACACTTGTTGCCCTTAACTGTGAGCGCACGGTGAGACAAGAAGCTTGTTTTCGCTGCAAGGGTTCTAAACTGCAAGAGCCAGACGTGGTTGTAGTGGTACCGACCCAGATCTTCTACGTCAGAGAATTGCATAAGGGGCGAAGAGCGAGCTTGAAGTCCGTCACAGTGTAAGGCTTACCGGTGACACCGGCATGGAGAACGGAGCAGAGACTGAAGTCCACAGAGGAGGAGAACCAAGGGAGAATAATTTTGTAGTCGTCAGAGGGTTGCACAGAGTCAGTGGAAATAATAGGACGGCAACAACAACAAATAAGTTAATGACAATGAATGGGGAAATTCGCCACTTGAGGTGCGGCCCACTACCCCAAGGCACGATGGGGCAGGATGTGATGTGTCCTGATGATGAGGTGATGAACGATGCTAAATAGGGATAGTCACTGGAGTCAGTATGACATCAGAACGGTAGGCAAAACCACAGCACACAAAAATACTACACACACAGCACACAGGTACGCAGGCAGACGGCAATTAGAAACAGAGGGCTGGAAAACCTGGCCATGGGCCATTGGAATTGCGGAGCTCGGGGAGACCGTGACCGCCATACTCGAGCTGCTCGACGAAGACTTAGGAAGTCTTCTTCAAGGCTTTCACCATTTAACAGCGGGAGAATCGTAGATACGACAGAAAAGACAGGCACATAGAACCGTGTCCGTGATACTAAGTTTCATTATGCTAGGAGGAGTTATGCTACAGGTTACTTAAAGTTTATGGTAGCGCAGTTTACCTCTAAATGTATAATGTTGTACATTTATCGCACGTGTATAAACTCAGATAAGATCGCCCTTCTTCTGGCACGTTGGTGTAGGACTTCAACCAGGACGCAACTTAACTTGTTCAACGTAACTGTGAAACACGCGCGAGTATGCTTCTTCGACCGTGATGTGCTTTAAACGGGTCAGTGCGCATTCGCACCATTTATAAAACATGTTTTTTTTTTTCATCCTTCCTTTTTTCCCCATAATTACACCTAACTACGCCATTGCTCACGCCTCTAAACCTCCGCCCGGTTCCCCTTCGCCGATGTCTTTAATTATTCACGGGCAAATTGCGAACGACGGCTCCACGGATGTTATATGTCTTTCGTGGGCTCTTACCGAAGCTGGGTTCGCGTCAGTATAGTTGCGTGCGCGTTATGTGTGGCGTTATCGTTGTCTCCCGGGCTACGTCTAAAAATATGAATACGATTGGGGGATCGTAAAAGTAGTTCTTTTCTAGAGGTTTTGTGGTTTTTTTTTTTTTCATAGAACTATTTGTACATGATCATGTTGCTATAGATTACCATCTGGATTGCTACTATTAGCCTCTGTTGTCTATCGATGTGGTTCTTCAAGGCCACGGATACCAAAGAGTTAAGTCACACCATCATAAGCTGGGTGCCAGCAGGACCACAAGGTCCCTGGACCTGGAAGCTATGGAGCATTCTTAACTGCTGTAGCTAACAACCTATTGTAGATTATAAATTTAGTGGTCCGCGAAAAAATGCTGATAGATTCACGCTGGAACTCCATAAATCTATATCTGGGCTGCAGTGCACTGCTTTCGAGACCGTTTTTTTTTTTTATTAAAAATTTTCTTCTTATGAACGGGGAACAAATAGGCCTGGGTCTTTCTCCTGATTCGATGGAGTCTACGACTATGAGAAACAGACGACATAAAAGCGCGATAAAAATTCGAAACAGGGCTTTGCCCTCTGTTGGCAACTGTGATACTCCTCGCTTCATGAGTGGCCGACAAGTAGGAGTAAATGCGACACTACAGCACTGCGGTATAGCGTAAAGATGACGGAAACACTTCCAACATTCCACTGCGACATTACAAAAGAGGGGAATCACATATGCTATCGGGCAATTGAAGTTACGTTCGTGCACTCTGTGTTGAGCGAGATGCGACACCGCAGCAAACCTTCGGTGAAGTGAATGAGTTTGAGCATCTTAAACAGCGAAAGACAAAAGGCTGCACCTCTTCGACGGACGCTGCAAGTGTGGCATCCCAAGCAGTACAACATCTTAGCCCAATATCGGTCCAATGTCGGACCAATAGTGGGCCGGGATTGCCAATATTGGATCAGTATTGGGCCAAGATGTTATGCTGCGTGGGATCCAATCTTACACTACTGCTACCCCGTCACGTTGCGTCATCGCACGGTGCACCTGCCGGCCACTGTTCAAAACACGAGTATCCTCAATGCTAAGTTAGATAGCAATAGAGGCAGAAGTTAAAGCGTCAGGACAGGCGCCGCCTTCAATTTGCTTTAATCTATCTCGTATGCTTGCTATCTACGTTATCTATGCTTCAATTCATGCTATTTATGCAATCTATGCTATAATTTATGCTTCAGTCTCCACATCGTAATAGGGAGGTCCTTCAAATTTTAATAGAAGAGTTCAGAAAATCCCAGTGCTCTTTGCGCACGCATTGCATCCTGGGCGCTTGCTGAACGGGGGAACGAAGGATAATCCTTCACATTTCGCTTTCGCTGACCTTGACACGTCGTGGACAATGGACCGGCAGGGAAGAAATCGGAACAGTTTGGAGGCCACCCGTTTCTTTCGTATTAGTAAACTCCCATAGTTCAAAGCGACGCTAAGCACTCTGGGATTTTCTGAACTCGTCTATTGCACTTCTTCGTCATCATATTATCAGTTCCCATATTCTAAAGAATATCTCTGACCACGTTAGTTCTTCCGCTACTTCCACTTTCGCTTAAAGCGAGAGAAACATGTGTATCACAAATCCAGCGCTCAGTAGCAAATCTCGTCTCGAACATCCTTCCAGATCTGCACGCACAACAAAGTAATATTCGAAAGATCGAAAGAGTAGAGTTGGTCTCGAGACAACAGGGATCCGAATGCCTCGCCGTACGTTTTCAAAGGTGGATATCTCTTGCTTCTGTGAAGCGTGATGGTATAGACAAATACAACGACAATAGTCTCTTCGTTCACTGTAGAACAAAGCGCTTCGAAAGGAAGGAAGGGAGATACAGTTTAAAATGAATCATGCTTCTCCGGAGAGCTTCAAAGAAGGGCTGGGTATGGGAAACTCCAGGGAACACATATTTCACAGATTACACAGGAACTGGTGGGAACAAAAAACAAAAAAAGAAAGAAAATCTGGCAGGCGATATATATCCGCATCTGAGATGTGCCGCCCGCGAAAGAAAATGACAAGGAAAGATAAGAACGAATTCAAACGTTTTTTTTTTTTCGCCCCTATTATTAGTTTTCTTTTTTCCCATGCGTGTGGCCGTTTTTAAGAATTTAGGGATTTAATGCGAGGCTGTTTCTTGAAATTAATCTTAATTGATGTGTTTAATTTTTTTTTTTTTTTCGTGACGGAGGAGGTGGTTCAGAGGCAAATAGCGTTCGGCGGTTGAGAAATTCATTTCAGCCTTATTTGCTTGCTTTTCCTTCATCCACGGTTATAGAACCGTGATAGTGGTAATCACACGGTTAATTTGAGAAATATTATGTGAGCATATATGTGTATGAACATATCGACCTGGATGTACGGTCTAAAAGACATCAGAAACTTGACTATTCAGGTAGACTATCTGAGATACTGTGAATGGTGGTTACTACATCGAAGTTAATACATCAGACATCGCGGTATTGATGCTAAGCGTGTGCGAAAACAGGAGAGTGTTTGAAATATGTCCTGCAAATTTTGGGCTTTGGGCAGTTCAAAAACTTCATTATTGCTAAGTTACTACAAGCAAATGTTGCACATGTAGGCATAAAACAGATGTGTAAAGATTACATCGTCGCACATGTATAGATTGCAAAGTGTGTTCTATAAGTTTCCTTTTTCTGTTTCTGTTTTAAGTGTTCTATAAGTTTTCTTTCATGATGCAATCCCGATATGTTTTAATTTAATTCCACATTTCTCACAACTCCTGTTTCTGCGGACGGAACTTTCCATGTCCTCCATCCTTCTGATCTGACGCATAGCCTAGCATTTTCAAACTCATACCTCCACGGAAGCATATTACCTCCCAATTACTATCTTGCTGACGTCACTATATCTCTAGCAGAAGGCAGCATTTTATTCGTGTCTCGCATAATTATTTCACGACTGCTCAGTACAACTCACTTGGCAGGGTGAAGACAAGTAAACGCGATATACATAATTTCATTCACACACACACACACACACACACACACACACACACACGCACGCACGCACGCACGCACGCACGCACGCACGCACGCACGCACGCACGCACGCACGCACGCACGCACGCACGCACGCACGCACGCACGCACGCACGCACGCACGCACGCACGAGGAAAGCTGCAACCAGCCCCGTCTCTACCTCCTTTCTCTTCCCGTTGCTGCCCTATATGCCTCTCTCATACCACCCGTCTTCCCCTATTTTGTAACTACGTCGTGGTGATACACACATAAGATATGACTCGCGGTAAAATGCGACCCATTTTGACATTATGCAGCGCACGTACGGCGGCGTTCAACTTTCGCCCACCCTTTTCCTCTTAAAGCAACACTCAACTGGGTCGATGCCAGGGTCAGCCGTGGGTCACGTCGGGGATCCGACACGGCCTGGCGGCTAGCTGGCTATTTTCGTGTGTTCAGCGCTCGGCCGTCCTTGTTTTTCCGTCGATGCTGCCGTAAATTAAGGCTCTCTAGTGTACCTGCTCAAGTGGACGTTTGCGTGTTGTCTATGCTAAGCAACGTGCGGTGTACAGGTGTGACTATCAGCGATATTGATGTTCCACCGTTATAGCTAGGAAGATCGAGTGCGCGCTAGAGTGCGTAGGGGAATAATAGTGTTGTGGGCTGGTCGTAAAAAAAAGGTGTTGACGTGAACAATTCGACACGCGTACTTTGTACGTAGGCTTCGTAAAACAAGATGCCCTCTGCCTGTAAAGCGTGCTTTGCCTGCGTAACACCACTATTCGACGGAGAAGACAACTTTATTGTACTATTGTGACACTTGTTTTTTTTTTTTTGTGTGTGTGTGTGTGTGTGAACGCACGTCTTTGTTATGGTTTGATGGAATTTATTTACAAGCGTAAGAGGAGGAGCGAACTTAATTAAAGAAATAAAATTTGATATTTTTCTTTATTTTCAGTTTATTTGCTATCATTATCTCGTTTGTGTGCGTGTTCTGTTTTGCGTATCCCGCGTTTGTTCATACGCCCCTCCTTCCCGACAAACCGACCCAACATGACGAACCCTTTCGTCCAGAAAGTCTCACTCAATTCCCACGCTTGTAGGGGCCTTGTCCAGTCTGAGACAGGTCACAATGGCCTCAATACCCATGACTCTCTTTTGCTTTCAGTGTGACCTCTCCTCCACTTTTCCACGCGGTATTTTCACTTTTGTAATAATCTAGTGTTACGACCGGTGGTAACTATTGAGCTGGCTAAAACATTTTTTTTCCTGGTGGTTCCTTCCTCCTTTCCTGTACCCACGCGCTCATTGTGATTCTATACAGGGTGTGCCAGAAAACGTGTCATTGGATTATAAAAAAAAAAAAGAACTACGCCACCTAGAACTATGCTGTAAACAGCATTCGTTCTTACTACGTTTTTGCCACCTCCTGATGTGCAGGTCATGTAACCTAAGTTTAATTACGTAAATTTTTGCGAAGTTATGTCGGAAATTTGCCAAGTAAAGGTCACTTTCCTTACCCCACAAACATGAAGAGCGTGCCGAATTTATTCAAATTCATGATAATTGACAGTGATATTCAGGCTCTATCCTACCGGGAAAAATAGCCGAACATCATGCTTCTCGAGTGCATGCTAGCACTTGAGTATAACGCGCGAGGACTTTTTGAGCGCAATCGCTGTCAGTCCGACGAAAGGAGGTTGGAAACCCATCCCACAGAGTGATAGTAGGAAAAGTGACAGTTCCTCAAATTGGGGGAGTGAAGGTATGCTCCCAGCCAGAGGTCGGCAAAATAACTCATGATCGCGATAACTCACGATATGCACAATCACGATCGCCGATTGCGCTCATTATCGTGAGCTTATTGTGATATCGTGAGCTCGCTTAGTGCACTCATGCTGACGCGTCTCTCAGCGGTAGTAACGGCAACCACTGTGTACG
This sequence comes from Ornithodoros turicata, assembly GCF_037126465.1. Taxonomy (NCBI): domain Eukaryota; kingdom Metazoa; phylum Arthropoda; class Arachnida; order Ixodida; family Argasidae; genus Ornithodoros; species Ornithodoros turicata. The sequence continues at coordinate 16,175,640 of NC_088205.1, read as the reverse complement.
GCTTGGAACGAAATCGTTCGCTTCAACGCCGTTATCGCGTGAGTCCGCGATCACTGTCCTTGCGTCGCTACGGCACCAGCTCCGGTGGCGCAGCGGTAACGCGCGCGCTTGGAGACTGGGAGGTCCGCGGTTCGAATCCGCGGGCCGGCTGTGCCGTCTGGGGTTTTTCCTGGGTTTCCCTCAGATGTGTAATAGGTGTATGCCGGCACAGTTCCCCTGAAGTCGGCCCATGGACGCAGCTATCCTCCCCCCGAACGGATTCCGCTCGGTCTTCCACTTCACCCTTTCCTCTCCTCCTCTCCACCACCTTTCCCTTCCCGAGAAACATGCCGCCTAATCAGGCAGGCAGACCTCTCGGGTTCCCCCCAACGACACTCCTCCTCCTCCTCCTCCTCGTCGCTACGGCAGTCTGACGTTGATGTTCAAATTGCTGCTGCACATTCGCGCTTGCTTTGTGGAACGTTTTGTATTAGTGTACCTTTATTTCTATTTTTTCCTGCCAGAGGCAAGAGAGCATGTTGTAAAATTAACCGATTGGGTACTGTGTTTCGGTATTACAACCGTGCATGCCTGTTACTCGCACATTTCAATATTTTTTTTTTTTCCAGTCAAGCAGGCGTATCATGCATCATAATTTATGCATCATAATTGCATTGCATGCATTATAATTTTGCCAAAGGGTCTATTCTACCCGTGTGTTTGGATTGGATTATTTGGTGCAGTAATTTATGTTAGCAACAATGTACATGACGACGATGTATGAAGAACTTCGTTTGGTGATTTGTGGCCCATTATCCATGTGAAGTGAGCCTCGAATGACATGCGTGTGGACTGATTCTTAGGTTACTGGTAGGATTTGTGGAGTTTGATTCTGGTTTACACACGTTCGGCGTGCAAAATCGGGTCTGATTGGTGATTATTTCGTCCGGACACTACCTGTCGCTGGCTTTTGACGGTGACATTTTAAATTGGAAGACAGTTGGTGGAAAGCACTGCCCCATGTACATAGTGAACGCATCGCTCCAGGCTCTAGATAGGCCGCTCCTTGATGAAGCAGGACTAAGGCTAACCTGGGCATATCCTAAGCATAGCCCTTGTAATCTGACCCTGTGAGAGGTGGGAGCGCAGTTGTTTACTATTTTTTCTGGAAATGATTTCACCTCTTCCGTCCATTGTACTTCCACATGAAGCCAAAGGAAATAAAACTGAGCGAGTTGAAGCGCTCATTCCGGAGATCATTTCCATCCACCGCGTGAAGACTGCGGCGGTCTACGTTTATCTGTGCTGCTTTTCGCTAAATACCAAAAAAACAGAAACCATGTACTGACTGACCTAACCTGTATGCAAGGATATTTTAAATTTTAAATTGCTCAAATTTCAGTTCCGCCAGAAACAAGGTTTTGAAATCAACACAAGCAGCACAATGTACTGAAAGTCGAGTGCAATAGGGGTGGACGGTATGTGTGTTATCAATGTTCTTGAGTTTCACAAGTCTCTTCAAGGCCTTCCTCCTACCCTTCCACCCCCATTGCACTCGACTTTCAGTACATTGCGCTGCTTGGGAAGTAACCCAGTTGTACATTTCCGGGTGTGATTTTTTACATCATCTTGTGAGTGCACTAATATGCCATAACTGACATCGCGTGCCGATATCGTGATCGCGAGAGTGCGATAAGTCATAATGGTTCGTGTGTAGTCCGTCTGGCGACGTGATCCTCTGCGATCGTCAACTTTTATCGCCTGGAGCCGTTTGATTATTTCAAGCTCCCGAAAATATTGGGATCACAACACTGCGATACAGGGCGCGATATCGGCTTTCGCCAGAGTTTGCAGTGAGTGTCAGGTCGACGCGCTCTAATCAGATGATTGTGATCGTGAGTGATCGTGAGCCGAAATGCCGACCTCTGGTCCCAGCCGAGGTCGGACGCGATAAGCTATGTCTGTGTTATCTCTTTCTACCATGCCGGTGTGGGCTGGGTTTCCAACCTTCTTTCGTCGGACCGACAATCATTTCGCTGAAAAATTCGTCGCGCGCCATCCTCTGCAAGCTACGTAGAGCATGACTTTCGGCTATTTTTTTCGATAAGATAGCTCCTCAATATTCCTGTCAATTATCGTTAATTTGGGTAAATTCGGCACGCGCTTCACATTAGTGGAGTGAAAAAGTCACCTTGACTTGGCAAATTTCCGAGTTCAGTTCGCAAAAATTTACACTTGAACTTAGTTAACTTAAACTTAATTAAACTTGGGTTACATGACATGCACATCAGGAGGTGGCAAAAACTAAGTAAGAACAAATGGTGTTGACCGCATGATTCTAGATGGGGCAGTTTTTTTTTAATTAAAGTTCAATGACAGGTTTTCTGGGACACCCTGTATGTACATACAGTTCTGTTCGCTTCCTTTTTGTACTCGAAGAAACGTGGTCCACCACACGAAAGATAGTACCGTAAATAATTGTAGAAAGCTTCACTGTCTCCTTAACACATCCGAATGGGCCTGTTGGTGACTCATACTGAATGTCCAGCGCTCACAATGACGAGGACACAAACATACACGGGTAGCCCACTGACAACAATGGATTTTATTAGGACTAATACCACTGTCACACGGGCAGTCTTCAACGACTATTGAGATCAATTACCATTGAAAATGCAGGTAGTACCACCTAGCGTGTAATGCGTCAACCTATCAGAACACATTGGATCCAATGCTTGTTGAGAAGATGACGCGTTACACGCTTGGTGGCGCCAGGCGCATTTTAAATGGTCGTTGGTTTCAATGTTCATTGAAGACTGCCCGTGTGACAGCGTTATTATACACACATTTATAGACCGCGAAAGAACTCTCTTTCCCTTCCGGATAAGTCTATCGAGGCCGTGCTCACGCATATTCCTCCCCTCTATCTGGTATCAGGAAAGCTTCCCAGATTTCTCTGTCCCTGGCTTCCCGAAACTTGTCTCTAATCAAAGTTGTGTTTGTACCCTCGTCATTTAGAGCGCTGCGTATTCAGTTCACTGTCTACTGTTTCCGAGTGTTGTTTGATCTTCGAGGACCTGACTTCTTCCGTCCTTGTTGCTACGTTTACTTTTGTGGCAAAAGGAATCAGACGTGTAACGCAATGAAAACGAACGAAGGAAGGCTTTATAATATTGAGCACTACCCCCCCCCCTTCCAGCTTTTTCAGTTACTTCTTCATGTCGTGTGAGTAAAAGTTTACTGGAAGATTCTATAACGTTCTAGCAATTCTGCTCCATGAACAATACAATAATTAAAAGACAGGCCCTCCCAGGTAATTCAAGCAAGCGTGCCGTCTTAAGTGCACTCTACTCCAACCCCGTAACGTGATTATGCTTTAGTTCTTGAAGCGATTTTGAGACTTTGACCTTTGTAATTCAGTGCATCGTGCACAGATTGTGCTTTACTTCAGACTATTGCAGAAATAATAAATATTTTTCCACGTATCGTACTTGGCGATATACAAACCCTTAAACACGCTTCTATTTCGAGCTTTGACGTCCTTGGAGTGAGATTCTTTACCATGTCTATTGGTTCTCATAAGCACGTGATCTTCTCGGCGACCCTTTCACTAGTAGAGATACCTGTCGTGATGTCAAAACCGTATGATTTTCGGTATTCGATGTTGCCATGCAGACGTTCACGCGTCTACGAGCCCTTTAGCTGCAAAACTTGGAATGCACGATCACATCGATGCTCATTGTTGTTTCTTTTTTTCTTAGTTCTTTACCTTTATCTGGCATTACCTGGGGCGAAGTGTTTTTCCTTTACGGGACTTATTCTCAAAAGCGTGCGACGTATCCAATCCAGCATTCAGCCATACTTGTTCTGCTACTTCTGCTTCACAAGGATCAATGATGCTTAACCAATGATGCAGTAGGGTAGGATCTAATAGCACAGTTCCTATTTCGTATGTATTGTCTTTTACTTTCTACAAATCATGTGATAAAATAGCATATTTGTGCCCAAACTCTGGGTTTTAAAATTGCTTGAACTGTCTACGAATTAACGGGGCGCCATACCTGTTTTGCAGCAACGGCTGGACTACATGTGATGATGTCACTTTGAAGGTCCCAGAGCTTCCATTGCAACGCCCCAGCATGGGAGCCTTGTTACCCGGGGTAAGTATGAGAAATATTTTTCCCTTTGTACATGGAGCGATCGAGATTCCCAACGGAATACCTTTAATGATAGGAGTGACAAATTAAATTTGAATGTTATTCAGATCGATTGGGTGGCGGCATAATAGCAAATACCATCTTAAAGTCAGCTTTCCCTCTTTCTTATTTGATTATTGACGTTTTCTAGTTATATTATCAGACCGATTCGAGCGTTTTCCTCTTGAATTCAAGATCCTGCGTGCACCACACGACAGCGATAAAGGAGCGTGTGGAATTCCAGCGCTCAATTGTTCTCTTTCCTTGTTACGGTTCATGATAACGACGTTAGCGTAAAGTAACATGCATTGCTATGTGGAAGGGTGACATCAAGCATCGTCTGCTGCAAGCAGTCTGTAATCGGTTTCCTTGTTTACTTTTTTCTGTGGTTGTCTCATTTCTGTTGTAGCGCCAATATTACAGATATAGTAAAGTTTCTTGATTTGTTTAACACTGTGCGTGCTGAGTACTCTGAATGGTTCGATTCTTTCTCAGTTCAGTTTCTAGCCCTTGTAACCAACCTCTTCAGAGGTCTTTAAGTTAACGGCCCTGCCCCTGTCTCTCTCTCCGGCTTGCTTTATCCCGAGCAGACTGCCACTAGTGTGCCTCAAGTCACCTTGCCCCTTCTTGAAGTCTGACGCTTATAACTTCTAGTTCACACGTGTACCGATTTTCGAACAACCGGTCACACTTCTCTACTTCTTTTTTTAACACCATGGTGACTTCACGTGTCCCGTCGTGTTCGTACACACAAGATGGAGTATGTCCTCCATTATCGACTGCGTTTTATACATTGTTTTCTCTATTTTTGCTTCGCAACTGAGTATTTATTACGTCGCTAGACACTGCACACAAGATCGAGACATCGATTGCTGTGTTTGTTTACCGATGTAACCATGACAATAACCTGCACCCTAAAAGTACTTCTCCTTGAATTATTCAAAAAACCGCATGCGTTATATCACTTATAGCTTTTTCCTGTTAGACGATATCGGGAACAATCTTCTAGCGAGGTCTACTTCTCGCTATATCGACGTTGCGTCATGCTCATTTTAGATTAACTTTAGCGCAGTACTTGTACGTGTGTATTTCAATACATATTTTGATTATTACCTTCACCTACGACATTCATGCAACCTGAATGGCCTTTATTGAGGGCACCTGTCTCATGGCGAGATAGCATCCAGTCCGGGTGGTAACCGCTTACCGGTTTTTGATAAAGTCGTTTCACATGTGGGTAAGTAGTCTGGATATAGCTCTCAACACAGCGAAGAACCTCGTCAACATGACGGATGGGGGCCACAACGAGGTTATTCAGCGTTGGAGAGCGTTTCAAAATCAACCTGTATTGACCGAAGTCGGGATCAATATTGGTTTAGTGCAGCGATCTGTGGCCTTGTGGACGTTCGTCCGTCCGTCGTAGAGGAAATGATGATGGATGCAGTGTCGCATTCTGGTCACACGTTGTTATTTACGATCTCTACGAGTCATATCCTTCGGTCATCAAATAAGACTGATAATTCACGCTGTGTGGACTTAAAAGCTAGTGCGCACGCAAAACAGAAAAAGAGAAGAGGAAAGGACAGAGAGAGTTCTTTTTGTGATCTTCGACTACCTTTGTGGAGTTCTGTATATTTTTTCTTCTCTCTTTTTTTTTGTGTGCTTTTATTACATGAACCTTATAGCGAATTCAGTTGGTCGTTTTTGTGCAGCGCTGTGTAGTGTGCCAGTGTGGGTTCAGCCTAGAAATGGACGAAGAGCGAAGGGAAAGACCCATGAAACGCAATGAACGTTGGATTGAAGCGTCCGTGTCAGATGCACACTCAAGCCAACCTTTTCTGCGTGAAAAAAGATCAGCTGAATCCGTTACATTGATTTCTTTCCCCGTCTTTGTACACCTTCTTTGATCCATGTTTTCTATACAGGGTGTTTCCTATTAGCAAAAAAATTTCATAGAAAAGGGAGTTGCCTTCGGGCGATTTTACTTTTGTCATTGCATTATACTCGACGGGGCTGCTACTGGGAAACAAATTTTCTTCTCACTTAGGGGACTAATTAACAGATATATTTTAATCAACTTTTTAATTATTGGCTTTAGGGAGCACATTGCAATTGTAATATTAAAGCCTGATCTTCACATGATGCGCTCGAACCACTGACGAAGCACGAAAGAAATCTCAGCGCGCGCTACAGACCTAATTATTTCAGGTCTGCCGTCTGTTGCGCACCTCAGGTGGTCGGCAAAAGAGCGACTGTGACGTCGATATCTCCGCCCTCGCTTAGCGTCGCAGAAAAACGCAATGTTTCACAATCTGTTTTTTTTTTTTTTTTTGCATGCAAAGAGCTTTGTGCATCACCACTACATATCAGCGCTCATCGTACCGGGGAAGGGCAAGAGCTGTGTCCGGCAGGATGAAATGACTGATACGGCATGCGAACGCATGACGCAACGAAAAGAAGGGAAAAGAAAACCAAAACAGAGATCGTGAAGCATACCGCGATAAGGGTTTGCCAACCCCGTGTATGACGTTAAGTGAGGGCGGAGATATCGACGTCATTGGTATGGGTCTTTTGGGGATCACTTTCTGTTTCCTGCGGACGGCCGAAGTGAAATATTTAGATGGCGTGCGCTGAGATTACTTCAGTGCATCATCAGTGGTTCGAGCGGATCATGAGGTGATCAGGCTTTAATATTGCAATTGCAATGTGCTCCCTGAAGTCAGTAATTAAAAAGTTGATTAAAATATCTCTGTTAATTGGTCCCCCAACTGAGGAAATGAAAAAGGATTCCCAGAAACTGGATTCCCAGTAGCAGCCCCGTCGAGTAATCGAATGTCAAAATTGTTAATGCCAATAATTGTTGCAGATAAAAGAAAACACCCTGCATATGTCGAAACGTCGGATATCCCATCTTGGTTTTTAATAAACTCCCCCTTTTATACCTTTTCCTGTAGAAGCACTGTCTCCACTTCTGATTATTATTGAATATCTTCATTTTTCGTGGACAACCGCATTCCTCTAATTCCAATTCCGTGTTAGCGCCGCGAAGCAACTTTAGCTGTAAGTGGCGTAGAGACGTGGACAGTTGGAGAGAGGACAGCAGGAAGAAGTGGAGGAGGGTGTCGGTATGCGTCCTGGGCCGATCTCATGGGGAACTGTCCCGATATTCGTCTGGAAAGTATGCCGGAAAACCCAGAGAAAAGCTCAGACAGCACAGCGGGAGCCAGGATTCGAACCCGCGTCGCCTCTTATCAATCTTATCAATCAATCTTGCCGTGGAAAGCGATCATTTTAAGCGCTACGCCACGCGAGCTGGTCCATATTATATTACAATGGTAAAAGATGAAAGTTACTGAAAAGGTTAGCCAGCTGTAGGAGTCGAACCCATCAGTTCTCTCATGTATAATGGTAAGTCTGCTAAGTAATATAAGAAAAGGTTACTATGCTGTATGTGTGTGTGTGTGTGTGTGTGTGTTGGGGGTGGGCGGCAACTAAAAAGTAATTTCTCGAGAACCTTAAAGGTAAAGTCTCGAACCGTGTAATGTCTCTCTAGAGTCTCTAACTAAGCAATGCAGCTTACAGTATTAAGCTATCTATTGCCTATTTCGTGCGTTATTTCCTCCTCTACTGCGTCTAATTAAGCATATTAAGGGCAATGCCTACTCACAGCGCGATTATTAGTAATTATATTAGTAATGCCTGTGGCCTGTTTTCATCCTTCGTTCATCATCTTCACATAATGTTCCACGTGCGCTGGGGTACCGCACCACCGCGGTGAAACACCCCATCTCATCGTCATCATTTATTGCGGTTGTTGCCTGTAGCTAAGTCCTACTTCACTTTTACTTTTTTTTTTGCTTCGCTTGTCAAACATCCTGAGTTGGTTATTTTACGTCCCTTTCCACTTGAGAAAAAAAAAAGAAACAAAAAAACTTCACCTGTTTGTGAGAACGTTTTGTCTGAAAAGCTAAAATACAAAATGAAATAAAAAGTCAATAAAAATAAAAAAGGAAAGCGAAGTATGAGTGAAAGTTCTGGCGTCGGCATCATAAAACCAGCAGGAAAATAATCTGTCCCCAGACACGTAGAAACATTCCGGCTGTACTCAGAAAACAGAAATGTCAAACGTCGGACAGGATGCGACAGACCTTTTCTCATTCTGTTCGGTGAACAGTTGCATTTGTCACACGTCTAGCCGGACTCTTTTTTTCGCTACGAGTCCCAAAGGAATGAAACGGGAAAGAGGGCGTCTGTTAATTGGGTTTCCATGGTCAGGAGACCACCCGCGATAATTAGGAGTGCTGCTGTTGGGAGCGTATACGAGTTAGTTCATGAGGTGCGCAGGTGTGCGGTGTTAGAGTAACGGTTGCGGTACGGGTAACGTGTACCGCATCACGGCCTTGTGTGTTTAGCATACTGGTACGTTACTGCTGTAACCTGATAATAGTAGACAGCGGCGCTGGCTGCCATTGTTCTGCGAGACTTCTTTAACGTGCGTAGAAATCCCCGCAAACGGTATATAGACCATATTTAAGCCGCCCTTGCGATGAGCGGCGTGTCTACCAACCCGTACTCTGCCACCAAATTTCTTGCATTATCAGCTGGGTTCGAACCCCGAGCTTAATGCTCATTGAAGCCTGCACTGTTTTTGAGATGCCGATCGTTAATGCGTCTGACAGGAAGTTTGGTGTTACAGTTGGGTGGTTAAATTAATGTCTTTCGTTAAATACTATTATTTCAATAATATAAGTAATGAGATGGCTTAAATTAAAAAAAAAATGTAAATTCTACGCCCCGTATCCTCGCGGACTTCTCCGGCAGAAGGTGCCCTTCCAAGTTCTTGGCATTTGCGAAACAAGTGCGGTGCTCTCCGAAGATGATGATGTTGCTTTTCTTCCGTGGTAGGAGCACAAATGTGATTCGTATACCTCTTCGGCCGACATCAGAGAAAACTATGCCGACACCCGTCTGGAAAGTCATCCGGAAAATCCATGGCCAGCCTCAGACAGCACGGCGGTTGGTATAAGGTTCGTACTAGTAATTTATCCAGAACCGCAAGCACGGGGGGGTTGCGAAAAAATCTTTGAGGGGAGGTCATTATTACCGTTACATTGTAACAGGAGTACACAGGGAAAAAAAGGGATAGGGGGTTGGCAACATTTGGGGTGTGTTGGGGAGAGGGATCTAGACAAACTGCTGGTTCGAACGCACCGTTATGTCTTTACTTGACATAGATACAACTATCCTCTCGTAATGCCCTACATCAAATTCGTACTATGAAAAAGCCTGCACACGAAAACTTCAACACAACAGACTCTACGCATGCTATGGACACTTTTATAGTATATAGAGTTTATATTCCAGCTAGCCTGCACTTATGCCGTTTTACCAACACCGAACGTTCTTTTCTCTACGCGCGAACAATTTCTTTCTCTCATTTTTCCTCCCTCCTGTCGGCGCAACACCTCCTATAGTCTTCCCTAAGAGCGAGTCACTTCTTTCTCTCCTTCTCCCCCCTTTTGTCGCTTCCATGAACATACCGAGAGGGAGCAAGGGGGGGGGGGGGCGTGCCCCCTCTGCAGCCTCAAGGTCAAGGCCTTGTGAGAATTATGCGCTTTTTATTTTACGTATTATTACTTTTATTATGATTATTATTACTATAGGTCGTCATGATATTTTTCAGATGTTATAAGAATATGTACACCCTCCCGTTTGCCTCCCCAAGCCCTCTTGGTAAAAATCCTGGGCACGCCTATGCCTCCTTACTCTTCCACATGGCCTTCAGGCTACCCACCAACGATTGACCGAAAATGCGTAACTCTTTTACGGCATCGCATTGAATTGTCAGCATAATTCGTCCGTTCTCATTAGCGAATGGAACCGCGGCGAATGTAATACCTTGTGTTGTGCATGGCTAATCAGCACGTTTTAATTAGGGCACTGTCTGCTTCATTATTCGTACTCTTCTTGCCGCGCCCTCTGGGATTACTCGCCTGTTCCCTGACACAGCAAATGTTGTCACATATTACTAGCAGATGGCTTCTCTGGATCGCGAACTGCGCACGTCAGCGGCGCAATATTTCACGCACTTCACGCATTGCTCTGTGACGGCCCGGACGTCGGTCCGGGTGCGTTCTGGTCGAAAGGGAGGATGAAATATATGTTTTATCATTGAAAAAATATCTCCAGATTTTTCTTCTTCCAATATAACCTAACCTAGCCCGGTTTAACTTAGAAGCAACTGTCAGTATGAACTGAGAAGCCTCCTTTATGGCGGAATTTGAATTAGCATTACCAGCACACATACATCCCAACATCCCACAGAAGTGTTTGCATGGAGACACTATTTACAATCTCAGCTCGAATTAGCGTGAGCCCTATGACGTCCTGAAAGATATGCACGTGCATGCTTCTTTTCTTTTTTAGAGTCTTTTTTTAGTCTTTTTTTTAAAGCGCGTGTCAGGGTTTTTAAACTGAACGGACCCTATCCCATTTGAGGCTTGTCTGATTATCAGAATCTATTATCATTGTCACCTGCCATTACATCACATTGGTGGGTTGACGGCTTGACGAAATAATGAGGTCGGCGCCCTGTATAAAATGAATTCAAGAACGGCGCCAGACAGCTAGGTTCAAGATGTCATGCACTATACGCGTTTGATTATGAAAACGAAGTGGGAGCGTGTTAACCTGTGTGCACGTGTGCTATGTTTTGGTTCTAATATCGCACTTTAGTCTTCTGCGGGAAAAAGATGATTTGATTGGCTGCAGTATGTGAGAGGGTAATTAATGAAAAACTCGCAACAGCAACTGCATTGTTTGTGCCATTCAGAAAGAAATAAATGCCGATATCGCAGCGTCTCTCGAAGAATGCAGGCAAAACGTCGCGCTGCGGGCGCATTATCTTTTTATTTCGATTTCGTCGCTGGTTACCCTTCCCATACTTCAGTCATACTGCAACCAGTTCGAAAAGCAACCGCCTCCATTCATTCATGCTAGTGGCGCCTCATAGCGGACAGAAGCAAACACCGCATCAGTCATAACTGTAATTGCGTACACAACCCGCGTTAGAGGTTCTAGTCCAGTAAAACAAAAAATGTTTCTCGCACGCGTTGCAATACTCAGCACTTTCCTAACCACATTTACAGAAAGTCTGGTACACTTCAAGCCAGGTTATAACCTCCACTTCCTTCAACAAAGGCGGGAGAACAACTCATAACTTTCACGAAAAAAGCTCTCGCTCTGCAGAAACCGTAAGTTAGTTCTTTTCAGTAGCTTCTTTTCGATAAAGTGGATTGAATAAAGTGCGCCATCGGCAGCACAGTAGCTTCCCATAATTCCGTGACGCTTTTGACGTACGAGGTCCCGTCCGAGAACATCGCTCGTACCGTAGAGCATTGCGTGACCAGCTTCAAAAACACGAAAGAAAAAGGAAAGAAAGAAAAAAAGCGATGAGACCTAGGAGATCTGCACCGGGCTTTAGTGACAAATTACTTTAATCAAAGTAGAACACAGCTTGCCGGGCGATTACATCATCCGTCCCGTCCACTGGTCGATTTGATCGGAACTATTTATTTTTCGGAGCTCTTCGACGTTGCCTGGCCCTCATGGGCCCTTTTTCTTCTTCTTTTGTGATCCATTGTCTTCTCTCGTTGAAATAGTTCAGATTTTCGCCGGTCGATTTCTGAAGATCACTATTTTTGCTACGTGATTCGAGCAGGAGGTTGAAAAGACAACATACAAGAATCTTGCAGAGAGAATAAAGGAATAATCTGTATCTGTATATTTTGTTAGCACCGCGAAGTAGCTGTTGCTGTGAGCGATGTACGGATGTAGACGGATGAAGACAGTACAGCAGGAAGGAATGGGAGAAGGGTGGGTTAGTGTGCGTCCTGGGCTTATTTCAGGGGGAAATCTGCCACTATCCGTCCCGAATATCTGCAAGAATATCCAGGTAAAACCTCAGACAGCATAGATGATGGTTGTGTTCGATCCGGTGCATTATTGTACGGTTAAGGGGTATTATTGGAGAACTGTGAATGACATAATGTGGGCCTAAACAGTTTTTATGCTCAAAAGTGTAAGGCTTTTGTTACGTAACATTTTCATCAAATGGATTTTTTTTTCTTTCGGATACATTGATCCTGGATGTGCGGATGTTTTAGAGGAATGTGAAGGAATGCTGAATGCTGTTGTAGCTGCTTGATAAAACAGTACTCTGTCTAACACTCAACATTTAATACTACCATATAGACTCAGATACATAAATGCATGGGAAAAAACGAAAGAACTATAATTCGAGCGTCTGCTCGGTAGCGAGGTAGAATCGTCTCTGTCTCTATCGCCAGTCACACACAGAACACCAAATTCCCCAAAAGAAACCCGATCCGGACCTTTCTCCAACACAGATGCGCGCAAACGGAGATGTGGCCCATAAACACCCCGCGCAGTAACGGTGTTGGGGGGGAAGAAGTGACCCCTGCTGGCGGAACCACTGCCCTGTGTGTCTGGAGTTTGTCTCTCCCGGTTCGGATCTTCAACAGATGTGTTCTATATTCACGTTATGTTTTTCAAGCACAGGGTATGCGGATCTCATGAGTGCGAATGCAGATATTCTCGTAACTATCCACGCTCAAATCTAACCGTGCAGACGCCCCAAATCTTGGCACGAAGCACATCCAAAAATGTAAGTACACCCCTGATGCATAGTCTGAAAGTCTCCCGAAACCGGCGTTAATAGTGACACACGCACACATACATTGGACGACGATGAGATGAGCGACTCACCACCGCTGTGGCAGTAAACTTCCCTACTTCTCATTGGGAACGGATGAAGCGCTGATCATGTGCGGGAGCACTTTCAGAGATCCGTCGCCAGACCGGTGGAGCACAAGTGCTCCGAAAGAAGACGAAGGCCTTGCATCTAGCGGGCAGCGTTCGACCACGGTCCGAGAATCTTCGCGAAGTTGAACGGTCGTTTGTGAATACGTTGCATAGCAACTTCCATGAGTGCACGCTCTTGTCGATACTGGCCACAAGCCAGGATGACGCGGCAGAGGAGGGAAGACGAGGTGGAACCGAGACGGTGTATAAAGACAAGTGTAAGGCTTTAATAGTGATATACTTTTGCTGGTTACATCATATCACGCCTCTGCCTTTTGCAGACTTCACTGTGAAGACCATGATCGTTATGAAAACTAACATCGTCGCCCTGGGTTACTGCTTTAGTTTACGAGCGCGTCTAACCTTACAACTTCAAATTAATGGACCATTTCCATGTACGCGTCGCTCCTGGCGGCGAGAGACGACATGATGAGAAGACGAGGAAGCAATGATGACAAAATTGTACTACGTGGGCGTAGCTGGCATTTTTTGAGGATATAACAGGATAACATTTGTTTTAAATGGTATAGTCGGCTCCTGTGGAAGCACACAATGCGTGATACACCCCAACAAACCACACGAAAACTTGTTAAGGCATATTCATAGCACGCCATGTTTTCATGCCAACTATCATGGTGACGCTCGTACTACTTCCGCTTGCCGTACCTCTTTTGGTGGTGTTTTTCCTGTGGGAAGCGGAAGAATCGTACACCGACATTGCCTTGAATGTTTCGACAGTCGATGACGCAACACATCACAGGCATTGCGAAAAAAAGCGTTGTCAAGTCGCATCACGGCCTACATCGTACACAAGCAGCCATGATGCTTTCATGCCAACAAACATGGCGGCCGCCGCATGGGCATGCGCAGACGCGCACCCAGAAATGGTTCATTGTAATAAGTAAAAGGCTTCTCCGAGTTACCCCATCACGAGGATCAGCCAGCATTATCGTCCTACATTACTAATATGCTAGTTAATTGACGCTGTTATTTGTCTTACCTCTTTTATAACGTTAATCTCTTACCGCTTAAAAACGACGGAAGAAAACAAACCAAACCGTAAAAAGCGGGTGCAATCTGCAATGAACGCTCTGCTGCTCCCCAACGAATCTCCATAAAATCGATAGTTCCATTTTCGTTGGCACACTAAAATTGTTGACTCAAGAAAGCCCTACCGACTACGCTCGAATAGGCAAGGAAAGCAACAAACCCTACCCACCGCATCCGCTCCCTGTCTCGCTCAGCGCTTTTTCCTGATTATATTGTGCACTTCTGCATCTCCGTCGTTTTTAACTCCTAATATAATTACCTTTCTAGAATGATAACCCCCGTATACGCCGTTTACGCAGGAATGTGTTGGTACGCACTCGTATTTAGAGATATTGCGTAGTTCCAATATTAACTGCATGGCGGAAAAGGGAACTTAATTATCTTTTCGTGATCGTTAATGGTAGAAATTGATAATATAGTGCGCCTGCGGAACGGATGAGGCGTTATACGCTCGTTTCATGCCTGTGCTAACATGCTGGACGACGTTATCTGGACTTGAGCGAAGCTGTGTCAGGTCTTGAATAGTTCGCGGCGAGCTCCTCTGCAGTGCACACCGCAAACGGCGTTCAAATTTGTGTTCTTCACATGTAGCCGCCGCGCTAGTCAGGTTTAAGGGGCGTTGATGAGGCTTTCCTGAGCTCATTTAAAGGTCTGAGCAATACCATGCTGGGGCATAGCAATATGGTGACATAGACGTTGGAAAGCTTATAGGTCTCTCTCTCTGGCACGCTTTTAAAAGAATGGGCAGGATGGCGAGAAAATAGAAGAATCGTGGGAAGCGATCGACCTCATGGTTTGTACTAGCGTTCTGAATGGCAAATAATAATTGCTACGTATGATTGTGTCCTCTGGTGATTGTGAAGGCCAAAGAGTAGCTCTGCCATGTTTCCGCATTCGTGTGCATGTACGTTTTTCCGATTTGTATTGTTGACTCTATGAGATGAGCCACAGAAGATTGTGTACTCATCTTCCTAAACGTTCCCTAACCATTTTCCTGTTTCTGCTGATATCTGCCTCCTATACCAGTTGGTTTCGATATTTCTTTCTTTCTTTCCTTTATTGTTTTATTTCTTCTCCTCCTCATATTTCCTTTAAGACGGTTCACACTCACACTCTTAAAAATGAACTTCACCGCACTGCACGCTCCTAGCCCACCATCATCTCGAATGACAACGTTCTCTCCCCTGATTTGTTGGAAACGGGAGGCGTACGCCATTTCTGTGACAATTATGAACTGCATAAGTGTCACAAAAAGGCGTACGCCCCCGTTTTCAGCAAATCAGGGGAAAGAACGATGTCGTTCGAGATGATGGTTGGCTAGGAGCGTGCTATGCGGTGAAGTTCATTTTTAAGAGCGCACCTAGCAACGTCACCTGATCCCGTGGCGTTGTGGCTCAGATGACTATCTTCTGTACCGGACAGCGGGAAGTGACCCAGATTCGAATCCATCCTGGAGCCGTGCCTTTTTTTCTCTTTATTTTAACTTTAATTTTTTTCTTATTTGTTCTAATAAATATATCCTCCACTCGTTGGTGGTAGCCAAGGTCGTGCTGAAGGCTGGGAGGTGGTGGGTTCGAATCCTACCACCGGCTGTGCTGTCTGACGTTTTACCTGGGGTTTCCTTCCAGCCTTTTCCAGACTAATGTCGGCACAGTTCCCCCTGAAGTCGGCCCAGGACGCATACTAACCCCCTGTCCTCCACGCCTTCCTGCTATCTTCTCTCCATCTGTCCACGTATGTACGCCGCTCATAGCCACAGTTGCTTCGCGGTGCTAACAGGAAGTTAAAAAAAAAGTGATGCAGGTCGTCGCGTGCTAGAATTCCAGGGTACGTAACGAACCACCGGGCGGGTAAAATCAATCCAGAGACCGACAACGTTGGCGCCTCCCTTATATCATCGTTGCACCCGCGCGTAAAAGCCCAATTAAAACTTATTATCACTCGCCAGTGTGCATAACTGGCCAACAGGTTTGTCGACACATGGGGACGGGTCTTCGTCACGCTATACCATTATCACTGCAAAACACGCGCTCTTGCATTTATATTATCTCGCAAAACCAGTATTTTCAACCTTATCCCCAACCTATGGCTCTCAAATCTGCGACTTTCTAAACCGCGCTGCGAAGCTTTTCAATAGAGAATGCTCCGTGGAATTAAGCATTCCATTCTCGCAAATGCACCAACTGCGAAGACGCATCGCTGGAAATGATGGGTCTGCGGAGACACCATTGTTATGTAGTCGTTACTGCCTTCATCAATATTTATAGAGAGCCCGCTAAGTCTGCACTCGAAGGCACTGCCGCTCGAACGGGCCGCTGAGATTTACGAAGATGGATTCCACGCACAAAAGGTCGGTCCCGGTTTGCTAATATTAGCCGGTATTCTACGGACACAAGAGCGATTTTGAGCGCCGATTCTAACGACCGACCCATTGTCCCTAGCTTCAAATGTCGGCAGCTTTGAGAGGCCAGCGTTGTGCTCACAGCCCAATGATTTTGATCGATTCGTTGTATGGTCTCGTGCTTTTCACCTGGATAGATGTTGCGGAATGTCCGCGTTATAAGTGTGTCACGGTGTTGCATCTGTGTGCTTCGTGCGGCAGTTTTAATTCCGTACGTGGTTTATGTGGTCTGTATGTAGAACGCGAGTGTTTCCTGCATGGCTGAGTTCGCGTTTGAGAGCTCATCCCTTATGTGCAGTTGAAGCTGGCGCATTGCAGGGTGCGGGCATGGTCAGTACCAATAATGGCGGTCTATGTCTATCTTTACTCTGCAGCAATGGTGTCGGCGCATTACATTTCAGCCTCTCATGTATTTGGCGGATCTGAGTTTGACTCTACAGACCTAGTCTTCCCTTTTCAAATCAAGTAGAGTATCAGATACGGTGATACAAGCTTATATGCTCCAACTCCGGTGTCATGGTAAGTATTCGGCACTTCCTTGTGGAGTGTGACTTATTATAGGTGAACATTTGCTTAGCTGAATTATATCAGCAGGAAGCTATTCAGCACGACTACAATCATTGGCCTTAGTTATTATAGCCATTTGCAACAGCGTCAGGGTGTTCAGTTGATGGAGTACCTGTCGCTTGACTCCACTAACTTCCACATGATTCCTACATCACTCATCTAATCCGTCCCATGGAATGGCGTAGGTCAAGGCACTCCAGGGCTAAAATACACCACGTCATCACCGTGTGTTGGTTGTTGTTATTGTGATCTCTCTTTCCGGTTATAAATTGCGGTTCTGCTGCTAGCGCGTGGCGAATTGCGCAAGCACATTGAACCGTTCGCAACATGGCTTTTTCTTCTTTCTCGACGGACGAAAACCGCTTTGATACGCAATTTATCTTGATAATGGGGACGCGAAAACGAATGCAAATGAAGCTGCAAATGGAATGGCCTTGTACAGATATCGATCTTTAGAGGACTAAGGCCGCCTGCGGAGAATATTCATCGAACCACAGTAATGTCATGTTTTCAATGTACACCGTTGAATGTCTTTTACATTGTCCTTGTTCCTGGAAGTTTGGAGGAAAGGCGAATATGATGTCTTCGCTATTCAGAGAAGCTCTTTTGGTTTATAGTTGTTGGGACAGTTAACGACCTGTATTGAGTAAGCGTGCTGGAGAGGTGTTCAACCGCGAACGTCGTCGTCGGTGCATGTTATTATCCTACGTTTAATAAACGGAAGACAACATAGTGTTTAAAATATTCTGTATAGAAGGTGTCCCAAATAATATAAACCAAATATTTGAACAAGAAAAAAGAAAACACTCTGCGTGAACGACACCAACCGGTTCTAGTTAGCAATCATGGATCGTAATCGCCGACATATTTTGTTGAGTAATTAATTAATTAGATAAAAGTAAACAGTAATTTACCCCCTCCTCACAGAAAGGTTTCCCTTCCCGTAGGGTACTCATTCGTGTTTCATATCTCTGGTCCGAACGTTTCTCGTCTCAGTATATTGTGCATAACGCTATCACCCTATGCGTAGCAGCGCGAATTTGAAGATAACTTCTTGACCTTCTTGTATGCGTTACCATAGCGCAATTATACACACGTACATTGGCGTACGTACACTGCTCAAACTGGTGTTGGAGTCCCACGGGAGAGGCAAATGACTGATCACTAATGAAGATTTTATGCGTCCTATGCGACGAAACACGGATCGTTAGCCCCGTGATTTGTCGATATGGAGTCAGCGTCGACGGTGCAAGGATTGCACTAGCCTGTCTGACTCGCGTTCTCGTTGGATGGAGACGTATTATTGCGTAGCAAGCTGCCTATCAGTGTGGCTGTGTGTTGCTTGGGTGAAATACCGCTCCCCCTGGGCCGACTTCACAAAGAACACGCTCACGCAGCACAGCCAGTGCAGGAACTGAAATCTCGATCAGATCCCGGCCTCAATTCATGTGTGTGTGTGGGGGGGGGGGAGGTATCTATCTAAAGAAATAAAAAAAACTAAGAAAGAGAGGGCGGTCTGCCTGCCGAGACGGGCGGCAAAGTTGCCACACACAGAGAGAAAAAGGCAAGAAAAAAGGGAAACACGAAAAAACGGGCTGTGTGTTCGGTGGCTGTGACATCTGGTGGTCACCTTCGGCCAGGGCTGGGCAGGAATACTCAAAATTTGTATTATAATACAAATACATAATACTTGCTAAAAATTTGTATTATAATACTAATACACAATACATTTTATTTTCAAGTATTATAATACATAATATTATTACTTCCCTGTATTACTCAAGTAATACTAGTAATACTTTTGTGCCGTGGCAGACAGTTATTAGAAAAGGAATCCCAGACATTTCTGAGGCCACCGGTCCGGTCACCGAAGTGACTGACAGCTCTCAGGGCATTCTCTCGCGGGACGCAGGTGTGTGTGTGTCTATAATCCTCTTTCTTTCTGCCTTACTTTCTGACGCACCGACCCTGGCTCCATTCTATGATATGACGCCCTAAGGGCTCCGGGTTGTTCACCCAGAGTGGAGAAGTTTCTCAGAAATTTGAGTCAGCCAGCTCCTGTGATCGTCCCTTCGTTGCACGTTGAAGTGTGATCCTCTGTTGGCAGAAGGTCATGTTCGTAGGACTGGAATGGTACCGAAAGCATACACGTGTAAGACCCATCACCTCAGGCAGGGCAGGTCATAAGTATTACGAGTTTTGCAGTATTACAATGCAAGTAATACTCGAATTTTTTTGTATTATAATACGTAATACAAATACACTTATCGGATGGGTATTATAATACGTAATACAAATGCTCTAAAGTATTGCAGTAACGGTATTATAATACAATGTATTTGTAATACTGCCCAGCCCTGCTTCGGCTCACACCATACAGTTCACCATAATCACTTTCAGTTGGTCATATGTTCGTTGTTCACAGTTGTCATAGGTTGTTGGTAACTCAGTTCACAGCGTTGTCTATTTCAGCGTTGGTACATCGGAAGGAAATCATGTCTAGCAAATGACTGGGCGGACTGGTTGGAGCAGAGAGCGATGTAGCTTTGTAAAGGAGAAACGGGAATTAACATTGGTGGGTTTTCGAACGTATTCCGTAGGTATTTAGAATATTCACGATGTCCGCACGAAAAAAGGTACCGCAGCTGTGTTTTGTGTCTTCTAATGTTTCAAGTGGAATTTCTCTTATTTTCCGGGGAGGTTTTTAGATCGAGATGTTTTGTCGCGACTACTTTCAATACAACCATAATACAAAATTAGAGCAATTGTTATAGCGGCACTGCAACAAGGTGCTAACGACTGCTAAAGAACGACAGTTCACTAAAATGCCAACAGAGCCAAGAAGAGGAATCCAGACTATCCCAAATCCCAAGCCAGAGATGCCAGTCGTGAACCATTACTGGCGTGACCGTCTCGAAGATATACCCAGTCTGTCAGACGTAAACCATGCGTACGCATTCCCCCTCTCCACTTTTTCTGTCATATTTTATGCTACAAACACACTCGGACGACAACCCAGGGCCTGTAGATAACATATTCTAACACGATAACGCAGAGGAACGAGTGTACGTTAAGACTACGACCATTATGACTGGAATATGACTATGAGGGGGGGGGGGGGGTGATGCCGAAATAGCTTGCAGTGACTAGCTTGTCTATGAAAATACGCCAGGAGCCAGTTTTCGACGATTCCAGTAGGACCACGCTGCTGTTTCTGGCTCGGAAGGGAACACTAAGACTTCACGTACATACACCCCATACAAAGACGATACATCACAGATAAGGTGTATGATAGTCATGCGCAGGAGGAAGAGCCTGCGGGACACGTTTTAAAATGCGACGGAACCAATTCATCTAGCATAAGGCTAACGGCGCTATGCACTCTAAGAAAAAAAGGAGTAAAACGGGGAGTAATTGCAGCTTCTACTCCCCTAGTGTGCAATTACTCCCCATTTTAGTCCCCTAACCCAACATTTAGTCCCGACATTTACTCCCCATTGGACTGCAAATTGTCACTAAACTTCGCGAATGGTCTCCTGAATGCAACACTCTACGTAAATATGTGCCATTGGTCAATTTGAACGACATAAGGCTGTATAACTCAGACCAAGTAGCAATTTTCCAGCCACAGAGAGTAAGAAACAGTTAGCGCATCTTCCTTCGCAAATTGTGCCCTTGTATGGCGCAATATTTTATATCACTCGGTATATCACGCTTGACGGTTTGCTTCAAAGTATTTTCATGCATGCGCACCAATTATGTACCTGGAACTCTTACAACAGCGCGTGAAATGCGGTCTTCACTCTGTGACATTCACTTACTCCCGTGCATTTACTCCCGAAAGGGACTATTTTTTGTGGCAATGCAATTACTCCCCAAAAGGAGTAAAAGTACTCCTTTTTTTTCTTAGAGTGTGTGCGCAGCAAATCCGTACAAACGCCCTGCTGAACTTTCTAAAGGCAGGAGACCCTCATGGTCGGTTGTAGTACAGGAAACTGTAAAACCAGAATTCCCCTTCCCCTACCCCCTTTCATCCCTTCCCCAAGCAACGTGCCACCAACCAATCTAGGCAGGCAGAGCGCTCGAATCCCCCCCCCCCTCTTGTGTATCCGTAACGGCAAGGATCGAAGTGGTACACACCACGCAGGACGGGCTAAATGGGTGTAAGAATAAATGTAACTGTCCACTGTAAGTGTCTACACATACAGTGCGATGCGTTTTCTACGACCACTTGTAACGTACTTAGATTAGGTAAGCTACTCACCGTCACAGTCACACTGCACGTTCCATATACATTCATCGAAGTCGTACACTTACTTCGAAATATTTACCTACATTGTGAACAAGTATTTGACGAAAAAGCTAAGGAGTGCAAGCGCCAGAGGCCTTTTCGTGAATTACTCGTTGACTTTGTCCCTTCGGCGCTTGGAGGCTCTACGTGTTGTGTTTGTCCATAGATGGGGCTGGCCTCGGCTAATTTGCCTATCCGACTTACATTGTGTTTCTACAATTTACATTTTGCTGTGCTGTCTGGGGTTTCTCCTGGGTTTCCCTGAGACGCTTTCAGACATATGTCGGCACAGTTCCCTTAGAAGTCGGACCAGGACGCACATTCCCCCAGGGCGTCAGTCGTGACGTTGCCACCTCTGTGAGGCCGACAACGGCGAGCCCCTTTCGCAAACACCACCACCACCACATTTTGCAAATTGTTTTCTCCTACCTGTAGATATTTATAATTGCCTCCATATCCCTCTGTGTCTTTCAGCCTCTTTCCCAGGAGGTAAGTTTAAAGAGCGTTTTTGAAACCCTGACTGCCCTTGAAAGGTTTCCGACGACACTTCATCACAAAGGTCCGCGTCACAGTTTTAACCACGCCATTATTTTCCCCATTGGTCGGACAATCGGCCTCTCACTTATTTCATTTTTGTCACGCACGCTTTTGAACAGGTCTTGGATTACGTCGCTGTAAAGGATGCGGCTTTAATGTTGCATCTTTTGTTCGACGGATGCTCACATCCCCACGGGTGCATTGTGACACTTTAAAGCCTAGCACAGGCCATTTGCCAATGGCAGGTGCAGCTGACGTTGTAATAACTTTGTTGTTGAACGCGTATCTTCCTATTCTTCTTCCGGAGGACACAAGTGGGTGGGAGGGCATTGTCTAAACTTTGAGGCTTCACTCAAAGCTTGTTGGGAGTTTGGGTAGAATTTGCAGCAGAACAATGTTGAAGCGTAACTCTTTTAAATAACTTCATCGAACGAGTGATGATAATTAGGCAATTATGCTGCTGGGTTCAGCTCACGTTTCACGCATTTTCTTAATTATATCCTGAGCGCTGTTTCATCTTACTTCAGATTAAATATGAATAAACGAGAAAATAACTTGCTCTTTCGATTGACAGAGGAGAGGCTCATCACACGAAGACGTCGAATGAAAGCAAGCACCATCTGTGGACCACTGCAAGCTTGATGCACTGTAGATTGTGATATCGTAGTTCGTAAGTATATGCTATGCCGACGTGGTACAACTATCACACCACACCACCACACGGTGTTATGTACACAGGTGCTTATGTATTACACATTAACATTACCGGTGTTTACCTGAAAGGGGCGCTAAAAAACAAATTCACTTCAACTTACGTTACACGTTGTGTTATTTTCGTACTTGTTATCATAATTCAAAACTTTGATTCCCTTACGAAGCTAAATTCAAAATTATACCGGTCTCTTTCTTGCTTCGGCGCTAAGCAGTGAACGCCGTTTCAGCTCATGCATCGGTGTATTTAGTCCATGCTGTGCGTGCACGCGCATGCCACGCCATGGAGCAGTCCGGGTGAAAAACATAGTGCGCGTTGCGAAGCGGACTGACGTCGATTTCCGAAAGACGTGAAGATGAACCTTGTCAGTGGAACATTGGCGAGAACTGTTCTGGACTACAATTCAGTGAATCGGTATTGAAAAATGCAACAATGCGCATCATGCCGCGCATACAGAACACTACGATCGGACCCGTTCCAAATCCACACGCCCACGATAGGTATATGTGCGCGCTTCTCCCGCTGTCTGATTGGATGCCTCCAATTTTTTTTGCCCCCTGGGGATCGCATTCGTTGCCGCCAAAAGACGGCTCTGTTTTCATTGTGTTTTTCTTCAAACCGGTAGCGTTGTGTGAACTAATTTTGTTTGAATTGGGTGCTCATTCAAACACAGACTTTCATTTGAGAGCAAATTGTTTCTGTATTTTAGTGCCCGTTTAACGTGTTAAAAATTATATTGAAAAATCTACCTGACCGAGGATAATTAGGTCCACGGTATCTACCTTCAGCGAACTTTTACCACAACTTACGGCCCCTTTGATCAATACTTTGTCGCAAAAGGTTCAGTTTCGAGAATTGAACTTTGAAATTCGTCAAGAGCCGGCACAGGACGCATACTACCCCCTTGTCTCTCACTCCTTCCTCCTACCCTCTCTCCATCTGTCCACGTGTGTACGGCGCTCATTGCCGCAGTTGCTCGGCGGCGCTAACAAGGAGCCGAAACATATCGCCAAGTGAACGCAATGTTTTCTTTTTTCTTTTTTTTTTCTACAGGAACAGAATGCGCTTGTCGGATTAACCCTATATGCCATTACAGAATACATTCCCTGCTACAACAAACAAGAAAAAAGGAAACAGCGTAGCTTCGAGACGAGCAAATTGTCGGCCGCCCTTAGTTCTCCGTCAAGCGAGAAGGGACAAAAAGAAAGTGACCCGCTTATTCCTGTTTCGTTCTCACTGCATCAGGTAACAGGCGTATACTTTTCCTGCCGTTATTAGAAGCACGGAAAGGAAACTGGAGGGCATTATCCATGTCGTTTTCTTTCGTCGCTTTCTAATTAACTTGACGGAGAACCGATGACGGCCAACAGTTTGCGCATCTCGAAAGGCCGGTTTAAGCATTTTTTTACAGCGACAGCTGTATATGAGGAGGCGAGTCCCCTTTACTTGCGGGAGAGCTGCCGTGCGGATGCCCGCGACGACGTTGAAGGGCGCCCTCGACCGCGCCGCGAGGGCAGAACTCCCTCACGCGGAACCAGTCGAGGGCATTCACGTTTCATAACGAGAACGCGGCTGGAGAAAGGGGGGAACGGAGATGCGGAGCCGGCTCCGCGACCTACCTTCCGCGCGGCGGCGCGGTTCCGATTTTCTTCTACCGGAAGCGTGGATAGCGTGCGTGCGCCGTGTGTCCCAGATATCTCGACGCGGTGTGTAAGGATTCCTAAACGTCTGAACAGGGTTCGAGTTGCAGTGCCTTTGTAAGAGGTAATCTTGAAATATTGACATAATATATGTTAAGAACTCTCAAGCATAGAGAAAGAATCGTGTTAAAGTCTGCCCAGGATGCGTAGCGACACAGCTGTCGCTGTATTTGAGCTGCGAGTACCAACAACAACAACAACAAATAAGTTATGATGATGTAGAGGGATGTTTCGCCAGTACCAAAGGTTGCACAGCGACTCGGAATCTCCCAGCTATTACCGTTGTAGGACGGAATGTATTTTGTAACAGAATGTTTAAATCCAAAATACGCTTTCTGTTTCTGGCAAGAACACGTTACGTTCACATGGCGTTCATGGCACATTCAGTCTCATGCGACAAAAGTTGATCAAGGGGGTCGCATGTGGTGACGAAAGTTCGCCGAAGGTAAATACTGCTGAACGCAAAATTTTTGGAGGCATACATTTTTAATACAATTGTTTAACACGTTACGTCAAACACCCTGTATATTCCCATGTACAGCACATAAAATAGTGAGTATTGAGTAGTGAGTGAGTGAAGAGAAGTAGTTAGTATAACGTGCGCTGTCGCCTTTGCGTACGTAAGGAATAGCGTGATGGTTCTGAGCAATGCGCAAAGCTCACTGCTTGTGTCTTGCTCGTGCGCGGAAATAACAACGCTATCGCTTTCGGACGCAAAGGCGACAGTGTACGATATACTAAAACTCACTAATATCTCCTATACGTATAGATTCCTTGACATGATATGTAGGAACACTTAAATAGTTAAAGGGCGAGAACTGAAAATGGCTGTGACACTTCGCCACAAGTTACGCCGCATAAATGTAAAAGATAGTTACATGCATCGTCAACGTACATCTACAAGTTTTATAGTAAAAAAAGGGGGGGGGCATAGCCTCCTTCGCTCAAGGGAGTGAATGCAAAGTCTGGATGACATAATGCCATACGAATAACATACCTACGAGAGTAAAATCTATCGTACACCAATCTAACAAACTTTCTTTGAACGCGTTCCATGCTCGATGATACCGTTGATGAAACTGAATTCTAGACAACAGATGCGGATTCTAGTTTGCTTCGGGCTAGGTAGAAATGAAGTTTCACTATACAAAGAATATTTGAAAAAAGTTTTCTAGACACACGATACACCATTCCAAGTGAGCGCATGGCAGCGCAACAGATCACCTGTATGTGATAACGAAAAGTCAACTGAAAATCAAAATTCACGCCCAAATCCCGTACAATTACAACCCTTGAGATAATTTCACCAGTAAGGACATAATCACGCTCTACACACTGACGCCTCCTTGAAAAAATAATCATTTGAGTTTTCTTTGGGTCAAGCTCCAGACCATTTACAACGCACCAGTTTAAGCACAGAGCAAGCATCATTTTGTAAACGCGCACGGTCATAAACATTTTCGATAGGAACGAAGATTTTCATATCATCTGCAAACAAAAGTGTATTGGAGTGTTTAACTGAGGCAACTATATCATTGACGAACAGTACGGACAGTATATGAACGGTATCTACAGTTTATACAGTTTTATTGACTTGTCAGTAAACAGCGCGATGGCCTTCTAGATATGTGACGTGCTTACGAGAAGCACTATAGGAAGACCAGAGTCATTTCGTATATCATTTAGTGCAGAATTGTGTTATTCAGCCTTGCGCTGTACCCATTCTCAGCGTGTCATACGGGAACGGATGCAGCGATAAAGCGCGTGGATGGGAACGGATGGGTAGCGTGTCATACGTTCAGTCGCAGTCAGGGGGGGGGGGGGGGGTGTAGACATTGCTTCCAGCACCGTGTGTCGATGATTTACGGAGAACGTTAAAGAACCTCAGGTTTTTCGAAGTTAACCGCACTCCTA
This sequence comes from Ornithodoros turicata, assembly GCF_037126465.1. Taxonomy (NCBI): domain Eukaryota; kingdom Metazoa; phylum Arthropoda; class Arachnida; order Ixodida; family Argasidae; genus Ornithodoros; species Ornithodoros turicata. Next base: position 16,149,410 of record NC_088205.1, on the reverse strand, counting down.
CCCTGCAGCACGCGCAACATGGAGCCACACTCGGGCGGACTCTGGGCGGACTCGCCTTATGTGTCAATCTGCTCACAATTATTATTGTCATTCCCCCTGCAACAGTTAAATTTTCTCGTACATTGAATTTACTACCACAGCCGCCTTGTTCTGCGTAGAAAAGCCGTGCTTGCCAGCACTGCCACGTGCTGTCCGCAGAGAACATCCAGTCATGTCCACCAGACAAACTCCTCCAATCGCGAGGTTTTTTTTCCCTCCTCCTCCTCATTCTCTTCCAGCCATCGAACTCGATATCTCGCATGCGTGTCACGAAACTTTTAAAGAACTTTCTCACAAAGTTCCTTGCCTCGTTTTTCTCAAACTGTGCAGCTCCTAGTGTCGGCTGTTTAAAACGGCGTACAGCGTGCGCACACAAATCGCGATCGAGTAGAAAAACAACAGAATCCAACATACCCGAATCTTAGCGAACGACTGTATCGCGACGTGGTGCGTGGCCCGACCGCTAGGAGGCTCATGGCTTCATTAGCAGGGCCGCCTAGCAGGGCCAGACGTGTTTCTCATACTGTTTAGTTTTGAGCCGCAGCGGGGGAATGCAAATAACGAGGGAGGGGGGGGGGAGAGACTCCCTTTTTCCTCTCCTGCTCTCTTCCTAGCATTGACTGTTCTGGGCCCGTTTCAGATGAAACATGATACATTATTTATCCAGGCCGAAAAAGTTGATTACGAAGTGGCCAACATTTGCCGAAATGGCGCCTTTTAATTAGGCGAGTACACTATCTGGATTTTCATCGTTTGGAACCTTCGATAGAGGGTGATGGAAACAACTTTAAACTACGAGGCTTCCCAAAGTAAAGCACTGCATTTCAAGTGAATAGTTGGCTAGGTGAAAAAGTCTAGGAGTTACACCACATATTGGAGGGTGTGTTGTGATGGTTTGCCTCCAAGCCCAAATGGTTGTGACCTTCTCCACTTCAGCTACACGCGAACACTCGGAAAGTGATCTCCATTGGTCGAACTTTCGTCCTGCTTTGGTTTCATACTTATTTTTTCTTACTTATTCTAGAGCAGGAGCCATTGGTGCAGCGAGTCCGACCTTGTCACCACTCACGTCCCCAGTTTCCTTATCATAGTCGTCATCAGCATTAGCATCATCCGTTTCGCTTCGTACCACGTTTTGGTCGTACCGCCGTTCCGTTAATACATGGTGAATTAGATGTCTATCATAGTTAATAGTGACTCCAAGGTCACGTGAAAACCTGGAAAATGACAAGACCGAACCACGTCGTATGTTTTGTCGTCTGAGGCTTTCCGATCCGATTTGAGGTCCCACTTTCCGGCACGCTTTCCTGACTGTCTGCACAGTTCCCCTTGAAGTCGGCCCAGGGCGCATACTACACCTCCTGTATCCCAGTCATTCTCACTGTACCCTCTCCAGATATCTGGCCACGACTGTACGCTCCTCATGGGTTACATTTCCCTCTTGAAAAAAGAAAAGAAAAAGAATTGACATGTCCACCTGTCAACATTTATCTCCTCCTTTCCACAATATAGCTGTCAGTACTAAGGCCAGCTGCATGGCCGAGTGGGCTAAGGCGTCCCTCGTGCTGGAGACTGGGTGTCGCTGGGTTCGTATCCTACCACCGGCCCTGCTGTCTGAGGTTTTCCCTGGGTTTTCCGAAGGTTTTCCAGACGAATGTCGGCACTGTTCCCCCTGAAGTCGGCCCAGGACGCATACTAACTACCCTGTCCCCCACTCTTTCCTGCTGCCCTCTCTCCATCTGTCCACATCTCTACGCCGCTCATAGACACAGTTGCTTCGCGGTGCTAACACGGAATAAAAAAAAAGGTACTAAGACAGCTCAGCACTACTTCTAGCAAAGTGTTCCAGAGCCTTCAAGCGTAAGCTAAAGCGCTCTGTTTTACGTCTATCCCTGCCTCGCAGAGAGACGTAGTGTATTAAAGTTTCAGATTGCACTTCCTCAATATTAACGCCATGACCTCTACTGCTTTCGAAACGCATTATTACACCACGAGGCCCACCATGGAACTCACCGTTTCCTGCCGCACTTGTTTCGAATGGCACAAACCCGCCCGCGCGTGCCGTAGATTTCTTATTTTCCTGGACTCGAGGGGGAATGCTCATATATCATTGTTTCGAGGGAAGGCATTTTCGGACGCTAGAAAGCGTGGTTGCTAAGGAATTTTCAGGGGTAGAGGAATTTTTCAAGTGCGCCGTTTTCGGCAAGGTATGCGAAGTTGTGTTCTCGCCAGTGATTTTCTTCTTTCTTCGGAGGGGCAACCAATTGCGAAAGGAAATTGAATAAGGGAGGGCGACGGAGTGCGTCAAGTAGAACAGCCATGGTAGTGGAGAGCAGAGCAATTTCGGTTTACTTGGATCTAGGATATGTGCTGGTAGAGCTCCGGTCAACCTTAAGAATAACACTGGAAAAAATTCGGTCTCGTTTCCGAGCGCGATAACAGCCACCCTTGGGGCACTGGGGGAATGTTAAGTAAATAAAATCCTTGGGTTAAACTAACAGAATAATTTTGTTCAATTAACATTTCCCCATGGCCTCAACCGTGGCTATAAGAGGCGTGAATAGATGGAGAGGGAGAGCAGGAAGGAGTGGGGGACACGGGATTAGTATGCATCCTGGGCAGACATTCGTCTGGAAAGCCTGTCGGAAAACCCAGGGAAAACCTCCGACAGCACAGCCGGTGCCGGGATTTGAACCCATGTCACCTTTCAGTCTCGGCGTGGAAAGCGATCACCCCAGCCACTATGCCACGCGAGCTGGTGGTATATTTTTAAGTAGCACGATATAATTACTTACACTAGTGGTTCCCAAACTGTCGCTCGCGACACGTTTCGAGGAGAATCGCGAAGCCACCCGCAAAAAAAAAAAAAAAAAAAAAAAGAAGAACCCACACCCGCAAATCTATGTCGTGAGGTCCACTCACTTCCACTAAGGGCCACAGCGTCTGCGTCTGTCGCGGCATACACGGACGGGAAGTTCACGGTGCACTGAACAGTGGCGTCTTCTCGAATTATAGCGGACGCCAAAAACCCAAGACAACCGTTTCGAGCGCATTGTCGGTGAGCGAAGCATGTCTTTTCTCAGGATTAAGCGTTAGTTTGTGCTTGTGGTTTCGGAGTTTTGCGTGCGTCCAGCTGTTTAATAATGGAACGATTTCTTCCCGCGGTCGAACGAAAGTAATATTTGGAGTCCGAAGGCACAAGCGGAGCGTCAGAGACGGCGCTCCTGCCGTTGTGCGAGGCTTTTCGGCCCACAGAACTCGCTCCGAATGTAGCTCCAATAGAATACCAGTTTATCGTTTTGGCTGACGTTCATGCGCTGGTATCGGAAGACGCCCGGCAACGCGACGAGGGAAACTGGAGAGAGGGGGATCGTCTGTATGGGCCGTTTATGGGCCGTTGCGTTACGAAGTTTGCGAACTACTGACTTACACTGTACACGGTTACGTTTAGTAACACGCATTAAAATAGTCAATATATGCAATAATCATGTAAATGTAAATATACAAAGAAGAATATTGAGCTGCGACATACAAACCGGGTACATAAAACCAAGCCACAATTTAAAAAGCCAGAAAAGATGGTAGGAAACTGGAGAAACACTTCGCTCAGTACTATGGCGCTCGTAACAGCACTTTAAACGACTTCTTACCAAAGTTTCTCCACAGCACACGCAAAGAGGGGGGAAAAGCACCAGATGAGATGTATTCAGAGTAGCAATAACCGCGGAATGTCACAGGATATGCTAGGAAGAAACCTTGTAACTCGTAGCGTTTAAAACGCGGCCGTAAAAACCGTAATCTCTCTGACCGTTTTCTCAATCACCGACCTCATAGCTCGGACCTGATTTGTCAAATTAATCGTAGGAGGAAGTCGCCAGCATCCTCCCTAAAACCACATCCGGCCGGAATTTTAGCGGCTCCAACTGCCGATAAAACGCGGCCGTAAATTATGGAGCGCCGCCCCGTCGACAAGCAAATATACCGCCAGCGCGACGCAGCCGCATCTCGCACTGGCGAAGAAAAAGTGTGATGGATGTAGTATTGGCTGCTCTAATAGTGGCTGTCTCGTCCAGAATAAATCTGTTTCTAATGACCGTGCGCAGGGGGGCCCTATCTGTCAGTTGAGCTACGGTTACCTAAAGGTGACGTTTGTAAGAGGCGTTCTCGATTTAGATTCCGTCTTTCACATGTCAAAAGTGGGCCTTCCCTGACGGATGTTCCAAATTTTTTTAAATGTTGCGATGTGTAACCTTAAAAAAAAGTCTATGATGTGGTGATTGATTAGTTGGCATACCTTGATAACGATGTTTTCAATAGTATGTAATTTGTCGCCTTATTTCTCTATCTTTTATCACTGCTCCGTTCCTACTCATAAAAAAAATGTAGGAAGGACGAAGGTAGGAAGGACGAACACAATAATTCTTGTTTACACTTTTCAGCGTGTAAAAGTGGATATTTTTCAGACAAATACATTTGTTTCATCACATATGAAAGCTGTAATAACGGTTCCGGTGCTTCATGTAAGATACTCCATTTAGAAGTGTGTTTCATAAACGTCTTTCTATATGGTGTGAAACCTACACCAAAAAGGTATGTTTCGTATGACAAGACTTTCCCACACCAAAAGGTGTAAAAGCATTTACTGTGTGCGTTGTTTATTGGCGGCTTCTTAAAGAAAATGGCCCGTTTCTTTCTTCGTGCTAAAAAGACTTGAGATCGTAATGGTATACCGCATATCGAATCTTTATTGAAAGCTACTTCCCTTTATAATGCGTGCCTAAGATGAATGGTTCTCCGAAGGCGTAGCTACGCCGTTTCTTCTTATAATAATGGTGTTGGAGTGCCGTTCATTTCCTTTGCAGCGTTCCAATCTAAATCGTCCAACGTAGCAGACCCCTTTTTCCACCGATGATTAGAAAGAAACGAAAATGTGACGAAGGCGTGTGGTCCTTTCGCGTTAATATCACTATTAGAGATTTCTGATACCAGCCTTGATGGATCAGTTGCCAACAGTGGCGTAGCCACGGGGGGGGGGCTAGGGGGGGGCTCGAGCCCCCCCTACCTGCCACGGAGCGACCCACACAAATCGTGCAAATCCGAGAACATAATATATGTGGTGGTGGTGGGGGGGGGGGGGGAGGACCAGTATGACGATCGCGATAGTTCTTGTAGTTCATGGCGTCTATCTAAGAAGCACTCTTGAATGGTTTTCAAAGTATGAGCTTTTCAAAATACTTCCAATCTCGTGACACCACCGTCATTGGTCATGACAGCCTATACATGTAATCGTACTGTGAACGTCTAAATCAACTATTTTCGTTCCTTTTTGTAATCCTCAGTTTGCAGTGTGCACAAGTATGTGTGTGTTGTCGATACAGGATCTGCGGGGGGGGGGGCAAGTTTTCGTATCGAGCCCCCCCTACCTTGGAGGTCTGGCTACGCCACTGGTTGCCAACCTGTCCGCGTTCTGATTTCAGGGATGGGGCTCCGAACCCGACTTAGGATGGCGGGAGCTTTGTGACATTGTTCAAGATGCTCAAACACGTCGTCTTCCACGAGGGACGTTAAATACGATGTCTATTGTTGAGGTTTTGCCGAGTGTGAGAGTCTACTGAAATGAACCTAACCAACCCAACCCAACCCAAACCCAACCTAACACAACCCTCAGGTAGTCAAGATTAATGCAGGGACTGACATATGATGTCGCCCACGATCATAGTTGTCTCACGACAAGCAGTCAAATTGTTGTGGTTGTATAGTCTATTGACCATAGTGAAGCACAAGCAGCCAAGGACAGGACGAGACATTCGCCAAAACAACATGAACGACATTCGAAATAAATACGTGCCCCGTGGAAAAACCGTGGTGTATAGCATTTCGGTAACGTGCTGTAAGACGTATGTGGGGCAGACCGGCAGGTGCCATAATGCATGATTGAGGGAACACGCTCTTTCTGTTTGAAATACGACGCCCTCAGGAAACTTGGCAATACATTGTAGGGACTGTGGATGCTCCCCGAATTTCCACGGCACAGAGTTCGAGGCTGCGTTTAAACAACAGGTAGTTAGAGAAATTCAACATGCATATCTCATTAAAGAACTCGGGACGGATGCATGTGTAAGCAATCCGTCTTTAGATTTCTTTCCGTCCGAGATACGCTATCTAAAAGGGGACGCACGGGCACACTCTGGGTGATACAACGGCTGTGAAATGAAATGAGAAGAGGGGGAAGATATAACCCTTTTTTTTTTCTTGTCTGTGATTCTAATGGTTAAATTGGCATTTGTTCAGCAACGTGTGTGTATATATTCCAGAGTCTGTTAATAAATCTATCATTTCAGAGTTAGCTGCTTTGTTGTATCTGTCTCGTCCTGTCCATGGCTGCTTGTGCTTCTCTATGGCTATCAGATACCAACTACCCCATTTCAACACAGTAGTATAGTCCGTTAGTCATAGTTTCACCAGTCGTTAATCACAGTCATAGTTCTTGTTATTTGTTCTCGCTCATTTATTGTCTGTGGTTGTGTTTCTTTATTCTTTTTTTTTTTTTGGCTGTTGACTACAACGAGGCTCGTGACCGTACGGGCCTGTTGTGTACTTGGTTTTGTTGTTTTGAAATATATATTATTATAATTATATATTATCATAATTTATCGACATAAAAGCCCGAACTGTTATTAGATAGATATGCGAACATGTTACAAATATCAGATTAGAAGACATGAAAACCATTCCTAATGTCGGCAACGTAACCGCTGTTTACTCATTCGGTTGCAGGAGTCGTTGATCTCAACAGAGCCCTGTTCCTATACAACCGTTCCTGTCTCTACGACTACCCGACTACCCACTACCGACCCATTTCGCTGCTATCCAGTTGCTCCAAAATTTTCGAGCATATATTGTACTGTCACATGGCAAAGTTTTTGGATGAGCATTCTGTGCTTAGCAAATGTCAGTATGGATTCCGCAAAAGATCCTCAACTACACATCAATTAATAGAATTTGCACGATCTAGCTACGTCCATTGATAATTCAAGGCAGTCTGATGTTATCTTTCTTGACCTCCAAAAGGCATTCGACAGTGTGTCGCATTCTAAACTGCTTTGGAAACTCAGCTTTCAATTTAAAAACGAAAGCTCATCAACTGCCTTGCGTCCTATCTGACGGGGAGGCTCCCCAGTTCGTTTCTTACAATAATACATCTTCCGCGTCACTCAGTGTAGTTTCCGGAGTTCCCCAAGGGTCGGTGCTCGGTCCGCTGTTTTCTTTTATATATAAACGATATTGCAGAGCACGTAGATGCTAACATTAAACTTTTCGCAGACGATTGTGTGCTTTATAAGGTGGTTAATACGGTTGAGGATCAAGTAACCCTTCAGCGTTCCCTTGATTTTGTAGTCCATTGGTGCGAAACTTGGCAAATGGGTATTAATGCGCAGAAGAGTGTTTACATGACTGTGTCTAGAAAGAAGACCAGTGCCGTGCAGTGCCAATACAACTACAACAACAACATAGATGAATGGATGATGATGATGTGGGATGTTTCGCTGCGTTGAGTGCAGGACCCTACCCCATTCCAAAAAGGTTCACATGAAAGGATGACGAGGGAAGGAAATCCCTACAGTTCGTGAAGGAGGCCGGTGGCCCTCAGAAAGGAAAGAAGAGCGCCAAGTGCACGGCACTGGTGTCCAGGGTTACTCCATGGGCCGAGAACTTTGCAGATGTTGAATGGCCTCTGATCCAGCATTTCAAGTTCAGATTTAAAGGCCCGTCGCTCGCGTACGTACTGGCTACAGTCTTCGAGAATGTGTCGGATTGTTGCCGGTAAACCACAAGTTGTACACAGCACCGTGGTGCTGTGGCCCAGCCTATACCGGAGTGCAGGGGTGAATGCGACGCTAAGTCGTAAACGACGCACTAGAGACGTAAAGAGGCGAGGGAAACCGCTTGGCATGTCAAATGAAAGCGTTGGGTCAACAGTGCCAATACGAAGTGAAGAGTGTTCCTTTAAAGCAAGTACATGCACACAAAGATCTCGGCTTGACGTTCACCAGCGACTTGACATGGAGCCAGCACCTTAAAGAAGTTATCTCCAAGGCTAGTAGCAGGTTATACTTGCTACGGCGAACTCTAGCGGAGGCTGACTCCCAGACAAAACTAACTGCCTACAAATCTCTTGTCCGCTCTATCACTGACTACGGCTCTGTAATATGGTTTCCCGAGGCTATTACAAAAGTAAGAGAAAATGGGATGGTACAGAGGAAGGCTATTCGCTTTGTGTATAACCGTTATTCTCGTTTAGACTCACCAACGCAGATGTTGGAGTCAGCCAATCTACTTTCCTTGCGTTCTAGGAATAAAATTCAGCGTCTAAAACTCCTATGGAGTATCTATAAGGATCTGACCGGTATTGCGAAAGACGGATACTTGCGCTTACAGCAGTATGGAAGCCGACGGGGGAAACACAGCCAGCACCTAACGCCATACAAATTTCGAACTAATTGTCTACGGGACTCCTTTTTCCCGGCGGCCATCAGGGACTGGAACAGCCTTCCCCAGGCGGTGGTTGACTGTGACACACTGTCTTTATTTGAGGACGGCATCTCAAAATATTACAGAGCGTTATAGGTTTTCTCTTATTGTAAGTGTCCTCTTTAATTTGTGTGATTATCTGTCCATTGCATGGCTTCTGTATTCGCGCTTGTACTGTCCCTCCTTCTACGGCATTCATGCCAGAAGTATTACAAATAAATAAATAGATAAATCTCCTGCTATTCGTAAACCGCAACGTAGCGTGCATCGAACCTATTTCATCTGTTGGACATCGCTCATCTGGTAGCGTGCCTCTCAGGAAAGGAAGTGCTTTCCGTTGCATAATTCGCAATAACCGTCGTTGCTTATCTCAGCCACTGCCACGAGCGAGGTAAGATAAAGCAGCCTCTAGCGGAACGTGTCTTCGACTGCATCACAAATGTGTTCTTGATATTGCCGTACATGACGTACTGTCGTCATCCTTTCTCACCACTCTGCCGTATCATTGACCTGACTTCAATAGCCGGCGTTCACGCGGGGCAACTTTTCCCAGCAACTCGAACCAACGTCTTATGAGCAGTTTCGAGTCCGCGTCCACATGTAGCAACTCGGTTTGAAAAAAAATGTCGCAACTCGGTAGCTCCTCCCACAAGCAACCTTACGGCGACCGGTGAATGTGGGTTCGAATCCAACTGGTGGAGTCTTTTTCTTTAGCTGCTGTTTGTCAAATTATAGTCACTTCTTTTGCACGAAGAGATAATTATTACCCTCAAAAATGGCAACTGACATGTTTTTGTGACGTTAATAAAAAAAAAAAAGGTATTTCTCAGCTGCCCCTGCAGGATTTGAACCCGTGAATCCACGAACGAAATACACCACGCCATGAAAGATGGAAATCACTGAAAAGGTTAACCAGCTGTAGGACTCGAACCCACATCTTCTGGATTGCCGGATCTTCTGGATTGATTGTCTTTGTCCCTTCTATGTTGTTCCAGCCTCAGAACATCAGTTCTTTCATGTTCATCAGTTGCCGCCTGCGTCGATCCCGTCGTATGAATGTGTGTGTGAGTGAGCAAAAATGTAAGAGTGAAAGGAGGATGGGTGAGAGAGAGTGGCTGGTTTGTCCCTTCAGATGGGCGCACCCTGGAAGTCGCTGAGAAGGCGTGTTAGCATAGCTCAATTGGTAGAGCCCTGGACCGGCAATCCAGAAGATATGTGTTTGAATCCTACACCTGGCTATCCTTTTCAGTGATTTTCATCTTTCATCGTTAATTTCTTAGGCAAATTGAGGCTTTGTATGTATTTGTCCCTTCTATGTTGTTCCAGCCTTAGAACATCAGTTCTTTCATGCCCACCACGCCATCGGGAGTCACGTGGCAGTGCTCCTCTCGCTGATTGGCCGGTGCGCGAGCAACTTCTCAAGTTTTCGGTCGGGGAGCTAGTGCTGTGGTGTGCAGCAGATCCTAGTTTGCCAACCCCAGGAGACAGCCGCAGAAAATTGGTCATCAATGAGATTGCTCTTATGCAGCACCCTGGGATCCGGGACATCCTGGAAAATCATCGACTTGATCTCCCACAGGAAGGACTTTCCTGCAGTACACAAACTCTGCTCTTCAGATTGCGAACAAGAAGCGCTTTCACTAAATCACAATTATTGAAGATTGGCTCTCTAGACAACGCAGACTGCATACACTGTCAGCAAATTGAAACTACCGAGCACATCCTACTGCATTGCTGTGCATATGCTGCGGTGCGGGAGGAATACCTTGGCCATCGCAGGAACTGTACGGTGGGTGATGTCCACATCCCAAAGGCTCTTTCACGGAAGGACACTCCAAAATTCGCAGCCTCGTCTACTTTATCCAGGGATCTGGCCTCGCTCAAAGGCTGTAAGTCCTGGTCGGACTTCTCGGCAACTCTGCAGTAACAGCCCTAAATCTTAAATTTCGGCCGTCATCATTCCTTCATCTGTTATCACACCATCCCAACTCATCCTGGCTACAGTCGTGACGCAGCCCACATACGTGAGGCCAATAACGGCAAGCCGGTTCTTCGTCACCACCAACACCACCACCACCACCATCACCTTTCCGGTCGGGTAGCGATTACGAGCAACTCAAGTTGCTGGAGGTTGCCGGTGTCGGCCGACAGTGAGCAACTCCAAAGTTGCTCATGGTTGCTGGAAAAAGTTGCCCCGTGTGAACGCTGCCATAGGTTCCCAACTGCGATGCCACGAGTGAAGCAATATTGTACTCGCCGAGGGATGCTGGGTACCGGCATGGTATTCCGCAGTCTTGGGTAAGTTACTTCTAGAAAGTAACTCAGTTGCAGTTATAGTTACTTTCTTGATTAAGTAACTAAGTTACAGTTATAGTTACTTTCTTGGTCAAGTAATTAGTACAGTTACAGTGACTGTAAGAAAGTAACTTAGTTACATTACAGTTACCTTTTATAAAAATGACCATGAGAGGGTGATACAACAGTTAAAAACATACATTCATTTACATTTACTTAAACGCGATAAAAGTATTATTGCACTTGACCAGAAGCTGTATAAGTCAATATGTGGCGCTCCCACAGGGAAAAATACCACGTGTGTACGTACGTAAAAAAGGATCGACGTTTATTCGAGTAACTAGTTACATTTTGCGGTTACATTCACAGAAATTGTAACTAGTTACAGTTGAAAGCTACTTTTCTGGAAATGTAACTAGTTACTGTAACTAGTTAACCCCAAACGTAACTAGTTACAGTTACAAGTTAAAAGTAACTTAGTTACTACCCAAGACTGGTATTCCGAGCCTCATCCGGCACAAGAAACAAAAGTACAAGTTACCTTGGATCTCCCTAGAGGAAGCCGACGTGTAGGCATTTTGTTGTTTCTCGTGTACCATTTAAGTGATATCCTTTCGCACAGATACTGAGCACAAAGAAGGTCGTCACTCCAGGCTCTGACACCGGGAACGTCCCAGTATCGTTCTCATTCGTATCTTCAACATCATTCGTACCCGAGAAGGTTCCAAACTTTTATTGATAGCACAGACCGTGAACGTAAACTCCCAGCCGTGCGACTGTCTCTGATCGAAGTGCGTTATCTTATCCCCTACACCCCGAGCACCTCGACCTGCATTTTCCCTACCGTTCTCTGTGAACTTACACACGGCACACAACTCCTTCGAACAACGCCGGAGGCACCGAAAATTAGTAACAGTACCACGTCCCTCCCATCGTCTCTTCGGTCAATCGGCTACTCAGCTGTTTCCATCAGAAAATAAAGAACCCTTTTTCTTTTTATTGCTACAAGGAACCGAACAAGCGCGATCAGCCGCCATGAAGCAATGACCGCGCTAACTGCGTCAGTCTAAGGATACGGGCAGAGGAATCGTTTTCCGATAGTAGCCTACGGGAGTTAGGGTTAGCAGCAACGCGCCGGAAGAACGCCGTTGCAGTAAGTAGGAAGGGAAGAGGAATATGGCGGAAACGGAAATACAGCAATCCTTGAAACGTTCCTCGTGATAAACAGCCCTCATCTTGCGGTGCTTGTACGGATCGTTAGTGGCGGTGTTCCAGGCGGTTTGTGTGTGTCTGCCTGCCTCGACTCGTTTTCAGTGAAGCAATTACGAAGGACGTGGTGTTGTAAGGCGAGCGTTTTTGGTAGTTTGGGATATTTTGTTCTTGCTCTTTGGATGCGCCACTCAGAGGAAGAGGCGAAATTTGTTTCTGCGAGGTGTAGAGAGGCTGTAAAACAGGAGAGTAGCTATGCGGGCGCTGTTGGTTGCCGTTATCTGACAGCAAGATGGGTTCCCGTGCTGGCGTGCCCTTTAAAGGAAGGGGTAATGTGTTTCGTGCGTTCGTTAGTGCAGAATGTCTTCCAAGTTAAGCCTCTTTAAGAGTGACCTTCAAGGTCTTTCTACTTGGAAGAGGACTCGACTTAAGAGATAAAATATATAGACGTTAAATCTCCGAGTTTTGTTCGGAATCGCGCAGTTCACTGACTGCTCGGTACATAACCACTGTTGGGGTCTTAGGGATCGAACTCTGAGCCAGCGTTGTTCCAGGGCAAACAAGTGAGTCAAACATGACCAACCATCTGTTCTTGCCCAGTCTGAATGATAGCACTTCATCATCCTCCACCAGGACCGTTTAAGTTTGACTATAAAAAGAAAGAAGAAAAAAGAAAGAAAGCGGAATTCGCCACCTGACGAATTCTGCTACTCCCACAAAGGAAATGAAATGAATGAAAGGAGAAAGAAAACTGTAAAGATGAAAAGGTAAAAACAGACCGTTTGCTTTCGTCAAGCTCACGTGTAATACAGCGACAAAGAAATATAAGCAATAATATACCTAAAGACTATAACAAAAGGAGCGACAAAAGTACTTGCGCTGGACGTAAAAAACTGTTCGGTTCAACACACGCCTCCTTGCGTCAAGCAAATCCTAAGGAATAGAAGAAAAAATACATAAAAAATGCCGAAAGGCGATCATGAGAGATTCGCGAAACCAAAACCCTTTGTACACACTAGGACGGGAGTTGCCTCAGGACCAGACATGTACAAGATACTCAAAAATGTATTTAAGATAATAAATACTGACGTTAGAATGTAATTAAGATAGAGTACAAATACATGGAAATTAAAGTAATTAAGATAGAGTACGAAATACTTAAAAAAGTATTTGAAATACAATTAAGATACTACATATTTATCCTTGAACGCAAAAAGTCACCAGTCACTGGTCAATGTGGCGAGTCGCCGCAATGTGACATGAATCACCTAAAACCCGCGTACTATGCAAGCTGTCCCTGTGTGATAGGAGTCATCTAAACACAAGTCCCAAAAAGATGATAAAGAGATATCATATAACTCCACTAAGTATATGTGACCCAGAACAAATCAAACTTTTAGCAGGTCCCTGCTCGGCGAGGTCAGAATTCGGCGTTACCACGTCAGGGCACACATAATAGAACCCTCACCCGCCCAGGATTAGTACATACGGGGCAAGATCTCTAAATGGAGACTTTCAAGGAGGGCCAATGTCCGGGTCAAGTCCGAGGGATTCAGGGAATTTCCACTGAACAACCAAGATAATGGAAAGACGAGACACAGAAAGCTTGAGAGGGAGATCCAAAATATGTAATTAGAGTATTGAGCAGCAAATACCATAAAATGTATTTTAAATAGAGTACAAATGCACAAAACAAAAAGTATTGAGTAGAGTACCAAAATACCGCAAACTGTATTTAAAATACAGTATTTTAAATACAATACTCCAAATACGTACAAGTCTGCTCAGGACAGAAGCCGCCGATATTTCGAACAGAAACTGTTCTTCTTCTGGGCACCGTCCTCATCATTGGCATGGTATTTAAAGGGTTAGGTGTGACGTGTTTAAAGGTTCATGCGAATTGTGGGTCAACAGCCCGGAGGGAAGAAAGGTTCCGTATGAGTTTTTACGGCCGGAGTGAATGGCTGCTTTGTTAGAGTGTGGAGGGGATTATGTGAACGTAGTGATCTAGGCTAGGTGATCTGGTCTGTAGCCTAGATCACTACGTTCACATAATCCCCTGCACACTCTAACAAAGCAGCCATTCACTCCGGCCGTAGAAACCTGTACGGAACCTTTCTTCCCTCCGGGCTGTTGACCCACAATTCGCATGAACCTTTAAACACGTCACACCTAACCCTTTAAATACCATGCCAATGATGAGGACGGTGCCCAGAAGAAGAACAGTCTCTGTTCGAAATATCGGCGGCTTCTGTCCTGAGGCAACTCCCTTCCTACATCTCTACCGGTTAGCTGGATTTCTACCCATCTTTGTACACACTAGGTTCTTTGTATTTGGAACGGATAGAAAAACACTCGTATGCGCTCGAAGTTCTTCTTACGTATTTCAGTACATGCTTATACTTTATTACGACCTACTTACTTTAAAAGACTACTTCCATCTAGTAAAGTAGACTACTTAAATTTTTGTAACTTCCCTTGATTCGTAAATAAATGTGTGCTTACTGCCAGCACCACTCAAGAGATAAACATGCACATTTATGGAGTAATCTTTCCAAAAATCCGAAAACCTCCTGAACCAACACAACACTTATGACCAGTCTACCCCAACCTCCCACTCATTTCCGAACTTCGAAAAAGTACCGACTAACCCACGTGACCGTTACACGGGCCAATCACCGCGCGGTGGAAGTCTGCTTTTACGTCGCCCTCTATCCTTTCGCCCCGTCCCAAGAAGTAAACTCCGGACAACTGTCCTTCGCCTGTAACGATCTCATCAGGAATGACGCGAACAGATCCCCCGCAGCTTCTGGGCCATCAGATTCCAACCAAAGCGGATCCAATAGCGAAACGTGCACCCCTCCCTCTCACAAGTCAAGAACACGTCTGCTTCTCCGAGCCACACCGACAACCAGAAACGTCTTTCATTTTCTCCTTTCTTTCGCTTTTTCTCTGCTTCTGGTTTGACCATTAGGATAGAACGGGATAAACGAATGGCCAAGAACAGTGTTGCGCAGTTTGTATCGAGAAAAGCTCCTGGAAAGAAAGAACAAAAAATAGCAAAATGAAGAGAAAGAGGGAGATAATTGTGAAGGAAGTGAGCTTCTTAATGGCTCGGTTGAAGTGAAGGTTTTTCGCTGTCTTTCTGTGAGGTCATTTTTTTTTTCTCTCTCTCCATCTCCTCTTCGACGGTGTGTTGTAATCGAACATGATTTTCTCTCTAAAATTCTTAATGATCGCAAAGCAATGCCGTCCTTCCCTCTACAAATTTTCCGCTGTAATTTTTTGCTGTGCCAAATTGTTTCTCCTCGTGTGATTTTCTTTTTCTTTATTTGCTGTTATTAGGAACGAGGGAGTGAGAGAGACAATGAGAGAGAGAGGGAAAAAAAAGAGCAGCGGCGCAATTATGAGTTGGGAACTTAAGCGAAAATGAACGATAGAGTTTACGAGACGCGTACCTCTTACAACCTGTCAGACTAAGTAACGAGCAATGGGACCTCGTTAAAAATGACGTACAAAGTAGCCGCGCATGGGCGATTGGGATATCGAACGATGTATTTATTTTACTTTCTTCATAACCTTGTAAAGCTTGCTCGTAAAACTCGTAACGTTTCTTGCGACGTGATCTTGTTTTGCAGTTTTCTCGCTTGCATAAACTGGTACCGTTTTAGAGTGAACATCCCGTTTATGTTCTTCAGTGCAGTGATGGCCACTAACTACTTCTACAGTAGTTTAACTATAACTACTAACTACTTTGCCACTGAGTAGTTTAACTAGTAGTTCAACTACTTTTCAGGGGAGCAGTTAAAACTACTTCTTTAACTACTGCAATGTAGTTTAACTACATCTATAACTACTTAACGTTGTCCGTCAACACCAATCCCTCGTAGTGTTCTTGGACACCTAAATATGAATCACAACCAATGATAAACTTTGGCTCAAGCCATTGCTACGATCGTTAAATACAAAGCTTGCGGCGGGATTCTTTCTGTGCCTACGCAATAAACTAAGTTGCAGAATTATTTCACAGGCTTCACTAGACAAGCATTAAAAGGGAAGATTTAGTACACATGCACGACACAATTGCTCTGCACCTCCGTTCTCATCATACAAGCAGTTCAAGGTAAAAGTCGGAAGCACAGTCGTGCCGTAAAGCTTGCGGCAAAATCGGAAGTAGTTAGTGCCTTCAGTAACCTAACTACTGTAGTGAACTACTTAAAATAGTAGTTTAACTAGTAGTGGCCACTACATTTCTGCAAGTAGTTGATAACTACTTTTTAACTACAATCAGGTAGTTTAACTAGTAGTTTAACTACATGTAGTTAACTACTGGCCATCACTGCTTCAGTGTTTGACTTTGTAAGGCTTCCAGCGGTCTACTAATGAGGACTTATCAATAAACAGTGAGTAATTATGTGAGCAGTAAGGGCTGTAACAGTGGACAGTAACAAGGGCAGTAACAGTGACCGACAGCTCCACTTGCTTATTTATAGGTTAATTGATTCACATTGCTTCACTTTTTTTATTGATCAATTGCTTCTCTTCCTTTATTTTACTTATTTTATTGGTGGCAGGGTACAAGTTGCTTAGACACGTCGTCTTCCGCGAGGGACGTTAAATACGGGCTGCCGTGTGATGAGCTTTATCGCACGTTAAAGAACCCTCAGGTGGGCAAAAGCAATCCACAGACCGACCGCTGTGGCGTCGCTCATGATCTCAGTTGTCTCGCGACGTAAACCTCCAATTATATAAAAACAGAAAGTTTTACTTATTTTCTTTTTTAAAGGAATCGCGGGCGAACCCTAGTTTCGCTAACATTTGCTCTCGTATGATAAGCACATCCTTCTCCCCTTTCCGGCGGCGTGGCAGAGGGTACATTCCTATCCACTAGGTAGCCCCGCGCTCACGTATAGAACACCTGGATTCGAATCCGACCATCGGCTGTCCTGTTTATTGGATTCTTCTGCTTTCTTTCAAGGCGAATGGCAGCACTGATGCCCTTGAAATCGGATCAGGATGCATAGAAATCCCCTCGTGTGTCACTCCTCCTTGCCGTCCTCTTCACGTCCATAAAGCACTCATAGCAACAGTTGTCTCTCGGTGCTAACACTTTAAATCGCTTACTCATATAGTGTGTTCCGTCTTCGTGATAATGATAAATCGCGGCTTTACGTGGCGAGACAACTATGATTATGAGCGACGCCACGGTGCATGGGTTAATTTTGCCAACCTGAGTGTTCTTAACGCCTGCTGAAATATCTCAAAATATCTTGAACCCACGCAGATTGCCAAGTGAAATAAAAAAATTAAAAAAAAAGCTTCCTCCCATTTGTGTGGCATCTCCTGCCGACCCGCGGTAAATTCTTCTCAAACGCTCGATCTCCGTGCAGCGCGACAACACTCCCTCGAAACAATACACTGCTGCTTGTGCGCGTGCAAGTCACGTGGCCCGACGTTATTAAAACTCACGTGGAACATACCTAGCAAAAAAAAAAGTTGACTTTCGGTAATGGGAATTCTTGGACGTCCGCAATGCATCCGTAGGATGAGCTTCGCGGCGAAGCGGAGCAACGCTTCCCGAACACACAGTCGATCGACGTAAAAGGTTATATGAAAAAAAAAAAAAAATAGAGGCTGGCAAAGGGAACGTTTTCAGCGCCATTTCGCCACGGCTGTTTATGGGTTACGGCATTGATGGATTTCTTCGAGCAGAGCTTCCAACTGCAATAATGGGCCATTATATGCTTCTTCCCCTTCATGCGTAAACACATACACGTACAAAGATAGATATATAAATAGGGAAAAAGGTAAAGTAGGGAGAAAAGGGAAGTGAGAGCGTGTCAGTGAGTTTGAAGGCTGCGGGATATATTGCTTTCTTCTTTCTTTAAGTGTGTAAGGGATGCTAGAAGTGAAGCTTGGGAAGTAGACATGTGCGCTATACTTTTCTCCGTGGTCAAGAATGCGAAGAGATGGTGGTGGTTAAAGGTTTCCTGCATGAGAGTTTTTGATGGAGAGCCTTCGACAAGCGGTTTTAGGCGGGGTTGTGCGGTGGGTTTCTTTGAGTGGAAGCTTTGGTTTTGAGAGGTTGATTTTATTCTGACTGAGCTAGATACGGGTTTAAATAAATATACTCGGTGTGGAGAATGAATGTTGTCAGAAGAGTCTGCGCGTGATTGATGAATAATGGACGTGAGAGTCAGTTTATGATGTGGAAAGCGTGGCCTTATGCAATCGGACGCAAAAACAGAATAGCTGGCGAAGGAACGGGCGATTTAGAGCAGCAAAACAACTAGTTTCAGTTGTTTCTTTGGTTGTTTTTTTTTTCAGCGGTTTTGCCTCGTTTTTTGTGTGTCCGCAGCTCAGACTTTTTTTCATTACGGAGATCGTTGCCTGAAATATTTATAGCTTTCTCTTTTGAGAAAAGTACATAAACCTTTCTTTTTTCCTAGTTCGCTTTGTGGTTACGGTAAAGGCTTTGCCAGCCAGCGGAGTCAGTGCTCTATAGCTTCCATGTCTCTTCTGCACTCAACGTGGAGATTTTGGGTCCTCGGTACATCACTACTAGGCATATGGCGCAAAGACAACACGAAGAGAGAGAATGAATGACGTCGAAGGAATGGCGTCGTGTCGTCCTCATTCTCTCTCTTCGTGTTGTCTTTGCGCCACATGTCTTCTGTACTCGTCTACTGATATTGCTTTGCGAATCTTCATTTCTCTGTCATATACTAACCAAGTAGTTCGGTTTAAATCGATCACAGTGAATGTATCAACGTAATCTCCGGTCGTTTTTTCGAATTCTCATTTATCTCGAAACAATTATATCGTTAACCGACTCCTAATAGGATACCGCATCCTGTTGTTGCTGGCACTTGCCAGGTCACCCTATACACCCTATATACTGAGTCACCGTATACCCTATATACCCTATATACTGAGAGGTGTCGAGGCCGATCCCCGCCACCTTCTGTGCTATCTGAGATTTTTCTTTCATAGTAGCAGTTGCATCGCGGTGCGCTAACGTGGAACAGAAAAATGAAGAAATGGGCTGCGGAAAGATCTTCTAACTACCGGCTTTTTGATTCATCTCAGTGTTGTAACTGATGACGACATGGATGCTCCTCCCGCAATGCATCTTCGAACACGTAACCACTCATGCGAAAATTGCCATAACATTCGAAGACTTTCCTCAACTTTGCTCAACTTTCCTCGCCCAGCACGACTTGCTGCCACGTCGGGAAAGAACTAAGTACATGCACTTCGGTGCGTGCATACACCGATAGCGAAATTTCCGCGATACACGCACGACAACTTCCGACACGCTCCGCGCGCATATCTATTTTTTTTATTTCTTTTGCGAACGTGTTCGGATGATACGGCGACTGTCCCTGCTGTCGCGACTTTGCGTGGTTCCGACGCTTAAGCGACAGGCAGCCACGCATGAAAATATCGAGACGCTGTTTCAACATGGCGAAAAAGAAGCTTCCTCCCTTCGTAAAGGAGGCAAAAAATGAGCAACTTAGCGACTGGATGTGGTGACTTTGATTTGCGAAGCGTTAGTGACTTTCTCTCGGTTCCCGTTTATCATTATTTTGTCGACTGCTCGAAACAGACTTGCAAGAGGAAGAGTTCTGTATCGATTTTCAATTAAGTACACGTCCGATTTATGGCAGCCTGTATTTTATGGGCCGCTTCGAGATGCTCACGCCTTCTTGACAGGGATGCTGGGTAGAATGTGTTTTTAAATATGACTGCTTTCGGAATTGATGCTGTGTCAGCAAGTGCCTGCTTTTGTCATGTTTTTATATGTTCAGAGTGGGAGGGAATAAACTTTCAGTGCTTTGGAGAGTCGACGGCGAAGTTACGAAAGAGGGGCGTCTGCTTGTACTAGTAGTACAGTACACCCTGTTTATAAAGAAATCGCGTTTTTCCGTTATACGAAGCTTTACACTGTCTCGGCCGAAAGGCGTGCGTTTGGAACCGAGTTATTCGAAATGTACTGCAGCCGACTTCGCTTATTGCGAACTGTCAGCTGGAGAAAGTGAGAGTAGAGATAGCTGGAGAAAGTCCGTACAGCATGTACGAGTATACCGCGGTACTTTCTTTCTTTTTTTACACTTGTTAGTTAATTGGAGTAGGTAAGGTACAGTAAGGTAAAGTATGTAAAGGTAAGGTAAAGTAAAGTAAGGGTAAAGTAAGGTAACGTAAGTGTAAGGTGAAGTACGTAAGGTGTGTCAGCTTATTTTGTGTGGCGACATGCTGCACGTGCCTCAGGGTAGGACCACCTGGGGTTATTTTGACATGTGCCAGAAATCTCCGACAGACGGTCCTGGAAGTAAGTTTCACCCATTTTTCACATGGCTACTGTGCTTGGCGGGGTTCGAACCCGCGCCATCTTGACCTCAGCAAGCAATTTAAAAGGCTATTAACGTGCTTATCGTCAAGGTTTGTTTCGTTGCTTGAATGTTTGTTTTAAGTCTCCAGGTGTGTTCCCGCACTCTTCCGCCATTACTGCCACTTTTATTGAATTGCCGCTTATATTGAATTTGTTCTCGGTCACATTGAGCTCGTTATAACGAAGTTTCATTGTATCTACTAAATGCTGATCAGCGTCGAGAGGGAATGAATACGGCATCCTCACATTGATAGTAGTCCCAACGTTATGCTGAAGATCGCAAAGGGGAGGATTCAAATCCTGCCACCCACTGTTCTTTTCAGGTTTCTCTAAGTTATACAATATACTTTTCGGACTCTAACCCTTAAATACGTAATAAAACTACCCTTTCTGAACAATCCGAAAATTTCTGAAAATACCCTTTCTGAACAATGTCCAATAAACGACTGGAATTCAGAAAGTTTACATGGCTACCTTTTTTGAGCCAGGGCTAATAACGGACTCAATAAGCACAAAGCCATCCAATCCCAAAGCAACCCCAAAAACGTGGGTTTAAAAAATCGACCCCTAAGTGGAATCCCGCTCATGAAATCAGTTACACATCGTTTACGCGGGAGAAAAATATGCATTTTCGTCTGAATTTCTCGAATGATAAATTGCAGAGCCTCACAGGCGTTGGAATAGAGAACGCGTGATTTTCATCTCCCTTTGCCTTATCCCCCTTGCATTATTTATAACTCAACAAGGCCGACCCGTTCGAGACGGCAGCTTATGCGTTGGAGCCGCTAGCTTTTCTTTTTTATTTTCCCTTCGTTTTTCTTTTGTGGTGGGTGTCTTGGTTCTGAGGGTACACCTGGCGGCGGGCTCGATCGAATGTGAACACGTGAGAGAACATGTAGCCTTCCTCTCTGACCCGGCCCTACACTTGCGTCTCCTTCCTCGCCTCTTCTCTCTGTTTCCTCCCCCACTTCTCCCTCCCCCTTTCTTCAATGGGTGCAACACGCCTTCACGGCAGGTAGACTTCAGCTATTTTCCGTTCAGCTCCACTCCTCACAACGCCTTCCTCAGTTAACTCTTCCGATAGGCTCCGAACAGTTTTCCCTTTCACACTTTTCAGTTCTTTCGTTTTCTTTTAAGGACGATGGGTTGGGGGCGGAAGGTAACCTGCCTTTTGGAAGTTCCTAAGTTTCTTGTTTCACTGGTTGCTTGTGATGTTCTTCGGCTCAGCATCTCTTTAAATTATAGGTAGTGTCCACCGTTTTTGTGTAAAAAAGAGGATTTCACTCAGTAATTGTTCCTCAGATCGATTTGGTTGGAATTTGATTGAACTAGATTTTTACCGGAAATAAATTGTAGAATACGTTGTCCAGCGGTACCTCCTGCAACTTTCGTGAACCTGATAGGTTCGTCACAGAGACTGCTATTGTTTTGCAACGCTAAAAGTTTGCACAAAATCGGTTCCACGTATGATGCAAATTGAAAGCGGTGGAATTTGTAAGCGACCGCTGCCCGTATGGAGGCGCGCGGCTCAAGACAGCTAACAGAGTGCCCTGAAAGGTTTTATACACACCGGGGCTACGTTTTCCTAGAGAGGGACTCTAGCCCGCTTCCTTCGTGAAACTTGGCTTCGAAGATTTCAAAGCTTCTGAATTAATAACGGCCAGACTAGCCTTATTTCGTGACAGAAACGACGATGTTTTCTTCGGTGCGTGTGCGCTTTTGATAAAAAGTGAAGGGTCGTACGGCCAGACTTGTACACGTTACTCGAAAAAGGTAATTGTTTACCGTCACTATGATTCTGGTGGCAAAAAATAATTTTTTACCGTTACAAATTACTCTGCTAAAATCCTGATAAAGTAACGACTAAAAAGGTAACGCGTTACTTGGATCGTTACTTTCGATAGTAATAAGTCATGTGACTTATTAAAGTTCGTGAGATTACACATACCTGGATCCGCTTAATGAGATTGGAGTTCATCGCCTTTGTACAGGAAAGGAGCTTTTTTGTGTAAACACATTATGCATTTAAACCGCACATTGTTTTCGTCTTTTCTCTACACCACCATGAACATTTTGGAAAAGCTGAAGTTAGGGAGATAACTCAGGAGAGCTAGTCGACATGGCAGTGTCGAAAAGGAAGGACGATCGCAGCTACGCACTCAGTGTTCTGAACTACCTCTCTGTGGATCTCCTTTCAAAGTTCCAATGCGTTGACCCTTGAGTTCTTCACACTAGAAGCGCTCAGCCGTGCTGCTACATTTTAACTTGGAAATTCCAGGTGACTCACTATGTCTGAAGCTTGCAGCAGGTTGCGGTAGGCACTCAAATTGCATGTGCGGAATACTACTACAAGGACCTCCACTCGTGGTAGTGGAAAGCAAAGCAGATAGGAAATGCTGTGATGGAGCCTGTGGCTTGGGGGATATGTTTATTAAGAAAAAAAGAAAGGACAGGTTACCTGTGGCTTGGTTTCGTGTATAAGTATAGCTTAGTCGAAAAGTAATCGATTACTTGTAACCGATTACTCAAAATTGCAATCAGATTGCTTGAAAAATTATATGCTCGTAAAACTAATCGATTCCTCACAAAGTTACTGGAAAAAGCAATTGATTACTAGTAAAGCAATTACACGTAACGCGTTACGTACAAGTCTGGCACTCGTACCGCACATTGTACGTACATTCTTATGTCTGTAAAGCGTGCTTTGACTGCATAGCTACCGTGCCGCGTAAGAAAGCGCACTTTGTGTATTCTGGTTCGGGTTGGTTATTTTAGGCGACAAACAATGATAAAAAAGATATTAGCTACACCGCGCGTAAAATCAACGCGCGGCGTGGCTAAAATCAATCTGTGTTAGTATCCAACATCTTGGATACTAACACAGATAAGTAATGGTTTTCCGGAAGTTTTGCGCCGAGCTGCTTATCTGGAGCTGGGTACTTCAATTGAAAGTAGGACCAGTTGAATTAACACAGAGATAACCCAGATGTTCACTTGATAGAACACTTCTGAACTCCCCCAGAAAACTCAAAAATTCTAACTACTCTCTTCTTCTTTTCTCGGATTGTTTGCATGTTTTATACAGCACAGAGTTTCACAAGCCCGTAGTCATAGAAACATTTACTATTACTGCAAAAAAGGACAGATGATCGCAGAGATCATCGCACCATCGTCTTTTCACCTTAAAACCATTTTCGCACCGTATTCCGGCATATTCCCTCAAACGACCTGTAGTGTCCACTGGGAGCATGCAAGGGGCCGTAGAGAGGATGTGGTGACGATATCAACGGAAGGAGGGGATGAAGTCTTGCGGAAATGGCGCGCCGGTAGACACACGTGTCGCCGGAATCTCGACGGATAAGCCAGACCTGTTTATGCACAATTGATTCGCATGTACTGGCCGCGTGTCTGTCGGGCACTGTTTCGGGTCGCATCTTCACTCCGTTGCCCCAGCCATCGAATGGGAAGCCGTGCAACATTCCGAGTTGGAGCGCCTTGTCGGGTTCTGGTTACGTAATCATTTAGTCGTAAACGCTCTGCAAGTGTCGTCGTGGTAACAGACTGTTTCAGCAGAAACGGAATTAGTCCGCAATAACGGTTGGGAAAACACGATACGCAAGCCGTGCGCATGCTGCAGCGCGCTTGACGTCTCATCGCAGAGGGCATTACGCGTTTTGTTTACTTCATCGTTGTCGTACACTGCCTCAGACCTAACTCTCCGATGCCCCGATTCTTGGATTCGGTTCGATTGCATTGATAACATAACTGGTACCTTTTCGTCGACTGCGTTTCTTTAATTCAAGCCTCCATCCCTCACAACCAGTCTTGCCCCCACGGTCCTGTTTTATTCCTGCTTAAACACGCTGCAAAATTTAATCCAATAGCGTTCTGCAGGCTTGAACGCATTCCCCCCAACCGTAACTACTGCACCCGTCCGCGATACCAATCAAATTAGGGCGTTCGTCCAAGTCTATCCGACTTCCAGTTTGCACTATATATTTTCCCCACTCAAACAAATTAAACGCGGAATGGATAGGGAACATACAGTATGCTTCATTGCCCTGCCGTTACTCACGAGCGGACTGTCACAGTTGAAACGAAAGGCGTATAGTAGACAGAAAACAACGCGGAACTTCTAATTTGATTGCGATCGTGCGATGTGCCTCGGCACGCATTGATGAAGCTATTAATGCCAAACAAGCCCGTCTTTCAGCCCGTTTCGCACAACCGGAGACGAATGGCTGCCATTTCGGAGCTGTTTCTAATCGGTCCAAATGGCTCGTTCCAGCTCGACAATGAAAAGAGCGATCATTGTCACCTCGTTCATTTAGCCTAGTTCCAGAGCGCGTTGCGAAGGCAAACGAGAAAACTACATCCCTACAAATTTGGACGTCGTTTTCGACAATTAAGTGCTAGAACAGTG
This sequence comes from Ornithodoros turicata, assembly GCF_037126465.1. Lineage (NCBI taxonomy): Eukaryota > Metazoa > Arthropoda > Arachnida > Ixodida > Argasidae > Ornithodoros > Ornithodoros turicata. The sequence continues at coordinate 16,124,520 of NC_088205.1, read as the reverse complement.
TCATTCTTCTTCCATTTTCTCTCTTTGCTTCTATTCTCCTACGGAGGGTTAAAATGAGGAAATAGTTGGCAGCATCTCTTCAACGTCTTCTCGCGAGGGCATAAGTTCCGCATGGGGGCGCCGTCCTCGTCGCGTAATAGGTCTTCCAATTTGTGAAAAGCACACTTCAAGTCTTTCTTGTCTCTCATTTTCTTATTTTTTCGTCCTCGTCGTCGCTGTCTCGCAGGCATATCTAGTGAGAGAGTTTTTGAAAGGCTTTATGAGTTCCCTTAAAGTTGTGCGTAAATGAATTATGATACTGGCGTTTCACGTAATTCCTTGGCGTACTGTCAACTTGGCGGCGCCTCAAAAGAGGGCGCTTTGCTGATGAGCGTTAAAGCGAGCATATCTTTTGCGAGAGTCGGCTTCGCTTGGCTTGGTTTGGCTTCCTGCGCCTCGCTGTTCGCGATGAATGGAGGATTGCTTTGGAGACCGTTTTGCGCCACGCAATAATGAAAGGGGGCTTTTCTGAAGGACGAGTCGATATTGCATTGTTTGCGGTTTATTAAGAATAGGGTCTGTCAATAATGGGCCGGGGTGTTTGTTAAATGGGGTTGATTAATGGCGTCTTTGTGTGACCTTAGCTTTCGATTCGGGTGTGGAAGAGGAAAAAAAAACGGCAATTATACTGCTTCGGGGTCGTCGTGAAAGGGTTAGGTGTGGAAGTTTTCATGCGCTTTACTTTGGTGATGTTTACGTGAAGGTACTTTGAAGAGACCACGCACAAAAAAACCGCGACCTACAGGGGACGAGGGTTTTCTGTTGTACCATAACATCATGGAGCGACTACCCGCATTAGTGACATGTTATGTCCTAGAGAACCTAGACTATTGAAATAATCTTTTGCTTTGTTCGTCTTCAAACATTATACTTATCCATGAGAAATTCATGTTCTGAGGCTGGAACACATAGAGAGGACAAATACATACAAAGCCTAACAAATTAATGATGAAAGATTGAAGTCACTGAAAAGGTTAGCCAGCTCTGTGGGTTCAAGTCCTACAGCTGGCTAACCTTTTCAGTGACTTCCATCTTTCATCATTATTCTTGTCGGTCTTGTGTGTATTCTTTCTCCTGTTCCGCTATCTCCAATGTTAGGGAGATATTACTGTCACTACAAACTGAGTGCCGTGGGTACCTTGAGTGGCTTCAATTATGTAAAACTGTAGATAAAATGTTCCCCCTGTATAAGACTAAACTGTAGGAAACACAGCCGAGTCGTTCAGCATTATATGCATCCTTGGGCTACCTATTGTCACGAAGCGAAATGGGCCGGCGAGTCGTCGAATAAACAGCAAACGGTTTATTAAACTACTTGGTAGCAAAAGCACAAGAGTGATAGCTCTCTGAACACAACTGAGTCCAAAGAATGAATGCTCCAGCCTGGAGTGCACAAGCATTTAAGCGTCGCGCCGAAAAGTCTAGAAACAGCACGTGCGTTTGCCAGAGAGCAGGCGATGTGTCTGGAAGCTTCTTGCTTCTTCTTCAGCATGCGCCGGGATGAGATGTACCGTTTCGTGCCTGCCCTGGATGTTTCTCGAACATGATTCGTGGCACTATTCTGAAGCTTGTATCGTGTTCGTCTGCTTATGTGTTCAGTCTCAGAGCAGTTACCTTCCATCCTATTCTTGCTCTTTGTGAAAGGCAATCTATACGATTGATGAGACCAGATGATAACCAGGTTTCTAAAATAGTTCGCATGTTTTCGCGTTTAGCTGCATTTCAATATTCTTTCTTTCTTCTTTGCTTTAATGTTTGCAAGAAGTAAAGAACGGCTAAAAGCAGGAGATTTGATCACATAGTATCCAACAACAATAACAACAACAAATGAAACACGACGTTGACAACGGTAAGGAGGACCTTTGGAAGGAAGAAGAAGCCTGTTCCTAACGGCCGTTCTGTTTCTGCTTCCCTGCTGACTTGTTATTTTTCTTGTTTTCCGTACATTATATTCTGTCCTGAAGCTTTCCTCGGTGGTCCAAAGAGCCTTATAGGACCGCGACGGTGATGTCGGACCCATCGCTTGGCAACGTCCCAGGCGCCGTCCCGCCGCTGCCTGCTCTGCCCACTACGGATCACACTCCTCTTCGGTGCAAGCGGCCCCGTGAAGACCACGACGTCTCTGATGAGGCTTCATCGGACGAAGAAGGCACCCAGGTTGTAGAGCATGAGCTCTCAGACGAAATTGCTGAGATGATCACAGACATTTCCAGGTGGTCGCGTATAAGAAGAATCGTCCCGCAGATATCCCCATCGTTTTCCTGATGTGTCTTTTTAGAAAGTGAATCCTAACCGTATCGTAAGCGATGTTATGACGGCCACACAAGAAAAGATCATTTCACATCGCATCACCAAGGACGGCGACCTTGTTATCACCGTCCCTTCAGAAGGAGCTGCAAATAATCTTCTCCAGCTAAAAAAAGGTTGCAGGCCTAGATGTCCAGACAAGCGTTCCGGAGTCGTATCTCAGAACAATGGGGCGAATCCATAACATACCGAGACTGTACTCTGATAGCGATCTTCTAGAATACCTCAAACCCTACGGAGTGTCTGCGGTTCAGAGGGAAATTGTTTACAGAAGAGGGGTCGACCGATCCTCCACGGCGTACCAGAAATCTAGCGTCATTCTCACCTTCTCTCCGGGCCAGTCTCTGCCCGCTGAGGTGAATTTGGGGTTTACGTCGCATCCCGTAACTGAATATATATCTCCTCCTACTCAGTGTTTCAAGTGCCAGAGGTTTGGGCACTACGCCAAAGACTGTCGTGGCACTCAGAGATGTAAAATATGCGCGGGATCGCACGACTTTAAGGCTTGCACGTCACGACGCGAGCCCAAATGTGCCAACTGCGGGGAAAATCACGTGGCGTCATGTGGGGCATGCAGGATCGCCAGAGCTCCCGCTGCAGCCCATGTCCGTAAGGTTGCACACGGCGGCGGCAATTTAACAAAAGCAGCAGCGGCTTGCCCTAACCGGAGTTACGTTAAGCAACAGTCGGACTGTAATCCTTCCCGTCTTTGTCTCTCGGACACTCTCCTCACCGTGCCCCCCCCCCCCCCCAAGAGAACCAAAATCGCGGCAGCCCAAGACAAAAAAAGTATTTTGCTGAAGTAGTCGTGACCGACACAACTGGTTCCAAACCTTTATCTGGACTTCCAGCTCCAGCAAAAGGTTCCCTGGAAATGTTACGCCCCACGTCTCAGGAAGGACATGCGAGACGAACTGAGAAGCAACCTATACGGGACAGGCAAGGTCGCGACCGTTTCACCACGCTTTTGCCGCTCATCTTGGCCGCATTCCGATCGGTTCTAAGGCTTATCCCAAAAGCTGCTGAGCTGCCTGAGGTACAAGCGTTGCTCATGCTGGAAACCCTTCTGAGTAGCTACCAACAATCGTGTCCTGTATCCACCAATGATGGCATATAGATACTCTGGGTCTTGAGTCTTTCAGTGGAACTGCAACGGTCTATAGAACAAGTTAAGCGACTTTAGAAATTTCGTCTTGAGACACCAGATGCCCCTCCTTGATCTCTGTGAAGCACGTGTGCCCGCCTCTTTCAGACTCTCAAGTTATGTTATCTATCGCTCTGAGAAACATACTAGGTTCAGCAGGGCGATGCTCTGCGTAAGAAAAGACCTCCCAAGTACTCTTTTTTTGTTCATCTTCCGATGACCACTTCGAATATGATGTGTGCAGTGTCCGTCCTCACGGGCAACAGGTCGCTATTGCTTGCGTATACATCGCTCCCTCAGTACGCATCGAAGAACGCAAGTTCGAGTCGTTTTTTCGACTGCTTCCTCAACATTTCATCGTGTGTGGGGACTTCAATGCCCATGGCAACGCGTGGGGAAGCCAACATGAGGATGCGCGGGGTCGCCTCTTACAGCAGTGCCTAGAGACTTCTGGTGCCATTGTTTTGAATGATGGTTCCCCGACTTTTTTTCGCGGGCCGTCGTACTCCAGCTGCTTAGAAGTCACCTTCTGCTCTGCAGCACTTGCCCGAACACTGCACTAGATGCCTGCTTCGGATACCATGGGTAGTGACCACCTGCCAGTGCTCGTATCCCATAGAGGGATACAAGGTCCTCCTAACAAAAGGAGGCTTATAAATTGGCAAGTTTTAAAGTCACGGGCAGAAGAATTGGCCCCGTCGTCCGGAAACCTGTAAGATTTTACACACGCTTTGGGGTCCAGCCTCTCTATGGCATGCAAGCAAGTCTCTGTACCACCAATGCACTCCTTTGTCGATATTGAATTTGAACGCCCCCGAGCAATACGACGTCGAGCAGAGCGACGGTTCCGCAGAACTGGATGTCCTCGAGACTACAATGACGTCTGTAAATTACGATGCCTTATACGCAAACATCTTCAACGCCTTGGTCGAAAGACCTGGAGGGCGTTCTGTTCCTCCCTTTCCCCTTATACGCCGACCTCAAGAATTTGGCAGGTGATCAAGACCCTCAGCTGCCCTGCTGTTGCACAGGAGACGCCCTTCCGAGCATTGGCGCTTCACCAGGACGTACCGGAATTAACTGTTGGCGACGATTTCTGCCGTCTCCTCACTCGCTCATCCTGTGCCTCCTTAGGTGACGCTCACAAGCAGTCTGCCCATGATGCTGTCAAGGTAGTGGACTTCCATTGCGGTGCTCGCGAGCCTCTGATGGACCTAGATTTCTCCTTAAACGAACTACAGTCTGCAATTTCTGTCGCAAAGAAAGGCTCGTCGCCAGGACCCGACGGGATCTCATACCAAGCCTTACTCTCTTTGGGACCTGAGACGCTTGGTAAGCTGCTGTGTCTCATAAATGAGGCTTGGAGGGACGGAGTCGTACCTGACATGTGGAAGACTGCCCGCCTAATCCCGGTGCTGAAACCAAGAAAGTCATCAAGAGAACTGGCATCGTTTCGGCCCATCAGCCTCACTAGCTGTCTCTGCAAACTTGTTGAAAGGTTAATCCTGAACCGCCTCGACTGGTTCCTGGAATCCCGAAGTCTTCTGGATCCAGCGCAGGCTGGCTTTAGACGGGGACGTAGCACGATGGACTGCATGATTAATGTGGTATCCCACGTGGAACAGGCTAGCGCTGACGGCCTCCTGAGTGTTGCCGTTTTTCTGGATGTCAAGCGAGCCTATGACACCCCAAGTCACAATCACGTGCTTCATGGGCTTTTTACTATGGACGGCACGGGGAGAGCCCTTAGGTGGATCCCTGACTTCTTGCGAGACAGGTCCGTATACGTGAAAACCTCAGAAGGCGAAACCCTTCATCACGGTACAGCAGCTGGTGTCCAACAGGGAAGCGTCCTTAGCCCGCTCCTGTTCAACGTTGTCATGGCCGCACTACCCTCTCTCCTGCCACGGGGCGTCAATGTTAGCTTGTACGCTGACGATATTTGTATCTGGTCTTCTGGAAAGCAGTGGCCAGCACTGCACGCCGCAACGCCGCCTGCAAAGCGCGCTGGACATTGTAGCCTCCTTCCTGGCAGAGAGATGTATGGGCCTGTCCCTTTGCCTTTCACACGCCGCCATTTGAGAAACCTTCAGCTCTACATAAGTGGGCACCCAGTGAGGCGCGTTACGCACCACCGGTTCGTTGGTCTCACCCTCGACCGCAGCTTATCGTGGAGAGCAGAAGTTCGCTGCTTGAAAGACAGAGCAGAGTCCCGACTGAATGTTCTGCGCTACCTCTGTGGTACCCGGTGGGGGCTCACTTCTAGGGCTCTTTTCGGTCTTCACCGGTCTCTTGTACGTCAGGTATTGACTTGCCACCTTCCAGTACTGCATCATCTCTGCCCCACATTGAGCAACTGCTGGAGACCATTCTTGCGAAGAGCATCAAGACGTGCCTCGGCGTCCACAAGTCCACATCAACTGCTCTAGTCTTCGCGGAAGCCAAGGAGCCACCTGTACCCATCATGAGGCTCGATCAGTCTCTTAGCCACTATCTGAGGCTGGCAACTCGCCACCATCGACACCCCTTAGTGCGCGCTTTGATTCGTCGTCCAGCGTCTGGGTACAGCCAAGCCGTTCTTGCCCAACCAAGCATCATCCCCAAGCACAAATCTCTGCCGAAGCACCCTGACCCATTATGGGCCACGCCCACACCCCCTGTCCGTGTCGAGGTACCTGGAGTGTCCTCGAAGAAAGCTGCGTCGACGGTTGTTCTACGGCAGCTCACCTTGGCCGTACTTGACAGCGATAGAGGGAAGATTCAGGTTTTCACCGACGCATCAACGACGCGTTCTGGCTCTGCTTGCGCCTATGTGATCCCGCAGTTGTCAGCTGAAGGATGTGCAAGACTCTCACATCGCACGGCGGCGGCGGCGGCGGAACTGCACGCGATTTGTATGGCGCTTGTCTTCATTGCATCCTCTCCATCCCCAGCTCAGTGGTCCATCTACACCGACTCCAAAGCCGCCTTACAAGTCCTTCTCTACTCTACAGGATCGGGATGTCTTTCTCCAATGGTGCATGACGTGCTTGAAGTGTACACTTCTGCCGTATCACGGGGACATGGCATCCAGTTGCAGTGGGTCCCTGGCCATTGCGGTGTCCCCGGAAATGAGGCTGCGGATGCAGCTGCCAGGCGTGCCCATCTAGCGCGTGGTGTTCGCACGCACCCCGTCTACTTCACAAGAGGAGATGCAAAGAGCACGATAAACGCAGCAGTGAAACGTCTGAGCGGGGAACACTGACGTCGATGCGTCCCAGTTAACTCACTGCTGCACAAAATGGATCCAGACCTGCAGTTTTTAATGTCCCCAGCGCTCCTCCGGGCCGTTACCTCCATCATTCACCGGCTACGTCTCAATGTGGCATATACCGTCCGCCTCCTCTTTAAACTTGGGAAGGTTTCCACACCGAATTGTTCCGAGTGCGGGGTATTGGAGGACACAGAGCATGTTATACAAGCCTGCCCTCGATACAACGAGCCTCGTCTTTCCCTTGAGGCGGCACTAGCCCGCCTCGACAATCGCCCTTTCTCCGTTGGGAAGGTTCTAGGCTGCTGGCCTGCCCAACACCAGGTGCCGGCATTGCGCGCTCTTGTGGACTTGCTTACCTCTTCGTACTTGCTTGACACTCTGAAAATTTCGGTGACATTGTGTTCGCACTATATCTGACATTGTGCAGTGAGTGCTTCGCGGCGTCGAACGTCTCCCCCTTTCCTTTCCCCCGTTTTATTTTTGCTTTATCCTGCTGCACCCACTCTACCCCTTTCTTGTTTCCTGTGTTTAGTTGTCTGTTTGTTCTATTTTTCGTAGCTAACGTTTTTCTTTCTTTTTTCACTCACACAAACGCGTTTTGGAGTAGCCAGTTCTGACTGGGTCGGGACTAACCTCTCCATATTTTTGCTTCTTTTTCCAATCCAATCCAATCCAACGGTAAGGAGACTCCAACGTTCCAACGAGGTTCCATAAACGGTCTAGTAGAAACCATCCTGGAAACCCCAATAATAGAACTGGAAACAAAACAGCACAATAATAAGCAACCCATTTTTCATCACTAATGATCACCTAGGAGTTTCGGAACCGTTAGAGACTCTACAAGCTCAGCCCTTCTTGTGCAGCAGAAGTGCGTGTCCCTGGAACACATTGGTTCTTCCTGCTTGTTGCGCGCTTTCAGTCCAATATGCTTTTAAGGTTAATTCATCCTCGGGTCGTTTCTTTGTGACCAGTACACTACTGCGGCTCCCACGCAGCACAATCTAATGAGAGTTTAAGTGCATAGGCTGACCTAGACTAGATTTTACAGTGCCGGCTGTTAAGGGCAAACCTCACGACATCTCGTAGTCGTCCGCAGAAAACGCGCCGTCACGTGGCCTCTCAGAGTATAATGTAGTCAAGGTGTTCGAGATCACCGTACAACGAAAATCACTAATACACAGAACTGCCATTTCTCGCTCGCTTCGTGCTGAATTGGGGGGGGGGGGGGGGGCATGCTGACTCGAAATGCCCCTGGCTCGGGCCTTGTAGACCGCCATTGGCGTGCTGCGCTTACTGTGAAGGGCACGCCACAAAATCTTCGTGGTGCAGCGGTCCACAAACGTGATCTTGACGTCGAACGATAGAGAATGTTTACCTCTATCACGTGATCAAATTTCACGCGCCTATCACAATTTGCGTCGGAGCTATCATTCCGAATCTGGACGCGGGTGAAATTTTACAACCGAGTTAAGTTGGGCGCGTTGGTACATAAATATTCAACACGACACAGCGCAAACAACGGGGACAATAAGGAATCAGTCAAACACAGCGTCTGTGTTTGTCTCATTCCTTCTTGTCCTCTCTGTTCCACTGCATCGTGTTGAACATTTTACAACGTTTGTTGAAGTCTCACGTCACGTGACCCCCGCCGAGCATAAGGATACCTTGTGCTGGGTACGACACAGGGGAAATGTACACGGACTGCATGGTGGGGGTAATTTACTCGATTCCCCTGTCTTGTGGAAGGAAATATTTAGGAGAGACTGATAGATGCATTTACGAAAGGGTCAGGGAGCACCAAACGAAGGTTGAGGCGGACTCATGCAATCTAGTTAACGTTCGCATACGGAGAGAGTTGGCTGCACTGTCGCAAGATTCTTGTCTTCGCTTTGCTTTCCTCGCGCGCTTTAAAAAAGTAATGTAATCGGCGCGAGCGTGCAGAACATGCTAGCAAACGACAAAGCCATTATTTTCATTCGCAGGGATCCGGAACAACAACAGCAACATATATATTCTGATGATGACGTGGGGAGGTTTTCCACTCTAGGAGTGGAACGCTACCCCATAGCTAGGGGGTCTAATATGAGTGGTGACAATGATGAGTGATGACGGGAATGATCGGAGCGGCGATGGCGATGCTGAACGTGATCGTGATGGTGGGAATGTCCGAGGGCGCTGCTGGGGTCATAATGAGTCCTTTAGACCTGTCGCCTCAAAAAAGCCAACTACATGACGTAAGGCCGCCCTGGAGTGGGCCGCGGTGTCCCAAGGGCCGAGGATGGTCGACAAGTTGAAGGGGTGGCAGCCAAGGGTGGCAAGCTGTGACTGCCGTGTACGCCTCTCGTTGATATAGGTCCGGCAGCAGAGGTGTATGTGTTCTACGTTGGCAAGTACACCACACTCGTTGCACATAGGGCTAGCCTCACAGCCTAGCTGGTAGCGATAGAACGGAGTGAAGGCCACATTCAGACGTAGCCTGTGGATGAGCGACTTCAGAGGACGAGGAAGCTTTGCAGGCAGCCGGTATGACAGCGTTGAGTCTACACTTCCCAAAGAGGACCTAGTTCGAATGTCGTGTTACCACTGTAGGGTAGACCAGGAATCGGACAAATGCCTGAGGAGGGATCTTCTGTCTCCTCTCGAGAGTATAATGGGCATAGAAGGCCGTTGTTGATGTGCAGCGGCAGCGGCAGCGTCGGCCTCGTGGTTCCCAGTTATTCTGCAATACCCTGTAACCCACTGAAAGGCAACGGAGTGGGAGCGATTTTGTAGGGACTTCAGGGCGCACAGGATATCTATCACAACTGAGGAAAGGGAACCGCGGATGCCCATGTTTTTAATGCACAGGGATCTGGAAAACTGCAGTAAGCTTGTAGAAATTGTTGATTCCAATCAACTCCTGGACTGTTACTGTGGGGAATGAAATCATGTTGGCCCAAATATCGCGGGCGGGCGTGCCGAGAGAAGCGATTTTGTTGCATCTCCCATAGACTCCCACGTATTCGAAATTTGACAAACTTTAATTCACCAAAAAATCAGTGGATTGCGTCAGGCCTTCAAAAATATGGCATTCCCTATATAAAATAGAGGGGAACACGCCTGTACCTGTTCCGTCTAGAAATTTAGCGAGGTTTACGAGGACCCTGCGAACAAAAATCCCCCATAGACTTTCTTAAGAATGGCTCGCAATTAGCTAGTCATGTCATTAGATGGGGGTGTCAGGCGCCGTATCATTCTACGCAAACAATCGGCAAATCGAACGATAGGCAGGTGCGCAAAGCCATGGAGACGATAAAGATTCAAGAAAAGAAATATACGCTCGGTGTGTGTGTTAGTGTGCCTACGGCCTCCCTTACAGATAAGCAGATAGAGTTTATCAAATCAGGAAAGAAGTTGGGGTTGCTTGTCGAATGGGGGCGCCACCGGGTGTGTTGCGCTCAAAAATCTCATTATGTGCTTTCATGTTAGTAAGATATGCACTCTTAAAAATGAACTTCACCACATAGCACTCTCCTAGCCAACCATCATCCCGAATGACAACGTTCTCGTCCCTGATTTGCTGAAAACGGGAGGAGGAGCCTATTTTGTGGCCATTATGCACGGCACAAAATAAGCTCCTCCTCCCGTTTTCAACAAATCAGGGGCGAGAACGTTGTCATTCGGGATGATGGTTGGCTAGGAGAGTGCTATGTGGTGAAGTTCATTTTTAAGAGTGTGGTTGTAAGTTGCGACATATTTTGTCCCCCTTTTGTCATCCCCATATCATCGTCATCATGTATCTCTCTCTCTCCCCTGTATTCGTATCTTCGGTCGTATAGAGATGGACATTAAGAAGGCACAACCGGACTGGCCGATAGACATCGTGTGGTGATTAATCATTTCAACCACTGTATTAAAAGAAGCATTAAACACTAATTCACACACAGCTGACGCTGACAGTCGGGTTACTATTGCGTAACCGTCCCTTCAATTTTCTTATGAACCTACTGCTTCAATTTGTAGCATTTCGCGTAATGAACGACACAGGCAAAATAACCGTCCAGCCATCTGCTCATCAGAAGAAGAAGAATGCTTGGGACGTATACCGAGCAGGAACAATAGGTTAGCCCCACACGACATAGTCAGGTGGCAAAGGCACTTGTCTAGTTCCTGCGGATCTGTAGCCTTCTGGGTGAACTGTGTCCAATTTCGTGGTTGTTCTCCTTTCCGTTTTCCTTTTTGCTTTCTTTCCTTTTTTTCTTTCTTTGCTGGGAATAGCAAGACGCCGTAGCGCAAGCTAATCTTTTCCTCCTTTTTTTATAATAAACATATCCCCACCCCCCACCCAATACGCTAGCTGTCTGTCATGTGCAGCTGTCACCACTGAATTGTACATTGTTCTCGATAAACTTGAAGCAAATTGCTGTAATTTGCCTAACCAGCTACCTAAAGCGGCGGTATTGAATCTGTTTTGTCTTCCATAACCTCACACACACACACATGTGAGATGTTGATGTGGTGGGTCATAACCTCGACGGCTGCGTTAGTGCACTTTTTCCGGTAGCAGCGCACAGATCATTTACGTCACAAACAAAAACGAGCTTTGATATACACTATACACACTATCTTCCCCGAATGCTATGGGAGAACCGTCATCCTTCACAGCGGAGAACACATCTACTTCAGCATCACCACCATGATCATAATCATAATCCTCCGTAATTTTGCCACTGAAATGAAAACACGCTGGACAACGATGACAACAAATCTATTTATTCCTTGATACTGAAGAGTTACATACCAGTCTGAGCCTTTACTCAAAACAGTGAGAGTAACCATATAAATCTTTTGTTCTCAGGTATCAACAAGGACCGAATATCTCAGGTACCCGTATGTGAATAATGGGTGACTCCTCTTCTTCTCCACAGGCACGCGTCCTTCGTGGATCGAAGTACAGCATCTGTGATGTGTATTCCATCATCTCATTCGGGATGCATCCCATGTAGCAATCACCATAAGCCTCTCCGCGTCGATTCCAAGCATAATAACGACATTGCGAAGGTATATGTGCTACACAATCCTTAGGGGCCTTGCACAGACCACATCGCCATCGTAGTCATTTCAGACGTCAAACTTGAGAATTTTTGAGTCGCATTGTCAGGCATACAGCAGCCTAAATATAACCGGCCTCGGCTGCACTGTACTTTAATTGAAAATGGTAATGGGGTGTCGTGTATCGGATTGTCTCTTACGAAATGCGTTCCACTGCGGATTCCATCCCGCAATTGCGTCATAGTTGTGAGGGAATCTTGTAAGCCTAGACGCTGCGAACGACTCCCACTCTATACTCCAAGGCAACCCAAGAGCTGCGGGCACAGAGACGTATCGCCGCCATCGGAGATTGCGGTTCGTACATTGAGAGTGGGGTGTACGAGGACATGATGGACGCCATGCGACGGGAAAATCCGATTCACATGTTTTGTTAGCGTGATTATTTTACGTGCTTGCTTTAAAAGCATGCAAATGTGCTCTAAGTACATCATATTGTTCTTCTCTTTTTTCTAGCTCTTTTTTTTTGTCACCCACAAACGCGTTTTGGAGTAGCCAGTTCTGACTTGGTCGGGACTAACCTCTCCATGTTTTTCTTTCTTTTTCCAATCCAATTCCTACATCATATGCGACGGTTCTCTACGCAACATGATTAGTGTACAAGAAGCGGTTTGAAGCATGCGGGTGGTGGTGGTGGTGATGGTGAAAGGGCTTGCCGTTGTCGGCCTCACGTATATGGGCAACGTCACGACTGACGCCCTGGGGAAATGTGCGTCCTGGGCCGACTTCTAGGGAAACTGTGCCGACATGCGTCTGAAAGCGTCTGAGGAAAACCCAGGAAAAACCCCAGACAGCACAGCCGGCACCGGGATTCGGGCAAGCATGCGGGTCTGAAGCATGTTGTGAGCGCTAACCTAAGCCAATCACGGACGTCGTAAGATTTGTGGTCGGAGTTGACTCGCCCCGAACTGCAGGTCGTTCAGTCGTTCACCGCTTGCAAATGTCATGATTTTGAAATTTCGGTAATAATGGAAATGGTAGTGTGTATTACACGTAATGTTTGCCTGCCTGTATGCGTGGCGACATGGGTTGCATGTGCCGGAGGGTAGGACTGATGATTAGAGCTGAGCGCGGGTGCGGGTATACCCGCGGGTACTCGCAGTTACCCGCACATCGTCACGATTTGCGGGTCGGAATTCGCGATCGCTGCGGGTAGCGGGTAAAATGCTTGTGTACCCGCAATGCGACCGCGAGTAATGCGGGTATACCCGCATTACCCGCACTGCATGGCCAACTAAGTGATCCCCCTCTGTCACACGCGAGCTCAGCAGTGCCCTTCGTCGTTGGCCGTATAAATCGATGTACCAGGCTGCAGCAGGCAAGTGCTGGCGTGAGAGTTCGATTATTAACGCAGACATATATGGCTCTCTCAATAGGCATCATCACAATATATATGTTGTTGTTGTTGTTGTTGAATTTCAGTTTTATTGGCATACAATTGAAGCCGTCACACGTAGCCAACACTCAGAATTTCCATTGTTTTAAAATAGAAACAGCGATAAAGTGGACGAGGAACATTTCCTCCTGCGGGTCCCAATGCGGGTACATAGACAGCACTGCGGGTGCGGATCGCCCAGATTAAATTCTTGTGGGTGCGGGTGCGGGTCACACACGCGCGGATACTGTGCGGGTGCGGGTCCAAGTTTGCTTTCCCGTACTCACCTCTACAGACGATAATTTCGACAACCTGGGGTTCTTTTGACGTGCGCCGGAAATCTCCGACACACGGTGCTGGAAGCAATGTTTACCTTCCCCACCGTCCCCAGCTGGGATTTAACCCGCGATCTTGCAAGCCAACAGGTTACCGAGTGAGCTACCGAGCTCGAAATTACGATGAAATCGAACGATTACACCTCCGAGATATTTCATCTATCTTACTGAGTTTTATTAGAATAAAACGAGATAACGAGATTGTATGCATTATGTTAGTGAGTAAACGACGGGAAGTTATCGAGCTAAGATAAAGAGTTTTTCTTTTTTTAGAGATGGGACGAATCCAGAATTTTTCGAATCCGAATTCAACAGAGGCTCTTTCGAATCTTTCTTTAATCTTTCGAATCTTTTCTTTAAAAAAAAGTTCAAAAAGACAGGGGAAAAAATACTGAAAAGTTCTTTGAAGCAGAATTTGATATCTTTGTTTAATGAAAAACAAATTAAATAACAGTTCACTTACAGGAGGAAACATACCTATGTTTCTAAATGTAATTTATTTAACATGTTGTTCACCGACTACAGGAAAAACATAAACTCTCGAATCTGAATTATTTCCATAAAACTAAGAAACAGTCATAAGCAAAACCATGTTACTTTTTAACTGGTAATGTAAGAGCTCCTTCCTGAACTCTTTCAGTCCAGAGCAATGTAAACAAACAAACAAGCTAACATAGCTGAATGTTCTAAATGAATGCAGATTTTTATTCAAAAACACTAGAATTCTCACCCGCTCAGGGTCTAGCCTACTGCGTTTTTTATCAGCTATGACACTCGATGTGCTGAAGAGTCCTTCTGACATTACCGTCGATGCGGGTTTGATCAGGAACTTTTTAGGCTAATCAGGCTATCGGCAGATTCCGGAGGCGCCAATTTTAACAAGAAAGAAACAAACGTGGTTGGCGGATTTGAAAGATTCGATTCCCCGTTTTGGGCACTTGGATTCGGGTTCCCGAATCTCGAATCTCTGCCTATGATTCGAAGGTTCGAGGATTCGACGATTCGGTTGGCCCATCCTTTTTTTTAAATAGTAATTTCGTTGTAGAAGGTGACAGCTGTATCGACACCAAGGAAACCACCTGTTCTGTCTACGGATTCAACGACGACGCTTACGTAACGCTGTACCACGGGAGTAAGATTTGTTTGGAACGATTCAACCGCAACGGTGTGGTGGATAACGGCTTGCTCTAGTTAGAAGTGTGTGTTGCTGCGGTTATATCGCACAGGTATCCGCGCAGGCTTTGATTGCGGATGCAAATAGAACGCTCTCAAATCCACGCCAATAAAACGCGGATACGCGCGGGGATATCCACGTCACTATCGCCAAGCGAGCATTAGTGTCTCTGCTGACATTCCCAATTGGCACTTAGTAGGTTCAAAATGCCGTGTCCAATAATGTGAGCGGTTGCGTCATCTGTACAAATACCTGCAACTACCGAACAACTGCGGACGGCATGTTCCTAAAGCGCTTCTATGCTCAGAAGCACAACAAGCAAAAAGTCTTTGTGGCGTAACATCATCTTGCCGATCTTTTCTTGCAAGTGCAAGAGCGGGTGCGCTCAACATCCGTGCGAATGCGGTGCGGATACACGTACTGCAAGCAGCGCGGTTCCGGATCCTAGAAGCGCGGGTGTCGTGAGGATGATTGTCAATGTTATCCACGCTCACCCCTAGCTATGATGTTTCTCTGTTCACAAGTCCAAACGCAAACAGGTGGTGCTGAAGACTGGGAGGTAGTGGGTTCGAACCCTACCACCAGCTGTGCTGTCTGAGGTTTTCCCTGGGTTTTCCGAAGACTTTCCAGATGAATGTCGGCACACTTCCTCCTGAAGTCGGCCCAGAACGCATACTAACAGCCCTATGTCCTCCACTCCTTCCCGCTGTCGTCTCTCCATCTGTCCACATCTGTACGCCGCTCGTAGCCATAGGTGCTTCGCGGCGCTAACGCGAAATAAAAAAAAAATACGAAAACGGTGTACATAACAGGAGCAGGCAAGCTAGCTGGTGTTGACTTGATTAGCATTGCAACGAGTTTGAGGATAAACCCAGCGTGTCCTGCTCGTCCTGTGTTTTCCCTCAAACTCAAGGCAATGTTTACACCAGGCAAACGATGTTACAAAAGCCCAAACTTACTTTTCAGAGAAAGCCAAGCTTCGCTTATCCCAGATGATATTCGATTCGCGCGGTAGATATCGCTTCGTTGTGATTTTGACTCTAAAGAATGATCCTTACGGTACTTGTTCGAAGTAGTATTCAAATCATAGCAGTGCAATCAGAACAACTGAATAAATGAAGTAATAGAAGATGGCCTAATAATAAGAATGAGATAAATAAATAAATGAACGGAACTACACGATGATGGCCTGACCCACCATATCCGTGTAATTATGAAAGGCCGCATATCAAGCGTGCTTCTTCAAAGAACATTAAAAATGCCTCCTGTCTTATACATGCCCGCAGTGCTCCATTTTATAATATTCATTTCTTATTTTATGCAAAAGCTCAAGAGGACACATTGCGCGCCGCATGGCGCGTACATATTTATTCCCCGTCCATGCAGTATTCATGGCGAAAGCCCTCGAAAGCGATTTTCTAAAGTGCACCACGTTTATGTGGATCAAAATTTTCCTGGCGCGAGCGATAGGAATATTTGACACTGATGGTGAGTGGAAAATGAAGAACTCAACGGAATGCACTTCGCTACGGAGCGCATGCAGCAGGAAATGCGTCAGCGATGCACCGCCAAGCGCAGGCTGTGAAGGTTGAAGCGCTATTGCAGTTTCAATGCGCTATCGAGGGTCGGCGAATGTTCATGCGTGAAAGTTTCAAAAGCTTTTTTGATGATCTCAGTAGAAGGACAGTATATGTTCGAAATATTCTCAATCGAAAGGTTTTTGCTTTGATCTTTTACGATGTAAGTATTGCAGTGCTACTGAAGAACGAAGAACGAAACGAACAAGCTAAAAAAAACATTTTTTTTTAGCTTGAAGAGATGTAAAAACGGTGGCGACAAAGTGGGCCCTCCTCCTTTTTATCCCTCCTCTTTCGACCCTCTCCTTCTCCACATGCAACAGAAATGCTGTAATCTTACCTTCAGTACCAAATCTGCCATTATTATTATTTTTTGAGCGTTGTGATTTTTTATTTTTTATTTTTTTTTGCAGAATAGGTCGGGTGCCGAATTTAATTTCTTCATATTTTTAGAAATTTACTTATCAACTTATCCCATTAATAACACTTTACGGTGTCTGCACATCACATTACGTACAGGTAGCGGCCCATCCTTTTTGGAAAAGGCTGTCACCCCAAATCAGTAAAGAATAGGATCATCAAATTACCACTTACTGCTGCAATAAAAAATTAAAAAAGTAGAAGAAGAACGAAAGAAGGTATTGTGAACACACCGTTGGGCCATGAACTGAACTGCCGTGAACTGCAGAAAGCTTCCGACCACCGTGAAACGTTCTTCGGACGCTTGTCCCGTTGACTCATTCCCAACCACACTAGTACCAGCCGAAGCGGAACAGCCGCTGTTTCATTCTTGGATCCACTTCGAATCACCGTCTTTGAGCGTCCTCAAACTAACGGAAATGTGGTTCTCAGCCCTGTTACTATACGTTCAGATAACATGTGCAAGACCAGCATGTCAACTGCATGCAATGAGGAACTGTTGTGTTGCGGGCTATGTTGTATACGCCTAGGAATAATCTTATTAAGCTTCAAAAGACAACATGCAGCTCGTTCTCTTAAGTCTCTTCTGTGTCGAAGAAGGGATAAAGCAACAACTGGACGCATGCTAAGCATAATCTGAGCACCAGGGAAACAATCAGAATGTGGTTATACGTAGTTAGAGGTGAGTGTGGGTATACCGGCGGTTACCCGCAGATACCCGCGCGGTTTTGCGACTTTTGTGCTGAAATTCAGTGTCGCTGCGGGTCGTTTAAAATTCGGGTGTAACCCGCAATCAGTCCACGAGTCGTGCGGGTGAATACACATTACCCGCACTCACTAAACTAACATTTTGCCAGCCTCACTAACTGATTAATTTTTTGCATTTGCTCCCGTTTTCATTCATAAAAGTACTTAAAATACTTCTCTCTCTCTCTCTCTTCGCATATGCCATGGTCACTTTCACAGGAACACCTGTGGCTTTCACTTAAATAGCTGACAAATTCGACAATCGACAATTCCTCTCCTTCCTTTCAACTCAACCCAATTCGGCAGCAAACGAATTACATATTGTGTAGCTTATAACCCAGGTCGTGTATTGACCGATGCATTTTAGATGTACTTGCTGTACATAATTTGCCCTTCATAGTGCCCGCGTTTTCGCGTGCGTTGTATCTAGTCAGTCGAGTCTCTCTGGTTTCCTGTTGCCATCGGTGTAGTTTGCATTGTGTACAGGTGCCGTATTAATTTCGTTGATAATACATTTTCTCGTGCAACCGAGCTGATCTTCTCACAATATGGCGATCAGGTAGCACTGGCTGTTAGCTCCGTAAAACAGACTTCGATCCTTATTGTGAAGGGGTTCAATATTTCATTCCCCGCATCGCCACGATCAATGGGGTGGAGTATCGCCCGTGGCGATGAAACTCCCCATTCATCTTCTCACAATAAAGTTGTCGTTGTTGCTCCATAAGACAGAAATAGTACAGACAGAATCAAGTGCCATAAAAACATCGTTCCAAGGGTTCCTCACCAATGCAACTGGTGCAAGTGATGTGGCGTTAACTGGTTTCACACTAGTGAAGCTGAAATCTCCATTTTATTTTTCCTATAAAAACAGAAATTCACCGCATCGACAGGCTCAGGAACGAAAACTAACCATCATTCAGAACGATATCGTTCTCTTTTCTGATTCGCTTCGCAGTCTTGCTATTTTCGGAGTAGACATTCAGTGACACTGCGGGTAGCGGATGAAAATGCATGTGGACCCGCACTGCGTCCACGGGTTGTGCGGACCTCTGTATGCTTTTTCCCTCATGGTGGTGCCTTGTTTGTTTGTTTGTTTGTTTTCCTTGTTTTTTCTTCTTCTTCATGTCCCTTAGTTATGTCAACATGAATCGTACTTATCCGGGGTCCTCGAATAGATCCTCAGTGGTTTTCTGGGACACACACAACGAGATGTTTGGGAAACGCTGTTATAGTGCGTAAGACAATTAAGCATAGAAGGACAAACACAACACACGCCTCACAACACTCAGTTGCATACTGCAGCTGAAGTATGCAACTGGACGTTCTGAGACTTGTGTTAGTTTTACTATCTTTAATTGCCTCATCCACTACAACGTTGATTACCATCCTTATAACGGTGACGTATTGTACAGCATGACAACGATGATATAGCATACAGCAATACATCTAGTTCAATATTACCGAAAACACAAATTTCTGCTGACACAGGTTCGAATCCTGTCACAATCCCAAAATTCGCGGTCACTCCCCAGCCGGCGCACTCCGTCACTATACTCAGCCGCTATGCGGGAAGCTGCCTTACAGGATGTTAATTCAATGGGAGACAGCGTTTATGCCAATTAACAGCAAAACAGAATAAAATTTTTAAGATGTCATCGCCTAATAGAGAAGAACACCATGTAAAGAACCCCTGGAGACATGAAAGGCACCAGCAGAATATAAGCCTAGTGCACCCTGGCCAAATGAATTTTAATGCATTGCGCCTATGGGGATTCCGTCGATTTTTGCACATCGCCCATGTTCAGACTACGATTTTTCGACAAAGGCAGTCAAATTCTGCAAATGGCATCGCCTATTTTCGTTCAGTACGTCCTCCAGGCCACATACCAACCACGCCACGATGTATGAGTGTTAATCCTGATGCACCCAGGGCCTTCAAAGTTGCGACTCAGACAGGGTTCCCCTCCTAGGCGCTCGACGGACTAAGTCCCAGTATTATCGTAATAGGCATGCGCTGAGACTGTACGGCCGGTCTGAAGGAGTTCGAAACGAGAACTGTCATGTTTTCCAGAACTCGAAGTGGCTGACAGAACAGACAACTTTATTTTCAGTGAGTAATATAGAAATGATACCGTCTTGTATTTTATATCGCTTTTATATTAAACTATACAACTTGATAAAACTGTCCAGTTCGAGTGCCGTTTTGGAAGCGATTTTGTCAAACGCGACCTCTCAGGGTGCAACAGGGGAACAAGGTACGGGGTTCAAACCCCGTGATCTTCCTTTCACATATACATATTACAAAATTAGCTTAGGACATCTTTAATATTATTGTTATATCGAATGATATTAAGCCCCGAAGTTGAGGAAATTGGCCCTTTAGGTCATTTCGAGTGCCGGTTTGGAAGCCATTTTGTCAAACCCGACCTCTCAGGGTGTAACAGGGGAACAAGATACGGGGTTCAAACCCCGTGATCTTCCTTTCACATATACATATTACGAAATTAGCTTTGGACATCTTTAATATTATTTTTATATCAAATGATATTAAGTCCCAAAGTTGACGAAATTGGCCACTTGCCCATTTCGAGTGCCGTTTAGGAAGCGATTTTGTCAAAGGCGACCTCTCAGGGTGCAACAGTGGAACAAGATACGGTGTTCAAACCCCGTGATCTTACTTTCAGATATACATATTACAAAATTAGCTTAGAACATCTCTAATATTATTTTTATATCAAATAATATTAAGCCCCGAAGTTGACGAAATTCGCCACTTGGCCATTTCGAGTGCCATTTTGGAAGCGATTTTGTCAAACCCGACCTCTCAGGGTGCAACAGGGGAACAAGATACGGGGTTCAAACCCCGTGATCTTATGTTCACATATACATACTACAAAATCAGCTTAGGACATATTTAATATTATTTTTATATCAAATGATATTAAGCCCCGAAGTTGAGGAAATTGGCCATTTGGTCATTTTGAGTGCCGGTTTGGAAGCCATTTTGTCAAACCCGACCTCTCAGGGTGCAACAGGGGAACAAGATACGGGGTTCAAACCCCGTGATCTTCCTTTCACATATACATATTACGAAATTAGCTATGGACATCTTTAATATTATTTTTATATCAAATGATATTAAGTCCCAAAGTTGACGAAATTGGCCACCTGCCCATTTCGAGTGCCGTTTAGGAAGCGATTTTGTCAAACGCGACCTCTCAGGGTGCAACAGGGCAACAAGATACGGTGTTCAAACCCTGTGATCTTACTTTCACATATACATACTACAAAATCAGCTTAGGACATATTTAATATTATTTTTATATCAAATGATATTAAGCCCCGAAGTTGACGAAATTGGCCATTTGGTCATTTCGAGTGCCGGTTTGGAAGCCATTTTGTCAAACCCGACCTCTCAGGGTGCAACAGGGGAACAAGATACGGGCTTCAAACCCCGTGATCTTCCTTTCACATATACATATTACGAAATTAGCTATGGACATCTTTAATATTATTTTTATATCAAATGATATTAAGCCCCGAAGTTGACGAAATTCGCCACTTTGCTATTTCGAGTGCCGTTTAGGAAGCGATTTTGTCAAACGCGACCTCTCAGGGTGCAACAGGGCAACAAGATACGGTGTTCAAACCCCGTGATCTTACTTTCACATATACATACTACAAAATCAGCTTAGGACATATTTAATATTATTTTTATATCAAATGACATTAAGCCCCGAAGTTGACAAAAATAGCCATTTGGCCATTTCGAGTGCCGGTTTGGAAGCCATTTTGTCAAACCCGACCTCTCAGGGTGCAACAGGGGAACAAGATACGGGGTTCAAACCCTGTGATCTTACTTTCACATATACATATTACGAAATTAGCTTAGGACATCTTTAGTATTATTTTTATATCGAATGATATTGAGCCCCGAAGTTGACGAAATTAGCCATTTGGCCATTTCGAGTGCCGTTTTGGAAGCCATTTTGTCAAACCCGACCTCTCAGGGTGCAACAGGGGAACAAGATACGGGGTTCAAACCTCGTGATCTTACTTTCACATATACATACTACAGAATCAGCTTAGGACATCTTTAATATTATTTTTATATCCAATGATATTAAGCCCCGAAGTTGACGAAATTCGCCACTTTGCTATTTCGAGTGCCGTTTTGGAAGCGATTTTGTCAAACGCGACCTCTCAGGGTGCAACAGGGGAACAAGATACGGGGTTCAAACCCCGTGATCTTACTTTCACATATACATATTACAAAATTAGCTTAGGACATATTTAATATTATTTTTATATCAAATGATATTAAGCCTCGAAGTTGACGAAATTCGCCACTTTGCTATTTCGAGTGCCGTTTTGGAAGCGATTTTGTCAAACGCGACCTCTCAGGGTGCAACAGCTCAACAAGATACAGTGTTCAAACCCCGTGATCTTACTTTCACATATACATACTACAAAATCAGCTTAGGACATATTTAATATTATTTTTATATCAAATGATATTAAGCCCCGAAGTTGACGAAATTGGCCATTTGGCCATTTCGAGTGCCGGTTTGGAAGCCATTTTGTCAAACCCGACCTCTCAGGGTGCAACAGGGGAACAAGATACGGGGTTCAAACCCTGTGATCTTACTTTCACATATACATATTACGAAATTAGCTTAGGACATCTTTAGTATTATTTTTATATCGAATGATATTGAGCCCCGAAGTTGACGAAATTAGCCATTTGGCCATTTCGAGTGCCGTTTTGGAAGCTATTTTGTCAAACCCGACCTCTCAGGGTGCAACAGGGGAACAAGATACGGGGTTCAAACCTCGTGATCTTACTTTCACATATACATACTACAGAATCAGCTTAGGACATCTTTAATATTATTTTTATATCCAATGATATTAAGCCCCGAAGTTGACGAAATTCGCCACTTTGCTATTTCGAGTGCCGTTTTGGAAGCCATTTTGTGAAACCCGACCTCTCAGGGTGCAACAGGGGAACAAGATACGGGGTTCAAACCCCGTGATCTTACTTTCACATATACATATTACAAAATTAGCTTAGGACATATTTAATATTATTTTTATATCAAATGATATTAAGCCTCGAAGTTGACGAAATTCGCCACTTTGCTATTTCGAGTGCCGTTTTGGAAGCGATTTTGTCAAACGCGACCTCTCAGGGTGCAACAGGGGAACAAGATACGGGGTTCAAACCCCGTGATCTTACTTTCACATATACATATTACAAAATTAGCTTAGGACATATTTAATATTATTTTTATATCAAATGATATTAAGCCTCGAAGTTGACGAAATTCGCCACTTTGCTATTTCGAGTGCCGTTTTGGAAGCGATTTTGTCAAACGCGACCTCTCAGGGTGCAACAGGGGAACAAGATACGGGATTCAAACCCTGTGATCTTACTTTCACATATACATATTACGAAATTAGCTTAGGACATCTTTAGTATTATTTTTATATCGAATGATATTGAGCCCCCAAGTTGACGAAATTAGCCATTTGGCCATTTCGAGTGTCGTTTTGGAAGCCATTTTGTCAAACCCGACCTCTCAGGGTGCAACAGGGGAACAAGATACGGGGTTCAAACCTCGTGATCTTACTTTCACATATACATACTGCAGAATCAGCTTAGGACATCTTTAATATTATTTTTATATCCAATGATATTAAGCCCCGAAGTTGACGAAATTCGCCACTTTGCTATTTCGAGTGCCGTTTTGGAAGCGATTTTGTCAAACGCGACCTCTCAGGGTGCAACAGGGGAACAAGATACGGGGTTCAAACCCCGTGATCTTACTTTCACATATACATATTACAAAATTAGCTTAGGACATATTTAATATTATTTTTATATCAAATGATATTAAGCCTCGAAGTTGACGAAATTCGCCACTTTGCTATTTCGAGTGCCGTTTTGGAAGCGATTTTGTCAAACGCGACCTCTCAGGGTGCAACAGGGGAACAAGATACGGGGTTCAAACCCCGTGATCTTACTTTCACATATACATATTACAAAATTAGCTTAGGACATATTTAATATTATTTTTATATCAAATGATATTAAGCCTCGAAGTTGACGAAATTCGCCACTTTGCTATTTCGAGTGCCGTTTTGGAAGCGATTTTGTCAAACGCGACCTCTCAGGGTGCAACAGGGGAACAAGATACGGGGTTCAAACCCCGTGATCTTACTTTCACATATACATATTATAAAATTAGCTTAGGACATATTTAATATTTTTATATCAAATGATATTAAGCCTCGAAGTTGACGAAATTGGCCATTTGGCCATTTCGAGTGCCGGTTTGGAAGCCATTTTGTGAAACCCGACCTCTTAGGGTGCAACAGGGGAACAAGATACGGGGTTGAAACCCCGTGATCTTACTCTCACGTACACTTACTACAAAATCAGCTTAGGACATCTTTAATATTATTTTTATATCAAATAATATTAAGCCTCGAAGTGGATGAAATTGGCCAATGGCCATTTCGGGCGCCGGTTTGGAAGCGATTTTGTCAAACTCGACCTGCCATGGTGCAACAGGGGAACAAGGTACGTGGTTCAAACTCCATGATCTTAGTTTCAGATATACACATTAGAAAATCAGCCTTGGACATCTTTAATATTATTGTTATATAAAAATATATTAAGCCCCGAAGTTGATGAAATAGGCCATTTGGCCATTTCGAGTGCCGTTTTGGAAGCGATTTTTAAAACGCGCCCTCTCAGGGTGCAACAGGGGAACAAGATACGGGGTTCAAACCCCGTGATCTTACTTTCTCATATACATACTACAAAATCAGCTTAGGACGCTTTTTGCTTAGGGAGTGTCGTTTCGGAAGCAGTTTCTTCAGACGCGACCTCTCCATATACGGCCTGGCACCAGGATTAAAGGGGCTTCGCACGTTTTAAAGGGCTTAATCTGCTGCCGAGCGTTGCGGTATCCTCTGTTACAATCCCAGTACAAGCCGTTCATAGTATCTTTTTGGCACAATGATACAAGTCATTTGAGTCATTGTAAAGGGCCCTGCTGCCGCCTTTTCCAAATTTTGCGGTGGTTTCCGATGCAATCACAGGAGAGGGGCATAACGTAAGCCGTCGCGTCTTTATAGGTGTGTAAAATGTCGGCCACCATGATTAAAGGGGTTTTTGTCCGTTTTAAAGGGCTCTGCTGTGGCCTTTTATGGAGTTTGAGGCCGCATCCGTTATAATTCCAGTAGAACGGCAATAGCATGCATAACCCGTTGCGTACACTTATATGACTTTGGAACTATGATACAAGGGGTATCGACCTCTTTAAAGGGCTCTGCTGCCGCATTTTCTGTATTTTGCGGTAGTCTCTGTTACAATCCCAGTAGAACGGCATTGCACAAGCCATTGATGACATGTCATCGGCAGCATGATACAAGAAGTCTCGCCCGTTCTGAAGGGCTATGCTGCATCCTTTCCCCGATATTTGCGGTCGCCTGTGTTATGATCTCGCTAGAATGACATAGTATAAGTTGTTGATAATATGACTGTGACAGCATGACACAAGGGGTTTTGCTCGTTTAAGAGGGCTCTGCTGCCAAGTTTGCCGAATTTGGCGATCGCCTGTGTTATAACTCCAGCAGAATAGGATTGCACAAGACACTGGTAACTTTCTTTCTTTCGCTCCATGATACAGTGAGTTTCGCCCGTTTTATAAGGCCTTGCTGCTGCCGTATCCAAATTATGCGGTCTCCTCTTGCGCAATTCCGGTAGAAAGGCACAGCGTAAGCCGTCATTAATATGCCTTTGGTATACCATGATACAAGGGGTTTCGTACGTTTTAAAGGACTTTGTTGCTGCCTTTTCCGCATTTGGTGGTCGCTTCTGTTGCGATCCCTGTAGAAGAGCATCATAAGCCGTTGATAATATCTGTTTGGAACCATGATTAAAGAGGTTTTGCCCGTTCTAAAGGGCTCTGCTGCGGTCTTTTACGGATTTTGCGGTCGCCGCCGTTACAATCCCAGTGGGAAGGGCAATAGCATAAGCCGTCTCGAATATGCCTTTGACACCATGATACAAAGGGTTTTGCCCGTTTTAGAGGGCTCTGCCGGCGCCTCTTCCAAATTTTGCGGTCACCACTGTCAAAATCCCAGTACAAGGGCCTAGTATAAGTCGTTGATAATGGCTTCGCTATGCAGAATACACCAGTGACTCTTTGTGGTGTATTCCATGGGTGCCCCTGCCATCATCGGGGTTGCAGAAAGGTTACTTTTTACTTTTCTCAAAGAAGTTGGCAAGTGATGCAATGTTTCAGAAGGATACTGTGGTGGTGGTGGTGATGGTGAAAGGGCTTGCCGTTGTCGGCCTCACGTATATGGGCAACGTCACGACTGACGCCCTGAGGAAATGTGCATCCTGGGCAGACTTCTAGGGTCACTGTGGGTCATTTCTTGCAGGTCGAGGTGTAAGCATACCATGGACTTGTTTATGCGTGCTGCACTTCGAGAACAATTGGTTGATTACCATGAACAGTGAAATTCAAACGGCTTCGTAACGGATATGTTCTCAAGCGGTGAACCACCCCAGGCCATAGTCATGAACTATTTGTTGTTGTTGTTGTAACGGATATGTCTTTTCCTCAGACTTTAGCACCAGTGCTCGTAGGTGTCTGTTGCCGTGTAAATGTTCGGACTGCCGGCGATTTGCTGTGCAAGTTCACTTTTGTGCCCGTATCTTGGCAAGTTTTTTTCCTTGCCGTCGCGGCTCTCTCACGCTGAATTCAAACGGAAGGTATCAGCCTTTGGTCCGTTGCGCAACTCGTATCAGCAGCGAAGAGGAACGACAATTTCTTCTTTGTCATTGTTGTTGCGGCTGGCACTATCATCAATGCGCATAGAAGCCAAGATGCGGTACCCGGCGTGATAAGATGTCTGCGTGATTTCGAGTGGAGAGAACCATAGGGTGGTATATCTATATGGATACATATCTATGCGTATATGCATTGGTGGCCAAGGTGTATCGGGAAATCTCATGAATTACAGGGGAGTGGTTGGAAAAATTCAGGGGGAGCGTACACCTCCCTGGGGGGTGGGGGTAATCACCCTGGAAAGGACCGCAATTACAGCTGAGTGGCATAGTTATTAGGCATTCGCATATACAATTCGTCAATTAGAAACTTCACTTGACACACCAGCAGAGACAAATGAGCTTCTTTTCCAAATTAGACATTGAAAATTTGAAAGGCGTTGCAAGTTCTTCGTACATAGTTCTTCACGAACGATTATCCCAACGTCCAGGAGCACTGAAATTGTCGGTTTACACACTGTATTGCTGATTTTGCTTGCATTTTCAACGTGAAAAAGAAAAAGGAAATCAGGGAAAGAGAAATAATTAAAAATATTCACACAATGACCCTATACTACTCCATCTATATTACTCCATCTAAACTACTCCATCTATATTTTTGTTCTTTTTTTTCACTGCGCCTCTCTGTGCTCAGTATACAGTTTTTCGCGCATGATATCCGGAGAGGCTGCTGCTATGCTGTAATCCCATAAACTTAGTGTAATAATTAAGATGATGTCATTCTCTGCACTTGTCTCCACTATAACTTCTCAATTATCATATTACTTACAGTGTAGCTTATCAAAATGCACGTTCAGACCAGATCGCTAATCGCTATAACTACTAGCTGAGGTTCATGAGTCACAAGAACTGCTCGAATGTGAATGTCCTTCCTAACGTCGACAGGAGCAACACTACATCGAGCAAGGGTAAAAACAATGCCTGAAAACCTGGTTTCATTCCCACTTCTTCATTATTGGTGTGCGTGTGTGTGTGTGTGGGGGGGGTGGCAGCTTTATTCTATTTAGTGGTCAAGAGCCCTCGGGACACAGAATAGCTGACTGCAAGCCATGCACATGCGGCCCGCGTGTGTGAGAGCCCTGCTTGCCCTGATCTAAGCATTACTTCATCTTAAGCGATAAATAAATAATGTACTCGAGGGCGCGTAGCACTTGTTTAGCGTTATCTCCAAATCTGGTATTTAGTTCTGCTCCAAAATATCTGGTCCAAAGAAGTCGCGTTTCACCAAACTATTGCCACTCGCATCGCCACAGCACTCGCAGACGCCAAACTGTCCGTATCTTCCATTTCATTTAGTAATAATTCTGGATATAAACGTGATATCGAAGATGTCATCACTTAATTACGTAGTCTGTGTATCCATGCTTAATAGCTATGAGTCCGCGGCCCATACCTGATTCCCTTGCCAGAGCCCGCGAAGTAGCGTTTGGTCAAATCATTCATTTTCAAGCGACCAAAGAACAAACAGGAGACAAGATCA
Source organism: Ornithodoros turicata (assembly GCF_037126465.1). Classification (NCBI taxonomy): domain Eukaryota; kingdom Metazoa; phylum Arthropoda; class Arachnida; order Ixodida; family Argasidae; genus Ornithodoros; species Ornithodoros turicata. Next base: position 16,096,712 of record NC_088205.1, on the reverse strand, counting down.
GACACAAGTCGCTCTATTGTTGTTTCGTGTTTGTTCTTTGGTCGCTTGTGGATTTGCACCAACCAGCCCAATCTATATACTTCAGACATTTTGCCAAATCGTCGCCCAAGAGGCACTCACTGGCACCAATTTGTCAGTTTCCTCTATTTTAGCTCGTAATAACTCTTGATACTGATGGTATCATCATAAAATTACGTAGTCTGTGTATCGTCTGCGGACCGTAGCTGCTGTCCTTGCTGCACTCTTAGAATTCGCATCTAGTGAATTTGTCGTCCAGAAGGCTATCACAGGCGCCAACCTGCCAATTTCATCCGGCAATCTCCCGATATCTGGAAAGTCTCATGCTCGTTCCCACAGTTATACATCACGTCTTATTCTTTATCTTATGCGAATGCTCCCGGGCGTGTTATCGGTGTTGTTATCAGGTCGGGGCGCGAAAAGGGAATTGTTCGTCTCAGATATGTCCTCCTCTCCCTGCCCAGATCTGTTCCTCCTCACGTACTCACGCACCACCCTGTAAACTTAGCTTCCTTGCGTAGTCCTCTGCTATCAGGTCAAGCCGGGTTTCAGAGGGGGTGTCCCTGAATGCTGCTCTTGCCGGCTGTGTTGTCTGAGGTTTTCCCTGGATTTTCCGAAGACTTTAAAGACGAATGTCAGCACAGTTCCCCCTGAAGTCGGCCCAGGACGCATACTAACCCCCACTCCTTCCTGCTGTCCTCTCTCCATCTGCCCACGTCTGTACGCCGCTCATAGCCACAGTTGCTTCGCGGCGCTAACACCGAATTAAAAAAATATTAATAAAACACAAATTTCTGCACTACGCGATATGTACTGGCCGTGTCGTTATAACCTAGCTGTTTGCCTCCACCCCTACGCCTTAGAGGTATAACGGTGGTGGTGGTGGTGGTGGCGATGATGGAACTGTGAGCCTCATGTGCAGTCACTTGTAGGCACAGAAAGCCTAGACGACAAACGAATACATAACTCGCGCAACCAATTGATACGTACACTGTAAAAAAATAGTGTGATCTCTACGGGCGTTTAACAGTATCTGACGACGACGTGTTACCGTAATCACAGATACTGCGAAAACTACGTAAAACGGTGGCGCCATCATCATGCGCCGGCCAAAAACTTCAATGCGGAGGCAAGGACAAGTCAAGTACGGGTCCATTGATCTCTATAGTATAGGCTGGATCGCGCATAGGGTGCTCCACAGCGTGGTCACCGGCCGCCATATTGGTGGGCCCAACGCACTTCTGTCGTCTGCATTTAGTTCAAGCGGGGCTGCCCGTATTTTTTAAGGTTTACTTTAAACTAAAGGGCATGTCATGCCAGTTTGTTGCGGCTTTGAGTACATTTCACATGGACAGAGAAAGAGGGATAATTTTTCACAGGTAAGCTATTTATTTTGAGGAAAGATCTGTTTATTCGTATCGCATGCATCTGACAACTCGGACCTGTTTGCATTGCTACTTGACTGGTGCCATTGCGTACTAAGGAAGTATGTGTAGCTGCTCCTACAAATCTCAGGACCATGTATTTTCTATAAACAATGCGCTTGTGCTTGCAGATTCCCCTCACAGTCACTCAGCTGTGCCGACGAACCGGATGCAGAACCTACGCCAATATGCCAATTTGTTCCACTGCTCTTTTAATCTGTGAGGTACGGTGGAAGTAAATAAACTGCTGTGTTAACCTCATATGTGCAGTCGCTCCTACAGCGCGTGTGATAAGTTATGCATGTGCATGCTCTTCGTGCACAGCGCTTCGAATTTCTGTAATGAAATACGCTGACAGATGAACAACTGCAAAGCACTCGCGACAATAACGTTATTTTAAGATGAGGAATGGGGAGTTTCATCGCCAGGGTACTCCACCCCATTGCTGGTGGTGATGTGGTGAATAAAATAATGATCCCCTTCAGAATAAGGATCGAGGTTGTGTGTTCTGCAATACACACAGAGACACTCGTAGAACATAATACGATAACGGAAAAAGTCAAAGGAGAACAATACAACACCAAACCACACAAAAACGAACGAGAACTGCGGAACACCACACGAAAACCGAACAGAAACGAAAACAAACAAAAAATATAAAAACGGAAGTACCTCACAATAACAAACAGTGTGAAAGCTTTCTGAGCAAAAAGAATGAATTTTATAGGTTGACATTCACCGAACTCACCTTCATGCGTATGCTCCCTGTGCACAACACTTAGGCCCCCTATTCGGAATACAGGCAGCGGAGAAGAAAAAGAAGGCATTACCATTAAATTACCATTACCATTAAAAACTACAGGAACACGGCTGAAGCACGTTTGGAATACATCAGCACATTGATTCCTAAGAAGGATACGTGCTAATCAGCAATGAAGAGCGTTTAAAGCGCAATAAGTACTCCAAATCAAATCGCTTCCCATTGTTTCCTATGGGAGCAGCCGGCGCCAGTGGGCCCTCCAACATGGCGGCCGGTTGCCGCACCTCTCTCCCACGCGTCCCTCTCCTATGCGCCATCCAGCCTTTATACATAGAGATCAGTGTACGGGTCATTGATGTCATTCACAACCGCATGACGCCGAACATCTTTCGCGGACAATCGTTGAGGAAGGAGGACTACCTCCTACAAAGAAGAAGAAGTGGTCGTTGTAAATCTCGTGAATGCACGCAGCCAGGTAAGCACATTTCTGTTCGCACATCCTGTTCTTTGCGATTTGAGCGTGGTGCACCCTATGCCTTGTTTTTGTTGAACTTATGGGACACCAGTAAATCGTGGCTCGCGTTTCCTGTGAGGTGTCTCCCTATAGTTTCAGATCTCCGTGTGTCAGGCGTCCTGGCTCGTAGGGTGATCAAGGCGCTCTTATTGTAATGTATCGTTGCGGAAGGTGCCCCTGTGTTTTTAACAATTTGATGGACTACGTTGACCACTGTAGACATGTACATGAAGCGAGCAGAATACCGTGCTGTCATGTATTATGTGTGTACACGGCGGCGAACTATGCAGCACTCAGATGTCACATTTTGGGACGTTACAATAACACACCAGAACGGTCGCCTCGAAGCAATTTGCTCTCCGAAACCACGAAAGTATATCATGTCACGTCCATTAGTGCTCGCGTCAGTTCACTACGAATATATATATATACTGTCACATATGAAGCAGCACATAATAGAAGGTCATGATCAGATGTCCTTATGAACGCTGCCAGAAGAACTTCCGTGCCGTCTCCGCGTTTTGTGTGCACCTTCATATGTTCTTCCATTGAAAAAATAAAACGGTGACTATGATCTCCTTTCTCTGTGCAGTGTTTCGATGCCAGAGCTGACTGATGGGTGCACATGGTTCCTTCGTATGTTCTTCATTTGAAAAAATAAACTGAGTATAACTGCATGTCAATTGCCCTGCTCCCTGTAACAGTTTCCTTTCTCTTTGCAGTGTTTTCATGCCAGAGCTGACTGATGGGGTGCACATGGCTCCTTCGTATGTTCTTCCTTTGAAAAAATAAACGGCAAGTATAACTGCATGTTAATTGCCCTGTTCCCTGGAACAGTTGCCTTTCTCTTTGCAATGTTTTGATGCTAGAGCTGACTGATGGGTGCACATGGTTCCTTCGTATGTTCTTCCTTTGAAAAAATAAACGGTGAGTATAACTGCATGCCAATTGCCCTGCTCCATGTAACAGTTTCCTTTATCTTTGCAGTGTTTGGATGCCAAAGCTGCCACCGTAAAACCACCGTAAAAAAAACGGCCAATGTTTGGCAGCCAACTTTCCTTGCATTTGCCCGGTTTTTTTTTTTGTGAAATTTTTTACAGTGTATCTCCTCTCGAACAAAGCATTCTCTGCTTGTCCTTCTTCCTCTTTGTCACACAATACCTTCGCTTCAAAATTTTCGAAATCCTATACTAGCCAGCACGAAGAAGCGTAGGAAAGAAACGTAACAAAGCACCTGCACCTCCTCCGTCTCTACAAAGCGCGGAAACTCAGTTATACGGAACCGATTCAATTCGTGACGAGAGCACTGCGACACAGAGGGAATAATCGTGTTTTCCCCCCACGGCTCTCTCTTTTCTCCCTCCCGATTACAGTTTTGTATTTGCATCTTTTCGCAATTCGAGCAGCCCCGTTCATTCGGAGACGTTTCAATTTTCTTGCCAATGGAATTGTCTCGTCCCTTTCGCGGGCGTCTTGCATTAGCCCTGGTAGTCCGCTTACAGCGAACCGTACTTCCAGCCGTTTCCTTCACATTGCTCTGGTATAACGATTCCACGTGTGTACCTTTTAAAGCGATTGAAAATAAACAAATAGAAGAAAGTTCATTAAAGTTTCATTGTGAAATGTCGTCCTCGGAAATTACTGCGCGATGACGGTGGGTCCTGGGAGATTAGTTTTGAGGGAAGAGATTTTTCTACCTGAACGGGCCGTGAAATGAGGTGCGTCTTCGAACAATGAGCGAAAAAGAGAGAGGGAGAGTGTGTGTGTGAGAGAGTGAGAGAAATGGATAGTGAAGTCGTTTTGAGATGTAAAAGATGTACTGAGAAATGTGAAGAATGGAAATAAAGGACTTGATATGTGAATCTTTTTTATCATTATTATTATTACGATGCCCTCTTTCGCTATACGGGTAACAATGGGTGGTACTGATTGGGTGATAGGTGTGATTTAAAATGGGTCATATCGGAACTTTACTAATTGAAATCGTTTTTTTTTTCTTCGTTCATTTTGTCTTTTTTTTTTTTTTTGCAGCGTCGCGTATGCAGGTTAATGCTATCTTTATTTTCGATAGGAGCTTCTTTTTTCTCACGTACTCTTGAAGAGGAAACATGTGCGGCATAATTTGCACACACTAATATATCGTTCAGTGATCATACTAATAATCTTGGATGTTACGTTAACATACAGGGTGTACGTAACGCGTTGCCTGCTTCCGGTGCCGCACGACAACGCATTTATGAGATCGAAGCCAACAACAAAAAATATTGTGGTAGCCAAACTCTGCGTAACAAAATAATAGCCACGCAAACTTTTCTCTCCGTGCACTTCGAATGGGCTATACCAATGCCGACATGGCGGTCTCCGGAGATTATGTGTGCAGGAACCGCTAGGGGCGCTAGCGGCACCGAAGCCGAAGTAACAGAAATTAGCATCACTGTGGGACTTCATTTCGTTTCCTGCACCAGTGAAATCTCTGGCGGTAGCTGGATGCAACTGTGAGAAGACCGCCATGCCCCATTCAAAACGCGCAGCGACAAAAGCTTGCGCGGATATATTTTTGTTACGCAGAGTTTGATTACCAAAATTTCTTTTGTTGGTTTTCATCACGTAAAAAATGTCTGTTCCTTCGGTAAACAGGGAACTCGTGACGTGCGCAAAAGTGGGTATACTTTGCGCGTAATAATACCCATTATTGTAACATAAATTCCTAAAAAAACGATATAGGTATTATATAAAAATGAAACCTATAGGACACGATAAATTTTAATTACGACAATATTATCGCGTATTATTTCATTGCAAATCAGAGTGTGTATGTATGATGTGGCGTGACAGTGTGTACTCGCCTTGGCCTTCGATGTTTCGGTACCAGCGCCCATTTTTATACCCGCACTTTTTTATACCCGTTTTATACCCCCAGCATTTTATTCCCGTGGAATATCAAACGCGACGTTTCGTCAATCTTACCCAAGTAACTTATGAACGAAAATGGTAACACTATATTTACTAAGCAAAAAGCGTTGTATAAAACCATTTATAACCCTGGGAAATGTGCGTGACATAATGTGTTTTCCAACATGACATTCACCAAGATTGTCGTCATCTTGTTTTGTGTAATGGTTTCGTAACGTACATATGCAAAAGTCCCTTCTGCGCAATAAAACGCACAACGCGATTACAAAATCATGGTGTTAAACACGGAAAGAACTGGTATGTTCTGAGGCTGGAACAACATAGAAGGGACAAATACATACAAAGCCTCAATTTGCCTAAGAATTAACGATGAAAGATGAAAGTCACTGAAAAGGTTAGGCAATCCTGAAGATGTGGGTTCGAGCCCTACAGCTGGCTAACCTTTTCAGTGACTTTCATCTTTCATTGTTAAACACGGGTTGTGAAACGATTCCCTCGCTCTTCGAACCATGTTGATTATGCAGGCCTCCTGAACATTACGAAGCGAAGTCTTATGACGATGCATTCCTGCGTTCGGAAGTTACTGCACAACGAAAATCTCGCACTACGAGAGAGCACCTTTGCTCTCTTCCTCAGTCCCCACAAGTATAATGCGCGTGGTCTTCTTGGGGAACTGCGAGGCGTACCTGTTCCCATAGTAACTGTGTCGCCAGATATCGCGTGGTGTGTCCCAGATATCGCGGCGCGGTGAGTCACGGATGAAGCGGGCTGCCACGGTTGCGTGATATGACGTTGGATATCACGTGATGTGTGGTGATGCAGGTGGCGGGAGTGGGAAGCACAAGACGCTAGGCCTTTCGCAAGGATGGCACTGCCGAGGAAGGTTCTTGCTTTGTGTATTTGGAATAAGAAGCCATTCGAAACGATTGTAACGATTCCTGAACATCTGACCATGGTTCTAGTTGCAATGCATTAATTTCGAAATATTAACATATTATATGTTAAGAACTCTCAAACGCAGGGAAATAATCGTGTTAAAGTCTACCCACAATGCGTAGCGACACACTGGCGCTGTATTTCAGCTGCGAGTGCCCAAGGTTGCACAGCTACTCGGATTTATTTATAATTTTAATGACATAAGTTATAACAAAGTAGCATGCTCCGGAGTCAAGTATGGCTTTGGGTATTGAATATATGCCCTATAATATTGCAAACAGTGCGTTAGATACGTCCATGCGGTTAGGGGTGGCTTCTCAACCCTAGCAACGCGATACTGACGTGCGGCACATTAAAAGACTAACTCACCGAGTACTTGAAACAGTGAAAGAACAGCGAGACAGCCAGTCCACGCAGAACTTCCGCCGGATGTCCTTCGTAGATGTGCGACACTCCCAAAACAGCACTTTGGAACGGAGCGTCGGAGTACACACAGAACAGCACTGCACATCACTGCACCCGTTAACACTACGCCAGCCATTTTCGAAGACGTTACTTCAAAGTGATACGATGCGATGACGTCCAATACATTTCTTCAATCACCCAGACGCGAGCGTTTCAGACGGTTGGCCGAAAAACAATCTAACATATCTGTTTAGCTATCTCCCCATTTCAGTCCCTGTAGTCGCAACCTTATTTCCGAAGATGCGCTCTTGTAGACTTTCGGCGAAAAAGGAACAATTTCAAACCTCTCCTTGCTTTCGGTTTTCTTTTAAATCCAAGATTGTCATCTTTTCTTCACAACCCTGAGCTGGAATCGGACACTACATGTGCAGGTTATGGAAGATGACAAATGTTTCTCAAAGAATTTCTTGTTCTTATCGCCATTTTCAAGTCTATGATTACTGAAATCCACGGTGACCGAAAAGATGAGGGCTAAAATACAGCCATCGTGACGGACGTGCAATATGCGTCGTCCTGAAGATCCTCGCTAACACTCCGAAAGTTTAGCCACGTTGGTGACGTCGGTTTTCATCACAATGTTTGGAAGGTTCCTTTTCCCAAAGGACTGGTTTTAGCTCAGCACTTCTTCGCCAATTGGTTTCGCGAATTCATGGTGAGAAAATTCGAACAACAAACGCGAGTATAGTGATGTGTACCTTTTGCAGAATAGATAATGGCCTCTTATCTTGTTACAACTCTCAGACAGATTTTTGCATATGCCAAAACATGAATGGAACAAGGTTTGTTGAACTACTGAAGACGTCCACCTCTACTGCTCACATAGCTCAAGATGCATCAGGACGAAAAAAAGTGACATGGGATAAAGAATGTATGTTGTAGAAACGTAATCGGCATGCACTGAGGAAGTTTAACTGAGGCTGGCAATGGTCTCTGCTTTACTCCAAACCAGCTCTTGTCTCAGCGTGAGGTTGTATTAGTTGTGAGCGGGTCGCCAATATTTCACGTGAATGGTATGCCGCTCGAGCTTGTAGGATATAGTTGATATTTCAATTGCGCCTCTATCTGAGATGCACCGTTAGGTTGGTAGAGTTCTGCGTAAGTTTACCTTGATGGTTTCGGCTATACGCGCAACTCATTCAGCTTATAACATCATGATGTCTTACAAATAAAATATATCCTTCAGTTTTTCACCGCGACCGCGCTTTTCGGAAGGTAGATTCCTCAAATTTCGATACGTTTTCTGCGGTACCCGTCTACAGATTTTCCAACCATACTTTGTGATTCACTTCTTTGTCCTCTACTTCGCTCCAACCACACGAATGTCTGCCAGTCCACCTTTCCATTGTCCCCGCACCTGGTCACGGATATCCATCACAGCCTCTGTTTCCTTCCAAGTGCATCAAGGCTCACTGGGACATGGCGAAAGCCGAATCCTCTTTCAAGAAAACCCAACTTAAAAGGGGAATCTTAGAGGCATTCAATTTCGTCCGGGAACAGAGGGGTCCTACCAGGCCTTCTAGAAGACGGGATCTCCTGAATATTTTACAAGCAAAACGATCGATTCCAGAAGGGCAACAAAAAAGAAAAAGAAAAGGAAATCGTGACGCGAAAACGAAGAAAAAAGTCCGAGCCTCTCCTCCTTCCTTTTTTCTTTTTTCTCTCTTTTTTCTGAGGAAGACAGAACGGGCTTCTAACAGACCTGTTCGAGTTAACGGCAGCCAATAAACGTCGATCCTGTGCAATCTGGCCTACCTAATCAGCTCTTATCGATTTCCTTGATTCCTAATCTCGTTGGTGCAGCCTCAGAATTGCGTGGACGGTACTCCCCCAATTCACCTCGTCGCCGCACTACACACGTGAAGTAATTGCCTGTATTTCCTCCTGCGCCATTATGGAGCTCCGGAAGTTCATCACCAGCGTCATCAGTATCATCGCGGCAGCGCTTATCCACTTCCGGCGGCAATTACGAGGCGAATGCTGTCCTCTTATTTTTATTTTTGTTTTACTGAGTGTCGCGTCCTGTTGAAGAGGGTGTTGGAAAACAGCGAACAAGCTGGTACGAGGAACGGTTCCAACCGATCGACAGGGGTGGAGCTGCGCGACTCTGATTGTGTTCCTGCAGAAGCACGCGGCCGTTGAGTGCGAAGTGATTGTGTTTTTTGTGGTCGTAAAAGAAACAGGGAACAAGACGTCTGCTTTGGGCTCGCTCCGTAATAACCTACGGTCGTTAAAACAGGGCCAGGCCGTGTTCTTGTTAGTTCGAACCCTGGTGATCCTTTCTCAGCTTTAAGTGTTACATTAAGTGTCACTGCACCATGTTTCCTGTAATAACACGGTATCTCACAGCACTATGATACATTTGTCAGCTTACCGCCTCGGCACTACAAACTTCCGAAGGGGGGTTTCGGATTCCGTGCCCAACTCAAATCGCTATACGATAATGGCATTGCCTTTGAGATCGTTTAGAAATCTGCAGCTTCAGTAACGCAAAATCGCGTTTGTTTGCGAAGTGATGATGCGCATCTAAGAGCTCGTAATTCAGAAGTTAGCGTAAAAACCGACAAACACAGAGCACGTTCACACCACTAGGGAAACAGAGGTTTCCAGCCCGCCGACCCCTTTACAAGCTTAAGTGGCCAATTCTCTTTCTTGGATAAATGGCCAACCACTCCGGTCCTTTGAAAACGAGAAACTGACAGGCAGGAAGTGGTGACTTCGACCGCTTCCCGTTTCACTATCAATCACTGCACACTGTGGAAGAAGGCAGACGACTTGTAGCAGACGACGCGGCTCATCCTGTAGCAGACGACATTTTTCTCAGTGTTGCTTCGTTCCAGACTCGTCACGTTGTCTTTCGATGGCACGTGAATATTCAAACGGGGAGTCCAAAGTTTCTTGGACGTCAAGAGAAACGCATTGGTTCACATTGCTGTCGCATTATTGTTTGACCAGTTTGGGGAGACTTTGCAGAAAGCTACAAAAAGTTAGCGAAATTTTTTACCGAGTTTGGAAGAGTGAGAATTATTTGCTTTATAACTTTATAATTTCGTGCGTATTCGGCGTTGTCACTCGCAATATACAGCCTAAAAGGTAGAAGAGGTTTAAATATTACTTGCCACCTGCGGCACCCCTTATTTGTAAGCAGGAACACGTCGTGCACAAAACGTGAGCACACCGCACTGCACACTTCACGCTTTCACATATCCTTGCAGGAGCACAAAGTGTCGTTAGCGAACTTTCTGCAATTTCGAAAACGTCCTCTGTATGTTGCAGACGGCGGCAATCACATTGCGCAGTCTCTTTAAAGACGCTGTGATATTCAGGCTGGAATCGGTGTTTATAGGAGACACGACTTCAGAAAGCAGACGACATCGCACGATTCCGAAACCAAAGCGAGAGCGACACTGACAGAAAGCAGGCGTGTTCAACCTGCAGCCCGCACCGGCGACAGCCCGATGCAAACTGATCGCCGACGAACTGAGAGTCTCGGCAGAGCCGGCAGAGCTACGGGTCCCGTGGGTGCGCGGCGCACGCCGGGAAATCTTAGCCCGCCATCAGACGGACGAATCGGTTGAACCTCGCCCAGTCGCCCTCGGCTTTTCGCTTCAAATCACTTCCCTTGTCGCTCGGTAGCTACGTGGCTTGCGTTGACTGTGTGCAATTCAGGGTTGCGGAATGGGGTCTCTCGTTCCTCCCATTCCATTCCAATTCCATTCCGAGGAATGGAGATTTGCGATAATTCAATTCCTTTCAATTCCTCGGAATGAAAAGGTATGGTCAGTTCCCACTTTTTGAATGGCTTGGCAACCCAATTTCATTCCGTTAATTCCCTCAATAAAGGAAAAGGACCGGTAACCATACTTGCAAGTCCTGCAATGCTAGAGGAGATTGACATTATCAAGCACGGAAAAGGCACAAAGACAAGGTCATTTCACTCCTGACCGTGTGCAGGTGCGGTGCAAAGGGTGCGAAGGCTAAAACCAGCACGTTGAAACCAAAACTGGCCACCGGTGCACCCAGACCATTCCATTCCCATTCTTAGGACAGTTTCTGCCATTTCATTCCAATTCCATTCCGGGCTCCGCTAAATCTGGAATGATTCCGGAATCATTCCAACTCCGGACTGGCAACTCCGCAACCCTGTGCGACTGTTGTCCTTCTTCTATATGTTTTTGGGCTTGCGCCTTGTGCTTTGTAGTAGAGCAGCCATTTTTTGAGTGATTTTGTAGTCATGTGGCGAATTTCACCATCCGTCGTCATCAATTTACCTGCTGTTGTTGATTGAAGGTGTTTTGTAGCGGCAGACAGGTTTGTGGAATTGTTTTCTGATGAGCCGCCTATTTTGCGTTGCGGGAACTGATTTTTTAGCTTCCTCCCTTCCAGTGTTTGTGAGGTAAGTCGTTCGATTAAACTATCGATTGAACTACGAAAATTGTAAGAAGTGTAAGACATCATTAGTCTAATAGCTCTTGTTCCTGCCATGCGTTGATAAGCAGTACGTACAGTGGACGTCGTAAGTAGTACTCATGGACAATGTCCCGATACGAACCTGTAGTCGACGTGTATATGCTTAACCAATCGTTAATCTGACTTTTCTTACGAAGTTTTCATTTTGAGCAAGTTTAGTTTTAATACGTATCTTTCATTTCTCACAACAACCTTCGCAACCTTATAACTTTTACTTTTGATTTATTGGTGTCGCTAATGTTCTAAAATAAGCAAATTCGGTCACGCATTTCCACATACAACAACAACAAAGAAATCGTGACTATCACCTGGGGTGATTCACCACTGGAGAGCCATACACTACCCCATTACACGCGAAGCATTAGATGTGATGTATGAAAATGAAGTTAAAGTTATGTTCAAGTACAACAATTGAGCTCCCCTCCACTCGCTGCGTTGCGCTACGTCACAAAAAAGTACGACACGATCCACATTCAATGCGCCTTTTTCGTTGATAGACACATTCAAATAAATATTACAATGCATAACAACGACAATGCACCGGTAATGCACACCGGCAATAACCAATGCACACGCATTACAAAAAAAAGAAAAATAAAGAGAGAGAGAGAGAAAAAGAAACAATAAAGAACTATCTATGCTACGTTCGGTATTCATGTGTTTGCAACGCTTAGCTATTCCAGGCGCAGGTGAATTTTTCTGAAAAATCCGCCCTGAAAGTATCGAGGGATGCTCCTTTTCCATAACTTTTTTCAGATATCTATTCCATTCCATTCCATATCTGTTCGTAACTGAACTGCACAGTTTTGTCTGGTCAAATCATCTCGGACGGCAGACACGGCAATAATGCGCTTTCAATTACTGAAACCTATAAAATGTTAGCGCTTTCATTATAAATATACTGGTCGTTCCTCGAGCAAGCCACAGAGAAAGATTCATTTAGGGGAGTTCCTGGAAGGATCAGAACCATTAGATTGTGTTCCCTTTACCACTCTAAGAGGAAAAATCGTGGGACAAGAGAAAAAAATAAAAATAAAAACAGCGAAAGCTTCTGATTAATTGTGCTCGCTATATCCTCTCGGTAGAGAACCCCTAATGAAAGCAGGGATGAGTCTTAGAATTAGTGACCATTTTCTGGGAAAGAACCAAAAAGCGATAGAGTTAAAAAGAGAATGTGAGGTCGAACGAGAAAACGCATGGATGGAAATCTGTAATTTCGACAAAAAAGAATAATGGTGAGGTATGCCGCAAATAGCACCTGGGCTAATGTGATTAGATAGGCCTACGCAATGATGTTAAGGAATAGGAGTTGGACAAGTCTAATTTTGTAGATGCGATATTTTGTTAAATGATACAAACGGATGCGATGATGTTTTGCAATGATGCAGCACTGGTGTAACTTTGTATGGAGGTGTAGGTAGTTATGCACGATTTTATTTGAAGCTACCGTTGTTCTGAGAAATACCTTCCGATTATCACGTACACGTTTAACCCAAAAAAGTATGAATGTAGCATGCGAACCTGTGTGACGGAAAAAGCAGAACATTTTGAACGTCTCCTAACGTGCATTATATAACGCATTTGCTTCGTCCTGAGCGCGTGACGTCACCAGTACTTATTATTATTCGGTGATGGTCATACTGCTGCGATCACATCGCGACCATGCTGATGACTCCGAGGTATCGGGTTCGAATCCTACGAGTGACTGTGATATCTAAGCGTTCTCTCGCATTTTAGAGTAGAGACGCAAGAGGGTTGCTGGTACGCTTTCCCCGAAGTTGCCCCATGACGCCTGTCTCGCTCTCTCTCTTGTAATCTCTCTTCATACGTCGACGTCTATACAGGGTGCCCTGAAAACGTGTCACTGAAGTATAATAAAATAACTACACCATCAGTAGAATCATGCGGTCAACGGCATTTGTTCTTACTTGGGTTTTGCCGCCTCCGGATGTGGATGTCGTGTAACGTAAGTTTAATTACCTGAATTTTTGCGAACTGAAGTCTGAAATTTGCGAAATAAAGGTCACTTTTTTACCCCACCAATGTGAAGAGCGTGTCGAATTTACTCAAATTAATGATAATCGACAGGGCCATCAGGAGCTATCCCATCGGAAAAAATAGCCGAACATTATGCTCTAAGGAGCTCCCAGAGGATAGCGCGCGACGAATTTTTCAGTGCAATCGTTGTCAGTCCGACGAAAAGAGGTTGGAAACCCAGCCCACACCGGCATCGCACAAATAGATAAAACAGGCATGGCTTATCGCGTCCAGCTTTCGCTGAGATAATGCCTTTCCTCTCCCAATTTCAGGCACTGTCACGTTTTCTACTATGACTGTGTGGGCTGGGTTTGGAACCTCCTTTCGAAGGAGTGACAGCGACTGCCCTCAAAAAGTCGTAGCACGTTATAGTCCGGTGCTCCGAAAAGCATGATGTACGGCTATTTTTTTCCGATGGGATAGCTGGTGAATATCACTGTCAATTATCTTGAATTTGAGTGAATTCCGCACGCTCTTTGGTGGGGTAGAAAAGTGACCTTTACTTGGCAAATTTCCGAGTTAAGTTCGCAAATATTTACACAATACATGACATTCACATCAGGAGGTGGCAAAAACCTAGTAAGAACAAATGCCATTGACCGCATGAGTCTAGGTGGCGTAGTTTTTTAATATTTTTTTATTATGATTATTCAATGACACGTTTTCTGGGACACCCTGTATGTCACTCATAGACACAGTTGCTTCGCGGTGCTAGCACGTAACTACCCCCTCGTAAAAAAAAGAAAAAGAAAAACAAGCTTGGACGCCTGTCAATATGTCAATAAAAAACGTGAAGCCTTTCATGACTGTTCGCTGAAAAACCCCACTCCGCTTGACGCCGTCCTAATCATGACGGGGACTTTTGTCGCTTCGTTTAATGAACACCCGCCTTCTCTATCTAAAAAGCGTACAAAGATGAAAGAAGTGAAGATGCTTCGTACCCCGAGAGACGGTCCCCGGGGTACCGTCCAATGTGTTCCTGTCAGATAACATCCCCGTGCAAGATGTCATTAGTGAAGCGCTTGTCCGAAAAATCGCGCCAACAAAACACTGTCTGTCTTTTCTCTCCCTCCCGCGCTCTTTCCGACGGGAAGACAAATTGCGCGCACTATTTGTTTATTTGCTTATTTTTTTAAATGCGTTCATCTGTGGAGTCGCGCTGACTTCGTCTTCCTTTCGACTCGCAAATATTACATTTTTTAATGTTTGTCGGTAACGCTTTTAGTCCGTGTCAGCGCCGCGAAGCAAGAGGGACTGTGAGTGGCGTCCTACTGCTTCTCCGATGCTGTGGGTGTGTATTTCCTTCTAGCTCTTACCGTGGATCTATTTCGCCTTTCTTATTGGCACATAAGATGTACAATACAATCTACCTTCATACAGTAAGAGGACATAAATCAATGCTTCTTTTTTGCAAGAACCACATTGACATTCTTAGTTTATTAACTTCGTCTTTGTCACTTTAGTTCCTGAATGTTGCCGCCCTGGGGAGAAATGCACAATTAAATTTTTAAGGCCGTACGCCGAGTATGTTACTTATACGTATATGCCTCCTGTCATCCCATCATTTTGAATCCCATGTTTGTCGAAATACGAGAGGGGAACTGATAGCCTGCTCACAACCACTGTATCAGACAGTGGATATTCGAGAACCCGGATAGTACGCCATAATATCGCAGCACTCTCCCGTATTAGCCTTCTTCGTCGTTTTCTTTTTCTTTCTCAAAAGAATAAAGGCAAAAAGACAGAGAGCTAACATGCCGTCTAGAAACAGACCCCTCCACCCTTCTCTCTCTCTCTTTTTTCTTGGGATGCTTCTTCCTGAGAATGATGGTAATCCGGTTGGTCAGCTTTTGACGGACCTTAGAACGATTGTTACAAGAGCGTATGAGCGTGACGTCAGTATCCCCCTTACCCCTATTACTATGACGTTGTTTTGTAAATATGTCATTTTTATCATTGAATGGTTGCTGTGTTTGAGAACTTGTTGTCTCCCTTTTTTTTAAGTTTTTTTTTTAATTCCGTGTTAGTGCCGCGGAACAACTGTGGCAATGAGCGGCGTACCGACGTGCACAGATGGAGAGAGGACAGCAGGATGGAGTGGGGGACAGAGGGGTTAGTATGCGTCCTGGGCCGACTTCAGGGGGAACTGTGCCGACGTTCGTCTGGAAAGTCTTCGGAAAACCCAGGGAAAACCTCAGACAGCACAGCCGGTGACAGGATTCGAACCCGTGTCGCCTCCCTGTCTCGGCCTGGAAAGCGATCATCCTAACCACTGTGCCACGGGAGCTGTTTTTTTTTTTTTTTTTCCCCAAGTAAAGAATTTGTTTCAAGTTCCCCGTGCAAGTCGAAGTTTGTTTCTCCGCAGAACTCTTCTAGTATGCGGACAAAGCACGCTTTACAGGCGCGTAGCGGAATCGTTTGAACGTTTCGCCGCCATGATCCAATCCACTCCGCTTTGTCACGCTCGTGCGCTGTCAGCATTCACCACAAAATGTAAAGTCGATGTGATGGTCATACCGATTTTGAATTCTGATGCGCAGCATGCAGCAATGTTCTTCCTTCTCGTACGAACAACGTTCTTGTTAACTCACCAGACGTGCTGATATTTGCGAGCGTTATAAGCATAAAACTCGCGTCGTATTCCAGCAGCTTTCTTGCGATTACACATTCGCAATATACCCATCCAAGTATTCAGCTACGTTCAGTAATCAGATACCCATGCGCCAACTGGACGCATCCACATCCTAGCATAAAAATAGCCCATTTAACGGCTGCCTGTTCTCTGCCAGAGATCAGAAGCCTGTTTGAATGCAAGGCTGCCTGCTTTACATAAAGCTATGCCACATAAACAGCCAGCCCATAACAAAGAAGCAAACGTGCCCTTAAAGAACAGAGGAACGAAGCCTGAGGCCTACATTGGTGCATGACGAAAAAAATCCCAGCCTCATTCTCACGTTCTTTCTAAATTAGAGCGCCATTCTAGGGGGCACTGCAAGCCAAGAAGAGTTGCTTCTTGAATGAGATGAAGGGATGAGGGGGAGCCACCGTCGCTTGTTATGCAAATTTTGGCAGCGCCCTTTCTTGCGTATGGTTGGTTGTGTCTGGTTTCTTTCTTCTTCCCGTCTCTCCCTTTCACGTACTGATGCTGCTGATGAGAATGGCAAAGTTGCCGTGTCGAAATGGATAAGGGCTGAGAATATTCAGTGCGTCGAGTATGATGCGGATGATAGTTCTGGCGAAACAGGAGTCGGATAGCGGTGTAAGGTTTCGTTCGGCGAAATGCATCATTGTCGTTGGTACAAAGAGGGCATCCTAGGGCAAGGGATACTGGGTGTAAAGTTTCATTCCACGTTACGCGATATTTGTGTCGATATTAAGATGACGTCATAGAGCAAGGGGCCTGCCTGGCTGATTAATATTCTTCTTTTTTCAGCTTTTGTCTAAATGCTACGCTATTGTGTTGAAAAAATAACGGTGACGAAGGATGGCGATAATGTGATTTGTCTGACATTATTGCATTTGAAAAAAAGTGTATGGTTTGCCCTGCACTTGACGGCCATACTTTATATATTAAACGCGGACATATTTTAATGTAACTTATTGTTCATAAGTTACATAAGTTCATAAGTTACATATGTCATGTGCAAACATATTTGCTATGCTTAACATAGTATATGTTATGTTTGTAATGTACCTCTGCTAGTATCCCACTGTCTATGTATTATATATATGTCTGTACATAATTATTTGTGCGTTTATGTCTGTATTGTATCCACCGTGAGTTATGTGTATTGTGTGCGCCAACACCATGGCCTTAGCGGCCGTCCTTGGGCACTAATAAAAATTATTATTATTATAGTATAGTTTTATTAGCTTGTCCATAAACAGCGCGATGGCCTTCTAATATGGTACAATGGTTAGTACAAAACAGTGGAATGTGAATTAGTAAAACATTGTACAATCAAAAACGTCAATGTCACAAATTTCATTATTATAAAGACGCTGCACACGGGCCAGAGGACTCAGTGAGCTAAATCTCGGAGCAGTAAAAACACGACACTGGCGGAAAGTTCTCATTGGTGCATGAAAACTAATTGATTCGATCAAACACTGGCTATCGAAAATGGCATGAACGCATTTGCACAAAAATATAATGCCTCGACTTTTGCGTCTCGCAACGAACGTTTCTAAATTGCAATGACTCAGTATTCTGTTATACTCATAAAAATATCGTCTCCCAAGGTATCTATCAAAGTAAATTCTGATAAATCGGCGTTGTACATTTTCTATGGTCGATGCCAAAACATTTCCAATAGAATTCCATACAACGGAGCAGTACTCTAGCTTTGGCAAGACTAAAGAACGATATAATCTGATGAGACAATGAGGATCGCTGAATCCATGCGTGACCCTTGAAATAAATCCCAGCACAGAGTAGGACGTGCTAATAATATAGTTAACATGTTCTACAAATTTCAACTTACTGTCTAAGAAAACACCCAGGTCGCGAGTTACAAGTGATCTCTTCAAAGGGGTATCCCCCAGCATATACGAGAAATCAACGGAAGAACGTTTCCTGGTAAAAGACATTACACATGTTTTCGATGCGTTTAAAATTACTTCGTTTTGTCCACACTATAATTTTACCTTGTTAATTTCACTTTGAAGAACAAGGCAATCATTTATCAGAGTTATAGGCATGTAAAGCTTAATATCATCAGCGTACAGCAGTATCTTCGCAAAATTTAAGTTAAAACATAAGTCGTTAACAAATACGTTAAACAAAAGAGGCCCAAGTATTGAGGCCTGGGGAACCCCATGTACAGCGTAATATGGTTGCGGCAAACAGCCAGACACACGTACGAAGTTCTTTCTATGTGTAAGATAGTCTAAGAAAAATGAACAGAGAGGATCACTAACACCATAACAATTTAACTTTGACACAAGGGCATGGTGCAAAACTATATCGAAAGCCTTTGAACAATCGAAATAGACACGGACAACATGACCACCTTCCTCAAATACAGGGCATACATCATTCAAAATTCAAACCAAGTTAGATTCAGTGGACCTGCCTCTGATAAAACCATGCTGATGTGGTACGATTTTCCGTTTAAAATAATGCGTGAGGCGGTTACACAGACTGATTTCAAAAACCTTGGCAAATGCAGATAACAGTGATACTAGATGGTAGTTTTTAACATCACATTTGTTCCCAGACTTATATACGGGAATAACAATGGCATTCTTCCAAAGTTTAGGGAATCGGCATGTCGATAACGATAAGTTAAAGACACGCGTCAGGGGGACCACAGAAAGCACAGCAAAGCCCTTGCTAATGAAAGAAGGTATACTGTCGAAGGCTAAGGACATTTTCGACTTAAGCATCTGGATTGCAGTCAGCACTTCAGAGGAATGAATGAAAGGTACATGAAGGTAATCATCAGTTATTGAAATAGGTGTGCATGGGTAACTTGCCTATTGTGAGGCGTAAACCGAAGAAAAATTATCCGCAAAAGCATTGGAAATGTCAGAAGGCAAATCCCTCCCATTTCCCGAAGGATCATTAACCCCCCCCCCCCCCCGGGGTTACTGGCGGCCGCCTTTTGCGATTCTGCACAATAGCGAATCCGTCGTCATCGGTGCTGTGCACCCCGTAAGACAGTGCAGTGTCGCTAGACACAGTAGTAGAAACAGGAGTTTGCTGTACACCTGGAGCAGAGGGATGGCCTCCAGAATTCGTGGATCCCCGCGTCTGTTTCACAGAAGAGTTACCGAGCACAGAAGGATGGCCTCCCAGTTCCGAAACGGAGGTATCCTCTACGTGAGTGACGCCAGGGAATGTGTCTCGAACTGTTGGGCCCGACGAGGGAGGTGCAGTCTTTTTCTTTCGAAGCACGGTAGAATAGGTACCCATCGAATTTTCAAGATATGCTGCCCGAGGCTGCTGGAGGCTCTCAAATCGGCCCATAATTTCTGCCTTCATTTTGGCCAGTTCAATACGAAGAAACTGGCTATCCTTTTGAAGAGACTGAAACGCATTTTAGTAGTTTAGTTCCGAAACCTCGTTCATAAGAGAGTCAATTTTCCCAACCAGCGAAGTAAAGCATTCGTCAGATATAGTGACAATACCTTTTTGCTCAGGCAAGGAGTTCATATGTTCCGCGTTAGCTGCATTATCCTTCGGAGGCGTAGAACTGGGAGATACAGTGGAAGAATCAAGTGGCGTAGCAGCATATATGTTCGGAGCTGAAGCTGTAGATTGTTCGTTGGGGGCACGTTTTGTACATCGAGTGCATTTGTACAAACAGACGTCGTTCTTCCAAAGCAAATCATAATCCGAATGTGTGACGTTAATACACTTGCAATGAAATCGTCTCCCACATGGTCCGGAACATGTAAGCTTTTGCTGACGACCATAGAAAGAAGAGGAGCACACAGCACATACGTCTGTACCCGGCGCCATCTGGTGATGGATGCCATCATGCTTAGCGCTGAAGTTGTACGAAACTAATTCTGAGGACTTACAAGAAGCGTAGAAGGACAAAACCAAGGCATTGAATCCCCAGAACGACAAGTTGCACATTACATTAAAAGCGCAACGGCTCCCGTGTGGCATGGTGGTTAGGATGATCGCTTTCCTGAAACTGGGAAGCGACACGTATTCGAATTCTACCACCCTCTGTACTGTCTGCGGTTTTGCCTGGGTTTTCCGAAGATGTTCCAGTCGGATGTCGGCACAGTGCCCCTGAAGGCGACCCAGGATGCACGCTAACAGCGCAGTCCCACAGTCCTTCCTGCTGTACTCTCTCCATCTGCCCACATCTGTACGCCGCTCATAGCCACAGTTGTTTCGAAGCGCTAACACGGAATAGTTTTTTAAAACAAACACACTTTTTTAAACTCATTATAAGTATTTCATTGTGCTATACCATAGCACCCGTTGCTACCTGTACCTTCTCAACACACGAAGCCTGGCTAACATACGCAGGTACGTACACTCGCGCCATCTTCTGTTACATTCTTCTCTGCTACACCTACCTTCACAGAGAGGACAATAATCTAGGTGAGAGGCATCTTTCTGAGGTACCTCCGATCTTCTCGAAAATTGCAACGGCGTACGCCTCGGGCCCACTATTGACGCCTTCTCGTCAACCCTCGTACATCATCTGCAACTACGGACTAAAAAATGATATTTATCATCCTCGCTCACGGATTCAATGCTCAAAACAGAAATGCCGCCGGTGAATATCGCAAACGTTTCCACGAATTTTAGAAAGAACCGTGCTAAACTTCAATGTTTCGGATTCCCCAAGAGTAGGTGACGTCATCGAATGCTCTGGCATCTGTCCCCTTGGCATCAGTGCATGTACCTCCCGGGTCTCCTGTCCCAGCCCTACGTTAGAAGACTGCCAGCAGCTTCGGGGAGGAGACGGAAATCAACCTTGGAGGAGCAATGGACGCGTTAAGTGGCTGCTCCGGAGCGCTAGTGTTTGACACTCCTACCGTTAAGTAGTTACGCTCGTACTCCGAGTTTCGTACGCGTGCGCATTTTTCTCGCCCCAGCTTCGGAGGGTGCACGAAACAGGAGCATCATGCTCCGTCACGTGATCTATTCCTTCCTTTCCACGAAAGCGAAGAAAGAGAACGCCAGTCGTGGGGCGGCAGCAGAGCAGAGAGAGTATAAAAAAGAGAAAGGGAGCAACAGCAGCACAGCGAGTGTGTTCAAGCGTGTGTCCAAGTGCCGTTTCATAGCTGCTCTAGGAGCACGAAACTCGGAGCGCCCCAGACTGAGTAAGGGAGCAGCTACTTAACGCGCCCAATGTTGCCCGACGGGTGGCTGATTACTCACGCCTATGACATCCTACTTCTCAAAACCAGAAATTAATTTTATGATACTTCCAGGTCACATAGAGAAATAATGTTTTGGGAGAATACAATATGAGAAACATGGATTGCAATGCCATAAATTCAGTAAGATTCTTATCACTTTATCCGAAATGTTCAATGTAAATGATGCTATTAGCATTAACGCTATGTAAAGCCTACTCTGGCATGAGGATGCTAAATACCGGCTCTTGCTAATATAAGAAAAATAGGCTGTCACTTCTGCTTGGCTGACGTCATCTTGCACCGCGACAATAGGCTATACGAGTGGCCGTTCTTACTCTGCTGTCAGTCACAAAGAAACTCTCTTGGAAGGATGCCACCCACAGGCCAGATGACGTGCATACTTAGAAGGTTAGAACAACCGATTATGCGTACGGCATTCTGTACGTGGCTGCCTGTGTTGATGGAGATGTTGCTATTTCTGATGGTTACGTGGCAAATAGGTATTGATCTCGTCATAGATCTCGCGAATAATGCATCGCTATCGTGTTAGTGTTTGTTTGTTTGTTTCTAAGGAAAAAAGTGAGGAAAGGAGAGAGGAGGAGGGTTAGTGTGTTGGCTCACATATATGGTACAATAGGCGCTCAGTATGCTGACCTGTTTTGCACATGTGAGCGCGTAAGGTGGGGAAGACCCTAATGCAGTATGCATATTACAACTAAGTGCGCGCTTGTTCATCTAAGGACACTCTTGTGTTGCCTTCGCTCTGTTGCTGTGCCTTCGTTATATTCTGACGTTCTTTGGTGAGAGAGGGAGTAACATATTTTGCCTGTATCGAAGAAACAGACGAAAGGTTAATCAAATGCACGGTCAACTTGCTGTTCCACGGTGGGGGGGGGGGGGAAAGTGAAACAGAGGGAAAGGGAGAGAGATAAAGAGAAAAGAAAGCGTGCTTTGCACGACATCGCTTTCATTTTGACACGACTGCTGGTTCGTGCATGTTATCCGACTTGAGGCAATGCCTTGGGACAAATTTCTTACTCGAAACATATTTATAACGTTATTGTAAGCTGCAAGGGAGAACAACCCGTTTAGATGAGCACTGATTCCCGACAGTACGAACACCCCATGTTTCCAAGTGTTTGCCTCTAAATATGCGATTAAGGTCACCCAGAGGATTCGGTACAGCGACTGAATAACGTAATCGTTGAAGCGTTTTTCTGCATTTTAAGTGTGCGATAAGATAAGGTAGGTAAAATATCAACATATCGACGTGCTAAGCTCCTGCAACTCAGGAGATGCTCAAGATTGTTTGCATGTGAAAGTAAATATTTTTGTGTATTTACGTGAGCATGTGTATGACACAGAGAGCGAGAGCAAAGATGGGGAAGATAGCTGCTAATTATGACGATATTTGCCAACCTTCATAGGCCTTTAGTTTCGTCAGGGTGTAGATGACGTCATCATGGGCTCTGAGCATCCGTCTCCTAGGAACGGCGCAGGCGTCTCCCAAGACAGCCTGGGATGACTGCAAGCCCTTTTTGGAAGGCGACCTTGAGCATAGTAGCGCTTGTGGGCAACAACATCCCTCCGCAGGTCCTCGCTCGCACGCACGCACCCTGGAGCCTATGGTACGGAAAAAGGGTGGGTTATAGTGCCAAGACCACGTAGGGGTGCGGGCATACACTCGTCATGCCGCACACTACACATTCTCAATCACAACCCGTCCCCTGCTCATCCCTTCAGTGTGGAAGTCGACGCAACCTCCCGAATCTTCCGCGTACGTTATCTACCGTCATTTTTCTCGCCCCGTCCGCCAACCAAATGACCGGTTCCGGCACACCCGTTTGTCGCAGTGGCTTGGACCCGAGCCGTATCGAAAGTGCCTTCATTAGGGCTAATCAATAAAACGGGCCTCGGGGGAATAAATATTGTTTCCCGTCCATCCGTTCTGCTGGCCCCTCCTCGGCCCAGAATAAACACCGAGCCAGGGTGTTCCCCGAGAGACGTGCGTTGCGTAGGGCGAAGATGAACCCTAATAAGCGCGTGTGTGTGCTTTGCCCACTCGTACCCTATGACCGACTCCCATAGGTGATGGATGTTCTTTTTGCGTGGAGCCGCCAGAGGCCGTCATCTTTGACGGCAAGCTTGAGATGATGATGGGATCAGAGAGCAAAGTATAGAGATATCGGATTTTGTTTGATTCGTGTATAGCGTGAAAGAGAGTTGTGACGGTCACGTGATGGCCATGTTGTCGAACGTGGAGAGAGCAGTGGTGTTGATTGGGCTGCTGAAAATTATTCTCTTTTCTCGAACGAGTTGGACAAGGGTGTAACTGTGTGACGATTCTGCTTCATTCTTTCTTCTTTTCTTTATTTTCTGGCTTTACTTTGTGAAAACGATTATCGAAATAAATTCCGTCGTGTAGTTAGAATATTATGTTAATACAGTGTGTCCTAACTAACGTGGTGTCAAGATTTAAGAAAAGGATGGAGCGCTCATGACGGATTCAAAGCAATGGAATTATTATTATATTATATTCGTGTATCATTATTATATTAGCATTATTGTATTAGCATTCGTGTATCGTAGGCGCCAGCATTCATTGAGCCAAATTAATTGAGCCAATTTTTTTTTCTACAATCAAACTCAAACTTCCACTCAAACTCAACTCAAATTAATTTGATTAGATAATGCTGATTAGCTATAGTTCTTAAGGTACTGATTTAATTGACGGACAATAAAGCCACATAAAGTCACACCAGCTCCCGTGGTTAGGATGATTAGGATAGTGGTTAGAATGACTGCTTTCCACGCCGAGACTGGCAAGTAACGCGGGTTCGAATCCCCGCACCGGCTGTGCTGTCTGGGGTTTTCCCTGGGTTTTCCGGCTGACTTTCCAGACGAATGCCGGCACAGTTCCCCATGAAGCCGGCCCAGGAGGCATACTAGCCCCCTGTCCCCACTCCTTCCTGCTGTCCTCTCTCCATCTGTCCATGTCTGTACGCCGCTCATAGCCACAGTTGCTTCGCGGCGCTTGTTATTTAGATGCTTCATTCTCCCGAAGGGAGTAATATTTTTGGAATGCGATGTGAGTAAGCATTACTTCTGTTCAATCCTACAGTTGAAGATTTCCTACATATACAACCGGGTTTATGGGCATTCTATGACTCGCTGAATGTGCGCTGTGTGTGCGATTCCGACATTCCGACATTTTACACCCACTTCGTCGAAACTTTTGAACTAGATTTTGAACTCCATCATTTTAACACTCTCACCTGTTTGTACCTTCTGTGTGTAAGCCTATTGGGGTAGCTAGTTCGACTTGGTCGTCTCTTTGGAACGCTTGTTTAGTCATTTCAGACTTCTATTGAAGCTTACTACATTTCATTTCGACTCGTTTTGAAGCCTTTTGAGAATTTCAGGGTTTTTATAGACCTTATTGTCCCGGCTGAGAACCCATTATCAACTATCTCCGTTCCAAAGTAGACACTGCAGTCACTGCCACCTCCTGTTACCACCTTTTCAGACACCTTCTCTCAGTATCCGACAACATCGTCTCATCATCCCAGTACATCCACTTCAATAATGCTCCTTCAAACGCAAACCAGGCCCCAGCTTGCGCGCATCTGGCGAGCACGTTATTACAAGCGCGCTACACGCGTCGCTCTCGCTAACAAACTTCTTGAAACCCAAACAATGCCGCGTCCTGGTATAGGTAAGCACGTGTTTCATGAGAATACGCTCTGGAACGGTGTTCGTGCATGTCAATGGACTTCTCCAAACAAAGCGCTCCTTCACTTATCTATACGTATTCAAGAAAATATTGGATACATTGGAAGGAAAATGAAAGGGCTGAAACCATCTGTGCCTCCTGAGATTGCGTTATAGGTAGGGTTCCGCGTTTTAGGTTTTTATTTTTGGACGGATTCGCCGTATGTTTATCGGTGTTTATTGATTTTCACGAAATCGGCGTTTTGCGGTGTTTTCCATGGAGTGTACATGGTTTATCCGACAGTTATCGGTGAATAGAAATTCCATCCGGTTTTTATTTTTGGACGAATTCGGCGTATATTTTTCGGTGTTTGTTGCTTTTGACGAAATCGGCGTTTTTAGGTATTTTTCCTGGCGTGTACATGATTTACCTGACAGTTATCGGCGAATAGAAATCCCAATGTAATATTTCCGCACGACACTCATTCAACATGGCGTTGTTCGCTGCGGTGGCGTTTTACGGCAAACCAAAAATTAAACGGACATTTTTCACATCCATCGTATTTCTGCATGGTTGTCTGATCTGCATCAACAACTTGGAGGGCATGTGCAATGTATCTCTGTCATGTCCTGGAATGTCCATCTGTATTCGGTGTTTTTCGATTAAAACCGAATGAGGAAAAATTTAACCGGCATATGTTTTTCGTAACGCGGAACCCTAGTTATAGGTGAAAATTACATGACACCACGAGATTTATTGGCGGAGATTTTTGCGAACCTGCGACGAAAGATTTTTTTTTTCTCGCTCTCGATCTAGTCCAACAAGAGAAAGCCGCGGAGAAATCGATATATTTTTGCATACGGGAAGAACGCGGGAGAGGGGGGAGGAATATTTATGAAGCGTTGGCAATTTTCGGTCTGCTTCATTCGGTTAGAGCCCTAGTATAAAAGGCGCTCCCATTTAGGATTGAGCTTGTACAAAGTCTAATAAATATGAAGATTAATTTCTTTCTTTTTAATTTTCTGTTTTCAATCGGCTATGTGCCCCTCATAGGATTAGTTAGTAGAGGCTTTCAAGTAGTTTCCGCGCTATTTAACGCGGGTTTTATGGACTTATATGCGTTCAGCATTTAATACTGTTCTGTGGCTCCTGTATGTTCTGTTTTTATCGCTATATCTCTATTCATTTATGTCCTTAATCTGTGTTAGCGCCGCGAAGCAACTGTGCCTATGAGTGACGTAGAGTCGTGGACGTATTGAGGGACGACATCAGAAAACTGTGGGAAAAGGGGGAATTAGTATGCGTACTGGGCCGACTTCAGGAGGGAATGTGTCGACACTCGTCTGGAAAAAGTCTGCCGGAAATCCCACGTAAACTTCAGGCAGCACAGCTGGTGGTAGGATTCGAACCCACCACCTCCCAGTCTTGAGCATGACCTTGGTTACAACCAGCGAGCTTTTAGATGTATTTAAAATAACGAAAACTGTAACGTTGCGAGTATGAATACGATGTTCCTCGAGAAGGCGTAGGCGATGTACCTTCCTCACCGTACATGTTTTGTTTCCTATCACTCCGTGATGCAGCATGTTCTCAACGCTCTGTAATCTAATCGCTCGTGTAGCCAAATCCAGTAAGCAAACTGCGTGATGATAATTGGCCTTAGCCACTGCCGTCTGGCAGTGTGCTACACGCCTTCACCTACAGCTACGTCTTTTCCTTACGTCCGTAGTGTTTAAGACATTAACCGTCTGTCGTCTGACTAGAGTATAAGGATCTTCACGTCAGCTCCACCCCTTAACCGTTTACTCTGCAACTCAACGTCGTTTTCCCTGCCACCGCTAGTGCTCAGCCCAAGGGGGGACTACAACCGCAATACTCGCGTAGCGAATCAGAACAACGAAGAGAAAGAAAAAAACAACAACAGAAAACGAACGAGATGCCGTGTGAGCAATTTCTGCTCTTTCCTTCTCTCTCTTACTTCTTGCGCGTGTAGGAGAAATGGATGATCGAGAAAAACTGAACGGCTCTATCAATGAGAAAGAGCTAGCCAAACACGCCACTCGGGGAACGGGGAGCTGAGACAACCGCCAAAAACAGAATAGAAAAGGAGTAGACAATACAGAGCAGCACGGCAGCAATCATGAACATGGAACAACACCAACTAATAAAAACAAACAACCAAGTCCTATGACTACTCTCCCTTCGCTCATATGAAGGGTGAAAGGGAGGAGGAAAAGATGGAAAAGCTGCGAGAAGCTGCAATGACTTATGATGGGCCAGAGTCGTTCGTGCAGTCACTGTGTTTTCCTTTTCTTTTTCCTGTTCATTCTTTTATATTTTTGGTGGGGGGATGAGGTTTGCGACGGAGCAAATGGTGCTTGGGACTTTTTTAAACACTTCGTGCGTGTGTACATGCTGATGTAGCGCGCTGGCTGCCTGCGTAGAATGGGAGCATAAATTGCGAAAACAGGTGGTACAAAGTGGCTGAAAATGCCGAGGCGGAGTTATTACTTTTGTTTTCGTTCTTACACGATTGTTGTTCTCGCAGAGCGCGTAGCGTGTAGCGTTGTATACTGTTGTACCCGATGAATGATTCCGCTGCGTTCGCAGTTCCTTGTTGCGTGTTCTTCTTGTCGCGTGCATCTTAAGGTACAAGTGAAGGCCACCTCAACAAATTTTTTCGACAAAATTTTGCGACAAAGGACACGCGCTCCTGCGCAAAACAGAGTATCACAGCTGACCTCTCGCGCGCGAGGCCTTTAATCTTTTTGAACGAATCGGGGCAGAGAACGGTATCATTCCGAGTGACATTTTTAGTCCAAGTCGTGTTACGTGATGATATTCTGTTTCTAGACTGTTATTTTGACGCATCACGCACATGCACACACACACGGTTACCTCTCAACACAATGGACTCCCCGCTAACAACGTATCACAACCGACGTGGATGAACTCGCAGTTCGTGATTAATAAGCAGTCCATTGCACAGGAAGCCCCCATATATCACCCGGACACGTTCTCTGTCACCTCCTTTGTGGACCCTAAATATTCGTACGGGGTGTGTGGCCGTGACTGATTCGAACGTCACGACCTCGTCATCCGCACCACTTACGTCGCCAGAAAGCGGGAGGGGAGAACGAGATTACGCCCTAATTGATTGTGAGGGGAAAACCCCCGACACAGAGGGCGCGCGTGTATTGGGGGTGGGCACTGAGTTTGAGATTAATTCCCACCATTGATGAGAAGAGCTGGGATTGTTCCCGATTGACTTTATCGGCTAAGGCCTGCAACCGCAGGAAATACGACATGCTGGGAGGGAGACAATAATAGGACCCACGCCCGTGAGGCGAGAAAAAGACTCGGGGCTTTGTTCGTCGGCTGTGTGTGCGTGTGTGTGCTAAGCGAAGCATCAATAGTGGTGCGCGCCGAACCTAATTGGCGGTGACTAAGTACCTGCGGGTCTGCTCTTTAACTTATAGAAGACTCGTCTCGATGGATAGGAGTGCATACGTTGCGTTGTAAATAAAAACTCGTTGGTACGCGAAACAGAAATGAAAAAAAAAAGAAAAGGATAAATAGGTACTGGCTTGCTGTCTTACCGGCCTTCAGCTTGTAAACTAAATTCGTCTGGACGTTAAATGATACGTACCCCCTGTTGAAATATGGGCTCACATCGACAAAATTAATTCACAGGCCATCCGGTGGCGCATCGCTAGTGACCATAGTTCGTCTGGCAACGTATAGCCACCAATAACGTACATCACCTTACGAAGGTGAAAACTGATTCAATAGGATGGAACATTTCAGGTTAGTCTGCCGAGTTCCCTGCTGACAGCTACGGTCTACGTGCTTAACTGGCCACATTCCAAATAGCTATACAGAAGTTCGTCCCATGACACGCTCGGCCCGAACCACAGCACCCAGCCATTCAGTTGTCGCGTATGGTTCGGAAAAAGCGCAGGGTGTACACCTTTTTGTGGCAAATAAAGTAAACCCGAGTTGTCATAAGAAGGCGTACGCCACCAATTTTCAACAAATAAGTAAAGAGAAACGACATTACTCTCTGTGGTGGTATTTGTGAAATACCCATGACAAATATATCTCAACTGAAATATGGAAGACGTCGAAAAAGGGCAGACAGCTTCTCGATTGACGGTCGAGTGCATTAACCAATTATGTTACGCTGGCCTTTGCTTTCTCATGACTTACCATGAGTCCTTATTTTAACTAACGGGTCACGCCCTCACTCTCTAGGCATTCCCTCCTACATTTCTTCTCACACACACACACACAAACACACACATGCACACAGAACGACAAGCACGAGGCAGCGGCATTTGGCGAACACGATGGAAAGTAAGGCACGATGTGAGGCTGAGACACAAACCAAACAAAGATATCTGGTTAATTTCAGGACGTTTGAGGCTTACATGTCTGTGTCGTCCCTAATTGTGGTCTGCGGCTAGAGATGCAAAATTTCCGGAAATTTTGAATCGCTCGAAAAGAACAGTTTCTTTACGGTTTTTTTTCCGAAAAATTGGAAAAAATGTAAACAAACGCGGTTACTGCTGAGTCGAAGCATTGCCGGCCAATCCACAGCAGTAGTGTTCACCCTCTAGCATAAATGCATAGCAGACCATCCCATGAGCCTGCTGTCTACTCAGCGATAGGTAATTGGAACAACCCGTCCACTCCGACCCTCCGACCAGACCTCCGACATTATGTGAACGCGATGGCGGTCGCTTGGAGCAGCCAGACGGAGCTCTAAGTTGGTGGTTGTTGGCGGATTATGGGCACCTGAGGCACTGTTGGCGGGTTGGAATGCATCGAAGGCACGAAAATTTACATTTTTGAATTTTGTCGCTCGGAAATTTTGGGTAATTTTTCCGGAGACGAGAAAAAAAACAAAAATAAACTGTTTTTCCCAAAATTTCTGGGTTTTTCCGGGGCTTCGCATCTCTAGGTCTGCCTCGGCCAATTCTCGCAGCTTACAGAGATATCTCGTTTGCCTTTTTTTATGCCGCTGCACTCTCAGAAAAAAAAGGAGTAAAATGGGGAGTAATTGCAGCATCTAATCCCCTTGACTGCAATTACTCCCCATCTTAGTTCCCTGTCGCGGGTTCGAACCCGACCGAGGACGCCAGCAACTTGGTGGCAGGGTACAAGTTGCTTAGGCACGCCGTCTTCCGCGAGGGACGTTAAATACGGGGTGCCGTGTGATGAGCTCTCACCGCACTTTAGAGAACCCTCAGGTGGGCAAAAGCAATCCACAGACCGACCGCTGTGGCGTCGCTCATGATCTCATTCTCTCGCGACGTAAACCCCCAAATATTAACTATTATTATTATCTTAGTTCCCTGACCCTCACATTTACTCCCCAGGACTGCAAATTAATCTCTGAACTTCACAAATGGTCTTCCGAATGCAACACTCTACGTAAATATGTGCTCTTGGTGAATGTAATGACGTAAGGCTGTATAACTTCGCCAACTTAGCAACTTTCCACCCACACAGAATAAGAAACAGTTAGCGCTTCTTTCTTCGCAAATTGTGCCCTATATGTACGTCGCAGGATTTTATACCTCTCGGTATATCACAGTTCAATTCAAATTCACGGTAATTCAATCACGGTAATTCAATTCACGGTAATTCAAAGTATCTTCATTCATGCACACTAATTATGTACCTGGGACTCCTGAAATGCAGCCCACACTCTGTGACATTCATTTAATTCCCATGCATTTACTCCCTAAAGGGACTAATTTTTGTGGCAATACATTTAGTCCCAGAAAGTAGTAAAATTACTCTTTTTTTTCTTAGAGTGTGGCCCACATCCCGAATGACTGTATTTCCAGCAAAAGGTCTCGATGCTTCTCGTCTCTAGCATATCTTTGGAGAAGTCACCAACCGGTATACCACTCTCTTTGCCCCCCCCCCCCCCGTTCCCCCCGTTCCCCCCCGTTCCATGATACACCAAAAGTCAAATACACCAAAAAACGATGAAAGGTGAAAGTCACTGAAAAGGTTAGCCAGCTGTAGGGATCGAACCCACATCTTCTGGATTGCCGGTCCAGGGCTCTACCAATTGAGCTAAGCTAACACGCCTTCTCAGCCACTTCCAAGGTGCGTCATCTGAAGGGACAAACCAGCCACTCTCTCTCACTCATCCTCCTTTCGCTCTTACATTTTTGCTCACTCATACACACATTCATACGACGGGATCGGCGCAGGCGGCAACTGTTGAACATGAAAGAACCAAAGAAGCTAATGCAAAACTTCCCCCCAGCGCTACCACACGTTATAACGCGGCAAGGGACCGCCGCTCTAAAAAGCAACGACAAAAAAAGCGAAGAAAAACAGCGGCCCACACAAAATCTCGCTGACGCCAACACGTCAACCCTTTTAGTTCGCATCGGCGAATTCCAGGCAGGCCGGCCCCACGCGATAAGCAGCCTGTCCTCCTTGATTACACGAGCTTCATCGTAAAACCAGCCTCAGAAATCGCAGCCCGTATTACAACTTGATGACGCCGTCCCTACGTTCGCTTCCTCCCGTTCCTATCTGGGCCAGCTTTAATGATCACCAGTGGATGTACTCCTGCGATGCTCATTAAGAAGATAAGAACTTGATGGAAGCAGTTAACCTCCGTGAAACTAAGAAAGACAGAGACGCGCCGACCGAAGGGGAAGGATGTCTTGATTGCTGGAGTCTGCCGTGATGATGCTTCTTGGATTAAGCGTCGCAATAGTTTCTTCGTCTTTGCTTTTTGCTCGGTTCGTAAACGTCACGCGGGGTAGGTAATGATATTGATAGATTGCGCCGTGTGTTCCACCTATGCCGCGTTTGAGCGTGCGTGGTGCGGCTGTGTTTACGGTAGTGAGCCGTTTGGCAAGTGAGAAAGTTTTCGAGATTAGAGTTTGGTGAGGAAACTAGGCGCTGAGCGATGGAAGAGTTCCGTTCAGGATGAGTTTAGTTGGGACAAGTTCGGTACTTACAGGGGAAGGTCACACCGCGGCTTACGTTGCGCTGTCATCGAGAGCGTTCGAGTGCTATCCGATCGGTGGTCCTTTTTCCGCAACTCGATAACTCGGTTGCTCGTACACCGTTCACGCTGCGAAAACACCCGTCGGAGAAGACGTATACCCCAGTCAGACGGCATGCTCGAAGGACTTCGGGGAATTTTCATTTGCAAAAAATGACCTCTCAGAGTCGTGTCAGACGGCAACTCAAAGGACCTTTCTAAGAAATGACCATCAACGCGAAAGGAGGCCCCCAACGACATTTGAGGTGCCGAAAGGAGCAATCTCGACAACAGTGTTATGCCATTGTACCCTCGCTACCTTCGCAGCTGAATGTAGGACAACCTATAAAATGCGGATAATGGAGTGAAACTGTGTAAACGTATTTAGATCCTATTTAGAGAAGTATATATGACTTCTGCATCTTGATTTGTGACGCACAGACCAACTTCAAATTTCCACAGCAGACAGGGAAAACGAAACCGAAAACGAAACCGAAAAAGGGAGCCGGTGAGGGCAGTCAGTTGAGGAGCACTCCTTTCCCGCCTGTCTGGCAGGCGCCCCCGAACAAAGGTCGTTTGAGAGGCCGGAGGTCATTTCTCGCAACTGACATTTGAAATGCTGTCTGACTAGGGTATTACTTAGAGCCGAAGGAACTTACTCGACAAACGGAACTGGTTACAGGCTAAGTTAATGTAACTAAGTTACTAATGAAGATAGAAATTGTGAAATTGAACTGGTAGTTCTCAAGTTACTTTGAGAAGGTAACGAGTTACTTTCAAGTTACACATCGCGTTGCATCAAGTTACATAGCGTACTCTTCAATCCGCGACTTTTGTATAAATGGTTCAAGTCTTGATGGCGGTACAACACGCTTTATATTTATTTTGATACATCAAAATTATGCCAATCTTCCATATGATTAAAGAAGCCGTATACATTTATGTGCATCCGTAGGTTGATGCTTGATGATTTTGATACCCTGGCAACTTTCTTCGACGGAGCATAAAGCAGGCATCAGAATTTTAGGGGGGGGGGGGGGGTTAATGCTCACAAATAAAGAAAACAGAAAACAGAGAGAACAGAAGTGAAAGTTTAGTCATGATATAGGGTTACTATTCCCGAAAGCAAACAAACAGACAGACAAACAAACAAACAAACAAACAAACAAACAAACAAACAAACAAACAAACAAACAAACAAAAGGAAGATAAAAGCAGCAGAGACACTGAGAATTATGAGGAAATACAGAAAAAAAGACAGCTCCTTCACTAATCGTTGTGCAGGCAGTAATATAAGAGGTATGAGTGAGTGCGCAAGAGTTTAGACTCCCGAAGGATTCGTGTCAGCGCAGACGTGACTTGAGCGTGCTGAGTTGGGCCAAGTAGCACCGCGAGGGAAAGCCTCGGTAGCCTAGATCAGCGAGACGGCGCCGGAGACTGGACAGGTGACCTTCGTACCACTGGCAGACAAGGAGTACGTGTGGCACTTCAGCTTCTACATCACACGTGGGGAAAAAAGGTGATGGACGTTGGCAGAATTTTAGGTTGAATGAATGGCGATCCTCTGAGCATATTTCCTAGAACTGGGCATTTCATCTAACTACACAATATCCGAATACACTACCAAAACTGAATTCGTGGCGTTCACCCGATCAACAACAAGGGAACATAGTCGGTGTGAGATGCTTAGTGTTTACCTTGCGTTCCTCCGTGTTCGACCACGGCCGGGCTGTATAAAGCGCCCTCCGTCTAATCCGCTGCTGCTGCTGCTGCTAATGGAAGAACTCGCCGTTGTCGGCCTCACATAGGTGGGCGACGTCACGACTAACGCTCTGGAGCAATGTGCGTCCTGGGCCGACTTCTAAGGAAACTGTGCCGACATATGTCTGACAGCGTCTGAGGAAAACCCAGGAAAAATAGCACACAGCCGGCACCGGGATTCGAACCCGGGTACCTCACACTCACGACGTGACTTGGCCAGCACGCCAACCACTCAGCCGCGCGAGCTGGTGCTCTCAAGCCCGACCGTGGTTCGACCAACCTCAGCCTTCATCTTCAATGCAGTCGGACGAGGAGGCGCCACGCACGTGCAACCGTGGCTGGAGAGGGACAACAGAGGACGCAACTCGTGTTACTTGTGAACAAGAATGAACAAAAAGCTCTGGCAGCTTACCCAAGTTACGTTAACCAAGTTACAGACCACACCAAATACACACACAAAAACAACAACAACAGGATCGTCTGGAAGCTACTGGAGCTCAAAAACAATGACTATTACGAGTTGCAGGTTAGGTTAGGTTAGTGTTACGGTCGGGTACAGGTTAGGTTACAGGTACAAGCAGCTACAAGTTACCAAAAAAGGTAACTCCGGTAACGAGTTACTTGTAACAAGTTACCCCCAACACTGCTTAGAGCTCATTTGCATGTTTTTAAAGCAGACAAGTGAAATATTCGCGTTAACAAAACATGTGAGTCGGCATCCTCGTCTGCATGACGTTTGCCATCTTCTCGTATTCCCCACTCTCAAAGTGCTGTCCATAAATCGGGCAGCCATAACATTGTTACTAATTATAGACCTGTAAGTATTTTATGCGCCTGCTCCAAAGTCTTTGAACACATTATTTATATTAATCTATCCTCGTTCTTTAAGCGCAAAATTCCAGACAGTCTGCATGGCTTTATGCCTGGGAAATCAATAGTCACAGATCTTGTATCGTTCATGTCAGTCTCTTCCCCAGCGGTTCTTTCTCGTGGTCAAATGGATGTAATCTATTTTGACGTCTCGAAAGCATTTGACTTAATGAACCATGATCCGCTCCTTCGTAAGCTTAGTTTGGTGTTTCTGACTCTCTTGTATGTTTCTTTGCCTCTTACTTACGGCATCTGTTTGTGTGTCCGGATCCTACTCTGATACCTATGTTTCTACGTCTGGTGTACCCTAGGGGTCAAATCTCGGGCCTCTACTGTTTAATATTTTTATGAATGATCTTGTATCCTGTGTTAAACATTCCACCATGCTACAGTATGCCGATGACTTCAAAATAATGAAAAGCATAACCTCGCCTTCAGATTGCTTACTGCTTCAGGAGGATGTTTACAGTGTTATTTCTTGGTGTACTCCTAATTTCCTCAAAATCAACACGTCAAAAACTAAAGTTATCTCATTCACACGCAAGTCTCAAGTAACCCGATTTCAGTACTTTTCTGATAGCGAAATAGCCCGAGTCGACACCTTTCGCGATCTCTGTGTTGTCTTTGATGCGAAGCTTCAATTTCATGAGCATGTGAGAGCAATTCGTTCTGCTGCAATGGGGTAGCATTCTGCTCAGTAAGCGGAAGTCATCCCCATATCATCGTCATCATGTATTTCTCTCTCTGTCCTCGTTCTGCTGCTCTGCGTATTCTTGGTTTGCTCACCTACAGCTGTAAAATGTTTTCTTCTCACACGGTATTTCTTACTCTCTATAAAGCTTGCGTCCTTCCCCGACTTGAATATGCGTCAGTGGTATGGAATGCTTTATGTGCCACCGATATCAAACGTCTTGAAGCTGTGCAAAAGAGGGCACTTCATATCATTCATTCGCGTTGCTTGCGGAATGTCCCCGCATTTTTATCTTATGACTATGACAAGATTTTAAATTACCTGCATTTGCTTCCTCTTGTTAACCGCCGCCACATTCATGACATGATGTTTCTTTATAAATGTGTGCACTTCATATTTGATTCCCCTTTTCTTTTAGGCCGCTTAACTTTTTGTCTCCCACGTGCTACTCCGCGGAACCCCCCAACGTTCTATGTCAGTCACTGCTGTCCTAATGATCCCCTAACACGGTGCCAAATTTTGTTTAACTCGCTTCCTTCATCTCTTAATATTTTTTCATCATCATGTACATCATTTAGGTGCCATATCTTTTCTCATTTTTCGGAACTTTCTTTTCTTTGACTTTTTCTGATAATTTCCCTTTTGTTGCCGTGCGATTGTAATGTGTTTCTCACATTACAATGTGCCTGTGCACTTTTCTTGTTTTCAGTTCAAGTCATGTAATTTTTTTTTCATATACAGTTTTTTTTGTGATTGCATAGATCGTGTCTTGTTGTTAGTGCATATTGTCTGTATTTGCATATTGTATTATTGTATTTGTATATATTGTGTCTATTTGTAGTGCATTATATTGTATTTGTGTGTGCCAACATTAGGGTCGTCACGACCATTCTTGGGCACCAATAAAACATTATTATTACTATTATTATTATTATTATTATTATTATTATTATTATTATTATTATTATATATGCAACTCTTGAATGATCTCCGAGTATAGTGCGTTAAATTGCTAAGTTAACCAGTATCGAGGAGGAATCTCTGATGAAATACACGCTTTCCAATCGGTTTTCCTCCAACACGAATACGAACATAGTTTTAACGCGGGCCCGTTGTCACGTGGCATGCTTTTTATTTCGCGACCATCGTTTTAGTGAACAGAAAGAGAGAGAGAAAGCTACAGAGAGTGTGCCTGGTTGGAACTTCGGCACTTAGATCAATATTTTAATTATTTTAGCTAATTAGTGTTTCTCTAAGTATATAATCAAACACAATAAGAAAAATACTGGTGAAAACTATACACGACTGCTGACAACTTTTAGTTCGTTTCATTCGCGAAGAACGCTCAGTCTCTTTTTTTTTTTTTTTACGCCTTTATGTATGTTAGTTGGGACATGCTGTTGGGTCCGCTTCAAATTAACTTCACATCTTGAAGCCCCAGCGGCATGGCTGAGTGGGGGCGTCCGCTCAATGGTGGTAACCAAGGTCGTGCTGAAGACTGGGAGGTGGTGGGTTCGAATCCTACCACCGGCTGTGCTGTCTGAGGTTTTCCCTGGGTTCCAGACGAATGTCGGCGCAGTTCCCCCTGAAGTCGGCCCACTACGCATACTAATCCCCCTGTCCTCAACTCCTCACTGCTGTCCTCTCTCTGTCCACATATCCGCCCGTCCTCTCTCCTGCTGTCCTCTCTCCGTCCGTCCACATCTGTATGTCGCTCATAGCCACAGTTGCTTCGCGGTGCTAACACGCTATATAAAAAAAAAACATTTTGAAGCCCGGCGATATTACTTCGTTTCTCTTCTCTCTTTTGAACTTCGTGTATGGATATGGCGTATTACGATTGCAAAAAGGGAAAACCCGTTTTCCTTTCCTTTCCTTTCTTTTTTTCTTAATAAACGTATCCCCCCCTCCCCGTTTTTCTTTCTCTTTCTTTCTAATTTTCCTCGCAAATCGCGCGACATTTGACAGCAGAAGGCATCGCCCGAAAACGAAATCAAAGAAACGGTATGAAAAGTGAAGGAAGGAGCAGGCACATAATGAACCGAGGAATGACAAGTGTGACAATCGAGATTAGGACGTTAACTTAGCACCTCTATTTCCTTTTTCCCGACAGCCTGCCCTCGCGAGATAACTGTTTTGAATGAAAGAAGCCGAGGGAATGCCTTTTAATTTAGCTCCGTGTGTCATTCTGTCCATCAGGGGTCACGAGGGACAAATTGAAGAGATGCTACGTTTCTTACGTTTCCCGGGTGTCTCTGGAAATGGAAGATTTGGAAACATCAGCCGCGAGGAAATGGAATGTAGGCTCTACGAGAAGTGGGGTATCAGTTATTGTCTCGCAGCCCTGAATTGCTGATACGTGGGGGTCAGTACTATTGTGACACATACGTCACATGAGGCAGCGAAGTTATCAAAGAACATGTACAGCGTTACTCAGGATGAAGTGCAGAGTCGGAAATGAAAAGAAACTGAAAAAAAAAAAAGAAATACTATCGTGAGCTAAACTGTGCCATGGAGGACGTATTATGCACGTAGGTCCAGTTCTTTGATTGATTGATTGATTGATTGATTGATTGATTGATTGATTGATTGATTGATTGATTGATTGATTGATTGATTGAAGAATTGAATTGAATTGGCTGCATCTCCGGGCATTGTGCCAAACCCGCTTTAGTATAGTATATTTATAGGGTCATCGTTGGCGGTAAATCTTTGGCGAAACTTTTTTTTTTTTGAAATGTTGTTAAAGCTTTATTCGAAGCTCGTAAACTTTTTCGTATAATCGTGTAATTTGTTTGTGATCGTTACTGATGTGGTTTCAAAATTTCAACATACCATAAACACGGTCTGTCTATCACGTCGTGTACACTGTATCCTGTACACTACGTGACGCTTCGTTGTCTTCCTCTTGTCGAAGCTCTTATCTCAGTTAATGACGCTACAGTGGAATAGTCAAAATCTGAGTACCAGCAGCATGACCGGGTAGATACAGCATGCGCTCGTTTGTGCATACTCCAAAGGCATGCCGAAGGCTTGGAGGTAGCGGGATCGAATCCTACCAACGGCTGCGCTGTATCAAGTTTTTCTTGAGTATTCTGGCAGAGTTTCCAGACGAAGGTCTGCACAGTTCTTTCTGAAGTCGACCCAGGACGCATACTAATCCCGTTGTCTTCCACTCCTTCCTGCAGTCCTCTCCCCGTGTCTGTCCACATCTGCAAGCTACTGGTAGCCACGTTTTTTTTTTTAATTCTTACAAAATTATTGCGCATATTTTTTTTTACATAAAGGAATTTAGGTGATCATCTGAGAAGCATTACATGGACGCCTAGCGTGATCTCGACGCGTTCGAATATGGAACCCAACTATAGTGGTAAGCGATGCACTAAAAACGTTCTCTGAGCTCCAATAAACATCAGGAAGAGCTCGTTTATTCAACGACTTTCCCACCTCTGGTCCGCCGGAGTCTCCTGGCGAGGCTTGGGCTGATTTATGGCGCCATAACCGGTAGCTCTCCAGGGCCGGAAACTTTGTTTATGGTAGAGGAACTCTGGCGCTTAAATCGGGCTTAGCGATTCATCCTGTCCAGTGCTTAATCTCTCTCTCGCTGGACATGGTGTGCGCGGGGTGTCTACCGTCAGATGAATTATCAACGCGAGTACAGTCCTTGATTAAGTACCGAATTATGGAGTATCCCATTGCAGAGAGAAGGCAGACCAGTACCGGACAGTGAAGGAACTGAAACTGCGCTGCGCATTAAATGCCTAAATTACTATTACTAGTTACCTAAATTACGTAACTTAAATGCTATACTCAAATTTCTCTACCTTAAGCACTTTTGGGAGTAACTTGGTACCTTACAAATACATTTGAAAGCCAGCATTTAATATCTTCCATTAAATACTCCTTGGAAGAAACTTGTACTCATTTTTGAGTTTATTTTTGAGTTCCGTAATAGCGCCGCGAAGCAACTATGGCTGTCAGCGGCTTACAGACGTGGACAGTTGGAGAAAGGGCAGCAGGAAGGTGTGGGGACAGTGGGGTTAGTATACGTCCTGGTTCGACTTCAGGGTGAACTGTACTGACATTCGTCTGGAAAGTCTGGCGGAAAACGCAATGAAAACCTCAGATAGCACCGCCATTCCTTAAGTTACTCCAAAGATACTCAATAAAGCTACCGGTGCGCTATCCTAAGGTACTCCCTTTCATTGTTATTGCTTACTCTATGGGAGGAGAGAGTAAGGTCAAGAAAAAGATTAACTTGTTGATGTTTTTATTAGGCGCTATGTGATTTACGTTGTGCGTACATTTAATCTCATTTATTCCTGGATACCTCCGTCCTCCTGCGGCGTCGCCTGCAGAGGCGGGCGGCGTCTATAGGCTTATTGGATACGCGAGAAAAATATGTTGTACTGAAGGACATGTTGATGAATGTTCAGGGTCTGAGCAGGCAGGGCAGGCACCCGTGTTTCACAGAGCCATAGTGAGCGAGGACCGAGCTACAAATTATAATAATTAAAGCAATAGATTTAGCCTAAGCGGGCGTTCACACGGGCCAACTTTGGAGTTGGTGGCAGTCGGCCGGCATCACCGAGCATGACCAACTCGAGTTGGTGGGAATCGGTCGCCGAGCGAAAACTTCGGAGAGCTGGTGGTGGTCTAACCAATCAACGCGAGGAGTATTGCCACGTGACTATCGAAGGCGTCAAGCGATTTCGTTTCTGTCGTACTGCCTGGCATTGGTTCAAATCCTACATTTCCCCGTTTTTTTTTTTCCTTTTCGTCTAATAAATATATCCCCCCCCTACAGGGGTACATGATAATTTTTTTTTTTTTGTTGCTAGCGCCATATACACATATAAATAGGCATTTTTTGAGATACTGGTG
This sequence comes from Ornithodoros turicata, assembly GCF_037126465.1. Lineage (NCBI taxonomy): Eukaryota > Metazoa > Arthropoda > Arachnida > Ixodida > Argasidae > Ornithodoros > Ornithodoros turicata. The sequence continues at coordinate 16,056,406 of NC_088205.1, read as the reverse complement.
ACCTTCTGGCGAAGTAAAATTACTTCGTTTTGATTAATGACAGTTAAAAAAAAAAGTCACCAGCGGTTGGACTTGAACCCATACACCCCGATTGCCGTAAGGAATTGGTTGTGGGCGGAGCTAACGAGTTGGTACGTGTGAACGTGGACACTGTACCGTCTTGAAGTTGGTCCAAAGACGTTGCTTCGAGTTGGTCTGAGTTGTTGCTGAAAATCGGCCAGTGTGAACGCCCCCTAAGGTGGCTTGCTCGCTACTTTCGTTTTGTGTGGATCTTCTTCTTCCTCTCATCTTTTTCCTCCTCCTCCTCCTCCTCCTCCTCTTCATCTTCTATCCGCGCGAGCGACATTTACCGTACAAGCTGTCTGCGGAAGAGAGCACGCACCCACAAGAATATTGCGGGAAAACAAAAGTATCTCAACGAGTGTTCGTTTCTGTCTCCAATTTCTTTGTATTTGTTTGACAGTGAATTTCAGGAATTGTAACTTGATAGTACCTTGAAAGTAACAAGTTATTTTTGTGAGTATTTAGTCTTCTACTCGAATACTTTTCAAGGTTGGGTATTTGGGACCTTATACTCAGTTAAAGGACGACGGAAACGAAAATAGGCTGCAAAGCTATTTGCCTCATATTGCGATGTGTACCATAACAATCCGGAATTCGAGTTAGATTTGCGTATATTAGTTGAAACGCCGCCACAATCGCGATATAAAATTCGGCCGTGGAGCAATCTGAGCCCCTGGTGAGCGTCGCCGCGCTGCCGTAGCAGACCACGGAAGTGACGCACGTTGGCTCTCCTGTTGGAGTTCCTGACTTTCATTTCGCTTCATTTCATTTGGTGTTTCGGCGTACGTCTAATTCCTGCTACGGGGAACGAACGGAGACGAAGAAGCATGTACGAACCCATCTCTCATAGGATATATTGTCTTCAGACTTCCACGAGATCTCCGAATCAAACATCTTCAGGCGTTATTCAGAATTCGCCGTGTTTGTGCCGGACAGGCGCACATGGAGCGCGAGAGATATTTGACGTCACGCGCTCCTCAGATTTTCCCGCAATGCTTGGCGCGCTCCATGGGCGATCGTGTCGAGTGGGCGGCCCAGCGCTCTCGTAATCGTCAGAAACATGGCCATCCGCACAGCGTACTTGCAAAATACTAGTGGCATCATAATTTTACGTAATATTTACACCTTGTTCGGTCCCCTTTTTGCAATGGACAAATTTCGTTTCCGTTGTCCTTTAAGTTTGACTGTCACTCAGTTACTTAACTTTAATACTAAATACTTTTTGAGTCTTGTATAAGCCTGTCAATGTCTCGTCGTAGTTCTTGACGCTTTGGTACCTAGGGTTCGTTACATCATGCACGCTTTGTACTACACGCCGCGGTATTGAGAAGAAAACAATTATTAAGAGACATGTAGACCTTTGAACACAGCTCTACGTCAAGCTCTGACGTCAGCTGAACGAGAGCCTCCGCCAGGCTTATTCCTTCCCGGTGACACGCGACCTCTCCCTCACTGCATGGCGGAAACGCTTGCTGTGACGTCACATCCGGACGGGTGTCAGTATTGGCGGTCTCGATTTTCTACGTTTCTATTGTCCCCTTCTCTCTAAAAAATTCATACCGATTCATACTGATCGGTTGATGCCGATGTAAATACCCGCCTTTAACATTTATCTGACACGGCTTTGGGCAGAATGCGGCAACCCCTTTAAGGATTTGGAGGAGGAGGAGATTGAAGTTGAATGTGTTCCCTTTTGATGCTCCGCACAAGAGCTGGTCATATAAAGGGCCATTTTCTCCTTCAAAGTTAGCGGAGGTATGACGAGAGATTTTTGCTGTCAGATACCAGTAGAGAGAAATAGGATTCTACGTACATATGTTTGCGTAGACTAAGAAAAAGTTGAAAGCCGCTCACTCTTCTCCTGCAATGTCAACAGTCTATTCTGCTGCTTCCTTAAGCTTGTCAGGGAAGGCTTTTAGATTAACTCTGCAAGGCGTATTCGCCATGGATTACGTAACACTCGTGGACGTCCAATTCGAAATTGTAACAAAAAGAAGAGTCATTTATCACTATCTCCATTGATGAAGTAGCCTTAAAATCGTGACGGCGAGTTTTAAACAGTGAACGAGAAGTATTTTACAGTTCACCAACCGCAATCGTACCCAAGTGACCCGAGAGCGAAGCGACGGTGCTTAATACAGAATATGTCGAGGGGAAGGCAAATACCAAATGATGCGCTAATGACCTCCTCTAGATGGCCGTGCTTTGTTCTTGTCTCAAAAAATAAAAGCAAAAAAAGCACGCAAGCAGAACAGGAAGCAAACACTGAACGGTACCTTTAATTAAGAATGGAGAGGCATCCTGTGTCTGTATCGGACATAATGCTTGATGGATAGTGGCTGTGTCTATTCAACATCCGGGCATGAGTATAATGCCAACGAGAGAATATCGATAAATCACCAGTCTATTGTTTTGAGCTCGTGAAGATGGAGTCTTCTTTAAAGCGTAAGATCGAATGCATGCCCGGCTTTGTTGGGTGCGTATTGTTCGAGTTCGGAGCACATTATGAACTTGAAGTTGCTCATGCTGTCGTAGTACAGAGCTGCTATCGATATTTTTCGTCGGTTGTTGCCAGGTACCATTGTGTGCCGCGAAGTGCGGTTTGGTTAGAGCGCCGTTATTCTCATTCAACTGTGATGACAATAGTGCTGATTCATACCAACTGGAGAACAAATTGTTTCGGTTCCGTAAGAGAAATGACATAATATCGACCTTACACATTGTTTGGGCCGCTAATAGCCACAGTTGCTTCGCGGCGCTAACACACAATATAAAAAAAGCATTGTTTGGATTCTATTATTCGAATCTATGCGCCTGGCACACAAGAACTCCTCATCCGCTACATGATGGGAATTGATGTATTGAGCCTGGATCACATAGAAAGGACAAATACATACAGAGCCTCAAGTGCCTAAGAAATTAAGGAAAGAGCCCCGGACCGGTAGTCCAGAGGATGTAGGTTCGAGTCCAACAGCTGGCTGAGCTTTTCAGTGACTAAGTGCGACCGCTACTCCAATATCACGTGATCCCTAGAAGTCTGTCCGTCCACTCGTTCTTGCGGTACTATCTTCTCTTCATCTCCCCACGCATCCACACCGTTCATAGCTGGAGTTGCATCGCGGCATTAATACGTAAGAGCAAAATACAATTAACTGATCCACACAAAGTGAAACGATGTCGCCCAACTATCGACAAAAACAAGACGTCGCACGTTCTATGCACCACTTGTAGTCACAATCGTTTTTTTTTTTTTTTTCGGTGCCAACACGGAATCAAAAACAAAGTCCTGCCCGCATTTCTCGGTATATATGCAACATCTTAATCCCCCAAAAGTCACCGCAAAAGAAAACGGCTCCTACGATTTTGCGGCCGCTTGGATCCACATTGTCACCTGCACACACATGATAGAGTCTTGTCCTAACCGAGCGCGGCATTATGACGCCTGCTCTACTGCCTGCCAAAAATTTATGCGCCACAGGAGGCCAACAAACCACCTCACGGCTATTTCCGCGCAAGTGGTTCTTCTAACTCCGAAAAAAAAATCTTATCCCACTCTATAGCGGCGGGGAAAAAAAAGAAGAAGAAGAAAAGAAAAAAAGCTGTATGCGGGATAGTCTTAAGCCTCAGTCCGAAATGCGGGAGCAGCTTGAGTTTTGTTTTGTGGGTGTGTGTGCGTATGTGTGTGTTTTCGCTTTTTGAGGCATATACATACAGCAATTCATTCTCAAGAAAGAGAGGAGTTGTTCGTTTTAGCGCAACGTCGAGCACGCTTTCATGTTTTTGTTCCTTTTTTTTTTTTTTTCATTTCGCACTCGAGGAAGGGGAGACATTCTGGCCTGGAGGCGCTATTAGAGGTTTTGGAGAACGGAAGAACCGTATGGCGGACGCCTCGTATGAAGTATGAAAGGCACTAACGTTGTGGATCTGGAAGGTCCTACCCTTTCTCTCGTTACTTTTTATTTTCATTTCAGTGAGCATATCGGGAAAAATCGTGAAACGGGAACAAATCACACTGCGACTGCGAAACCACCAATGATGCGACGAGATGAAAAAGCAGAGATTTGATCGAGGAAGAAAAAGAAGGGGGGGGGGGAGAGAGCAGAGGAAACTTGGGAAGTTGAAAAAAAAGCACAGAAGGGGAGATATACCAAAAAGAAGGGGAGAAGGGAAAGAAAAGAAAGCTATAAAAGTTAGGACATTGTGCCAAAAAAAGAGGGGGACACAAAGAGAGAGAAGGGACTAGAGGAGTAGGGGAAGGAGAGCGACGTTGAGACTTTGCGAAGAAGGCAAAGGGAAAGAGAAAAAGAAGGCGATGAAGAAGGGCAAAGAAAGAAAGGGACCAAAATTTGGGACGCTGCGAAGACAGCAGGAAGGAAGGATAACAGAAAGAGAGAGAACGTGCGCAAGGAGAAAGGGAAGGCAGGGAACCTGGGACATTGTGAAAAAGGCTGAACGAAAAAGGGAAAGGAAAACGGGAGGAGTGAAAAGAAAAAAAAACACCGAAAAAGTTTGAAGTCGTGTAGAAGGAAGTTGTTGTAAAGCGAGGATTAACGAACGTGGGACGAATAATGAGAAGTTCTTCCGTGTGTAGTGATGTCTTTTTCTTTTTTTGAAGAGACTGTGCCATCTTTATATGTTTATGGGTGGGTGCGAGCTTTTTCAGGATCCGGGAAAAAAGGTATTTCTTGTTCGGCGGTTGCTAAAATACAGAAGATGTAAAATGGATGCCGTTGAACAATGTTGAAGTAGGAGTGTATGGACGTGAAGGTGTATGATATAGGTAAAGAAGGGCTTATGGCGTGATTTAAAATACGTGTAGAAGAAGCGCCGATGTTTGTTTTACAGAATTTGATGCATATGTTTGTACTTCGTTGGGATAAAACTGCACATGCACATCTTTCTCTACGGCGAGTCTTGAGAGCAATGAGTCAAAGAGGGGCATTAGATTCGAGATTTATACAGGACTGTTTTTTCTATTCTTTACATATTTTTTATATAAAAAGCTTACATGTTGCTTTTGCAGTTGTGCTCTAAGGTTAGTCAGCGGCAGGACTGGAACCCACATCTTCTGGATTGCCGGACCAGGGCTCTACCGATTGAGCTAAGCTAACACACCGCTCCAACGACTTCCAAGAGCGCGTCACTTGAGGGGACAAACCACACTCGCTCACTCATTCACTCACCCACCCACTCTCTCTCACCCAGCCACCCACTCACTCACCCACCCAACCACTTACTCAAACACATCAGGATTGAAGAACATCAAGGAGACCGGTATCTTGCAGAAAATCCAGGAAAATCTGCAGGGCATAACTCTGTTGAGGATGTCGGTCAAGGGCCCAAGGACTGTCGCCACCGTGAATGGAGCGGTAGTGATTGACTTCAGTCGGTTTCTCAACCTGTCTCGTTGAACCCTGAACTTTCCTTTCTTTTTTCCCCCTCCTTAATAAGTATATCCCCCCTCCCTTTGAAGAGGACGCAGTCCACGATCACGTGCTGGATATCGTGCTTCAAATGATAATGTTGCATTCGTTGAGTATATATCGCGTAGCAACGAACGAAGGAGCTGATTAGATTCGTACAACACAATGATAAACTCGGAACAATTTCCAGTACAAATTGTACAGAGTGCTGAGTAAAAAGAAAAAAACATACCGTTCTCACTTTAGCAATAACGATAATCGCATTTATCTGCTACGCTTCGCTACCGAGTAGATCAACGCCACACACAAGCATCCTGGAACAATAAACGCCGCACCCCAACCCGCCTTGCGTTTAGTGGTCCTGAGAAATCGAACACTGTGCGCGCAGCTTTCTCAGGGAGCCGTTATCTAAGGTTAGCAGGCAGTTTACGGCGCGGCTTCTGTAATGGGCCACTACGTTAGAAGAGCGACCCCCTGAGGACAGCTCGGCCATAAGACATGCAAAGGAGTATTGCGAGGCCCGATAAGGCATTCGCATATGGTCGCTTTCCCGATTGGGAGGCCATCGGGTTCTAATCGACGGTCGGCCTGATTGCTAAAGACGTTGCGTGCGCACGAGGAACCTCCTAATTATGGTCGTTGCTGGCAACAGTTAAACACGTGTGGGGACTCCTGGGGTCGGAGATTTCCTAAATGCCCACTTAGTCGAATTCTTTTAATGATCATTATCTTTTTTTTTCGTTCTGTGTTAGTGCCGCAGAGCAGCTATGGACGAGAGCGGTGTAGAGAAGTAGACAGACGGATTGTAGAGAGGATGAGTGAGTGAGAAATAGAACGGCTAATGCGCGTCCTGGGCTGGCTTCAGGGGGAGCTGTGCCGAAATTCATCTGCAAAGTCTGTCGGAACGCTAAGTGGAAATTTCAAACAGCACAGTCGCGCTATAAAGGTGGATTCGCACATACGTTTCTTCAGGCGGAGCCACATCCGCGGAGACACGAAGCGGCGGACGCAAGGCGTTTCCAGCCGCTTTTCGAAAACCGCTTCGTGCTGCGGCTCTCAAGCGCGGATCCGCGACCGCTTTCCATCCAGCCAATCGGAGCGCTCGCAGACGAGTGGAATTGGCTTCCATGGGCGCCGGCCTGCTGCCCAACACAACAGCAACACCGCGCGGAGATCTTTTGAGCTTTGTGTGTGTGTGTGTGTGTTTGGTGCGACCCTGCATAAATTCATTCTCACTAAAAGCTGTTTGTTGTCTAAGCTGACAACGACGAGCTGGGAATTTACGCGAACGACGGAATCAACTAAAAGAAGGATCATATAAAAATTCCTGGTCACGGCACCATAAAAAAACTAGTACGCAGACTTGGACGAAGTATAGCCAGTAGTTTTATGTCTGAAGAGCGCGATGAAACCAAAAAAGAAGGAAAACAGAATGTGATATCGCGTGCTCGTTCGCTATCACAGTGATGATGACGATGTAGACACCTCTAGAAATATTCAACAGACCATGTGTGTTTGTAGCCAGCAGGTACCGCTTGTCGTGACCGCTTTCCTTCTCTTTTCCTCCCTTTACTCTTACCCCCCTCCTTACTATTTCTTCATCTATGTTTTTAATTACTCATTTCTTCTAATTTCTGATCCTCTATACTTTCTCTGTTACTTCCCCTTCTCCCCCTCCCCTTTCACAAAGGAGTGAAACTTGCCGCCTTGTCTGAGCAGGCAGACCTCACTCCTCTTCCTTATAACATCGCACCACCACCACCACCACCAGGTAAACATGTGACTCGCTTCTTCTGCTGTTCCCTCCCTGCATCTGTATTATATTGCGTCACTTCTGTCGTTTCGACGGTTGATGATGCGAGCAGAAATGCGTGACAATGTAAATTTGGACGACGTGCGCAAGAAGTGTCGGCGCAGTCTTGACGTAGCAAGCAAGAACAACGAAACGCGTTCTCGTCCACGCCGCGAACGCTGAGGCAGCACCGCTTTTTAAAAACGCATGCGTGAAAGAGTCCTTAAGGTTCCATCCCGTCACCATCCAGACTTTAGCATGACCTTGGGTCCAGACACAAGCGACGTTTTATCCACCCGGCCTCTGTTGTCTTATGTGTCAAATGAAACCATTATTGCAAACAATAAAGAGGTAAGCAAGTGTGAGAGTATGAGAGAAATGGTTCGTGTGAGTTCATGAATAGAGCAAAAGAGAAGGATGCAAGCCAGCTACTGTAAAGGCGTTCAGTGTTGTATTGTCCTGAACTGGAGGAGCGTGAGGACATTGGGAGGACATGATAATTCTGTCCGCTGCACACTACTTCACGAGACGCGACAGAAAACTTCTCCGTTGTCCATGTCCTCACTGACCGTAAGCTCAGAGTGATTCTGCCGTCAGCGCCATTGTTGATTAATGTTGGAAGGAGGAAAAAACTTGCCGCGCCCTTTGGAAACAAGTGACTGAATGTGGAATACTGTCTACTGAAGCCAAAGATGTTCTCAAATGCAATACGCGCGCTCCAAGCGTACTCTCCTTTGACGTGCGTCCCGTGCGCTGTGACGTCAACGAACATCTAGCCAATGATATTTTCACAGGTGGGAGAGTGGTCTAAATAGAAAAGGGAGAATGAAGTGGTGAGCGCTCTGCGTGGGGGGAGGGTGACCTTCGGCACTCCGTACTACGCGAACTTCATAGCAGTCTGGCTCTTGGTGTGGATTGTTTGAGTGTTGGAGTGTAAAAGCGAATGTGAAGAAACAGCGACATCAAGTGGAGAGGGCAATCAGAGAGGGAGCACGTTCGAAATGGGAAGGGGAAGAGAGAGGGTCAGAGTGGAGAAGGTCACGACCAGACTACCCACGTATATTCTAACAATGTTATTGTTAGAATGTGCATCAATAATGCATGTCGTTGAATGCATGTGCGATTATATGTGCGCGATAATTATGTGCACTGTGGTTCAGCAAGCGTACACAGGGTTCTACGCTCTCTTTATTTTTTTCTATTTTTGGAGATATCTGTCTCTCATACTACTGCAATTATCGCACGTGTTCTGTCACCATTACAGTAATTTGCAGTTAAAATCTTATTCCCCAACTAGAAACTCTTTGTGCGTGCTTTGACGAATTTCCTCAAACTGTTTCGTGCAAAAGAGCTGGCTTTGTAGAGTAAGCGTTTTGCAGCTGCCTGTGCTCGGCCTGGGTGAGTAGCGCTTAATTAATTACGGAGGCAAACGTGGAAGCATTTCTTTTCCTGCACGCTCGGAGAGAGGGAAAGAATTAATAACGCGCTAAGACGGGCATTCCTCCTTTTCCGGAACGGCCTGCAATGCAAACGAATATCATATGCAGGCATCTGTTCGTACGCAACGAACTTCCGCGCATGCTTCATCTCCGTGTTCATCCCGTTGTAACAAATACTTCGTTAGTGGACGACAACCGCTGGCGAAAGTTCAGAGCGGAATGTTTGTAAGCGGGTGGTTATGAAGACCATGATGAATAGGAATGCGTACTGCGGGAGAAATGAGGTAGCGGAAAAGAGAGAGAGAGAGATAGGCGAAGGGAGGTTGGGTTGTGGTAAATATGTAGATGTCGTGCGGGAGCTGAGCGAGAATGTTTGGGAACGGTGGGAAGCGTACGCTGTGTGGGGTGGTGGCACTGTGTGCTAGGATTGAGGGATATTATAGAGCAGTTTCGTAAAAGCATGTTTCAACATTAAAGGAGCTCAAGATGTGTTTGTCGCAGGTCCTAAAAGCCGCATCAATACCAGGCGACAGCCTTCAGGGCTTACAGACCCTTTGCTGTATTGTTATCAATTTACGTCACTGCAGTAGTTGGAAAGAGGGAGAAGGAAGAAGAGAAAGAAGGCGAAGGAAAGAGGATGTCTTACAGCGACTCCCCTAACAGACGACTCTTCGCGCGGCCTCCTCGCTTGCGAATACGTGTTGCAGCCGTACGCAGTGCGACACCCGATTTGGTAAGTTTCTGACGTCAGTCACGACAACGTTACGATCATTAGGTGCCGCAAGGAAAGACGTCTACCCAAGGAACGTCACCGTGACGTAATCATGACGTTGGTAGCCATAGTGAAACCGAAACAACGCGGACCGAGAGCACTGTGGTTTACCTAAGCCGTGTACTTTCACGAAGGTCGCTTCTTTGTATTAATGGTGCGTACACGTTTTTAGTCGTTGTGGTGCCTTCACACGCATGCGCTTCGCGACCCCAGTCCACCACAGACAGGAAAGATGGCTCCACCCAAGGGTATGCTTGTATCGTTTTGAAAATCAATGTCGTAATCCTGTGCGGAATGTGCATTGTTAGTACAGTTTAGTGCTCTTGAACATGAAAGAGCCCGGTAGCCATCTTTAGAAAGAGCTACCGAAAAGACATGGCTACCGGTAGACTGGAGCCGGACAAGGCCATACAACTAGTACTATGTAAAAAATTGAACTAGAACTAGTAACTAAATTAGAACTACCTAATAGAAATATGCTTTCTTGTTACTTATTCATTTTTTTCTATTAGTACCAGTCTACCAAGTTGGTGGCGCTGTTGTACCATCTGACGTCATTTGTCCGTAAACTGTGCAAGGTCTGTAGAGCGTGGCAATTCCACACACGCTCCAGTGCTTCACATCGCGCATGGAAGACTTTGAGTGGGGCAGAAACGACCCTTAAGAATATGGGCAGAGTACTTCACCTCTGACCTCCATAATCTCCTTCCCGCTTGGCCTCTTTTGAGCCAGATTTACTCCTAGACAAACTCATGACCTACCCTCCGGAGCGCTTTCACTAACATAACTCACTCCTGCGTCATTTAGGGAGGCTTTAACATGTGTGCTCTTTAAATTACTTCACCCCCCGCCATTGCCATTATACTCCTTCGTCTCAAACGTGAGAGCGGAAGGACGCAGGAAGCAGATGAACCTCTGCGTCGTGAAAGCAGATGAACACTCTCAGCAGAAAACGTGACATTCCTTTGCTGCCAGACACACTCGTAGGACCTTCGCTTCGTTAGGCTAAATCCTGTTTAATTGGAAGACACGGGTAACGAGCATCCTCGCTGCCAGCACTTCGTAAATGAAGATGGATTCATTCAGCGAACTGTGCCGACTCCACGGCGCCGTCTTCTTGTAGAAGAGAGGCCGGCCTCTCGTGTGTGTCTGAAGAGCCCTGCACTCTCCCTCTTTAAGTGCAAACCAACTCGGCAAACTTCTCCAAAGTTCCGACGGGAGAAAGCTCATAATTTCGCTCGGCGATTTCAGCGCTCGGGTGAAAAGTTATGAGGGTTGCGTAGGTTTTCTTCCGGTTTATGAAAGGCTTAACGGGTCAGCAGCGAATATGCTTGAGATAAGGGGTTGCATGTTTTGAGTGGAAAGGTTGTGAACGTAGTTTTAGAGGCAGTGCGATGGGGATGAAGCGAAGGATGTTGAACAGGCGGTGAAGTTGGAACCGTAAGATGTCCGAGCGTGAATTAAGAACGGGGTTTTCGACGACTGATGGATGCAGTGCTTAGTATTAGTGCTAAATGTAGATTAAGAAATATGATAACAGAACGGAAAGTACAGGACGCGTATTTGTGTGTGCGGAAAATTGAATTGGGAAAAATTATGGAGAAGTGTCTAATAGTCATGACCATCCATACTGGTACTTTCCTCAAAAAAAAAAAAAAAGAGTAAACCGATGCCACATACGTACACAAATAAATAAATGAATGAAGAAGAGAAAAGTCACAGGTTTTGTTTGTAAAAGTAGCACTGACACTTCCCAACTAATGATCCGTCGCCTATAAGGCATCAGTACATACTGTCGGAGCACTGACATTTCTTGGTTTCGACAGTGGAGATAGCGCTGAAGATCTTTTCTGTGATAAGTTGCCAGGATCTATCTAACACTGACGTCACAGACACGACCATCCCAGCCTCGCCCCGCCTATATCTTATTTGCATGTATTAGGACACCTGCGTAAACAGCAAGAACCGCAAGAACTGTCAGTTACTTCAAAACATTTTCACCGCCTCTCCTTTTATTTCGAGTGCACGTTTTTATACATATATCCTTGGAGTTGGTCAGCACGGACAGGATTGAGTTCAGATGAGCTTGAATGTAAAAAAAAAGGAAGGAACAAATTGAATTCGTCACCTGACGAATTGTGCTACTCCCATAAAGAACCCGTATATGACCCCTTCTTTCCTTCTTTTTCCCCTTTTTTCTTTTTTCTTCCTTTTCTTTTTCGTTTTCCCCGTTTCTCTTTTTTCTTTCCCTCCTTTTTTTTCCATTCCCCTTTTCCTTTTTTCTTTCCTTCCTTCTTTTTTGATTCCCCTCTTTCTTTTTTCCTTCCTTCCTTTTCTTTTTCGTTTTCCCCCTTTTTCGTTTCTCTTTCCTTCCTTTCCTTTTTTGTTTTCCCCTTTTTTTTTCGGAATAGCAAGCCGGCTCTCTGCCTGGCTAACCTTTCCTTTCTTTTTTTTCTTAATAAACATATACCCCCCCCCCCCCGGTATATGAGAAGAGCCCCACAACAAGAACGCACAGGTTGATCCACACCGGACAGCATTGTAGGGAGCGTACGGTTGTTTCTTCATTATCATGACCATCTGAGACGCAGTGCTTCGTGTCACATCTTTCATGTGTATCGCAGTGCCACGTGTGCCACTGACACATCTTTAATACATTGCTCTGACCACTACTATTTATAGTTCCTTTCACATTAACCCCCTCCCTCTCATCCCTTCCTGATCAGTTGCGTCCAGTATAGACTGCCTGTCACGTAAGTCACCTAGGACCAAAGGGAAAAACCGGAGCACTGATCCCAATACTGGTGGCATCTCTTTAAAAGTTAGCTCTTTCTGTGTACTTGGAAATATGTCTTCTGTGACACAGCGCCAAGTAATATCCCGCGTCTGGTGAATCAGAAAGTCGTACCTGCATGAAGTAGAAGGCAAGTGTGGAAGTCACTATCATATTGGTCTTCGATGTCTTCATGGCGTGGTACACCAGCGGGAAACATTGCGCGATGCGATACTGGAGACATTCTGGGGCAATGTCGTGTTGTGACAATGTGCAATCCTGTAAGCTGTTTTTCGTTTAATTGGTTTCACATTTTCTTTTTTTCTTTTGTTCTGAAGGCGAAACAGTGTACGATTGTTTTTATGCTTGATTTGAGGACTATAGTCTGATACAGTATAAAATCTACAGACACAAATATATATCTCCGCCAGCGTTAGTCGTCACATTGAAAGGGTGGTATATACACGAGAAGATGGCGGACGCCAGGTAGACGAAGAAACTGATACACGTGTTTCGTTAACGTCACTATTTTCCATGTGTGACTTAAAAGTATTCAAATGTGCACTAAGTGCGTCGTCTTCGACGAGTGTTTAGTGTGCGCACTACTTTGCAGCTCGGATCCGTCACGCGCCCGCATAAGCCAACCAGAGACATCTTTAGATTAGTGGGGGGAGTTGACCTGTAGGAGGTGACTCCTTTCGAAGTATAGTATTGCATTAAACATTTATAATTCGTTGAAAAAAATATTTTTATTACATGTACGCTCCACAGTACTGCCTCACACGTGCAGCACAGTTACGTCACCAGAACATCCTTTCCACCTTTTCTCTCTGTCTATCTTTACCCCTTGTTTGGAACGCAATGCGGTGCTGAGACACTGTGCGATTACTACCCAAGGTCAGGACCTCGGTGTCCAGAATCCTCGATGGCTTCATTCTGGGTCGAGGCGGGCGACGCTTAAAAGCCGGTCACGTCTCATCTAACCAACGCCAGTAAAAGCCTCTTAGACCGAGGGTGGCCCTCGACGAAATAACAAGGCCTGCAGCGCAAGCGTCTTACTTCAGCATAATGTACTTCATTCGTGAAACTTGAATGAGACACTCAGCGCTGCGGGAAGGGCTGTTTAGACGCGTACGGTTAGCTGAGTGCCACCTACCATTCAACTGCGGGGACGTTAAAAGGACAGTATGGGTCCCAAGGGGAACTGAAAAACCAGAGAACGATTACTTAGTATGTTTGAAATGGCCGTGAAATGTACTTCTAAAAAATGAGCATGTCGACTATTTATACGCAAATGTTCAATGTATTCTCTCCCCTCTTGTCACTATCACCAGCGTCTCCTTTTGTGCTTTGTGAAGCATTGAAGTCACAGACCGACCAATCAATCCATCAGTCATTACAAGGAGGAAATGGTTATGTGATGTGAATAAAGAAAAAAAAATGGAATGTGAGTTTCGACGAAGTAAAACTGAGGAAATGGTTTTCTCATTTGTGAACGAAGGAAGTACTTTGAGCTTTAGGAACACCAAGACAAAAGTGGAACAGACACAGACTTTATGGAGGGCTGCCAACAACAGATTGTACTTTTGGCATACACTATTACCGCTATTGGCAAGTGTTTATGAATCTTTAAATTGCAAATCTACTCCTCGCCATGACCTATGAACTGTCTTCCCCTGCGGACATTCCATAACTAAGCGACTTGCGAACAACGACAACACGTAGCATAAAAAACAAGAATAAAGTGTACTCGAGGGATCAAACCCGTAGGCAGATCTCGAAACGATATTCAAATTACTCTGATGTCTATCAAAACACACACCTTTACGTGCCTTACACACACACGCGCGCGCGCGCGCATACAAAACATCCCTTCGCTCCCACAGCGCACCACCACTCCTCTATAACCTTGCAAACTCAACAGTATAACTCTTCCGAACCAATTAACTGCCTCAACACTATCTTCCTCGCCCCATATAAGCTCACTTCCTGCCTCCCCCGATAGCTATACATAAACTTCCCTCTTTCCCCTGCAAGTCCTGCATGTGTACAGCCGGGCAGAAATGCGGGAAGTCTTCAACGAGTCCCCGGAGGGAACTCGCGAGCTCCATTTTTCTTTTGCGCGAAGATATGCCGGCAAATCGCAACCGCTACTCATTTCCATGCATCTTACGCAGGCGCTCTTTCCTTCTCACTTTCCCCAACGTAGGTTGCTTACGCTACACCCTTTCCCTCTCCTGTGTGCTACATCGGATATACAAAGTGATAAATGCCGCGGTGAGGGCAACCGTTAACATCGGATCATTTTTCAAGCTTTGGACGGACGCATCTTGTTCAGTTTTCTTCGTTCGACGAAACGGCCGTAGTTTGAATTACTTTCAGTAAGAGTAGGTTGAATGTTAAGAAAGTGTGTGTGTGTGTGTGTGTGTGTGTAGGGGGGGAGTGCTTTTCTCTTGGTGATTAGCGAGGAAAGCCTTTAATTGGGTGGGGGAGTTGCTTTGTATTCCTAAAAGAAAAAGTAGGAAGTACAAACGTAGTAGAAACGAGAAGTAAAAAGTTGAACAGGAGCAGTTAGTAGAAAAGGCGTAATACGTAGCAAAGAAATAAAACAGGAAATATAAATCGAAACTTGAAGCTAGGAAAGAAATAGACAACAGAAAAGAGACCGAAAGTGAAAAAAAATGAGAAAATAGGGCATAGAAAGGAAAACTAGAGAGACAATACAAAGCAAAAAGGTAGAAAGTAGTAGGGAAGCAATAAGTTGAGAAGAAATAGGAATGGAACGGAAATGAAAAGTAGCCAGTAGAACCCATGTAGAACGTACATACATAGAGTAAGTAACACAGGAATCAGAGAATATAGAAGAAAAGCAGAAGGAATGTAAAAAGTCAACGTTGAAAGGAAGTACACAGTAGTAGCAGTACCTTCTTCTTCTTTTTTTCTTCTATTTCTAGCATGTGAGTTCAACATTCATTAGTTCAAATAAAGGTAGTAAATATATTAAAGATAGTAGTTTGAGTGGACTCTCTATAATTTCAACATTTTTGTGACGCTCAGCAACCAGAGCCATAGCGATTGGACATTGGGGGGGGGGGGCACAGGGGGAACCGCCCCGGGCTGGAACGGCAGGCCCTGGCAAGTTGTTTGTACAGTATAAAGCGGGAATGCAGAGAATTTGAATTTACGATCTCGGCAGTGCGAATGAGCGTTTTCTTTTTCACCTGTTTACAGAACTTCTGGATGCAGTGGAAGAGGGATGGGGGGCGCTTCACCCTTTACCCTGCCGCGGGCGCAAACTCGCCTCGCGACGGCTCTGCGCTCAAGCTTACAAACTGGCGTCCCGATTTAAAAGACGTATTCACGTCAAAAAGAAACGCAGTGCAAACACCGTTCTATGTCGCATGCTATTCTACGCGTAAGCAGACTCGATTTCTACCCTCTTGTCTTTTTTCGTTTTCTGGAGGCTTTTCAATTCATTAGGGACGTTTCGGAAATGGTAATCCCCCTCCGATTCCCGCTTCGTATCGTTGTCAGTCAATTAGATACTCGCAATGTAATGTCAGCCACTCCAAAGGAGTCATGCATTGGCCTATCATGTTTTCAGAAACGTTATTGTGAAACTTCTACGTTTTTCTATATCACCACCTGCATGATCAACCTCGCTCATCATCATCGAAATAGAGTGTTGTCTTTGTGGCGGTGGTGGTAGTGATGAAAACCGGTGGTGTGTTGCCTTTTGTACCTGTCAACAGGACGCAAGAGCACCCAACGCGGAGAGACAGCTGAAGTTGCTGCTATACACATGGGAGACTGCGTTCACGTGAGTAAGTATCGCCGTTGTCTTTATGCGACGCCATTGGTAGTCTTTTACCGATATTCGTTTACCATGGAAAGTGCGTGAAAATCATGATGTCTGGTCTGCTGCCTACACCGCCATCATGCACGTCAACTTTTTTTTTTTTTGCACGTAAGTTCCATGCTGTCAAACACGACCGCTTTCATTCGTGGTTGATTACGGATACCCTTCATTTTCTTTCTTTCCATTGCCTCCAGTCCCAGTAGTGTGCGTATCACTAGGAAACTTCCATTCAGGGTGGAACGCCTGTTGCCGCTATAGTGGTAGTTAAAATGCCTGACAGTGAGCGAATAAAGGTAGCAGCTTCCTGCTTTAAAGGGGCCGTAAACAGGCCACCAAACATTTCTGAAATAATCATACCCCATGAAAGAACGCAGCTCATAATACCCAAATATACATTTCGTTCGGCTCGTGCCAGCTCATTGACCCGTACAACTGCTTTCAAAGATGAGTAATCAGCGAGCCTCTCTCCGCAACGCATACGTCATATGGCTACGTAGCGTTTTGCCGTCCAATCGGGCGGCCCAGCTGCGCTCATGATGTTTCAAATTACCAGCCAATAAACATACTTCGTTATCAGCTGTGAGTCGGAGCGCTCAGTTTGTTTGTGTGAAACGACGTTTTGCGCTCCGTGGTTCCGAAATTTAACGTCATGACATCTTCAACATCTCCGGCTAGCGCAAACGTCAACAGCTGGGCTGCTACACATGACGCGATTCGAACCCGGGTTCCTCCCAGTCACGACGTGACATGGCCAGCACGCTATCCACTGTACCACGCGAGCTGGTGACGCGATGCCGCGTGGATCAAACCAAAGTACGGCAGCCCAGTTGTCGGAACCATTCGAAGATGACGAAGATGTTCCATCGCGCACCTACCTAAGATTCCGGAACTGTAGTCCCGGATATTCATATGCGCAGGTGGTGTGCTGCGTGCTACTACCCAGAAAACGTAGTGCGCGTATGATACTTAAATTGAACACATTTCTTTCTCAGTTTGAGGCTGTAACTGTTTAGATTTTGAATAGAAGAGAATTCACGTTCATCTAGTCCAATTTCGCATTTGAAATAAAATCATATGTTGAACACTCAATCGTAATTGGTGGGAAAAGCGCTACGTCAAAATGACGTAAAGTTAGAGCGCGGGGCGGAGCTAAAATGCGAAAGAGTGCAGTGAATATTTCATCCGTATGCAAGTGCCTTTTGTTTTTAAGCGTTAGTAATTGCAAGGAGTTTTCACTGACTAAGATCCAATAATATAACACAAAGAAATGTGCACCTTTTGTACCTGTTTACGGCCCCTTTAACGGGGCGCTCTTTGAGCACAGTAAACGGGACAACTCAAGAACACGGCGAAGGGGAAACAATCCTTATGAATCCGTATCAGTGTCGCTCCCTCATTATCAGCTGCCAACAGTTTGTCGGGAGTATCGGGAGTGACAGCAACAAAATTGACGGGAGCGCTGTTTCCACTTGCACTCAGAAGCGGCCGCAAGGCGCCGCCGTGGGTGGCGGACTAGTCTATCGTCCACGCGCCTCCTGTGTTCCCTGTAATAAAGCTCAAGATAGTACCTATGGCACCAGCAACCGGGATATCAAAGCAAATCAAAATATTCGCTCTTAAAATATTTTATTCAACGAAGAAATAGCAGTATCGTCACAAAAAAAAAAGGGGGGGGGGGGAATTGGTATGCTAGGAAGGAATATCATCAGCAGAAAACAGAAGGCCCGAATTATCTCTCATGTATCTTTTGTTCTGTTGTTGATCTTTGCCACTAAAATACATAAAATCCAGTAAAAATAATCCCCAGTTTTTATCAGGACGTTAGACGTGGACATCAGAAGGCGTACGTCTCGCACATTTCTTTCTCAGACATCTTGTACGATGGGTTGCCGAACGAGTTAGACACGTGGCAGCACGGTGGTCTCGGGTGGTGACCATATGAAAATGCGTGCACATTGAAACCATAGTCCGCGATGCTCAACTGACATGCACCGGGAGGGTGGACAAAGACTGTCGGAGCTGTGGCTTCAGTGGACGAAGCGGGACGTCTCGGGCTCGTGGATGGGTAATCATCCTGTGGTTGCGGATGAGAAAAATTACGTATCCAGGACAGAACCTTCTTCCATTTGGTGACGAACATGAAGAGCGCCCAGCACACGAGGGCGCATAGGGAAAGAGCCAGCAGCGTGGTTAGAAGAGCCGCCAATTCAGGGTTCACTGGGTACTGCGTGTCTGCGATAAAGTTATACAATTCGGGACAGGTTACCGGGCAACTCCGGTCATGGAAGCTACGGTTCAGGATTACTGCTAGACATACCTTCTAGATCGAAGACAATCCGTTCACCTTCTCCGTCTGAGTCAAAATCGCCAAGCTGGAGGCTCATCTGCAAAATGATTCAGCATTCAGGCACCTATAGAGGCTCCGACAGGAGCGATTCCGAAAAGCCGCACGCGACAGGATCTCATCTTGTAGGCTTCTCGTTCCCACTGACAAAGTCAGTAGTTTAGAAAGAACAAGCATCAAAGGTATGTGCTTAACCATAGCAGCGCCTAGAAAAGGTACAAAGGCAAACCTTCGCAGGGAGTCCTATCTCATGGGCGGAGAAGGCGGCTGCGAGGGTATCCTGTAGTGCCGAAAACAATCTTTCGGTAGCAGAAAAAGCTAACAACGGCGCCTCTTACTTTTGCTGTAGCACTGTTGCTCAACGGAGAGGCAAGTACAGGGGGCGTTGCTGTAGGCGAAAATGTTCGACAAGACGGAAACGATAAGGCGACCTGTCGCCGCTTCATCTCTCGCTCGATCCCCCCTCCCCTGCATTTTTTCTGTCTCCTATTATCAAAGAAACTCACGGCTCCAGCGTTATCACGGAAGGATTTATCCGCAGCCCTGTGGCACATGCAACATGACTCTACACATGGCAGACAAACGTTACGTACCCAAGCAGCACAATGTACTGAAAGTCGAGTGCAATAGGGGTGAATGGCTAGGTGGAAGGCCTTGAACAGACACGTGACACTGAAGAACATTGATAAGACACATACCGTCCACCCCTATAATGCACTCGACCTTCAGTACATTGTGCTTCTTGGGGTATAACATTACAGCACCGTCCACGGAAGGGTGGGAAAACAACAGGTATTACGGCAAGTAGCAGGTTGATAACGGGATGAAACGAAGATTCTAACCAGGCGAAAATCTTTCAGTCTTCTGCGGCAACAACAACAAAAGTTCCATGAACTATATTTCTTGTTATTGGTGTAATTATAACAGTAACATTGATTACGAAAACAATAATAATCGTTATTATTAATACAATTACGATAGTGATGATAATAATAATACAACAACAAAAGTAATAATTTACCAGTCGCCTGACAATTGCCATCATGAGCGACGCCACAGTGATCATTCCGTTGTCCACCTAAGGGTTCTTAATGGACGCGTAGGCCTCTCCAAACTGCACACCCAACCTTAATGTACCTGGTTTCCTTCCGGAGGGCGACGTGCCTGAGTAACATGTACCAAGCCACCAGGTTGCCTGTAACACCGGCCGGGCTCGAACACTCAGTCGCAGGATGAGTGAGCGAACCCCCCCTCCCCCTCCCCCTCCCTTGTTCTTATTGTCATTTTTTTCATGAAAGTATTTTCTTCAATCGTACGTCGTAGGAGTCAGTTCATAGGTGCCCATATCCAATCACGGGATACGACACATTACCAACTGATCCTACAAACAACAACAACGCCGTAATGGTGATGACTGTGGTGTTCTTGATCCTACAAGGTGCTAGCGCGTGAGAGGTTTGTTCGTGCAGCCAAAAGTACGGGCTGCCATCGAGTAAATTAACTGAGATGCTAACGTAAATTGCAGAGCCTGGAAAAAAATGAGGACAAACACAACAATTTATAAGTCCCGTCATTGCTCAGTTTGCCTTCCTTGGAAATATCTCAGGTACCTCGACGTATTTTTTTTTATCGAGATGCGGGGATGGCCAAAAGCAGCTTCAATGTCTCATTCCATCACGATTTCAGAAAACGAGCAGCCAGGGATTATGGTGCAAATTGTACAAAATGGGACCTCCCGGGGGGGCACTGAGGCAAAGTAAGCTTAAAAGGCAAGACTTGTTCTGTGTGCTTGAAACGCCTCTATGGTAGAGAAAAGTGAAAAAATAAAAAGAAGAACAGCACAAGATGGTCGAGGAAAGTACCAAGCAGTCCTTCCATGACGCAAGCTTTCTTTTTCCTAATTATTCTAATCCCAACTAACGTGCATTAAGATTGTTTAGAAAGAAAAGATGGAATGTTGTAAGCTGCTTGCCTTTTTAGCAGTGTTAACGACCTCTTCATTAGCCCTTGTGCTTGTTAATCAGAACACCCTGCAGGTATGACGTCAGACAAAACGCAAGAAATTCATGTACGGTGATTTTTTATTTTTTTTATTTTTCTTATCTTACTTTGTTTTTATGTTTCTTTTCTTTTCTTTTTATTAGTAATACCAATTTCAGGTACCATGCCATTACTTTGTTATCCACGTCCCTTTAGAGGTACTTAAAGCCCAATTATCCGGCGATGTTATTTGAATAATTTTTTAGCAAAACCACAGGGCCAGTTATCTAAAATTGCAGCTGTTACAGCCGCATTGCCGATTACTCCCAGGGTATTTTCCCCCCGTGTTCTTGTTTTATTTCCCAGAACCATTAGAAAATGGAATGTTCCTGAAAGAGACTAAATACCTTACGTTATTATAATCAGATAAAAAGAGATAAACGACACCACACACCGTATTTCTTACTTATCTATCTAGCTTTCTTACGCAAACTTTTTTAGACTGGGATAAATGGCAGCGCCGGCCGCGTATTAAGGTCTTTTTTTCTTTTAATTGTTATCCACCATGACACCGTAATTCATCATCCTTGGGAAATGCGATACCTTTACCCACTGATAACGCTCGAAACGCCGTAAAAATATGCTCTCCATTATTCCTTCTTAAGCCTGCCGGTGATTACTCACAAATTAATTATCTTTCGGCAACAGAGCACATGTCGTTTTTTTTTTTTTTGCTTTTTAGCGTCATTATCTTTGGTCATTGGTTCGCACAAAAGTCGTTGTTTACTTTTCCTTTGAGTATCTTCGATCACCAATCGTTCGTCATTAGTGGGCAGGTACTTTAATAGCTTTTTAGAGGCCAAGCCGGCTTTTTTTGTGAGAGCCCTTGTGAAGTATTCAACGCATATTTAATACATCCACAATTAGCGACCCCACTTTCATAATTCTTGCAGCGAAAAGATGGAATCATATATAGAACACAAAACAACGAAGCGAGCTTTGTATCGTTCACACGATAGATGAAGTTTTCTTTTTCTTCATTGTTAGCGCCGCGAAGCGACTGTGGCTATGAGCGGCGTACTGATGTAGACAGATGGAGAGAGGGCAGCAGGAAGGAGTCGGGGACAGAGGGGATTAGTATGCGTGCTGGGCCGACTTCAGGGGGAACTGTGCCGACATTTGTCTGGAAAGCCTTCGGAAAACCCATGGAAAACCTCAGACAGCACACTTGGTGGAAGGATTCGAACTCACCACCTCCCAGTCGGTACGTGAAGTAATAATAATGGTTACACGTAAGGTTTGTCTGCCTATAGCAGGGCTGCCGTACTCATTCGTGCCCGCGGGCCGCATTGAACCACGGAAGAACTACGCAGGCAGCATACCACAGGTTTGGGGCCGCCTGTTCCTGATATAGATGACGCAACACAGAACTTACGACGACATAAAATGCATATGTTTGTGTTGCTGAATCACATGGTCAGCAACCCTTTTTATTTGTTGTGTGCCGAGGAGACTTGGCACCTCTTGTTTTTAACCGTTGCGTCAACACCGGCAACAGTGATTGTGCACGTTGAGGTGTTCGTTTGTGAGTTGTGAACGTAACTTTGACTTATTCAGATTCATCACAACAGTAAACACCTGCTCGCAGACCTATGTTGATGCAGTTGTCTTGCGACGTAAAGCCACATTATTATTATTATTATTATTATTAGACGTCTGTTGCACCGAACATGGACAGTTTTCTCCGCAACAACATACGTAATATTCGGGTACGTTCGTCCAACGTAAGAAGACGAAGCCGCACCAACTTCAGCGAATTTGTTCTACATCGGTACGTCACATTGCACATCAGTCAGTTCCATTTGTAAGCCATCAGGAACGTGTCCACAGCTGCAGAAGGCGGCGACCAAAAGTGCCCCGTTTCAAGTATCCTGAACTCGAATGTTTGCTCGAGTTCACTCAGGAGATCACCAAGCCTGCGTTCTGTTGTTTCAAGACTGGACCTGTTCGTTTCTGCTGGGATTGAAGGCGCCAATATTACAATTTGGCCATGTAGGGCTTGCTCAGAAATCTTTGTAGGAATGTACTAGTAATATTAATCAGGCAAAAATCAACCACGCAGGAGCAGGTTTAGAGAGTCGTCAGCGAAGACGCCGAAGTAACACGGAGACCCAGACACAGAACGTCTAAGTTTCAACCTTTAATCGTACGGTTAAAGTTTGATTATGATTAAAAGTTAAAAAGTTCCACGTTCCCTGTCTCCCTCTGTGTTACTTTCATCGTCTTCGCTGTTGCCATGTGCCAACGCATCCCGTTCTTCTCTTATTTAGAGAGTCATTGGCGGTTGGTGGTGGTGGTGGTGATGTTGAAAGGGCTTGCCGTTGTCGGCCTCACGTATGTGGGCAACGTCACGACTGACGCCCTGGGGAAATGTGCGTCCTGGGCCGACTTCTAGGGGAACTGTGCCGACATATGTCTGAAAGCGTCTGAGGAAAACCTCATGGGCGGTTACAGGTCAATGGCAACACCTTTGCAAGACCCAACCAGTGCAAGATAAACTGCGCGAGTACAGAGCCCAGACAAAGCCCAGCCCAGCACAACGCCACGACCGTTCATGAAGCATGGGACGATTTTTTTATTTCATTTTAGTTTGATTTTTTTAAAGCCTGGGGTGCCGCCACTTCGGCACCCCTGCCCTATAGTAATGCGACATGCTGCACGTTTCGCAGGGTAGGACTGCGACGACCTGTGATTCTTTTGACGTGCGCCGGATGGTGAAGTGCATGTTTCGTTAACGCAGAGAACGTCTCCAGAATGGATGACGCATATAAATGCATGGGGGCCCTAGTTTTGGGCATTTTGTGACGAAGACATTATGAAATAAGGCAAATAGCAGGTGGGATCTTCCTCACTTCGCGAATGACTTTTCAACGAAAGAAAGAAAGGAACGTATGTACCAGTTAGTCTCAGTTTCCCTGACCATTCCTTTTAGGAACAGGAAGGTAGCCGATGGGACCTTAGCACACCTACCCTGCAGGGATATGACACGGGTGCGGATCCCGGCACTTGTTGTGCCGTAGGGTGTTTTGTGTTCGCCTCAGAGGCTGTAAGGCAAATGTCTGCAGAGTTTCCAGTGAAGTCGACCCAGAAAGCGCGACACTCCACACACGGAAACTTGTCGCAACATGGGCAAGCAGTTTGCTCGACAATTAACACGTCGCCAATCAGCCATCCACCTACGTTTGCGGTACGTGAAGTATGCGCCACACATACGCTACGGCAATAGGGGAGGGGGGATATAGGTTTATTGCAAAGAAAAAAACAAAGAAAGAGGGGAAAGGTTAGCCTGGCTCCAGAAGCCGACTTGATATTCCCGCGAAAAAAAAAAGAAATAGCGAAAAGAGCGAAAGAAAAGAGGCGCAGTCACAGGCTCAGCGCGAGCCCTGTATCAGTCAGAAAGCGCACGAGTTCCCTTCCGACCCGCTACTGAAGGGTGCGTGGCAGGGGGCCCAGTGGCGTTGCCAGCGAGACCTCCCTCAGCCCCAGGGGAGCTAGCCACTCCATGAGAGTGGCACGGGGGCTACGGCAATAGTGTACGACACACTGGAACTCAGTAATAGCAGTGAACTGCAGGGCAATGCAACGAATGACGCACTTCGACAGGCCAGAGTGAGTGGTCTCAACTGTGGTTCCATCTAGGGGACACGAGCAAGCAGAGTTTATACACCTGTCACACGGCAAACTGAATGACATTTCTAGCGAATGACAGTCGCACCGAATGTCATTCGTTTGTCTTACATCGAGCTACACGAAGAAACAGAATGTCATTCGCAAATGATGTCACTGTCGATAGTTATAACTATCGACAGTGACATCATGCATGACAGAGCGAATGACATTCGGTGCGACTGTCATTCGCTAGAAATGTCATTCAGTTTGCCGTGTGACACCTGTGACACCTGTATAATGCCTCCTATATTCGGCACCAGGGCCGAACATAGGAAGCATTATACAGGTACATTAGTTATATTTTTATTTCTTTTTCTCAAAACTAGCGAAACATTAGATATATGTCATAAAACCGTTGCGTTTTCGACGACACTTAGTTGGCTAAGTGTCACACGCAGAGACAAGTAAGAAGCCTATCTCTGCACCGCACTAGCAACATGGTGGATGGGAACGAGGGTAGTTCTCCGAAAAACAGTGTTAAGCCTTCCTTCCATCGTGTCAAAAGTTATCAAATTCACGATAAAACATTGGAGTGCAACTTTTCATTCGTCTTTCATTTCTTCAAACGGTTTATCGTGTCGCTGTTGCTACCCCTCGACTGTGAGGGTGCGCAGTCTGTGCGAGAGGAAAAAGCGAATGAGTTGCCCGAACTCATTCGCTGGGCGAATATCATTCGCATGTATTGCCATTTGGTTTCACCGTGTGACACGAAACGAATGTCATTCGCTGGGAATGACATTCAATTTGCCGTGTGACAGGGGTATTATTAATGAGAGAACTGATGTTCTGAGGCTGGAACACATAGAAAGTTCAGTATTATTAGTGCTTAGTTTAGTATTCAGTATTATTAATGCTTATTTGCGGTTAGTGACGCCGTTATCCCTCCTTCGGCGGAGGTGCGCGACCGTGTTCGCATTTTATCCACGTGGATTTCAAGCCGTTCGATTTCCACCCGCAAACCGAGCATATCCCCGCGGACATAACCGCTCCCACGCATACCCCTAATTATCGTCGTACGGAGAAATGCCATAGTGTACCTCGTACGACAGCCTATAGGTAAGCCTCCCTTCCACGAGCTGGGTGACACTCGAATACCGGGGGCTCCAAGAGGGATCGCTTTTGAACGAATGGAGGGATTTCATGCGTACCTAATTGGCGATGGCATCCGAAGGGCATTCGACGAGAGGAAATGACGCATTTAGCTAATGGATAACTGCACCGCTGCACTGCTAGTGAAGCGGACAGAGAGTGATATCCATCGCTGAACGATTTTTTTTTTCAAACCTGCATGGGACGCTTTTAGGCAAATTGCCGACTAATGTACGTTTGTCAGAGGCGAGGCATGATGCCTTAAATGCGGGGATGAGTGGCGTTTCATGTGTGACACACGTGATTCATTGATTGATTTTGATTGATTGTGTGACACAGGTATTCCACGTGGTTCCCTATAGTTGTAGCGTATACACACTGTTCTCGTTTCGCTTAGACGGTAGTAAAGTGATACCGCGTGTAGTGTTAGCTTTCCTCGAATAAGAATGCGTGTTGTTGACGTGAAATTGAAGGCAAATAAATTCAACAATATGTGCTTTTGGGTTGTTCTTGTAGTTAGAGCTGAGGGTTCTCCTTTTCGAAAGAGTCTGGAAAAAACTCGGCCATTGACTCCTGTCGGTACCGTTGTGTTACCGTCCAAATTTAGATTATACATAACATAATGAGGCAAAAATGTTGGCCATATTTCGTGCATGTCTCGCGCCATGTCGAACGACTGCTGCGTGTTCTGCACAATCCTATTGCTTCTGTGAAAGCGTTATATATGACCAAACGGGAGTGGGGGTGAGAATTTATGTTAGGAATAGCAGAACAAGTCGGGAGACGAGTTCGATTTCTCCTCTCTTTTTTTTCCTCCTTACAACAAACCAACCCTCGTAAAACACCTTTTCACATTTTTATGTTTGTAAGAAGGACATTTAGTATAAATGCTAAATGCTAAATCTACTGAGTGGATATGTACGTATACAGCGTACCTTAAAATTATTTTACAGCGGTAGTTTTCGGATTTTTTACAGCCTCCTGGCACACTTCGTTCAAATTTGAAACCACGCAAACGCTCTTGCTTCACATGCTTAACGCTATGTCAGAAGTAAAAACAAACTCCATATTGTTTGTCCAAGTATTTTAAACTTTATCGCACACACAGCACGCTGCACTTTCGTCGTTTTTTCCCCAACACCATCTCACTAACAACACAACCCTGTAAACTGGCACATAAACACGAACCTAGCGGTCCTTACATACAGGGAGAATAAACTGCTACAAACGTGTTGTTGCTATTTATCACTGGCTATGAAATCGCCAGTAAAAACTCTTATCTCCTACGGATCCACTGAAGGAACAAACCGGTCACTGTAAATATTAGCACGCGCCCCCTTATAATCCCGAAAACGCGGCAGAAAAGCACGCACTTCTTTTTATCGCGGAGGAGCAGACTACATGAATGCATCCTGCACAAAGCAGGAAGGGGCGGACGGCACTAATACTTTGAGTCAACCCGTAGAAATGCTGAGAATTCACAATATAAGTCGCGTAAGCGAATAAATAAAAACGTTCCGCTTCTTTCTGTCGAGGGATGTTTTTGGAAAGACCTTCTTTGCTACATGGATAGAAAGAGTGGATATTTCAAAACGGATTCTAAAGGTTGTAAATTGGGGTTTGAAGTCGAGGACGCCCGTTACAGAGCGTAGCTGACTGGCGTTTCTTTTCATCGCATTCATTTGGGCTGGTGAACCAAGTGATTAGTCCGAGGCATGAGATGTTCTACGTTGGAAGCTTGATCATGAGTGACTGACTCGATGGTGCTCGGTGTACGAAAAGAAAAAAAAAATAGGGACTTAAGTCACGACAAACTCAGACTTGCCACCCCAGACCACTCAGCCGCAGTTAGTTGAAATAAATAATTAAAAAAAGGAAAAAGAGAAAAAAACCAGTAGTTGGGGGGCGGGGGACAAACATGCCGAACTAGTGGGAACACTTGTCAAAAACGAGGGACCAGAAAGTGTCACAAAATGACCATCAGATGCGTTTCTTCAAGGAAACGCAGGAGCGCTTTCAGTGCAGCCGTTTGATGATTGAGTGGCTGAGGACCCAGGAGCTTTACAAGGTGAAATAGCCGGGCGTCCAGGCGAGCCAGACTTGCTTCTAGTGCCCCGCGACTGTCGGCATACTTGGAGCACCTGAGGAGGATGTGCTCTGTGTCCTCGACAACATCGCACTCACTGCAGTTTGGTGGTGGTGACTTGGAGTTTGTAGAGCAACCGACCGCCGTACGGGACATACAGCGGGAGCCTATGCAGGAGACGCTGCTGGCCGAGGAGACGATGGAGGTACTTGGAAGCGTAGCTCGGGGTCGACCCTGTACAACAGCGAAGATCGAACAGATCCTGTCAGCCAACAAGAGTTCCACATTTGTTGTCTCAGTCACGTATGCTTCTTTGGGTCCCCTATGGTGAAATAAATTGTCTTTATTTGTACGCGACCGCGTTGAAGTGCTCGGCACGGAACAGCATCCGCAGCCTCGTTACTGGCTATGCCGCAGTCACCAGGAATCCACTGGAATATGATATCGTGCCCCTGTGAGACAGCGGCATCATATAGGTCGAAGAGGACGTCATGTCTAAGCAAGTTTTACCGTGCCAGCAAGTTAACGACGTCCTCGACGACGTCGGTGCCGTTAAAAGGATCATCCTCCGCCTCCTCGATCATCCGCCATCAACAACGCCGCTGTACGAAGCCTCTCGAATTCCTCCAATGTCTCTTCGGAGAAAACTCAAGCGACTGAAATTCTCGCATAACATTGTTTATGATAAGATAGGGTTAAAGTTCGACGATTATTTAGCATATAACTCCATCGCTCAACAAGACAGAAACACGGCAACCTCATCTGTGAGCTTCGTTCGAGGGGAGAGAGAGAGAGAGAAATACATGATGACGATGATATGGGGATGACTTTCGCTCATTGAGCAGAATGCTACCCCATTGCTATTGCGTTCGAGGAAGAATGTCTTGTATTTCTCATTTACAGCGCGCGAGTGGAATGGTTTGTCAGCAGGTGTTAGAAAAATTTCTTGTGCGTCCTCCTTTTTATTGGCTATCGCACGCTATCTTAGCATTCCAGCTAAGTGAATTAGTGTGCCCTGTTTTCGTTCTGCCCTGAACCGTATTCCTGTTGAGTCAACTTACGTGTCGTGTTATCATTCTGCTCCTAGCTGATAGTTATCATTGTGCATATCTTGTTTTTACCTGCCTTGGCCCTCAACTGACCGCCGGCAGTGTTCACAAATAAATAAATAAGTAAATAAAAGAGTGGTTCTGAACCTTTCGGAACCTTTTATCGCACCGCGCTCCCCTTTTGCCATTCATCAAATTGTTATCCCCAATGGAATACACGCATAACAAAAAATTAGGTGTTTTGCTGCTTCTTCAGGATGTCTTTAAAGTTTTCTTTGTGGTGGGTGGCATTACCACTAGATGGCCCTTCCATTACCATGCGTACCAGCGGCATGGCCGAGCTGGTTAGGGCGTCCCGGTCGTTCGTGGTATGCCACGGTCCTGCTGAAGACTGGGAGGTGGTGGGTTCGAATCTTACCACCGGTCTGATGTTTTCGCTGGGTGTTCCGAAGACTTTCAAGACGAATGTCGGCAAAGTTCCCCCCGAAGTCCACCCAGGACGCATACTAACCCCCTGTCCCCCTCTCCTTCTTGTTGTCCTCTCTCCAACTGTCCACATCTGTAAGCCGCTCATGGACACAGTTGCTTCGCAACGCTAACTCGGAATCAAACAAACAAAAAGTACCGTGCGTACCAAGGGGTGAGCGAGTGAGGTAGTTAGTTAGTAAAATAAGATAAACCTCGGAGTTTTCACTTCAGCAACAAACCATGGGTGCTCATACCGTCGAGCCGTTCCTGGGCGAGGGTGATAAATGATATGCTACGCGGAGTGCGCGCAAGGGTCGTTGGAGCCGAATGTTACATCGTGTCCCATTTCCTCTTGATAATTCCCTCCAGGGGTAAATTCCTCACCGGTTCAGAACCCCTACTTTAAAATGTGTGTGCTTTCGGACAAAATGCCCAGAGCTAAATAGAAGATTAACAACAACAAGAACAACAACAACAAATAAATTATGAATGATGACGTGATGGAGTAGAGGATTAACAACAACAACAGTCAATCAATCAATCAATTTATTGAGCTCCCAAAAGTCCCACACGGGCGTTACATGGGAGGAGTGGGTTACAGGAAGTGAGGAAAAAGATAACACATAGAGGGAAAAAAAGGCAGTAAAGCAGCAACAACACATGGAAACAACAACAACAACGTTATATTATTTTATTTATATTATTTATTAACTTGAAATAGAATTACGAAATTGAGACGGGTCAGTTATGGTAACGATGTGGGGCGGGATGTTATTCCAATCAATGGCAGTCTTGGGGGAAAGGAATTTGAAAATGATTGAGTGTTACATTTAAAGCGGGCGACTTTGAGTTCGTGGTCGATGCGAGATGGTATTCTGTGAGGAGGTTTGATATAGGATGACCTGATGGCAGGAGAACCTGGTTTTGAACGGGGTTTTGAACCTGAACCTGGTTGCGCGGTTTTGAACGGCTTCGAGGTCGCGCACAAGGTAAGCAGTAGATGGATCCCATACGGCAGAGGCATACTCCAGCTGAGGCCGGACTAATGTGATGTAAGCCAGGTGTTTATAGGGGGAGCAGACGAGAGATGCCGTTTTAAATATCATAAGGTGCGGTTAGCTTTGTTAACGATAGAACTTACGTGGATGTTCCAAGAAAGATCGTTTTGCAAATTAACACCCAGATACTTATATGATGTAGCGGACGAAATTACAGAACCATTAAGGGAGTAAGAGTGGTTGAATTTTGGAGTTTTCCTGCAAAATGGGACGTGGCAACGTTTATCAATATTGAGTGACATTAGCCACTTACTGCACCACTGATCGATGAGGGTGAGGTCATCTTGAAGGATCAGATGGTCGTCGGGAGAGGAGGTGCAGCGATAAAGGACACAGTCATCGACAAAGAGACGTATGTTTGACTGTATGGACAAAGGCAGGTCATTAATGAACAGGAGAAACAGGAGAGGTCCTAACACGGTACCCTGTGGTACACCGGAAGAGACTGGGTGGGCATCTGAGTGTACGTTATTGGCGAAGACAGACTGCGAACGGGAACTCAGGAATGCAGAAATCCAAGATAACGTCGTGGAATCAATATTAAAGCTCCGCAGCTTGGTCATTAGTTGGCCATGAGGAACCCGGTCGAAGGCACGAGAGAAATCAAGGAATATGACGTCTGACTGAAGTCTGTTGTCCAGATTAGTACGAATATCGTGAATGAACGAGGCGAGTTGGGTTTCGCAGGAAAAATGTTTGCGGAATCCATGTTGACAGCGCGAAATGAGGCCATTAGACTCGAGAAAGGACATTATGTTTGAATGTATTATATGTTCGAGAATTTCAGATGGCACACTCGTTAGTGATATTGGACGATAATTGTTAGCGTCGTGCTTGTCACCTTTCTTGTAGATAGGGATGGCTTTACCCACCCGCCCGCCCTCCGGGACGACAGCAGAAGATAACGACTGCCGGAAGATGGCAGTTAGATAGGAAGAGGAGATGGTCCTAGTGCACTTTAAAATTTTACTGTTGATGCCGTCGAAACCACATGACGAAGAAATGCGAATCGAATCGATTAGCTTTAGGATACCGCTTTCAGATATGAGGGTCGGCGCCATTGGGGGACAAGACAAAGGTGGACAGCTTGGTATGTCAGACGGACTTTCTGTTGAAAAGGCCTGCGCGAAAGTATAGCCAAGCAATTTTGCGCACGGGTCAGGCGGGACAGGGCCCCTTCCTTCGTGAAGTAATATCTCATTATTGTTAGCTCTGGCTGGATTTATAGTGGACCAAAATTTTTTGGGGTTGTGAACAAGGAGCTTCGGAAGGTTGCAGGAAAAGAACTTGCGTTTCGCATCTCTGACTGCGTGCTTGTAGGACTCGGCGCATGAAATATACCTTTCCCACAACACGGCGGAATTCCTAGTTTTCGCTCTTCTGAACAAGCCTTTTTTTCTTATTCATTAATGTTTTGATAGACTTGTTGTACCATGGGGCGCGGGAAGAAGTTATAATCGACATAGACGGCACGTACCTCTCAACGGGGCTGGACAACAGTGACTTATAGAAGAGCCAATTGTCTTCGACAGAGCGAAATGGCTGGCTTAGAAGAAATGGCTGAAGAGATGAAGAAAGAGCATCGTTTATGGCAGTGAAGTTGGCACGGTCGTATAATCGAATCACCTTCTTGGTGGTACGACACTTCGGTATTTCAGAACGTATATTAAAGTGAATGACATTGTGGTCGCTGATGCCGGTCATGCATGTAACGGAACTAACAATATCTGGCACAATAACAACTTTATTATTAAGATGAGGAATGGGGAGTTTCATCACCATGGGCGATACTCCACCCCATCGCTGGTGGTGATATGGGGAATGAAATAATGAGCCCTTCACAATAAGGATCGAAGTTCTATTGTGTCCAAAATGTCAAAAGAGGTTTGAGGGCAGAGCGTTGGTGGGCTGAATTTGGCCAGGGACGAAGCAATTTGGAGAGACAGGAGGGGCGAGAGTCCAGCTGATTAAAAAACCCGGAGGGAGTTCGGGACCCTGCAGCCCGGGAAGGTCGGTAGTGTGGGCAATGGAACGGTAACGCCACTGAGCTGTAAAAGCCACTTCGAGTCGCATTCGATGAATTAATGAAGCATCTTGATGAGAGGTGTTTCGTGGCATGCGGAAAGCGAGCGTTGGATCAACTCTGCTGAGCATAGATGGGGGGAGAATGTCGGTTGTCCATTGGCGGGAAGCCAGGGTGTCACGGCTCACGAGGCGTCGAAGAATGGAACGAGGTCTCCTCTCAGCAATGCAATACTCATCCGTTTCCGATACGAGAGAGCTGCTTCTGCGACGCTGTCGGCCTGCTCATTCCCCACAACAGCACAATGGATTGGAACCCATTGGAGAACCAGCCTGTGGCCTGCTTCGTGCACAAGGTGGTAAGCCATTGACACATCCGTGACTAGGGGCGCGGATGCGCCTCGTATGCCAGAATTTTCGATAGCTTGTAGCACAGAGTAGAAGATTCAAAAATGACTGCATCTTTGGGAATTCTGCAAAACGCGTTTAAGTGCGGTAGGTTTATGGGGCCATCTTCCGATCCATGTCTTCAGTCGTCCCCTCGCTCTCTGTCTTCTTCTCTCTTCACAACCGTTACGGGCGCGTCTGCACGCCCGTCTGCGTTGGTGAGAAAATAGCTGAAATATTACGGGCTAATAACAGGATTAGTAAATATTTTTTGTGCTGCGAGTGGTGCGTTAAAAGTCCCTTCACGCACCCGTATCTTATACATGCGAAAGTAAAGGGTTTCTGATGTATGTTCTTTTACTTTTTTTTTGTCGCTCTTCTATTACATCTGTGAGACGAAGCCGTCAAGTCATTATGGTCGTATTTAACGTCGGCGAAGAGAACTTTCTACTCTGCACGGAAAAAAGTCATCCATCATCGTTGACGGCGGCCGGCTTTATACCACTCCCGCTTGGCCATTCAAACTGGCTAGTAAAAGTGAGTTTGCGTGTTCTGCACTCGGGCGATACTGCCAATCAGAGCACACTTTCTCCTCTTCACAACATGCTCTGAAATTTTCACGTGTGGTGTTACCTGTTCGTTCTAAACGAAAATGAACTTCACCGCATAATACGTAGGAAGTGACTTTTTCGCGTTAGATCCGATTCCGCCCGGTTATCCCCCCCCCCTCTTCCCGAACTGACCCCTGACCAATTCAGGTTAAACTCGATTTCTTCCGGAATTCTGGCCACTATGAAATCCTCAAGTGATGCTTGCACTGAAGATGAACAAAGGTCGCCACGTGTAACACATGTAAGAATGGGCCACGCACGTTTCCAGACATACACAAATGTGTGTCAGCACTGTCTATGCCTTCAGAGATTAGCGCTGGTAGGTCACCCACAAGAAAAGAAAAAAAGAAAAGAGAGACAGAAATATTAGGAAAGGACTTAATAGACAAGAGGAGAAACAGAAACGGTGTGCGCCAGAAATTGTACAGCTTGGGACAAAAGTTTACGGGACACGTTACTGGCGTATTCCTTCATCCGAGCGGCCCCCTGTTAGATATAAGGAAGACGTCGAATAAGAAACGGGTGACCGGCTGTGTTATCCACCTCCCAGTATGTGTGTCCGCTCGTGTTTGCTGCTAGGGCGTCTCTCCAATGGAGAAATATGACATCCTAGGGTTCCGTAAACTTTTGTCCCAAGCTGTACCTGTTACACGGACGCTCTCACCTAACGTTGAGGCCACTGGCAATTGAACCTCCCAAATGCCCTTCAACTGAAGGACAATTTCCTGCGCTTACTCGGCCGTTTTGGTGTACCGTTGGGTTCAACTTTTCAACCAAGTGTCCTACCACGTGATAGCAGTATAGATACAAGAAAGTTCAGCTTGTTCTACCATGTGTGGTACACTTTCCGTACAAT
The DNA here is from genome assembly GCF_037126465.1 of Ornithodoros turicata. NCBI lineage: Eukaryota > Metazoa > Arthropoda > Arachnida > Ixodida > Argasidae > Ornithodoros > Ornithodoros turicata. The sequence continues at coordinate 16,022,606 of NC_088205.1, read as the reverse complement.
GTTTTGCTCTTTGCGTCCAAAAGCACGGAACTAAAAACACATAAAAGCCGGAACAGTGTAATGAAGAACAGTGTAGTGTCATCGTCACTTCTTCATTTATTGTTGTTGTTGTTGTAATGAAGACGCCGATCCACGCGAACGCTTATTGGACGCATGGTTAATCTCAGTAGTTGCCGCCATCTTGTCAGTTCAATCGTTCAACTGAGATCGGTGGTCTCAGTTGAAGTCCACTGCTGTTGACATGTCGGTGACATATCTAGTGGTATGTTCGGGTAGTTCGCACTAAGTTAGTTAATTGGTTAGTAGTTTGTTAGTTAGCTTGTTAGTAGTTAGTGGGTTAGTTTGATAGGTTTGCAGGTAGTAGTTAGTTAGTTCGTGCATGTTAACCCTCGCTTTCAGTGCTTCAAAAACACGGACGGAAAGATAGTTTTCTGGAGCGCTGAGCTGGCTACAGTTGCCAACGGCATTTGATGCTACCGTGTAGCATCAGCAAACTGTCGGTTGGGGTTAAATGTCATTGACTCAACAACAGCCGAAACCGCCATGTATGTAACAGGAGTACCGTTTCTGGCTTGAAGAGAGGGAGAGCAGTGCGGACGCCTTTTTGTGGCAAGTGTATCGAAATTGCCACAAAGAGGCGTACGTCTCACATAAAAAAAAAATGCAAGAGAACGATATCATCCTGAATGAATATTAGTCCTAGCCTTGGTCGTGCGGTGAAGCACTGTTAATAGCGACACATAGATCTTTGAGTAGAGTGCGTACTATTATATTATAATAATATATTATTAATATAATTTTCCGTTTCATCTAATCCCATCTAAGAAGGAAGGAAGTATTACGTAGTTGGGGGGGGGGGGGCACTCGCACTCGCAACTGTGCAACACACTTTATCTTCAAAGGGAACATCCGGGTAAGATATTTCGCCTTGTTGCGTTATCGTCCCACCCAGAGGGAGCGACAGAAAGAAAAATCGCAATGGGGACCGAAGGCCATCACCCTTAACTTTGGTCTGAGCGATTTTTCATTGGCGATCGAACGGATGGACGCTCCTTGAGCGCTCGGCTGGTCATACTGTCCCGACGACGAAGCGAGAGACGTGACAACCCTTTAAGACCTCAGGACGAATTTTATCATCAGGAGGTGAGGAAGATTTGATTGGCAGCAGGGCATGGCACGGGCAGCGACTTGTTCGTACCATTAGTGAGTTTTAGTGCATTGTACGCTGTCGCCTTTGGGTACGAAAGGGATAGTCTGATGGATCTGCGCAATGCGCGAAACTCTCTTTATGTTTTGCGCTGGCGCGGAACCACCAACCCTATCGCTTACGTACGCAAAGGCGATAGCGTACGATGCACTAAAGCTCTCTATTACTGAGTTTTAGTATATCGTACGCTGTCGCCTTCGCGCACATAAGGATAGCGTTGGTGTATCTGCGCACGCGCAGTACATAAACAGAGCTTTGCTTCGGAAAGGGTAATTGTTGTTACTAGAACATTCGGGATTAATGTTGTGGGCTACAATTCAGTGAATCTGTGTTCAAAATTGCAGCATTGTGTTGTAGCATTGTGTACGTGCGCGTCATGCCGCGCACGTACACAATGCTACGACAGGACACGTTCCAAATCCACATACGCAGCATACACGAGCTTCTCCTGCTGTCTGATTGGATGCCGCCAATCTTTGCTTCGTGGGGATCTCATTCGTTGCCGCTTAAGACGGCCCTGTTTTCATTGCGTTGAACCCGTTGAGCGCTGTGTGAACTAATTTTGCGTGAAGTATACTAATTGAAACACGGATCTTTCAATTAAGAACGAGTTGTTTTTGCATTTTACTGATCCTTTAAGCCACGAAAGCGTTGCATGTGCACGTGATGGGTGCAGGTTGCGTGTACGAAGCACCTCTGGGTGTCACTGAATGTTTTTTTTCGGTAGAGCCGTCTTCCCATTCGGATGTCCGCAACCCTAAATAGGTTGATTAGGGTGCAGGTAGGTCCAACCGGAGAGGAGGGTGAAGAGCGCAACAAGACTTGTGGGTTGGAGCGCGGGAGCGCCACATTCCGCGAAGGGAGATGTCCACGCAGTTTAGTATAAAGGAGCGCGCTCCATACGCTCTGGAGCCGCTACTTAACGACCCCATGCTTTCCTTTTGTTTCCGTTTTTGAAGCTTGCGGAGGACAGCTATATTTCTGTTATGCGCTCTCACATTATCCCAGTTCCATATGCGAACAAAAACATTGTAGTAAAAGGTAAATTACCTGCACAAGTGTATTTGAATAAGTTAACCTTAAGGCTCTAAAAAATGCCAACCTACAGTTATCGCTTCAGATTTGAGGGAAGAGAGGAACTTACGCCTCTTTCTGACAATTAACGGACGTACCCTCCCATTCTCAACCAATCGGGACAGAGACCGACGTCTTTGTGAATGACGGCTGGTTCGGACGCTTTCACGCGGTCTCGTTATGCCTCTTAGAGCGCATGGCTTACATATTTTACTGCGAATATCCTGTTTAGCAAAGTTACCTTTTGATGTCAGTTAATTGTATACCAGCAAATCAAGCAGCGAGAAGCGTGCTTCGCTCTCGCAGTTGCTTGGTTACGCCATCTCAGGTGCGTTCTGTTCATTTGTTTCTGCAACTGGCGCTAGACGCGCTCTGCCGCGCGTAACAACTTAATAAGTGAATAAATTGCCGGAGAAAGCGTCCTGCGCGTGCAATTACGCGACAATTCCTTGCAGCAATAATTAGTGAGGACATCGATTTTGCGATCAAAGTATTGCGACAAAAAGAATGCCTCGTCACAGAGATGGCTGCAGTAAAAGAACGTTATTTTTCTCATGTAAGGCCTGACTCTTTTGCATGCTGCTCGAAACGTTCTCTTCTCTCGGAAGGATGACGATATTTCTAATTACGTTGCTATATTTCCCTATTGTGTTTTCGTTTGTTTCTGTGCGTGCTGTTCGAGACAGCTTCGAAATATCTCGTGCTTGTAAACAGCGCGACAGCTGAACACTATGTGAATGCATTACTCAGTTGCGAAAGTAAGCAATAGAAACAATATAAATAATCAACGCATAAATAACCTTTCGTAATTGCGCAAGCCTGTGACAGTCGGTAATCTTGCACTATTGCGGTGCCCATCTGTGAATGGTAACATTCGTGTAATGACGTTGCAGGTAGCTTTTCAGGATCGCTCTAATTTTGAAGTGATCGCTCTTTACTGTGCAGTTATAACGCTCCTCGTTTTTTGCTTGGACGCCTCATACGGTGGTTGCTTACAAGTAGTGTATTTAGCGACCTCGTACCTCATACCGTGGTCACGCAAACCGAACGTAATTCCTTCGAGAGGAAAGGAGTACCACCACACGAAAGCTCGTGAAAATACCCGTGTCACACGGCAAATTGAATGTCATTCCCAGCGAATGATATTCGCACTGAATGACATTCGTTTAGTGTCACACGGTGAAATCAAATGGCAATACATGCGAATGAGTTCGGGGAATTCATTCACTTTTCCCTCTCGCACCGAGAACGTACCATCGCAGTAGAGTGGTATCAAAAACAACAACGATAAACCGTTCTAAGAAATGAAAGACAAATGAAAAGTTGTACTCCAATATTTTATCACGAATTTGATCGCTTTTGACGCGAAGGAAGGAAGGCTAAACATTGTTTTTCGGAGAGCGACCCAGGTTCCCAGTCGCCACGTTGCCAAGTGCGGTGCAGATAGGCTTCTTAGTTTTCTTTCCTTATGGGAATTAGCCAATTAGGTGTGTTTGAAAAGGCAAGGATTCTGCGAAATAATCTAACGTTTCTCTAGTTTCGCCAAAAACAAATGAAAATATAACTAATGTACCTGTATGATGCTTCAGACGTTAGGCCCCGGTGTCTTAACTATCGACACTGACATCATTTGCCAATGACGTTCTGTTTCTTCGTGTAGCTCGATGTAAGACAAACGAATGACATTCGGTCCGATTGTCATTCGCTGGGAATGGCATTCGGTTTGCCGTGTGACAGGAGTATAATGCGCTACGCACGTGTAAGCTCGGCGCGTAGATTGTGTGGACGGGGAGGATAAACTTGTTCATAACAATTAATTAGCTACTTTTACGTCAACTACGATAGTGAGCGACGCCTCCAGTGGTCGATCCGTGAATTAATTTTGCCCGTCTGTTGGTTCCATAAATGTGCGCTCCAGCCTGTACCATATCAGACACACGTATTTTGCACCGATCCACCAAGTCGGTGGAGTCCTCTACCCGGTTCGAAATCACGGTCTCTGGATTAATAGGTGGCACGTTACCACCTAATACTGTATTTTAGGCCCCACAATGTGCACGTTATATTTACACTAACGACATTATGACATTCTGCGTAATTCAAACTATAACGGAGCACATAATAATAAAAATTTTGTTCCGTGTTAGCGCCGCGAAGTAACTGTGGCCATGAGCGGTGTACAAGACGTGGACAGGTGGTGAGAGGGGGCTTAGTATGCGTCCTTGTCCGACTTCATGGAGGACTGCGCCGACATTTGTCTGGAAAATCTGCGGGAAAACCCAAGGAAAACCTCAGACAGCACAGCCGCTTGAAGGATTCGAACCCACCACCTCCCAGTCTGCAGCGTGACATTGGGGTTGCAGCGTGACATTGGGGTTGCAGCGCGACATCACCAACGAACAGGTGCCTTTGCCCACTAGGTAGTCGGCTTACCTATAATGCCTCTTCAGTTATGGACTCGAACAGAATTCACACTAAAATCCCAATTTCTGGCGCTCTGACCTTGCCTTAATCCCCCTCTGCTTGCAACAAGAGAAGGTGGATAATCCTCTTTCATAATCCGCCAATGCATTGTCAAATGACTCTGGCTGGGACGCATCTCAAGGTCTATCTTTTTTCTTCTTCAGTGCATTCAAAGGTCCAAACGCTCTTTGGAACGGAGGAAATAATCTAATAATTACTTTTGCGCAATAGCTTTTGTACCAAGTTAATATGAATTTAATCTCTGACAGGAAGCGATTTCTTCTTTTATCAGTACGAACGCGTGTTACGCAACTAATCCTGACTATCTTTTGATCTGGTGGTCATGGTAAACACCGTTATATAAGATGTCATCTGAGAATGACGAGTTCCGGGACTTCTAACTGAAAAATAGTTATGTAAGAACAAGACAAGAATGGCTCCTCGCGAATCATTTCTCTTTTGTTTGCCCCCTCGGGTGGCAAAATTAATCCACAGACCCGACAACTGTGGTGTCGCTCATTCTCGCAGTTGTCTTGCGACGTAAAGCCCCGAATTATTAAATATTAAAATATTTTGATTGACTGTCTATCTTTTGAAGTACTGCTTGCAGGTAGTGCTCCTGGAAAGACTTTTCCAAATTTTTTCTTCTTCTTTTCTTGTATTCAGTACACCACGTTCATTTTCTTTAATACCTTAGATCTATGCTATTCAAGTTTTGACAATTTTGACAGTTTTTTTGTATAATCTCGGCTCTTCCCAAATTTTGTTGACTGTGCTTCTCCCGTTTAGATTTTCGAATAGATACGCTTGAGAACGGCGACTCAGTTATTCAATACGTGGAGAAAACCTGAACATTAAAACACTCACACTGATTTCGTCAGCTGAATAACGATGAACCACCAATTTCAGTGCGTATAGTATTCGTGGAGCACTAGCAAACAACTGTTCTAATGCGATTGCTTGTACGCTATGCAACGTGAAAGTGCCATGCTTCAATCATTTCGCGAAACGTCTCCATCGACAATTTTACGGACGCTATGTCAAGTGAAAGCGCTATATCTCGTTCATTTTGCAAAGCTACTCCATTAACTTCGTGTAGGACACTGCCCATAATGTATACTCTTAAAAATGAACTTCACCGCATAGCACGCTTCTAGCTAACCATCATTTCGAATGATATCGTTATCTGCCCTGGGGGCTTAATCGCTTCATCGTCGTTACTGTCGTTACAAGCTAACGAGTGGCGGGAAATTCAAAAAGGTGGGCACGTGACACATTGCGCGTGACGTATACCACGGCCTTCACGTATTGCGCGAAGAGCGCCGTTCGCGTGTTTTATCACGTGCCCACCTTTCTAAATTTCCCGCCCGCCTTTTTGAATTTCCAGCCACTCGTTAGCTTGTAACGACCGTAACGACGATGAAGCGATTAAGCCCCCTGATTTGTTGAAAACGATATGATTCGAGATGATGGTTAGCTAGGAGCGTGCTATGCGGTGAAGTTCGTTTTTTAGAGTGTAGGTTGAGCGTGTCTTTTCCTTCTGGCGAACATCCGCTTTTCATATCATACCACCATATTGCAGGTATACGAGGCATAACACTTCGGTCGTTTATTTTACCTGCGGTGAGGAATCCAGAATTTTACCCAGACAAAGGCTCCAGTAGCTCAGACCATTGCCAATAAAAGCCAGTCCGTCAGCGCAATGGTGTATCTTGCTGACGATAGCGATGGGTCTCACTAGTTTTCAATGCACCTTGTTTAGTCTCTTTCCTTTCTTTTTATAAGCCGGCCAGCTAATCTTTCTTTTCACACTAATCACATCTTCCTACCCCTTGGCACGCATAGTTTTTTAGCTCATAGTTCAACCTAGTTAACATAGTCAACATAGTTCAAGCTAGTAGCATCGTAGCGTTATAGCATCCTGAGTGACCTCAGAACTGCACTTCTAAGCAAAAGATTCGTACATTTCAACATCTTTGGGTGGAAATGTCATGTTACATATACTTTCTTTCTTACTTTCTGATCTACTTTGATATAACAACCAATCTGCAATAACCAACTTCTTCACAATAATAAAGCGCACGGAAGGTCAAGGCAGTTCAACTTTGTCACAGGACACAGTTGGTTGGTCTTTACATTCAACACAAAAGCTGACGCACGATGCCCAAATAGGGATGTAAAATTTCCGGAAAATTTCAGCCTTGGAAAAAAAACAGTTACTTTTCGTGTTTTTTTCTGAAAATTTGGAAACAAATGAAAATAATGAAGATACTGTTACTACAACTTGTAACTTGTTTATTGGCATGTATACACAGGGTGTTACCCAACAAAGGTCTACCCGTGCCAGTTTGCCATGCTCCACGATTACTCAATGCAAGTGGAACATTGTGTCGTTTACATATAAAGCTCTGAAGGCCCCTGAAGGACATTTAATCCTTGTATGTTTCAAAGAGACTGAGCATCGCAGTGCAAAGTTATGATGCAAAGCGTACGAATCCCGTGTTCAAGACAATCATGATTGCGGTGGAGCGATGTGCAGTTGAGAGACTGCTCCATAGACGGCGACGTGTCGCTTCGGCATAGACGTCTTCATGAAAGAAGGAAGTATTAGCCAGCTGGTATGACTCGAACCCGCATCTTCTGGATTGCCGGTCCAGGGCTCTACCAACTGAGCTAAGCTAACACACCTTCCGAACGACTTGCAAAGGTGCGTCATTTGAAGGGACAAACGTATCCACTCACTCACTCATTCCATTTTCACTCTTAAATGTTTTCTCACTGACGCACACATTCATACGACGCCGCTGTCTGCATGGCTGTCGCTGTCCGCTGGCACCTGTTCCAGCCTCAGAACATCAATTTCCCGCGCATGACAATGACATTTTCGCTCCTTCTCATGAATTTCTTACCAGTATTAGTGCCATTGTTCCTGTTTAACTTTGATGTCTCACTGTTAACTTTGTTGCCATTTTGTATATTTGAATGTTCGTTGGTTGGTTTGTGGTTGGAAAAATAACAAGGGGAGGTTGAATTCGCGCAAGCGAATGTCTTTGTTTTTCATAACCTACTTAAACATGTATAACGTTTTGTGGTGCACCAATGAGAACACCCTAGTGGTCGTTTTTTGGGCACCTAAACAAAAATAAAGTTGTTATTATTATTATTATAATTACCACAAAAATGGCGTACGCCCCCCGTTTTCATCAAATCAAGGGAGACAACGGTGTCGTTCGGGATTATGGTTCGCTAGGAGCGCGCTATGCGGAGAAGGTCTGCTTTTAGAGTAAGGATGTAAGTGAGGACGTATGTCAGGATAATGATATAACTTAAAAAACAAACAGAGGCAAAATAATATTTCGTCCGTTCCGGTAGGCCGACAGGAAGAACGGAGTGCTCGATTTTGCAGCGCATCGAGTGTGTTACTAGGGTTCGCAGACGGAAAGTCTGGGGCGGGGGGGGGGGGGGGGGTGTTCCAGACAAAAGCGGCGGACTCCGAGTTTTGTCGAATTAGGGTAGTGTATGCTTGGTGTTTAACGAAAGGCGGAGCAAGTTTTATTGCTCTCCCAAGAAGGTGTTAAGTTGGCTCCCATGATCACCGAAGGACGCTTGCGCACTCGGCATATTTCCACAAGCTCGTATCCCCATTGAGGAGTGCTCATAAGCGAACCGCGGCCTTGTACGGAGAGACGCTCTCTGGCTGCTGCTATGTAACCTTGTTGCCCGTTTCTGTAAATAAATCGTCGTTTAGTCTTCATGTAACGTGCCCGCAGTACCTCTTTCCCCGGGATGGATTCTTTTTCCTTCCGACACTCAAACCAAGTTTAACTGAAGGCATCCAAGAGAGCGGTTTGCTTCATTAGCAACAGTGTTAATGTGGTGAGTGCAACACAGGTTAGAACTTAAATGCAAGCCTAAGTACTTGTAGGTATTAGAGTACATAATAGGAGAGAAAGCTAGTCGGCAACGTCGAACAGAGTGCTGTTTTCGTCCTGAAAAAGTAACGTGTGAACATTTCGAAACGTTGAGAGATAGAAGCCATTTAGAACACCAGAAGTATACACTAGATCATTTTGCAGAGCAACGGAATCGGTGTCAAAAGGAATATTACGCGAAAAATCCTAAGAGAAGTGTAAATGCGTGTATTGTATTGCCGTGTGTGTTGTCACTGGAAAGGTAGCCCGACGGTACACCGACGAAAACTCTACGTTACATAGCGGATAACAAGAATAATGTATTCCCCAGCGTCTCATCGCTTTAGGCGTGCGAACATTACACAGAAATTAGGGTGTATACTGCGTCCCTGTCGTATCATGGCATGGCGTCAAAAACACGCTATGGGTGGGGCTGTCGAGCCACACCTTGCTTTCCGTCGGCCTCATTTTAAAGCCACGCCACTGTGTCAATATTCCTTGGCCGCTACCGGTTTTTTTGTCCCGTCACGCATCATGTCCGTGTCACATATTTTATTCATTGATGCCCGTGTATGCACTTCACGGTGATTATCTGCCGTGAAAATATTCGCGGTTTCATGGTTTGAATCTTACTTTATTCCAGGGATGGATAAACCGGCGTGCCCTTTACGACGCATAGTGCACGTTTCGCCACCTAGACTGCGCTGCTTATTGCATCTTTTTTTAGAGGTTTATAGAATCCTATTTACATTTCTGATCTGAACTGTCGATGATCTGGTCACGTAAATTGCAGAGACTGAAATTGCAAATTTTAAACCTCACAAACGCCCTATCAATGATCCCGTGAAATTGCAATGAGATCATGCCGCCAGACTCCATTTGCTCGTTTGTTTGATGCAGCCAGAGTAAATTTGTGTCCGTTTCTTTCTGGACAAGGCGTTGGTATGTTAGCGATAGCGCGATGTCGGACTAATAGCACGCCTGACCGGCAGTCAGAAATGTGTGAGTTCGATCCCCGCCCCAGGCACTAATTGACTTTTCCTCAACTTGTTAACCTTGCTTTCCTCAACTATCGTCCTCAACTAACATCAATGAATTAAAGTGTCTATCAAATGATATGCTCAACATAAAGTACAATATATCTAACGTAATAAAAAATAACAAAGAAAGGACGCTAGCGCGTTTAACCATTCGCTGAAGGGAATCGTATCAGATGCTTAAGAATGACGTTGAATTTATTTACCTTTTTCTCTCTAAAAGTCTCGACCTATAAACCGCCAACACGTTTAAGGCAGACTCGTGCTATCTAGTTACGTTCGCTTCCGGCGAAAGTTGGCGGCACCGTCGGAAAATTGGTTACTTTATTTTGCTTTCCTCCCGCGCTCTAAGGAAGTGATGTATTCGGCGTCAGCGTGCAGAACATGCTAGCGAACAACCAAACCATTATTTTCATACGCAGGGATCTGAAAAACTGCAGAAAGTTTGTCGAATTTGTTGATTGAAATAAATTCCTAGACTGTTGCTGTAGGAAATGACATCATTTTGGCCCAGATATCGCATCCATGCGTGCCGAGAGAAGCCATTTTGTTGCATCTCCGACAGACTCCCATGTATTGAAAATTTGACAAACTTTGATTGATTGATTGATTGATTGATTGATTAATTTATTTATTTATTTCAAAATTCGTCATTTAATTCGCCATTAAGTACAATGGATCGTTTCAGGCCTTCAAATATGCCATTCCCTAAATAAACTCGAGAGGAACACGCTTCCACCGTGATCTGACACGCCAGTACCGTAAATGCGATCCCCTAACATATCGAATGGCACCCCCCCCCCCCTGCGGTACCTGCTGTGTTTGTTCGTTTGGTTAGTGTAGCAGAATTGTCCATTTTGATACTATGCTTATTTTGATGTCGGTTTACGATCAAGCTTAACACGCGCTTTTGCTGTATCACCTTCAGTGAATATGCCTTCTAGAGTTACCTTTGAATGTACCGAGATTCCCAAGTTCAAGAAGATGGTGAAATAGTCTGTGAAATATCTAGAGGTGACAATGGTGTTTCATTTTTCATTCATTGTTCTTAGGCACTTGAGGTTTTGTGTGTTTGTCCTTTCTTCCAGGGAAGGGTAACGGTAATGGTAACGGAAACAGAAACGGTGTATTACCAAAATAGGAGATGGTAACGATAACAGAAACAAAAACGCGCACTACCATTCTCCATTACCGGAAACAGAAACTGAAACTAAAATTATCATCCGGAACGGGTAACGGCTGTTCCTGTTGTGCGATGACATTTGAGTGACTTTTCATTTTATTTTTGTATTTGGGTGTCTCCATTCCTTGTAATGGTCTAAATACTGTACGAGAGGATGGAAACAAAGTGCAATATTGGACCTCGAGGGTGCATCCATCGCATACCCGGTCCGAGTGCCCATAACTCTATGACACAAACACATCACTGTACTCCACCATAGCAGGAGGATGACTGCCTACAAATTTTAGTTATTCATTTTTTACATTTTTTTAATTTCACCGTGGCCATGGCAGTATTAATCATTACTGAGAGTGTCCACTTACGAATGCGACATTGGGTGAAGGCCACGCCCATCTTGAGTTGCTGGGCCCTGAGTGCCTGAAGACATATTTGTACTTTTTTTAAAGTCTTGCGAGATGTGCGCATCTTAAGTACTTAAAATTACTTGTGTAGTGTGTACACGTGACAGCGAAGCAGCGCTTAGGCAAAACAGGGTGCTGACAGAGCCGGACGGGCTGTCCTCCGGCAGCTCTGTAACAGCCGTTCCATTACCGGAAACAGTAACGGAAACATAACGAAAACGAAATTGAAATGGTCGTATCAGAAAGGGGTAGCGATAAAGAAAATACAGCAATAATGACAATGGAAACGGTAACGAAAATACGTCCGTTATCCTTCCCTGCTTTCTTCTGTGTTCCAGCCTCAGAACACCAATTTCCATCTGTGACAAGCTAATGCAATGAAGCTGCATGTTTGCAGTGAAGAACTGGATAAGCCGCTGTCTTCATTGTGTAACTTTTTATTGCACATTGTTTATTCAATTCCAAAAATTTTAAATGAAATGTTAAAATTACTGTAAATTGTGTAAAGTTTGATTTCTCTGTACACGCGAAACGCTCCCTTTAAAGCGTGCTTTGACTGCATAGTAACCTAGTTCAGCGGTGAAGCCGACTCCACCAACACGCCCTCCAATTAATTATTTTTTCTTGTCCTCGTTTTTCGTTCCACTGCCCTGCTTCACTTTCGTCGTTTTTAATAGAATACTACCACTTTACAAGCTTCATTTTTAGAGCACTTAACTGTCACTCAATTTACGTCATATCCACCTTTCACCTACATCCACCTGTGTCGCGACGACCAGGCAGAAATTCTTTCTCCTACAACGCGGCCCCTAATACATCCATATACCTCTTTATCCTTCTTTCTTTTATCGCATTTTGCTGTGCCACTTACTTCCGTTTCATGTTTTCATTCTATTCGCGTGATGGAATGAACGTTCTCCAATTCCATCAAGCCGGCTCTGTTCTTTTGTGCAGCTTCTATAGTAATCTTGTTTTGCGAATACCCCTAGGGGCATACTCCTCCGGCAGTTCGCGCTCGCTTTTACTACTGAAGCCTCTTGTAAAGTAATAATGGCGCATAACAGGCTTCTGTTGTTGACGCAAGAGAGCGTGCATCGTCTTCGAGAGCGCCGTATAAAGAAGAGATCTTAAAGAGGACCTCTGTAAATGTTACAAGGTTATGAAAGGTCGTTAAATTGTGGATACGTAAATATGCGAACCTCCGAATGGAAAAGGAATGTTCTTCCATCGAGATATTTAACGGCGCCGGTGTTTTTTACGTTGAGAGAACGTTGTTTGTATTTGCGTGTGATGTAGATATCAAAAGAAATGTCGCGAATTCTATCAATTACATTTTCAATGTAGGTATGAATGAACCTACGTGTCCTCATTAATTCACGGCATAAACGCAGTGAAATTAAGTCCGTGTTAATACCGCGCGTTTGATTTTTTTCCTCCATAAATGTCATGGATTAGGTACCATAAATGAAATCGATGAAATAATAGGTGTTTTTCGTGTTCATTTATACTTCATTTTAAAAATTGCTCCAATCATAGAAATAAAATTAGACGATTTTACCTAATTATTTTTCGCCTTATATTCCACTTTAAGATATTATTTTTCTTCTCATCTCACCGCATTCACAACGACGCGTACTTGAGAATTTGCCTCGATATAATCTCAAAATTGGCGCAAGTACATTTTGATGCGTTTCCCATGAGCGCACTACGCATTTTCGTTCCAACTTTATACCGTATGATTACTCATTACTTCATGATTGTCCGTGCATCGCCGATTTTCAAAAATGTTTTCGTAAATTTTATTGCATAGTAATAAAGCACCGTTCGGCAAAAATATTTTGCATACTCGTCACTCATTGATTCTTTGTGAAATTATGCGCGTCCTACAAACGGAGGGGGGGGGGGTAATGGCAGGATCGGCTCGCCGTTGTTGGCCGGAAGTGGGCGTCGTCACGACTATAGCTAAAAAGAAAAGAAAGACGGATGGAGGATAGAGGATGAAGGGTGGAGATGCGTAGAGGGTGCATAAGTTCGTCGGGGAGGGCAAAGTGTTAGAGGGGTCGTTGAGCAAGACCCTAAAAACAGAACTTCGCCGCATAGCACACTGAGTGTCAACCATTGTCACAAGCGAAGGCGAACGCTTCTTATTCAAAGAGAGAAGGAGGCGTACGCCTTTTTGTGTCAATTTAGATATATGATAATTGACACAAAAATGTGTACGCACTCTCGAATGGGAAGCGATAGCCCCATCATTCGTGGCAATGGTTGCCGCACAGTGTGCTATGCGGCGTACACTTTTTTGTGACACTTCCGCAGTTATGACAACTGTCATAAAAAGGCGTACGCCCCGCGCTTGCCAGAAATTTCATTTAATTTATTTTTATGCATTTATTCATTTATCACAAATCAAGAGTGGTAAAGATATCACTCCGCACAACCGTCGGCCTTCAACTTTCTATGTGGTGAAGTTATGTTTTAAGAGTGGACCAGGGTCTCGCTCACGTGCAGCACGTCTCCACACAAATGAGCTGACTCACCTTACGTGTTAATCTACTCCCAATTTGATTTTTTGATGACCTCGCTCATGAAGGCACCGGCACACATTCACTCTGACCCATCACTCTGTCTTACATTTTCTTCCATCCGCGTTCACGTTCACACGAGGACGAAGCAACCGAGGCAGCCAGCATTTTCTGTAGTAACATAAATTGCGAAGGCTGAGAGAACTGTTAGGTCGAAAACAACATTTTCGTAAGACCTTTCATAAGGCCCCTGACTTTCCTTCAATCGCCGTCTTTCAGGCAACCGTCTGCCGTCAACTACCGTGCCGTTACATGGACGTTGGTGAGACTTGAAGGTACCGTAAAACTGCAGACAAATATACCTCTATCAAGCTAGCCCGCCAACTGTGCCGGCTCCAAATGGCGATTTTAACTTGTTAGCTGTGACACTTTTTGTATAGATGAACCTGATAGGTCCATATCTTTATCACATATAACACGCTGCTAGCCAACCATCATCCCCAATGAAAACGCTCTCGCTCCTGATTTATTGTAGGCGGTGCCTATTATGTAGCCATTATGTATTATGGCTACAAAATAGGCTCCGCCTCCCGTTTTCAACAAATCAGGGACGAGAACGTTGTCATTCGGGATGATGGTTGGCTAGGAGTGTGCCATGTGGTGAAGTTCATTCTTAAGAGTGTAAAGCAGAACGTTATGTGTACCTCCGCGTCGGCGTCTGATCGGGTGACACTATTCTTCAGATGACGTAACAACGGATAGCTGTGTCTGGATGGCGGTGCATCTACTCGCCCGTATCTACTCGCCGTTTTGTATTAACCCTGCACACGTTATGAAGGCGAAGTATTGAACAATAAATTGTAAATAGAATTACGAAGCGTAGAACAACAATATTACACCCGTAACTAAATACATGCAGGCAGGAGTTCTTACCTCATTTAAAAACGAATTTCACCGCATAGCACGCTCTGAGCGAACCATCATCTCGAGTGATATCGCTATCTGCCCCGGGGGCTTTATCGTTTCTCACGTTCAACTTAACGGCACGAGACAGCTGAACGAGTCGTTCAGGCTAACGAAACGAGCAACTTTATCGATGCTTTGCTGTGGTCACAATCTGTGCTCCTCGTGAAGCTTCTTCTTTGTGGTTATTGTGCACGTTGCGAGCGCTCGCGTGTTGTGATGTCACTGCCCTGAGCGAGGCTGCATTTTCTCCGACCTAGGACTGTTTCATTTGTTCCGATAACTCGTATTCTCGTGCTCTCATACATGCTCGTTCCGTTCCAATGTTCGTTTCCATGCTCGTTCATCGCCTTCTTTTTCTTTCCGTCTCAATATATGGCTCGCTGGTCGCGTGAAAATAATGAACAAACAAGTACGTCACTGTAAGGATAATCGTCGAGCAATACGCAAAAAAATGTAAATCATATTCCTGCCCTGACGATGGTGTCGAGTTAGAATGGTCTTAAGTATGACACGAGAAGTAGTGTGTGCTGAGTTCTAGGGCACATGGAATTATCAAAAGAAGAAAGAGGAGGAGGATGCCTTTTCTCCTCAACGTATACACTTATTTGATGACCTTTATGTAAATTTTTCCTTCAAGGATGGAAGTACAACGCGCGGCCTTACTGTGAGGCTTCATAAACAGAAGACTTAAAATAAATTCGCAGTGTTATAAAACGTTTTTCTAATGAGCTTGAACAGAAATTTAGTGAACTGTTTTAATTCCGTGTTAGCACCGCGAAGCAAGAGAATGTTATGGAACTATTCAAGACAATCTATCTCAGGAAATGTACAGAATGCTTTGCTCTTCACATTCATTACAACATGAACACAATGTCCGCAATGTACTATTAAGAAGAATTCGAAAACTACCATAGGCATCCATTCCGCCTTTGTTGTTCATCACAACACCCGTAGCTATCAAGACGGCGTGAAGTGTACGATCGCTAGTCCTCACCAGCGATGCGGACAGCGTTTCTTGGCGGACGGAACAACTTTACCAAATCTGTCTCGTCCAGCATCCTGACGCCATCACGTCCATGGGGCACAGTTAGGCGCTTGTGTGATCGCCCAAGCGAAGAATCCTTCCGCCATCTTTCTTTGGCAGCTTCAACGTCAGCGAGTCGTTAGGAATAACGAAGCGAAGAACCTTATCGACACTCTGCTGTGGTACAATCTCTGCTCCTCGTTTAGCTTCTTCGTTGAGGCTATCGTGCTCGTTACGAGCCCTTACGTGTTGTGATATCACCGCCCTGGACGCAGCTGCCAATTACAGCTGCCAACGAGGCTGCAATCTTTTCGACCAATTGGGTTGCTTAATTTTGTTCGGAGAGCTCGCATCATTTGTTCATGGTTTGTCTATGGCCTGTCGTTGTCGCTTTTTTGTCTTCTTTCTCGTCTTGCTCTGCATCTTCTTCTGCATCTGCTTCTTCATTGCCCTCACTACGAACCTTCCCGAACCACACTCTCCGAGTCTCTTCCTCAGCTGGACTCTCGCCCTTTCTCCCTACCGAAATTGCTTGGTCCCTGGCCCAATCCAGCCCAGCAACGCTCTGCGCTCAAAGGTCTTCTGACATTTCTGGACACCATCGGACTTCGATCGTTATTGTAAAGGGGCACGTTATTTTATTCCCCCCATTCCACCAAGCACTGGGGTAGAGTATCGCCTGTTGCGATGAAACTCCCCACTCTCCAAGGCCGAAAATAAAGTTGTTGTTGTTCTCTGCATCTTCTGAAAGCATCATGAAAGCACTGGTGTGAATATCATGAAAGGGACACGATGTCATTTTGTACACAGTCGTGGAGCAATAGATATCCGTTTTTGTAGAAATTATGTTTCTGCAAATCTCCAAACGAAGATGTTTAACATTCTAACGAGTTGGTAGACCCACTAGTAAAGCAAACGATCTCCTTCGATCGTTACTGGACCGAGAGATTACGCCCTTGTCACGTTAACGTAAAGAGAGCGTCATACACCACGTGCTCGAGTTCACTAGTCCCTCGCGCTTCGTTAGATTATGAGACATGTAAGCGATGAAGCATGTGAGCACGTGAACACATTCGTTAGGCAGACGACACCGTTGGTCGTTACGTGAGCGAGAGATTACGCCTTTGTCCCGTTAACGAAAAAAGCGCGTCACGTGAGACGTGTCACGTAGTTCGCGTTAACGAGAGCCCCGTTGGCTCGTTGGCTCGCGAGCGATGGAAGTGATTAAGCCCCCTGATTTGCTGGGAACGGGAGGCGAACGAATTTTTTGTGACACTTATGCTGTTCATAATCTTCACAAAAAAAGGAGCACGCCTCCAGTTTTTAACGAATCACGGCAGATAACGATATCATTCGAGATTGTGTTTGGATAAGAGCGTGCTATGCTGCGAAGTTAATTTCTAAGAGTGTAGTTATGCGGACAGCGTATAGTTTAACAGCTTTGTTCTTTGCAAACCCAACGCAACAAGTTAGACATGTGACAGTGAACGCTTAATGTTTTTAATTTGCTGACAAAATTCAGGTAAAACGACTCAGGGCGACGTCTGGTGGGAAATAGTTCCTTATTCCTTAAGCAACGGTTATCTAAGTCATGGAGGAAGGAAACACAAGGAGCGGCCCCTCCGACAGTTTTCTATCGGGACGAGCGTAGCCGGCCTCGCATTGCATTCTGGGATGCTCCTGTCTACCACGTGACCGTTCACGTGACCCTCCAGACAGCACGGCTCCAGCCTCCAGCAAAGCAGACGACGCGAGCTGTAGTTGTGTTGCAGTTCAGATGGCAGTATTACGGTGAACGCGTGCTTGCACTTTATTTCTGTGTGTTACGAATGTTTACTGTTCTATTAGAAGACCAGTCACAGTGTGCAGAACGCAAAAGGAGTACGCGGGACCGGAAACCTTACGTGTGGCAACGGTTACTTCCAACGTATGTACTTTTCTTGACTAAGTGGTTAAGAATGCCGTTCCATTAATCAGATTTCTACAATTGAAGATATGAAATGAATCTGCGGCAGAGTTTGAGGTCCCAAATGAACAATTCAAGATGACTCGAAGACACACGGGCGACTAAAGCAAGTTACCGTGTACTTACGAACAAAACGCGTTCCCGTGACAGAGCTGATTTCAGTTCAACGAGAGCGACAGCCGGGACAGGAACACATTACCATACGTCGTTCCTACGACGGTGCTCACATTTTCACAATAAATTACTTCCAAGAAGCAAAATCATACGGACAGCAGCGCGAGAAACAAAGCCTTGCAAAACCGAAACTTTAGAGGGGATCACGTGGTGGACAGGAAGCAATGGCGATTTTGACCCGAGCGACCGCTAGAGGGTGGCTACGCTAGTCTGGAGGGAAGAGCCGCTCCTTGTGTTTCCTTCCTCCATGATCTAAGTTCCCGACCCACTTGCTGGTACTGATGGCTACGTAGCCGACACGTAGCCAAATTCGTTCATGTTAGACACAGTGTTATCCGCATGGAATGTACTTTTTCCGCTGTGCTTGACGAGCAATGCGCTGTTGGAGATCAGATCGACACAGTGTTTCCCGTAATTTTCAATTTTGATGTTATAAAAACAAAACAAAGAAACTGTGACTGCAATTGGAACGAAAACTGTGACGCAAGAGTACTGAGTGATCAGTCTATCGAACAAATAAATCTTCTGACATTGTACTGCTTTTGTTGTCCAACTTTTTCGGGCAACCTCTGCAATTTACTTGGCCTGTTACAGAAACTTGGGTTGCTGTCAACCTGTGGGTGAATGGAAAGATCCAAACGCCGCACTCTAAAAATGGGAAGAACTTCACCGCATAACACGTTCAAAATCAACCGTCATGATATCGCTGTCTTTCCTACTTCGTTGAAAACAGTAAGTATACGCCTAGTTGCATTAATTAATTAATCGATTGATACAAAAAGCATACGCTTCCTCATCAGCCAACAAGAAGGACGACGACGACACCAAAGACAACGATGTCATCCTGCATCACGGTTGATTTTGAGCGTATTATGGAGTGAGGTTCTGTTTCTAAAGTGTTGGGCCCCCTTACACTGATGAGCGGAGAACAGGGCTGTAAATCACAAAACGTGAAGACGTTGATGTATGTAAGTTTGTGTCCGAAGTTTATTTGTTGCTCGAGTATTAGAAGAAAGTTAACCAATGAGGCATTGAAATGTATTCAAGGCGAAGGGCACTAGGCATGCAGGACTAGGACACTAGGCATGCAGGTAAGTTGAATACTTCGGAGGGGGGGAATCTGGAAGCATTAAGTGCACGAAAGCCTCCAGCAGCGGTTGGGTACCGCCATCTCCCGGCAGATGAATGATACGGGATTTGCCGGTCCGTACTGTCCTCACGTGAGATCTATCGATCGTGGCTTCTTGTGTCAGTCGCGCTGTCATTTCTAAGGTGGCGCCACATGACTGTAGCACTTGCAACGGTCAAAGTGCTTGCGAGTTTCGAACAAATTACGGTACTGTCTCCATCGCAACAGATACGAGTAGTTCACTGAACTTGACAGCCTTTAAAAGCACATAGGCTAGAAAAAAGTCAGATAGAAACGAAATAAATACGCGTTATTCATAGCATCCGAAGAACGGAACAGATTCATCGTAACAGATTTTGTAGTTTCGTTTTCTTGTACAATCTCCATGTGTCCTACGCATGGTAGCGATACGGACACCTCTCCAGACAAAGTATTTTGCTCTTTGCGCTTGTATTGTTCTTCTTTAAGTAGTTTGGATTTTTGTATTCCATAGCTGTAAGTGATCAGAGTCCTTGACACATAATTTTTCTTAATCGAGCAACGAAGAGAGCTGAGCCTGTTGGTACGAGATCATAACTTTAAAGCGGTACAGGGAAGAGGATGGACAGAGATACACAAGGCCCATACACGAAGGGCTCACGGAGGGATGGCTCCAGCATTTAAGCAGTTCGTGTACTTTTCAATAAACCTTTGTTGGAAGTAGCGCGCATGTGTTGTGTATCTCTTTCCGTCCTTGTGCCTGTAGCGCTTTAAGTTATGTTTTCTTAATCGTTCTTCGCACAATTTTTCTAATATTTATCTGACTTCATAGTGGCTGACTTAATAGGGAACTGTTCCGACATTTGTCTTAATCCCTCTGAGAAGCCAGGGAAACCATCCAGACAGCACAGCCGCGCCCGGATTCGAAACACCGTTTTCCCGTGGGAGCCGCCATATTGAAAGCGCAGCGCCGTCTAGCCGTCTAGCACGTTGAAAACTGTTTACTGTCCATGCCAGAGAGAAGGAAAGCACACGTGTCGTGTGCTTCCTGGTGGACGGTATGTGTCTTATCGATGTTCTTTAGTTTCACGAGTCTTTAGTTTCTGTTCATGGCCTTCAACCTACCCGTCCACCCCTATTGCACTCGACTTTCAGTGCATTGTGCTGCTTGGGATGGCATCGCTTTCCTCCTTGCTGCAGTGTGCTGGGTGCGAAAGCTCTGGGTGTAAGGCTTGGCCGGAAAACGGTGTATAGTCTCTATCTGGTTCACCAAACTGGCCTTCATCGCAGAACACGTTCAGGACCAATCGTCATTCAGAATGGTGTTGTTCCTTCCCTGATTTGTTGAAAATGGGAGGCGTTTATCTTTTTGTGTCACTCTGAATACACGTAAAAAAAGGCGTATGCTCCGCTCGCTCCTAAAGCAAAAAGCAACAGCTGTATCATTCAGCACAATGGTTGGTGCAGAAAGTGTTATGTTCTCTTTTTAGAGTGCATATTAGGATGTTTTCCTCATAAATTGTTGGACGTAAGGAGGTTCACAGCATTTGTAGTTTTCAAGCTGTCTGTACACCAGAGCAGTAAGGTTACTTTTCTATTTCGGACATTTCTCCCAAGTTAGCATGTGGAGCAGTTCTTTGATGAGCGGTAGTTTGCTTATACCCCTGACACATTCAGAACCTCTTATCCTCTTAGAACCTCTTAGGCCTTTGGGAAATTCCACAATTGAAATAGAAAACATTCACGCAGCAGTGTTTCGCGCTCTCTGCGGCATCGAACTTGTCGCCCTATCTACTAAAACAGTTGAGATAAAAGGCCGTAAATGTGCCCGTGTGACAAGGGTATTACCCCAAGCAGCACAATGTCCTGAAAGTCGAGTGCAATAGGGGTGGACGGTATGTGTCTTATCGATGTCCCTTAGTTTCACGAGTCTGTTCAAGGCCTTCCACCTACCCGTTCACCCCTATTGTACCCGGCTTTCAGTACATTTTGCTGCTTGGGACTGTTCTTTTCTTCCTCTTTCTTTTTTACGTCAGCATCACAGCGGAAAGTAAAGACCAGGCCAACGACTTTCTCAAAAACGTCGACATCTCGCAGCGGAGAGTTCGAACTCCCCTGGATGAAGTTTTAGTAGATGAAGCTTAGCGGATCTAACACACACATACATTGGATAATGATGGGGTGGACGATTCACCGCCGCTGAGGCGGTGCACTCCCTATTGCCCGTTGGGAAAGGATGAGGCGATGATGGTAGGCGCTTTGAGAGAGCCGTCACGAGACCGGTGGAGCACAAGTACTCCGCAAGAAGACGAAGGCCTTGCATCTGGTGGGCAGTGTTCGACCACGGTCCGAGTATCTTCGCAAGGTTGAACGGCCACTTGTCAATGCGTTGCGTAAAGACTTTCATTAATGCACGCTCGTGGTGGTACTGCCCACAAGCCAGGATGACGTGGCAGAGGTCGCCGTGCACTCCACAAGTGGGGCAGAGGGAAGACGACGTCGAGCCGAGACGGTGTTGAAAGGCAGGTGTAAAGGCAACGTTGAGCCTCATGCAGTGGAAGAGAGTAAAGAGAAGCAGTAAAGGGGCGCGGTAGTCGCGGAGGAAGTACGGGAGAAAGCGTGGGGTTTACGTCCGAGAGAAGGAAGTGAGCTATGTCGTGTTCCCACTGAGCCTGCATCTTGGAACCGGTGAGTGTCGAAAGGAGATGTTTTCGGTCGCCCGACGGCATCATTATCGGGGAAACAGCTGCGTGCTGATGGGCGCTAAAGGCGGCTCTGTCTGCTTCTTCATTGCCGCTGATGCCGACATGTCCGGGAATCCACTGCAATGCGACAGTGTGCCCTGCAATGGCCGCCTTCTTATAAACTTGCAGGACGTCAAAGACAACAGTACCGAGGGACCCAGGTATCCCCAAGCCCCCCCCCCCTCCCCCCGTATCCCCTGGAGCGCGGGTCTTGAGTCTGTAAAGACGACCCAGGACTGAGCTGGTCTGGCTGATATTTTTTGCATAGCAAACAGAATGATCTAAGCTGCGCGTAGATCACAGCGGAATGCTGAACTTGATATCAGTCGACGGCTCCGGTGTGTCCCTTCAAGAAAAATAAAAACCTCCTTCCATACATTTACTCAGCCACGTGTAACATACCGTACCCTCGTCCGCCATCACGCCGTCTTCCGCACAGCTAACGAGTTCACGACGGAATCCGCCAAAGACTCCCACTCAGCACGTTTCATTCTTCTTCTTCTTCTTGGCACTGAAGTTCTATTCTTCCCTCCAATCGATCACCATCACTGCAAAATACAGTCACATCATCGCGTTAAAGACCCTCATAGAAGCTAGTAAATGCACATAAATACGCGCGAACATATACAATCAAGTGAAAAGGTTGGTCACATTGAACCAAAAAATTGAGGCCGCCCGTAAAAAAAGAGGCAGAATAGAGGAAACTAATAAAGTATTCAGCAGTGGCTCGGTTAATAAGACGGCCAGTGACAGAGCACCCAAGGGTCTATAGTCAGCAATATTCCCTCTCCGGCATTAAGAAGCTTTACTTCCGCGCTTTCGTAATGAGCTGTGACGGCTCATTTCTGCAAGGTTGAGTGTGCGTAGGTGGCAACTTACCCAATCGGGAGACTCGTCAGCGTTACGTGGTATAATGTAAGCTACAACGTTAATGTGTACTCTGTATTGCATGAAAGCAGTGTCCGCAATCCCATGAGGGATTGATGTTACGCAAGTTGCAGCGAGAACGTTATCTCGACGTCTGCTTCCTCCGTAGCTGCATGGTCACGAAAGGTCGAAAGGTTCTCTTGGGCCAATAGACCACTCCCTGTTTGTAAACAAATGACGTCATACTGTTCGACAGCGCCACCAATTTGGCAGAGTTGAACTATGCTCGAAGCTAGGGGGTAAACAGGGTCGCGCCCGAAAGCCACCGTCTTGAGGGAATTACGATGGTCCCTGAAAGGGACGCGACCTTCGGTCCTACTTTTCTTTCAATAGGAGGCAGCGAACAAGTGCCCATTCGTGGAACCCACCCTCCCATTCCGATTTTGTTTCGGTTTCAGTCTATCTACCAACGTCATGATGACGGTTCTCGGGTAGAAGTCTATTGCCGCGGATAATTTCGAGCTCTCGACTTTTGCTAGGCTACAGCGACAGTCTGATTTGCACTTCTCCCCAGCGCCGTAATCTGCATGCACTTCGCGTTCTGGGGCAGCATCTTTCGCATAGCTTTGCCCAGAATGAGCAGTACTGAAGTTATCAGAGGAGTTCCCCTTTAAAATTATTTCTAGCCATCGTAATTTTTGCTTTTGACTCTACCCAATCATTTCTATTACTTGCGTCTCCGCTCAACCTCGCTCATACACCACATAAGAGCAACTGCGTCGCTGCTTGATCGTGACATAATTAGTGGTCGTCCAATCATAACCACGCCTTAAGCGACTGTAGCAATGGAAACGAGTCATCTTCAGCCGCATGAAGAGCCACTCGTAGCGAGAGCCATCTTACGTTTGAAACACTACATATTACATTATACTTACCATCACATAATCTGTCTGCAACTCGTCAAGGGTCTCACACTCATGACCCACTAGGGACGATACTTCGGCACGCACAGATGATGATGATGATGATGATGATAGGAGAAAAAAAATGGAGATGTGAGCCCACAGACGGCGGGACAAACTACTCCAGGTCTAGTAAAGAAAAAAGAAAAAGAAACGTATAACAAGACGAGAGCTCTTCTATGCTCTTAACGAAGGTGATGAGTGAGCGTTGTGCACCCTGACGATGAATCGCAGGCCATTCGTCCAGCACTTTCACGACGTCGAACGGTCGGCTATCAAGACGGTCCAGGGATCTCTGAAGTTGCGAACGTGCAGTTCGAAACCTGGCACATTCGAGTAGAATATGTTCCGAATCCCCACGCACACTACACGTTGAACACAACGACGATGGATGGGCGCATATCTTGAACAGAAATGCGTTGGCAAATGGGACATTAAGTCGGAGTCTGTGAAGCAAAGGTTCGAGCGCCATTGTACGATAAGATGATGTCATACTCTCGCAAAAGGGCACACAGTCGAGCTCCGGTGGATCCCCGGTCACATCGGCATTGCTGGGAATGATGCTGCTGACAGAGAGGCACGTGATGCTCACCAACGAGGTCCCACGCTAAAGATATATTTCACCTCTGAAGATGCGAAACGTATGTTGTGCGTCATCTAGCGTCGTTCAGTTCGGAGTCAGTGGTCGAATTCCGCAGAGCCGACGTCGCTGCTGCACAGAATTGAACCGGACCTGTCTTACCGAATCCCTCCGCGGATGTCCCGGCCGTTCGAACCTTTGCTTCACAGACTCCGACTTAATGTCCCATTTGCCAACGCATTTCTGTTCAAGATATGCGCCCATCCTTCGTCGTTGTGTTCAACGTGTAGTGTGCGTGGGGATTCGGAACATATTCTACTCGAATGTGCCAGGTTTCGAACTGCACGTTCGCAACTTCAGAGATCCCTGGACCGTCTTGATAGCCGACCGTTCGACGTCGTGAAAGTGCTGGGCGAATGGCCTGCGATTCATCGTCAGGGTGCACAACGCTCACTCATCACCTTCGTTAAGAGCATAGAAGAGCTCTCGTCTTGTTATACGTTTCTTTTTCTTTTTTCTTTACTAGACCTGGAGTAGCTTGTCCCGCCGTCTGCGGGCTCACATCTCCATTTTTTTCTCCTATCATCATCATCATCATCATCTGTGCGTGCCGAAGTATCGTCCCTAGTGGGTCATGAGTGTGAGACCCTTGACGAGTTGCAGACAGATTATGTGATGGTAAGTATAATGTAATATGTGGTGTTTCAAACGTAAGATGGCTCTGGCTACGAGTGGCTCTTCATGCGCCTGAAGATGACTCGTTTCCGTGGCTACAGTCGCTTAAGGCGTGGTTATGATTGGACGACCACTAATTATGTCACGATCAAGCAGCGACGCAGTTGCTCTTATGTGGTGTATGAGCGAGGTTGAGCGGAGACGCAAGTAATAGAAATGATTGGGTAGAGTCAAAAGCAAAAATTACGATGGCTAGAAATAATTTTAAAGGGGAACTCCTCTGATAACTTCAGTACTGCACATTCTGGGCAAAGCTATGCGAAAGATGCTGCCCCAGAACGCGAAGTGCATGCAACATAGAACGAAAACTGGACCAAGTTAATTGCACATAATGAAGGATTTATCTAATGAAATGATCATCTTTAACGTTTTGCCCATTGGCTTTGCCTGCTAGTACGCTCCATGTACAAAGTGCTCCGTAAAAATTAGAGCTCTTGTGTAAGATATTTACTTTACCTTGTTACGTAATAATGACGTTAAAGCGCTTTCAACTACTCAGTTTGTATCGTCATCAAGTGGGGAAACTACGAACCGTATAACCTTGCACCAACGTGAGATTGCTGTTAGTACATGGCATACCAACCGAACAATCCCGAGATCTTCGGGCATTCGATGCAGAGGGCAGTACAGTGCAACATAAGTTCTTCTTTTTTTACTTATTTTTCTTCTTCACATTTCAATTATTCTTGTTCAGTCCCCTGCTGACTTTGAGCACGAGTAGCTGATTCACAGTTGTGGAACCACCATATCCATATTTTTCTCGCCATCCATCCATCCTCTCCCTCATTACCTCTGCAATCCTTTTTGCCTCGTTCTCATGTCTTTGTTGTCACACTCTCCCTTCAAACTCGTCTCTGCTTTGACTGCAAAAACCACCGTAGCGTCCTCAACTGCATCGATAGCAAAATACCGGCGGACAGCACAGCTCCCGGAGAGGAATCGATAACGACGCCCACTCACCCGTTGAAAAGCATCTGATTATAACAAACCCCCCGCAGAGTTCGGATACCCATTAAATCGAGAAGAAGAAAAAAAAAAAGAAGAAGAAGAAGCTATACAGCTACGCTAGTGGTTTGTCGCTCCAGTTTTGTCGACTGACGATCGGTTCAAACTTCCATCTCCATCTCTCTCTCTCTCTCACCCAAACGAAAGTGACTCTCAATCACGATGTTTCTTGCAGGCTAGACAACCCTCGTTTATCAGCAGTAGTGCTTCTTGCTAAATATGGCAGGGTAGAGGGGAGTGGTTAGCCTGTAACAGGGATCGATACACTGTTAAAAGAGAATTTCACCACATAGCACGCTCCTAGCCAACCATCATTGCGAATAATATCATTCTGTGTCCTGATTTTTTCAAAACAGGGGGGAGGCGCCTATCTGGGACAAGATAATGTGTCCCAGATAGGCGCCTCCTCCCATTTTCAACAAATCAATACACAGAATGATATCATTCGGAATGATGGTTGGCTATGAGCGTGCTATGTGGTGAAGTTCAGTTTTGACAGTGTACTTTCTATGCAGGAGAGGCGAAGTTTGTTCAGTGTGGAGATAACTTGATGGGTCGAGATCGGAATCGGAACTCGCCTATTGGATAGCGCTGAGCACGGTGCCAATAGACGCGTCCATTTATTTTTCTCGACCCATGAAGCTATCTCTTCAGTGAGCGAACTTAGCATCCCAGTTCCAACAATAATAACGCACCCATTTCTCACTAAGGAGAGAGTTGATTCCAGTGTTGTCAGATTTCACGTTGCATATTACAAGTAGGTTGAATACTGAGCCAAGTTGGGGTTCGATAAAGGTATTCTCGCCCCAAAATTGCTGCGAAAAATAGTTTTTTTTAAAGAGACTTTATCTCTTATTAGTGCGTGTGCAAAGCATTATAAGACGGTTGATGAATGGAAGAGATACCGTCTTGTAGATTTGACAACCTTATTAAGTATAAAATAAGTGGGGCGTGAACTAAAATACAATGGAAACTAACAATGGGACAAACAGTTCAATATTTTAAAAACTATTTATGCAGAGGCGATGTTGCGGATCTGTCCTCGAGAAGACGGAGACTACATGATAACGTCGAACTCTCTAGTATTTGTATAAGTAGTTACTCAGTTATTAAACCGCCCGTTCTTTCGTTCCTCTCCCTATTCTTTCCGTGCGCGGTGTAGTGGTTGGGTGTTGGTTCATTTCCGAGCGCTCTGCCTGCCAGTATGGAGCCACGTTGCTCAGGAGGGAAGTCGGTAGCGTGCCCGCCTGCTGGTCCCAAAATCGCGGGTTCAAACCCGGCCGAGGACGATGGCAACTTGATGGAAGGGTATAAGTTGCTCAGACGCGCCATCTTCCGCGAGGTACGTTAAATGTGGTGTGCCGTGTGTCGAGATTTCGGCACACGTTAAAGAACCCTAATACCACCCTCACACGGCAAACTCAATGTCATTCTCAGTGAAAGACATTCGCACTGAATGCCGTTCGTTTCGTGTCCCACGGTGAAACCAAATGTCAATACATGAGAATTATATTTGCCCAGCGAATGAGCTCGGGAACTCGTACGCTTTTCCCTCTCGCAACGACTGCGTACCCTCGCAGTTGAGCGGTACCAAAAGCAACAACGATATGTCGTTGGAAGAAAAGAAGGACGAATGAAAAGTTGTACTCCATTATTTTATCACGAATTTGATAACATTTGACGCGAAGGAAGTAATGCTTCACACTCGTTTTCAGAGAACTACGCTCTTAAAAATGAACTTCACCACATAGCACGCTCCTAGCTAACCATCACCCCGAATGACAACGTTCTCGCTCTAGATTTGTTGAAAACGGGAGGAGGAGCCTATTTTGTGCCCATTATGCACGGCACAAAATAGGCTCCTCCTCCCGTTTTCAACAAATCAGGGGCGTGAAGGTTGTCATTCGGGATGGTGGTTGGCTAGGAGCGTGCTATGTGGTGAAGTTCATTTTTAAGAGTGTACGCTCGTTCGCAGTTGCCTTGTTGCCAAGTGCGGTACAGATAGGCTTCTTACTTGTCTTTGCTTGTGATACTCAGTCAAGCTAAGTGTCGCTGAAAACGCAACGATGTTGTGAAATAATCTAATGTTTCGCTAGTTTCGGGAAAAATAAATAAAAATATAACTAATGTACCCGTATAATACTTCGCATGTTCGGTCCTGGTGTCTCAACTAATGACAGTGGCATCATTTGCGAATGACATTCTGTTTCTTCGTGTAGCTCGATGCAAGACTTACGAATGACATTCGGTGCGACTGTCATCCGCTGGGAATGATATTCAGTTTACCGTGTCACAGGGGTATAAGGTGGGCAAACTTAATCCATAGTCCCGATCACTGTTGCGTCGCTCATGATCGCACTTGTCTCGCGACGTAAAGCCCCGAATTATTATTACTATCTGGAGGGACAGTGCGTCTTTGGCATACTTCGCAGGGAACTGTGCCCTGATTGCTGTGCATTGGGGTAAAGACGAGAATCAGACTCGTGATCTCAGACAGCAGTATTTCACCCGAACGTCAGCTGATTGGATGTGTGTAGTGGACTCCGAAGACGGACTTCTTCCTCAGACGCCCCCAAGGCAAATGGTGACAAAGTCCCCCGAGAAGTTGGTCCAGGACGCACAATCCTCCCCCACCGGCAGTCAGAGTGCTCGGAAATAACACCCCGATGAACCGTCAGAGAAGAGAGTAATAGATAAGAATGAATGCTACAGAAGGATAACAGAACAAAATTACTGTGAAGGGCTGTTGATTTTTGGGGTGTTATGGGGCGCTGTTCTGTTTTTAGAGTGCACTTCGAGGCTACGGCTCCAAATTTTTATGTTTACACCCAATGTAATTTAACAGCCTACCATTTTCGGCACAACTCTAAGCGTATACTCCGGTTATTTCCGAGAAAACGCGGTATTTGCCAGCTCAGACATCCCGTCTGACTCATCCCCGCTTCTCAACGCCATTTTCTTCGATACATTTTTTTTTTCCTTACAGCTTCCCGCGTCTTTTCCATTTGTCCCCACTTTTGCTTTTTGTCCTTATTTGCAGGGATGACTATGACGTAAGGCGAGGGAGCCATCTTCCCTAAATCCATCCCCATGTCATCCCCTCCCCGCGCGCGCGGAGGATCACGTGGAATGGGGAAAACCCCTCCAGATTACTGCATTTCGGAGCTACGTACACTTGCTTGGCTTCGACAGTGCGAGTAGCGAGGCATGAGGGGTAGGGGATGTTCGGCTGATGTTTGAACTGCAGCGGGGAATGAGTCAGGTTGTATCGAGGAGCAAAGAGAGAAGCTGTGCAAATGCTTCATCTTCTGGAGTGGAAATTGAATGTCACTCTGAGAGGGCGGACACGCGTCTCTCGGTTCTCCGCGTTTTGTTGAGAGTGTAGGGCACACCGTGATGAACATAGTGTTGTTTAGTTTGTGGATTGGAGTCTCAAAACAGAACTTCACTTCACAACACGCTCCTTGTCAACGATCATCCCGGGTGACATCGTATTCTTCCTCGTAACGCCTTTTGGTGACAGTGATGAAGCTACGCCAATTGTCACAAAAAGGCGTGCCCGCCGCGTGCTTGCACAAATCAGGAGGGATAAGGGTGGTAGCATCTCATATGTCCCGAATGTGCATAAGGCCCAAGTGATCAGAACGCCCAAATGTTCATAAGACCCGAAAAAAATTTGGGGCTTTTGAGCATTTGGGTCAAATGAGCAGGGCAGGGTAAGGTGTCCAGAAGGCCAAGATGCCCAGAAGGCCAAAATAGTCAAATGGCTCGAAAATCAGGAGGGAAGACCAGGAGCGACCTAAATATTGTCTTTACTCATATGCGCAATATTAATTAAATGCGGAACGCGACAGAGACGAAAAGGTAGCTGAACTAAACATATTAATAAAAGTATTGAAATGAAGAAACAAATTTTCAAGCAAATAAGATATAAATGTGACAAAAAGTAGAACACAAATAATTATGAATCCTTACAGCGTTCAATATTTCGCTCCGTACAAATTGGTAGACTCTGTGCCGAATATTTTTATTGAATAACGCATTCGTTTGCCACATTAAAAGCTTTTCAACCTTCCCTAGACTGCTATGACGCACAATATCTAGCGCTTTTTGTGCGAAGGTAACCAAGCCGGGCACGGCAGCAGCGTAGCCAGAAAAAAATATTTCTGGAGGGGTTCGGGTAGGAATTTTGCATAGGAGAGAAGGGTTTGCTCCTCGTTTCCCTCTTCCAATTGCGCTACCAAAGGTACGATTTGAAGGGTTTTGAACGTCGTAAACCATGCCTGCGCATGGGACTGTTTTTTCTCGCTTTAACCCCTCAGGACCATGTTTTCCGAGACCATTTGTTCCGTCACCAAATTTTCCGGGGCCATTTTTTCGGGGCCGTTCGACCAAATGGCGTTCCATCAAATGTGCGGACACCTTCGCACTGATTCTATAACTGAACTCTTTGGAGAGTACATTTCACGCGGCGGAAGAAGCGCATTGTTTTGTGTTCAAGTCAGACAAGCTCATCATCGTATCTCTATTTGTGTGTGTGTGTGTGTCAGATAAGCGCTACAAAAGGAGCATATTCGACTGAGTCACCGAGAGCAATTGTCCAAAGTGGACACAACTTGATGAACATAATAAATCGCAGTCCTGAGCAGAATACCAAGCCATAGCGTTTCTCGGAAAAGTGTGGAATTCATGCGCTGTCACACCTGAAAAGTGATTTTACAGAAAACTATTTCTTGCATATAACTCGCACTGATAAAAGTACCGTATATTTTTGTGTATAGGCGCCGTTATTTAAAAAAGTTCTCTGAAGAAATCTTGCGCAAAATGATGACGCGCATGTGGTGACATTAGATGACGCACAGGACTTCTTCAGAGAACATTTTTTTAATGTATAACGGCGATTATACATCGAAAAATACGGTACTTTTATCAGTGCAAGTTTTGGGGTCCTGAGGCAACCGAAGCCTTTCTTTCATGGGAGGGAGGGTTGGGGCTGGCCTATAGTTGAATGCGGAAATACGCTTCTGTTGACGGGGATGACGGGGGATGACGTTCTTCGGAAATGTGTCGGACGTCTTCAGCAATGTGGGCAGGCAGAACGCTAAATAGGGAACTTCAGAATGTGCGTAAGACTAGCGTTCAGAGTCAGCGACTTTTTTTCCTTTCTTTCTGAAGAAGCTCGATTGCTGATCAAAAGGCGGGACCCTTCGGGAGAGTCACTTGCATAGAACAACAAACATCTCGTCATGGGCGCCACTAGGCCCTTTTCCAAGTGGGGGAAAGTCCTCAGTTTTCTTCCTCTCTCTCAAGGGGAGAGGAAGCAATTTCGGGACCTAAGTTTCCCAAAGAGCGCTAAATAGGGTTAGTTTCGGAAGTGATCAGGAACGAGTCACGTGCGCAACTGTCCACCTGGCTGCGTTCTCGTCCACAGCAGCGGCATATCCTTCTCACTGGTCACCGGCCGAGCTCATCATTCCATGCATTCACTGAACTTCCGAAATAAATCGAATATATGCTATTTATTTTTCCAGAAAAAATACGTTGTCTTGGCAAATCAGCTCCGTCCAAAAATTCATCTAAGCTAGAAAGTTATGGCTAAGGTCAATGGTATGCGGCCTTTGGTGTAAAATGGCGATAAACAGCCATCCGAATGAATTTTGTAGGATTCCGAACCTTTCGAAAAAAAATCTGAATTCACGGGCACGAACATGTATTGAGGATTTAATTGCTAGCGGAACTGCGGAACCTAGCGTACGGACGTGTCGCAGAATGCGGGCATCAGCGCACGTGAGCAAAGAAAATATCTAGGTATAGATTTTCTTCCTGGTTTTCGGGTCATATGACCATTTGGGTGTTCTGGGCATTAGCGCCTTCTGGACACCTTACCCTGCCCTGCTCATTTGACCCAAATGCTCAAAAGGTTTAATTTTTTCTTTGGGTCTTATTAACATTTGGACGTTCTGGTCACTTGGGCCTTGTGCAGATAATAAGCCTTGAGTGTGCATTTGGACCACGAGACATTTTAGAAGGAACGGAAGCGAACTACTCAGAGTGCTGCTCAGACTCCAGACACACACGCGCACGCGCGCGCAACACACACACATAAAGAGACGATGATGAATGGGGCTGATGATGGGGCTGGGGATGATGCCGGCAAGCAGGCTGGGCGCTGCCCCATTGCCAATTGTAGAGTATGAGAGATAATGGTGCAGGTGGCAGTTCAGGTGATCAAAGCACGGTGGGGAGACCTTGATGCATATGAGCGGGACTGGACCAGGGACCAGCACCCTTCCGAGGGTAAAAAGGCGACGGTCGACTGCATGGCCCCCATCTGCAAGATTTCGCGTTACCGTTGGTAGACGGGGCAGCCCACAAGAAGGTGGTGCTGGTCAGAGCGCACACTGCATGTGACACAATGGTTCGACTCAGGTGACACAAAGGTACTGCCTCATAAAGGCTAGTTCACACATACCTAAACGGCAGGGACGGCGAACGATAACTGCAAGGCGACGTGACGCGGTCGCTTGTCGCCGTTGTTCATACTGTCTCTTTTCCCGCCGTGTTGGCGTGCCTTCCCGAACAACACAGGTTCTTCATATCATATTTTCTTCCTTTCCCTCTCTCCCATTGCTAAACACAGTACGCGCCGGCAGTTTTTATGCGCAACGCCCATTGGTCGATGGAGAGTGGGTGAGGTCACGTCACGGCACGGCAGAAGCTGAACATGTCTCAACTTTCTTTTGCAGTGCCGCGGAGGCCATCACGGCATCACAACGGCCAGGAAACGGCGCGATTTGCCGTGCCGTCCACGGTCGCCGTCCGCCGTTGCCGTATGTGTGAACCAGTCTAACGCAACGGTCATTCGCATGCAGTGAAGACGGCATGCGTTAGCGTCGCGGAAGGCCATTAGGAAGCGACAGTGAGAGAGACGGATGTACGGCGTGGAGCAGAGAATAGGATGTCATGTCGTCCAGCCACTGAGATCTCGTCTTGTCAGCATAGGTCGGCGCAATCATGATCGCAATGGTTTATCAAAGCCTGATGATCGCGATCATGAGTGCGATCACGAAGCACTAGCAAGGCAGCCGCGATCATGATCGCGCCGAGCTATGCTTGTCAGCAAAGATGGCACGGAGAAAGGTGATGCACGCACACTTAAATAACAATGTTTGCTACATTTTTTTCGACAGGTACCTTCAGTCATTCTTGCTGGAGATTTTAAATTCAGATTCTAATTTATTCAGTCGATAATTTCGAAAACTCGTTTTTGGAGCACTTGGACAGAATCCAGGAAAATTACAACAGCAAACATGACGAAAGTGACGTGGAGGCAGAAACACTGTCAAAACATAACTTCACCACATAGCACGCTCGTAACTAACCATCATTCCGAATGATATCATTCTGTGTCCTGAAAAACAGGGGGAGGTGCCTATCTGAGACATGCATAATGTGTCCCATGTACACCGTTTTCCAGCCACTTCACATCATGGGCGGACCGAGAGGGGGTTAAGAGGGGCCCGTGCCCCCCCCCCCCCCCCTGGAACTCCATGGTCGCTCGTGAAAATATTGCGCTCTTTAGTCTTTAGTAGGTCGTAATGATTATTCTCAGACGTCATTATAGGAACCTCTGAACACCCACACAGTGCGCAATGTCCGCCTCCAGAAAAAGATGTGGTAGGGGATGGGGGTGTGCACTGTTGCCCCCCCCCCCCCCAGCCCAGGAAGCGCTTTGCCACCCTTGGAAAAACTCCTGGGAACGCCCATGCCTCACACCCAGCGCTTTTGCAGCATGCCCAAGCCAGAACGGAGGAAAGTGGTACGAGCGAAGAAGCATACGGCACGTGTGCTTTCCTTCTCTCTCGCTTGGGCGGTAAACAGTTTTCAACGTGCTCCTCCGGCTAGATGGCGCTGCGTTTTCAATATGGAGGCGTCCACGGGAAGACGGCGCCTCCTCACATTTTCAGCAAATCAGAACACATAATTATATCATTCGGCATGATGGTTGACTAGGAGAGTGCTATGTGGTGAAGCTCTATCTTAACAGTGCAGGGAACGTCGAACACGAACCGGAACTGTCTTTGTGTCACCTTCGTCGTCTTTGTTGTTATCATGTAACAACCGGTCCCGTTCGTTTCTTAATTACATGCTCCACAAAAATTAGTTTGAAATAACACACAATTAGCCAGCTAACTAATCAAATGACCACTGCACTGTTAGAAATAAGTAAGAAAGAAAACGATTAGTACGGGGTATAGCGAGACGCGAAGTCGTCCATGAGAAACGGTTACAGCGTGACGCGTTCAGTGTCGCTTACAAAAATTCACAACCAGTTACTTCGCGCTGCTAACGCGGATTAAAAAATTAATAACGTATCCTGTCCGTTAACTTTCAACCTTTCAAGTTCAATAAAGCATTATACTCTGTCATAAAAATTCGGCAAAAATTTGAAAGCTTAATACGCGTTAAAGGGAGACTGCGCAACCAAGTGGATTTCAAGCTTGAGGTGTTCCCACAATCATTTACACGAACTGAACACAGTTGTAAAATATCTCACCTGAAAACCAAGGTGGAATCATAAAAAACGTCTTTTGAAATTTTAAAAAGTCTGGCTCCCACCGAGCGTCGATGGAAGTACTTCTTTCTTGCTCTGGTCGGTGAACGTCACCGTGCATTAGTCATATCATTCCTGCGCTCTTTCCTGACTCTCAGGAAAGCAGGTGACCGCTCTTTCTTTCCATCTGTGTCTGAGTAACCTGATCCCGAATCTTCGTTCATTGTTTTGTTTCGTTTCGGAAATGTAACACAGAGGCTACACTCTTAAAAATGAACTTCACCACATAGCACGCTCCTAGCCAACCATCACCTCGAATGACAACGTTCTCGCCCTAGATTTGTTGAAAACGCGTGGAGGAGCCTATTTTGTGCCGTGCATAATGTCCACAAAATAGGCTCCTCCTCCCGTTTTCAACAAATCAGGGGTGAGAACGTTGTCATTCGGGATGATGGTTGGCTAGGAGCGTGCTGTGTGGTGAAGTTCATTTTTAAGAGTGTAGGACCGGCCTGGTATACTACACTCTTAAAAATGAGTTTCACCGCATAGCACGCTCCTAGCCAGCCATCATCTCGAATGATATTGTTATCTGCCATGGTTTGTTGAAAACGGGAGGCGTACGCCTTTTTTGTGACACTTATGCTGCTCATAATTGTCACAAAAAAGGTGTACGCCCCCCGTTTTCAGCGAATCAGGTCAGATAACGAAATCATTCGAAATAATAGTTGGCTAGGAGCGTGCTATGCGGTGAAGTTCATTTTTAAGAGTGTTCTTGTCCGCACCGTGCAGGGTGACGTAACGCGTGGGCCTTCCGATAGGGGAAAGTTTCTGCGACTCCTCTCCACGTTCCTGTTTCGGTTAGATTGCTCGCTCGCTTATTTGAGGCATAATTCGTCACACAAGAAAGAAACAAAGTTGATGGCAGGAAATACTGTGAGTGTTATGTATACCAACTACGATGTGCAATAATTTTTTCACCGATCGTTCCCAAGTATCCCTTTAACCGGCAGGCGGCCTGCATTCGATCTCATCTCCATTGACCTCCATATTTCACCACATACCGCTCCACCCATTAAACGTGCGCAAGCCGCAAAAACTTTAATGGCTACCATCGAACCACAAAGGAGACCGAAAACACACAAAAAAACTATATCCTTTGCAGGCAGCGTAACGCGCGACAGACAGGCGAACCTCTATCACCCTCGCACCGAGCAGCGTGTGGATGTAAAATACGACGGCGCTTTCATGACAGAAGCCAGCCACTGGAATCCCAAAGCACTAAATCACGAATCCAAAGCCAATTACGGTGGCCACTGCTTATCAGGAAGCAAAGTGGTGGTCGTATATTGTACATGGGCCAGCTATGCCCTACATAATGCATCCAAACGGGCTGTAGCTCGAGAAGTTTATAGCCTTGTTTACCGCTTCGTTGCCTCCCTATAACCGTTGGTCGATGGAATCTTTGATGCCCTCTTACCTATAACAGGGGCAGGTCCTGGAATGCGCACCCAGAACTGAGTTGCTTGATTTATGATATTTGAGCAGCGAAGTTCGTGTGGAAGCATAGTTCTCTTAATGCGTGAAAATAATATGATAATGGCATTGAGTATAAAGATGATAATATACGATACAATAAAAAAACTATCGTGTAAGCTATTATGAATGGGAAGCAATAATGAGGGAGAGACTGGTTTTTAGTGACTCAAGGTCAAGGCAGAACAAGCTAACAGAACCCCAGGTAGTCATCAAGCAGACGAAGATGACAATGGCGATGATCATGTTGATTCTGCCTTGCAATATGAAGACGTGTTACTGTACATGATGGAAAGTAATTGTTCTGAGGGTGGAACATACAGACGGACAAACATAACACATCAACACACAACAAACAAAATCCTGTTGTCGTATGTGACAGGTGCACGCATGTTGCAGAAGGAACTGCAGGCTTATAATATTTCTATGTCTTTTTTTTGGAGAGCTGGAGGTACTGTTATAAGAAGAACCAAGCAAGTGAGCTGATGTGAACCAGGACGAGGTTTTATTGTCTTGAGTATCAGGAAGACAGGGACACCAAACGCACAAGACGACTGACAACCAGCAAATGCTTAATTTACCCTAATCTATTATGGAAATGTTCAAGTGAAAGGATGTGCAACGGGGAAGGGTGAAGGCTGATATGTTGTTTGCTGATGCTGTCTGGAATTGGTGCTGCGAGTGCAGACCGGAATTAGAATTGGTGTCAAATTCGGAGCTGGCCAAACATGTATCTGAGTGGTCCCGTTGCGTCACCATTTTTAGAAGAAACTGGCCGTCTTTATCACATTCATTAGGCTTCCACGTGTGTAGTAACAGAAGCTGCAGCCATGGCCAGGACTCTATAAAGCGTCAGCAAACCATCCGTCATGACTAACCGTTCTTTTTGGCACCTCCTTTCACATTTTCGTGCATGGTTGTGGTTAAAAAGTTCGCTAGTTATGTGTTTTACGTCACTCTTGTCCTCATCCTCAACGAAATGAAGCCAGTTTGACGTATAATTCGAAAAAGAAAAAAGAAAAACCAGATTTCGACCGATTCGAACAAAAATCGATTCAGAGTGGTGGATTTTGAACGCAATATCAGGTCCTGTTTGAGTCACTTAGCCTAGACACCGATATATTGACAGACATCGGTAGCAAAGTCTCAGTTGTCATTAGACCGAGAGATATTCTGAACTTAAATATCTGAGCTCTAGTCTGTAAAACACCGTGCCATTGAGTTCACTATGTAAACAGAGCTAATCCTACAAAGCCCTATATATGGAATGCCTCGCCCATACAAATCCTCAGGAAGCCACGCTTACTTCGCTTTGAAAAACGAGGGCTTCTGCTCTGGAAAACGAGCCAGAGTCATCAAGATGCAGCGAGGCGTCTCCGAAAAGACAAAGCCTGCAGTGAGACTTAAAACAAGAAAAGACCACGTTAAGATGTCACCAACACATATTGATTATCTTTTCGACTTCTTGAATTTATTTTATATTTGATACGCCTCTTTTTTTTTATGTTTGCGCATTTGGATGATTTATCGTTGTCGCGGTAATGCAGAACCATTTCTGCATCCGACATATTTCCTGGATTTTAAGTCGGGTGGAGTTCGAGACGTTCACATGGCGGAAGGACAAATCATTTTTCGTCTCAGCACAAACTGCTAATACTTCTACGTGTGAGAGTAGAGTTGTAAAACAAAATAGATATGAGAAAAAGAAAAGGAGGGGCCATGCTCGAAACGTGACATCGGCACGAAAAGTATTTTCTTTTTGCTTTGACGATGAGCTTTGTCGAGTTTAATTGGAGCTATCGCTGTTTGAAGAGAATCTAACCAATGTGTGGGCTGGGATCGCTACGGTTTCTACGGTCGCTTCGATATCTACAGGGTATTTCAGTAACCATGTCGAAAATCGGAATGAAAAACTATGCTACGGAAAGATGCGACTAAAGGCTGTGGGGAAGTTACTACAATTAATTTGATCAATTTCTAATTAAAAGAAATTTGACACAGAATTTGCGTTTTGAATTTATCCCCATTCTATTACAAAATACAGGGTGTCCCAGAAAACGTGTCATTGAATTATAATAAAAAAACTACACCACCTAGAGTTATGCGGTCAACGGCATTTGTTCTTACTGGGTTTTTGCCACCTCCTCATGTGAATGTCGTGTAACGTAAGTTTAATTATGTAAATTTTTGCGAGCTTAAGTCGGAAATTTGCCTAGTAAATGTCACTTTTTTACCACACCAATGTGAAGAGCGTGTCTAATTTACTCAACTTAATGACAATTGACAGGGATATTCAGGAGCTATCCCATCGGAAAAAATAGCCACACCTCATGCTTTACGGAGGTCGCACTGAATAGCGCACGATGAATTTTGCAGCGCAATCTTTGTCAGTCCGACGAAAGGAGGTTGGAAACCCAGCCCTCCCCGATATCGGTGAAAGAGATAAAACAGGCACGGCTTATCACGCCCAACTTTCGCTGCGGTAATGCTTTCCCTCTCTCAATTTTAGGAACTGTTACTTTTTCTGCTATCACTTTGTGGGCTGGCTTCAGAACCTCCTTTCGTCGCACTGAGAGCGATTGCGCTCAAAAAGTCATCGCGCGCTACGGTCCGGTGCACGCTCGGCACGCTCTTCATATTGGTGGGGTAAAAAAATGACCTTCCCTTGGCAAATTTCTGAGTTCAGTTCGCAAATATTTGCATAATTAAACTTGGGGTACATGACATTAACTTTACAAGGTGGCAAAAACCTAAGAAGAACAAATGCCGTTGACCGCATTATTCTAGGTGGCGTAGTTTTTTTATTATAATTCAATGACACGTTTTCTGGGACACCCTGTATATTCTTTGCTACAATGTTAATAGATGAAAAAAAGAAAAAGTTGGGAAAATCATCGCAGTTTCGATACGCACGATTTGTCGGCAGCCTTCGTTTCCCCATCAAGAAGCAACACGAAGAGGGCAAGGAGGACATATCAGACTTCTACAAGGTATTAAAGAAAAGTATTTAAGTTAATTTACTGCAAATGAGAACCTACCAGGCCAAAAAGTAAGGGAGTAGAGAACTACACACATACCCAACCTTTAAAAGTATTGGAGTAGAATGCTCATATTTCTCCCGAAAACAGCCAGCAAGGTTACAACGTCACAGTCATCGGAAACAACGGTGAGGAGGAAACAAGAGGCGGGGAACTGTTTTCTTCAGCCACTTCTTGCGTAAACTTTGCGAAGAAATTGAGCCGTTCCTGACACTCTGCGCTTCTCACAATGACGATTTTCGCAACTTTCTTTGGCTGTGACCATCGTAGCAGGGAATGTATTTTTAATGGAATGGGGTAATCAATCCAACACGGGGCTTTCTGTTACTAACACAATAAAAATAAATAATGCTTTCCAGAACATCAGTCTTGAGAAAGGTGTAGGACTGTTTTGCGCTTTATTTTAAAGTTTCCCCATTTAATACGCGGGGACGTTCAACCATTACTCGCAGACGACAGTGGTTCGTCTCCATGGCTACGACCGCTGAAAGCACGTTCATGATTGGCTACTGCCGTTGAAAATAGGGCGATTCCACGCGAAATCATCCAGCGGACCCGCTCGGCCCTCACAAAACTATCGCGAATTTTTACGAAAATTTTTTTAGTAGTCCCTAATAGTGCAAAACGACACACCACGAAACATTTCTTCCCAAATATCAATGTGGCGGGTGCTACACACGAGCAAAGTTCGCAGCACTGGCGAAAACCGTGCCTGGCGTGAACGGCAGCTGCGGCTCATAGAAAGCACCTAGAACTGTGCTGTTTTCTTTTGCGTATAGAGGAAACCATGCTTTACACGGCGCTCAAATCCAGGTTGTCGTGCTGTAATCGGTGCTGGTATACAAAGGCCGGAAGTTTCGCAATTTTCCTCCTACTTCGCGATTTTTTTGTGGAAAATCAAACCATTAAATTTTAATGAATATTTTTCCCTGACAAGGTCTCGTGGAATACTTAAAAAGGAAAAATCGCAAGACACGTAATTCTTGTAGTCATTGCAGGAAAAAAAGAGGAAGTATGCAATTTTTCCAAAATTCGCTACAATCGAGCGGAAAACACGCAATGAAGAGGTCGGAAGAGACGCCTAAAACCAATGCAGTTTTATAGAACGAGCCTTCCTCTACAACATATTACAAAATCTCGAGGGTGTTTTTTTGTATACGGGAGAAAATAATTTTTTTGTAGTAGAGGGTATTACGGCCACACTGACCCACGTTGCATGTATCCGGTGGGGTGCTATATTTGTTTCTTGGGGTCCCGTTTTAATTCGTCATATTTCCAATTTTTTTTCTGGTTGGTTTTCAATATAACAGCCACCAGGACCAAAGGAACATGGCTCCAGTTGAGCGCTGTGGAGTTCCAATTCACCAGTATGGATATTATAGGCGCGTAGACGCAGGTTCAGTTGATGAAAGTTTCCTTCAACTGTCACATTTAAATGCTGAACAATTCAGCAAAAATATTAACCACGAAAAGTCTAACAAATTATAACGCTAGAGGAAAAGACGAACGTGCAAAAAAGTCATTTACATGGCAGTATTGGAAACGACGGAATCTCGTGGTGGTGGTTCATCGTCCATGCTGTCCTTGGTTCCAGTGAGGCTCACAGCTATATAAAGCCTCGCACCACTCGTGTATGGAAGCGTATACCCGCGGATATCCGCAAGAAACTTTTGGGTTCGGATGAAATATGGACGCTTGTTGTGATCTGCGGATCGGACGTGGATGGCGCCGGATCAGGAGCGGGTCAGACTCGGATAAACCGCGAGATTGCGCCATCAGTTTGCTTCACACTAGGTACAGAAGATAGAGTACAAGGTGTACGAAAGCAGCTCGCGCATCTGAGAGAGATCTCTGGCTCTGGCGTCTCGAGTCGAGGTGCGCGTTCGGCGCCGATCTTGCGTTTCACTTGCAATAAACTCTACTTATCCCGTTGGGTCAAAATGTGTTGCTGTGCTTGGTGCCGTATAATCTTTCGTGGAAGCTAAATCTGTACTTGCTGTCGTGTATCCTTTGGTAGCATCATGGACGCTCAGGACCTGTCCTCGCTAAAAAGCTATGCCGCTCCGGGGTTTTCACTGTCGGAACGAGAGAGAGGAAGTCGCCCGTGTGGATGAAGTTTGGTGACAGCTTTTTTGTTTCTTTTTTTTTTTTCTGCTTTGTGCTGACGGGAACGTTTATTTCCTGGAAAATTGGCCTGATATATCGAGCATAGAAACTGAACTATTGCTGCGTGCCGTGGGAGACGGGGATTTTTCGGATAGGCTGCGGATGTGAAAAAGCTCAGCCCCGCAGGGCTTTAGCTCACACGACAAAAAGTATTACTTAGACCTGCCCATCACCGCTAATCCCCAATCTCCGTTGCCGGCACCGTGCACACCGGAAACAATGCCATAAACTTAACCACCCAGGATTGCAATACGCGTGTTATGCTACAGAAGCAAAGGCTATGGTAACCTTGCAGAAGTCTGTACCACAGCATATTGCTTGCTCATTAAAACCCAACCAGACCAGAGAAAAAGTGAAAATCAAAAGAATTAAAACGGGACCCCAAGAAACAAATATAGCACCCCACCGGATACATGCAACGTGGGTCAGTGTGGCCGTAATACCCTCTACTACAAAAAAATTATTTTCTCCCGTATACAAAAAAACACCCTCGAGATTTTGTAATATGTTGTAGAGGAAGGCTCGTTCTATAAAACTGCATTGGTTTTAGGCGTCTCTTCCGACCTCTTCATTGCGTGTTTTGCGCTCGATTGTAGCGAATTTTGGAAAAATTGCATACTTCCTCTTTTTTTCCTGCAATGACTACAAGAATTACGTGTCTTGCGATTTTTCCTTTTTAAGTATTCCACGAGACCTTGTCAGGGAAAAATATTCATTAAAATTTAATGGTTTGATTTTCCACATAAAATCGCGAAGTAGGAGGAAAATTGCGAAACTTCCGGCCTTTGTATACCAGCACCGATTACAGCACGACAACCTGGATTTGAGCGCCGTGTAAAGCATGGTTTCCTCTATACGCAAAAGAAAACCGCACAGTTCTAGGTGCTTTCTATGAGCCGCAGCTGCCGTTCACGCCAGGCACGGTTTTCGCCAGTGCTGCGAACTTTGCTCGTGTGTAGCACCCGCCACATTGATATTTGGGAAGAAATGTTTCGTGGTGTGTCGTTTTGCACTATTAGGGACTGCTAAAAAAAATTTCGTAAAAATTCGCGATAGTTTTGTGAGAGCCGAGCAGGTCCGCTGGATGATTTCAAGTGGAATCGCCCAATACGCTCCGATTGGCTGACTCTTATTTGTTACGTCACGTCGACGAGCAAGCAAGTTTCTCTATCTAGGTGGTGTTGGTCATGCCCATACCTGAAGCTCCACCATTCCACACATTGATTCCTGTCCCATCGAATTACTACCCAGTGAAGGAAAAACCCCGTTTAACGTACAACACCAAGTTTATCAA
Source organism: Ornithodoros turicata (assembly GCF_037126465.1). Lineage (NCBI taxonomy): Eukaryota > Metazoa > Arthropoda > Arachnida > Ixodida > Argasidae > Ornithodoros > Ornithodoros turicata. The sequence continues at coordinate 15,980,092 of NC_088205.1, read as the reverse complement.
CCCACAAGCAGCTCTGGCTAATACTTCGCTCACCTAATTTCCTCCTCTTCCTCAATTACCGCTGGCCTGCTTCGTGAACCGATCTCATTTTAGCCAGGTATGCCATCACCTCCCTTTTAAACCCGAGCCTCGCCATCAACGCCTTCGCACGAACGTTACAACATAATTCATCTCCCCGAACACACACAGTCCAGCCAAAAACGTGAAGGGCAAACGCACCCTCGACAGCAGGGGCGTAAATATTTGCCGCAGCCTCGACCTCAGTTTTGTGTCAGTATAACGGCTGGCACATTTCACGGCGTACGTCAAGGCAGCATTATTAATGCTAGGGCCTGTTTACCGAGTCGACGGCAGGGACATCACACGGAGGGAATTGGCTAGCCTCAACTCCGCTCAGCTCCTCAAGAAATATGACGCATCGTCTGCTAACAGAACAGCACGCAGACGACGTCGCTTGAAGGTTGCCAGCGCTGCGTGCGAAAGGACGGCCCTCTAAATGAGATATGCTGATGATGGGCAGTGTTTGGCCTAATGTCGCGTCATCGAGGTTGCGGTGTGCAGTTAATGGGGTTAAGGAGTGCAGTTGAGGTGTGTGTGTCGCGAATGGAGACTGACAAAGTCATGGTGGGCTGATTGGCCGCGGGTGCGGGCTAAACACACTGTCATCTGCGAAAAAGAGACACAGTTCGTTGTTCCGCGAGTCGAACTTCAGTGCTCTGAACTGCAGGTAAAACCATAAAGTTCGCAAGAGATACTTCATTGTTATCACACAGCTATGATACAGCAACAGTAAAAATGCCGGATTTTCTAAATCTAACATTTCTAAATCTAACGGCCTACTACTGCTCTAATCTCTAAATTTAAAATCATTTGCCCATATTACATCGCACATTTTGTAAACTGAGAGTTGATTCAACTACAAAACTTAGGTGCTACGATGAAAATCATGATCCCGTAAGTAGGCAATGTTGAAGGAAAGATAATCCCAGGCAATGCGGTGCAGCATAAAAATGATTTTGCAAGAAAAGTTAGTATGACAAAAGAAGCGATCAACTTTATTTTGGTGATCTACTCGAGGTAATATGACGTTGGACCGGTTGTGGCACTGCAGTGAATGAGTGCTATGATAAAAATTGTGAAAAAAGAGTTCAACGTGATAAAAAAAACGAAGTTGTTTTAAAGAAACAAGGTTAAGTTCCGGTTTCAGCGCAGCACATTCCTTTTAGCCTCACACCCAGCTGTTTACACGACATCAGACGCATCCACTGACGATGTCTGCACACATCCATCAGTGCGCCATCCTAATTCTCTATACGATCCTTTCGTCGCCTACTTGTCCGCGAACGTCCATCCCCATAACAGAAAACGCACGCCTCGAGACATCCGATAGTCGATAGTGTTTTTCCCCGTGACGAAAAGCACGCGAAATAACGAGACTTCCGTCCTATCACATCCCAGCGGATCCATCAGGATCCAGGGAACTTTGCGGGCGAGCCAGTGATGAATGACTCGATCTGTGAGTGACACGTCTTGCTACGCTGTAAGGTCGCTTCGTCCGTAATCGATATGCGGAGGAGAAAATGTATTTTTCCTCCCTTCTCTGTTTCCGAGTGGAAGGATGTAAGTGCTGGAGTGGGAAGTCCGGGGAAGGAATGTCAAACCGAGGCCCGATGTTTATCCGGACCATATTCCGTAGCGAGCGATGTGTCACTTCCCACGTGATTCGCCACACTCGGCGTTTATTTGAAATCTCGCCCTGCCAAAACGGATTTCCCGTGAAGCTTGTGGCACGCCAACACGGGCAGGTGGCGCGACAGGTATTCTCCCAGGTCATGCTGAATCCTGGGAGGTCGTAGCTTCGAATCTTACCACCGGCTGTATACTGTACTATTGCGCTTTCTCGCATATTTTCCAGACGAAAGTTGGCACAATTCCCCTCGAAGTCGGCCCAGCACGCGTACTAACCCATTGTATTTCACACATTCCTGCTCTGGTCTCTGCATCTGTCCATCTGTATACGTCTTGTACCTACTCCAAAAAAAGAAAAAAGAGAGTACGGAGGAATTATTTTGGTACATGAGGTTCATCAGGTGCCACCTCCCGAGATGAGGTACCGTCGCTACACTTCGATGGGCATAGAGCCATGCGCACAAAGCCGAGACGAGTAGCAACGTCAGGGGAGCGGGAGATTCGGTCTTTCCGGTCCTCAAGAGCGCGTCGCCTTTCCCGCGGCAGTTGCCCGCGACACGTAGTAATATCACTGGCGGAGATGCCTGTCGTGATCGTGAGCCGCTGCAGTCTGCTTTAGTATTCACTGTGCCCATTTTTTACACGTCTGTCACCACTTCTGGATGTAAAACTTGCTGTCCTATCTCGTCTTCCTGCATGTGTACATCGCTTATAGACACAGATCCTTTGTGCTCCTGGGAAGGATTTGTATCCATGTCACACAGCCAATCTTCAGTGATTATCGAAACCAATGATCATTGGTGAAGATTGAACATGCGCGTAGCGCCACCAAGCGTCTAACGTGTCAACTTCTCAAACAGCATTAGATCCAACGTCCTCCGAGAAGTTGACACGTTATACGCTAGGTGGCGCTTCGCGGATGTTCAATGGGCGTTGGTTTCAATAAGCATTGGAGACTGTCCGTGCAACGGGTGTATTGAAAAGGCTTCGTTGCGACTTTTGACGTCTCATTCAAAACACTGCTGTTTTTGAGAGCGAGTAATCTCTTCCCTGTTTCAAAGCCGAGCCATGATGTCACTCCTCACAACTTTCACGTCTTCTTGGGCTTTTGCTGCTGCGTGAAAGGTTTGGTAAAGCCAGAACAAGGGGACGTCAAGCGGGGAGATAACAGATGACAACCAGTGGATCGATTCGAGAGATAAACGCGGCAGAGATCAAAGCCTCAAACTGAGAGCGACCGCTGATGTGTTGCGGGTCGTAAAACAATGGAGCCTCTTCCACCCCGTGGTGCGTCCCGGGCTTTGACTCTCGACGGGATCCCGGCCCCCTTATAAGATCACGCCAAGCCCCCCGGAGATTTTCGAACTACCTCACGAAAGAACCCCAAGGAGTGCCTCCGTAAGTTGTCTATCGGTGTAGTTCTGTCAGAGTGTCAAGTTTGAAACCATTGTGTAAAGAATCTCATTTTGATTATGCTAAGGACTCTGCTGAACGTTAAATCTGCAAGAGATGGCACCACTTGGACTATAGGACCGAGTGCATAGGGCTGTTGGGTGCATCATCGTTGTGTCACGTCAGTTTCCTACACGCTGTGAGCTCAAAAGCAACCTGCAAGCACCCGTTCACCCCTACACACTCGTACGTTCGGTATTCGGTATGCTGCGTCTCTAAGCAACGTGGACATATACGTCCTCTCCCATATGCATTCGCACTTGCGGTGCTTTGTGTTGTCAAACAACATTAAAGTACTCGTTCGGCCCTGTACACTCGCATTCTCAGAGTGCCATGTCACAAGGGAACATGGTACTAGTACTCGTCCATCCCTATACACTCCTAATTTCAGTGCATTGTGTTGCACAGCAACGTCGAAGCACATGGCCACCGGCCACTGCTGAACACTTGCACGGTCGTTAGGGCAAGGGTACAGGTGAGCTGGTATATGATGACACCGGTTGCGTAGCCAGAAGGGGTTCGGGTGTAGAACCCGCCACCCCAGAAGTCCTTTGGTAGTGCATTTGGGAGAGGGGAACGAAGGGAATCCTCTTCCCCCATATAAAGTTCCCATAGAACCCCTCTCGAAAGATTTTTCTTGCTGCGCCATTGGTGATTTAGTTCGTGTGTGTTTCGTCTGTGGTTCTCCTTTAAGTCTGCGGCATTTATCTTCTTTAAGCGACAATGTTTTGTTCGGATAGTGTAGACAGTGGTTCCTGGGTCCGAATTTTTGGCGATTCCTTTGATCGCTCATTTTGTTCTGCTTTCTTTTCTTGTTTTTTTTTTTTTTTTATCGAATGTTGATGGAGACACAATGCATATATGAAAAGGTCGCTAGTACAGGCTTACGCTAAGTACAGGCAATTTGGACGGATTCCTCCAGTTTAGCAACACACAAAACCCTACACTAATATGTCGTCGCACTAAAAATGCGGCACGAAATCCAACGGATTTACTCTTTCCATTTAAGTCCTGCAGGGCACAATGAGCGACGTTGGCTGTTTTTACGAGGCAAGTCGTAAAAGGAACGCCTTGCCAGGAAGTCAGGCGCGCAAAACCATCTCGGCGCTATTTTATTTTTCTTCAGCCTTTGTTAACCCTGGCCATTGTGCAGGGACCGTAAAGTTGCGGCAACTAGATCGTATATGGCTGACGTCGCTTTGCATAGTCAAGTATAGTGGCCGGGGGCACACGAGCACGTTCTGAACGAGGCTTAGCTTACAACTGGGGCGGAGAAACGCCCTGTACATGCTCGACAAAACTGGAATCCCAGGAGATTGGTGGAGGCTTTTTAAAACCTTTCAAGCGAACGTTGTTAGCCTGATTGGCTGTTTGTCGTTTTGGACGCGCAAGGGCGGACGTGGTTGTTGGGGATTGTAAAGAAGTATGTCCAATACATATGACGTTTGAGGATTGCAGGAATGAATGCACATGTTACGGGGAAGAACTGCCTTTATGAAACTGCCACTTTATGAATAAAAAATGCATGTAGAGGAGATAGGGCAAACGTGCAGTCACACTGAAGTAAGTCCAACTATAAGTTGACTTTTGGCTCTTCAACTGGCGAGTCCGCAACAACATAATTGGTGTTTTGACTAGTCCTGATGGTACGTAACCCAACTGCTCAGTTGATAATCCCTACTGATTCTAGGGTCGTGGGTTCTAACTGAACACAGGACGTATGTAACTAGCTGGCGAGTATACTCTTAGGCTTCACTGAGATCCCTTAGCATTAGAGCTCGGTGGTCGCCTGCATGAACATTTTCTGTTTTATTCATCATCGGCCATTTTTGATGAGGGATCAAGTTTTGATGTGTTGCGTGGGCATTCGACCACGTCCAACAAATTGGTAATTCAACACCGCGGCAGATGGAGTAGAGTTCAGACCGTGGAGATGGAGTTCAAAAATGATTTCCCTACAGGCATTGTAATTCTACTCCTAGCAATGCTTTCGTCGTTCCCGTCGTTTTGAGTGTGCATACGAGAGGCCTCCAGAAAGTTATAAGCCTAACTATGCTGCAATAGACTGACGGTATCGTAAAGTTTTGAAGGCTGAACAGCGCAGAGCAAAAACGGCCGTTTAATGGCTGGAAAAGAGAATGAACTGTGAACGTGAGATGAGTCGTCTGAAAGCGTCTGAGGAAAACCCAGGAAAAACCCCAGACAGCACAGTCGGCACCGGGATGTCGGCACAGTTCCCCTAGAAGTCGGCCCAGGACGCACATTTCCCCAGGGCGTCAGTCGTGACGTTGCCCACATACGTGAGGCTGACAACGGCAAGCCCTTTCACCATCACCATCACCACCACCACCACCAGATGAGTCGTCTCGTGAGAAAGTGATATGTCATCCTTCATTGTTGTTTCGCAGGTGATATACTTAACACAATGTTGCATGCATATTGCATCATCCTTCTAGGTAATAGCACGGTGGTAATGGTTAGGAGTACCAGCTGACGTGGCATGGTGGATAGGATTATCGCCTTCCACGCGTAGACTGGGAGTTGACGCGGGTTCGAACCGCTGACAGTCACAGTCACAGAACGCTAACACGAAACGGAGTCACGTGACTCTCCTTCTCCTCTCTCATTCGATCTCGCGTCGCGCCGCCATGAAGGTCGCTAGATGGCAACGGACCAGCTCGCATGGCACAGTGGTTACCGTACTGGCCGTGTCACGTCGAGACTGGGGGTACGCGGGTTCGAATCCCGGTGCCAGCTGTGCTGTCCGGGGTTTTCCTAGGTTTCCTCAGACGCTGTTAGACATGTGTAGGCACAGTTCCCTTAGAAGTCGGCCCAGGGCGCACATTCCTCGCAGAGCGTTAGTCGTGAGGTTGCCCACATTTGTGAGGCCGACTTCGGCGACCTCTTTCACCAGCACCACTACTACTGTAGGTGGCAATGGCTGCAGCGAAAGCTAGCACCGTGCCGTCAACGATTTTTTTTTTTTTTTTTTTTTTACGAGAGAGGAAACAGCGTATTGGGGAACAGAGTAACAGAAGTATTGATGAGTGCACGAGGAATGTGATTGGAGGCTGTGTGCCTTCATACACGACTATCAAAAGCCGGGCAGCTTTGTTTAGGTACCGCAGACGACCCACAGGCTGGTGGCCCAGTTGAAGTCAGCACTGACGAAATGTGCTGCTAAACAGAATATAGAGTATACATATAGTTGTGACTAGAGCGCGTACAAATACGCACTAAAAACTCACGAATTATGTATGTACTTATGCGACGAAAATCTTCGAAATATGCGGTAAAAATCATTCAATATAGCTTTAAAAAGTGAGTATTTTATTAGGGATAACACGGTAAAATAAAGCCGCCTTCCTTCTGCGGCGCGAAACAAAGAATACTTGCAGCACAGATATAAATCATGGAGCTGAAGGCTTTGCGTTCGTGATTGACAAAACAGCGTAAACGCAGGTTAGCTGATGGACGAAACCCATGACGGAACAAGCTGACGGGCAACACGAAAAACACGAACATAAGTGTATGTTCTGTTGGTTGACGATGTTCAACCCAGCTGACACTTGGTTGGTTTCGTTTTCTGCCTCTAAAGAGGACGAAATAAACGGCTGACTGACCGAATGCGCGCGCCTACCCGTTCGGCTTTCTCCATTCTCGGTCCGCAGTCAACGAACAGAACAGTACGGTTCACTGGTCCTTGTCTAACAAAGGTTATGGGCCTAGAAGCGCAGCCATAGGTGCTGGAATAGGGAGCCCAAGTTATTGGATCGCTGCTTCGACGGACTTTCGTTTACTCCTTCGGCGGCGTCACGAGATACGATGGAAGAAGTTGTGAAGAACAACCACATCGAGAAGCTTGAATTGAATTGAAGCTTGATTGATTGAAGACTCTGAGATCGCTTCAATCTCGTCTCCGAGGACTCGAAGCGGCTCTCCAAGCGATTCGCCTCGTTGCATATACCGGACAGCAGTCCCTCCTTTGCCCCACCTCACGGAGTTAAGTTCACGTCGAAGGGCTAGCTTCTTCTCGAGTACCCTTCCTCGGTTGACTTGTTCCAAGCGATTCCAAGCGCCTTTTGCGATCGTTTGGTTTATGACGTAGGTAGTTTAATTAGCCGAGAGCGTCTGGATTTCGTGGAAGTCCCTGAACCTCCCGTAGAGAATCCTGAGGAGAACATTGAAGCTATGGGAGTCGGCAACCAGATCCGGAGATCAGGTAGGACGTCACGGCCCCCTCAGCGGCTACAAGTAGACCCAACGAAAGCAAGCTACTCCGACACTGAGAATGTGCGAAAGGCGAAAGAAAGTTCGACACCAGATATTGAGGAGCAGGAGCCTTCTACCTATCTTGAGGCATTGTCATCACCCGACAGCCACAAGTGGAAAGATGCCATGGACGACGAATTGCACTCACTTCGTGAGGCAAGCACATGGACGCTGATTGATCGGCAACCAGGAATGAAGGTCGTAAAATCAAAATGGGTTTTTCGCATAAAGAGAAAGGAGAAAGGTGAAATACAGAAGTACAAAGCTCGCCTTGTGGCGTTCTCTCCGGTGGTCAAGCTGACGAGTCTGAGGATGTTGCTGGTTTTGGCCAATGAGGAGGATGTGGTCATGCGTCAGTTAGACGTGAAAACTGCGTACCTACACCTCGTCCTTGGAGAGGACGTGTATATGGAACAGCCACCAGGCAGTGATACGGCATCACAGAAAGTATGCAAATTGCAGAAGTGACTTTATGGCCTCAAACAGTCCGGGAGGACCTGGTATCAAACACTAGACAAGATACTGCAAGGACCTCATTACAAACGACTGGAGACGGACCGATGTGTGCACCTCCTGGAAAATTCGACGGACAGAGTCGTCCTGAGCGTCTACGTGGACGACATGTTGGTGGCGGCCAACAATGATCGTGCCCTAATGAAGGCTATCAAGAACTTAAGCAAGAAGGTTGACCTGAAGGACTTCGGTGAACCCAAGTATATACTGGGCATTGAAGTTGATCGAGACAAGTCTAAACGTCAAATCACGATACACCAGCAGAGATACATCACGGAAATATTGACGAAATTCGGCATGGGTACCTGCAAACCGGCTAAAACGTCAATCGAAAGAGCACCTCCTCCGCAAGAAAGACAGTGCGAAAAGCAAAGCTGTGTTAGCTATGAGGGGCTAAAGGACCTACCCTATCAAAACATCATCGGTAGCCTCATGTATTTTGCACAAGCAACGAGACCAGACATCGCCTATGCCACCAACTACTTAAGCCAATTCAACAACTGCTTTGATGAGTCACATTGGAACAGGGCGAAGCGCATTCTCCGCTACCTATCTGGAACGAAGACAGCCGGGATAATTTACACTGCCTGTGGACAACCAGTCGTCGGGTACACTGATGCAAGTGTGAACGAAGACTCAACAGGAAGGTTTAGGGGCTGTCAGTGGAAGTCTACTCGGCAGCAGGTCGTCGCGCTTTCTACTTGCGAAGCTGAATACCTCGCTCTAACGGAGTGTACGAAAGAAGGGAAGTGGTTGAAGATGTTCTTAGACGAACTGACCCTTCAAAGGTACTACGGCGGAGAGATGCAACTTTTCTGCGACAATCAGTCCGCCATCAAACTGGCAGAGAATCCCGTATATCACCAGAGGACCAAGCACATACAGTTGAAGTACCTCTACGCCCGAAACGAGATCGAGGGCAAGCAGTTCAGTTTGTCATTCATCCCAACCGACGTCATGATCGCCGACTCCCTCACTAAACCTGTACTGCGCGCCAAAAATGCCTTCTGCGCCCAAGGTTTCGGACTTTACCTCACATGAATGACTTTTCCTTTTTTTCCTTCCGTGTTGTTCGGTTTTTTCGGGTATTAATAGTGTTTCTTGTAACGTCCTGTCAGCTGGCTTGAGGGGGAGTATGTTGGCTGACGATGTTCAACCCAGCTGACACTTGGTTGGTTTCGTTTTCTGCCTCTGAAGAGGACGAAATAAACGGCTGGCTGACCGAATGCGCGCCTGCCCCTTCGGCTTTCTCTATTCTCGGTCCGCAGTCCGCGAACAGAACAGTACGGTTCACTGGTCCTTGTCTAACACGTTCGTGTTTTTCGTGTAGCTTCTACTCAGGCTTGTTTCGTCGTAGCTTTGCGTTCGCCACTGCATCATACCGATTCAAATGCGAACGCCGCCTGTCTTCGTAACGGTAATGTGGCGAAGGTGAAATACGGCCCATCGACCGCTGTGTAAGATTGAGCAGCCAAGGTACCAACTGAGCACCGCACCTCACCCCACCCCGAAACATGGAAAATATTTGATTCCGACCAGAATTTTTGCGCCAGACGACCCAATGCCATCCCGAAGCAGACCTCGGCAAAACTCACCCATGAGCACACTCACTTATGCTCACTTACGCTCGATTCGGATAATGAACTGAGTGTGATTGAGCGAGCAGAGAGTTGAGCGGATGGTGAGTGACTCTGAGTGAGTGAGCCAAGAGCTGAACAGACTGTGAACGAGCGAGCCGAGAGGGCGATCAGTAAAACTTATATGGGCCGAGAACTGGCCGGGCAGCGAGTGAATTTGTGTGAACGAGAGTCAAAACTGCCGAGCTATGTATGAAGTCTGCCGATGTATACCGAGGTCTCTATGAAGATATACGAACGCTACAGGCGGGCGACGCGTTGCCCCTGTTAACTCCTGCTACAGAAGGCGTCTCAATGCGCCCATTGTTTCTGAATGGCTGCTTTCCCGCGCCTTCACCGACAAAGAAGGACCGTAGCTTGCCGCGCTGAATGCATGGCCCATGGCGCATGCACTCCGCGGTAACTCAGTGCGTTCTCACCGCTCGTTCGTGGACGACGCAATGACTTCGTGGGAAGTAATGACGTGAGCGTGAGCGCAAATAAAAACAGCGCAAACGATGAATTGAGCTGGAAGTGAGTGAGCGAGCCTAGAAGTGAGTAGGCGCTAAGTGAGTGTGAGTGAGCGAGCCGGAGAGCTCAACGGGTAGTGAGTGAGCGTTAGTGAGCTAGCAGATAGCTGGCTGAGCGGCTGGTGAGTAAGCATGGGTAAGCTAGCCGAGGACTGTGTGGGCGGTGAGTGTACTTGAGTGGGCGAGGGTCAGAACTGCCGAGGTCTGAAAACCAGCAGAACCGGCATCCATGAAAAAAGAATTAAGCTCTCGCACCTGAAAATATAGCAAAATATGTACGTTTCACTTTCATGCGAAATATGCCACAACGTGCAAACCATTCGTTTATATGCACCATAGAACCCTTCTGATCTGTCCCAAACGAAGACCGAAAGTGTTTTTTCATCGTCTAGATACGAAACCATATCGAGAACAAAACATCCGCGAAAAAAAGCCCGCGCTCTATTGATTACATATCAGCACCGTTCAGCAACCATGTTTTTGAGCGGTGCACACACGTATTTATGCAGTGATGCCCTTGAACACAACAAAACATTTTTGACGTGAAACAGACGAAAACCAACACTGTTAACATTATTCCCCTCAAAAGACTTCCATCTACAACATTATAGAATACAGCGCCCCCGCCGAAGACACAAAACAAAAGCACAACACGCAGATTCAGTGTATAGGTATCTGCGCGCCCTAATATGCCGGGTCCAGCAGTACAGTTCGCTCGGCAACGAAGAAGACGAAATCCCGTAAGAATCTCGCTCCGATTATGCCGCTAATGTCACGTTTTAGCCAGGAAAGCTATCGTGCGTTCGCTCCACGGAACAACGGCAACGACTGTTTCGCTGCAGAAGCATTCGGCGAGAGCTATCGTTCTGCTCCAACGAACGGCGAATGACGAAAACGGCGATCCTGATCGAGAGAAAGAGAAAGTGCTCATCGGAGCGATAAAAAGAGGATCAGCAGTCCTAGAAGGGAAAAAGTAGGGAAGGAAAAGGGTTGAAGGGGAGGAAAGGGAAGAATACGTGTTTGCCTCCGAAACATGAGATATGGCGTAAAAATGGGAAACAAAGGCGGACAAGTAGAGGGAATGGGAGGGAAAAAGAAATGGATAGAAAGAGACTTGCGCACAGCACACACACACTGTGCGTTTTGTCCCGAACGTTGCCTGTGTACAGGAGGCTATGTATTCGCAGAGACGGCAGGGAGGTTAAAACGGCGTGTTTAGCGACCTGAAACGATATGTCAAACGCGCCACAAAAGGAGAGTGCGTGTGTTTTTGAACTGGAAGATTGAAAGAAAAAAAAAAAAAACACAAAACACACACAAGAAAACGATGGAACGTGAAAAGAAAAACGAAACTATGCTGCTCCTTTTCCTTTCCTTTTTTATTCAACTGGAAAGAAAGGATGTGCGGAGGACAGTACGAACGTTTAGCCAGTATTGATGGTCGCAAGTGCGGTAGAAAGTTTATTTTGCAAGGATTGCGCGTCGGGATTCGTGTGCACGAGTGGTGCGGGAGTACGCCTGTATTATGGCACAGTTGATGGTTCGTTGTTGGGTGATAGCTCGACATATTTGGTACAGCGATGGTGGTGGTGATGATGATGATGGAGAAAAATATAGAGACGTACGCCCTGCGTAGTGCGAGGCCCTCGACACCAGAACCACCGTGTAGAAGCGCGTAAGATGTTAACACGATGTACCCTCTTTTATGACCTTAAGAAACAAGCGGACAATGTGCAGTCTGTCAATGGAAAGCAGTCCAATGATCCAACACGCGTGGGCAACAAAAGGCTCCGTGTCTGCCATCGATTCGTTGCCCACGCTCAGGATTTTTCCTTATGGAGTTCATCCACTATCTTGCCCACGTCTATGTCATTGTATCTCTCTTCTATAGATTCGGTCGCGGTTTCTTTGGAGCGCCTGCCGGCTCCTACAAAAGCCGACGTTGAACAGATGAGTAGGAGGAAGGCGAGCTGGTGTAATGGACTTGTAGGTAACATTTTGCTTGAGTATCAACTAGCGCTTCTAATGGCCGGGGCACGTGTGGTGGCAACCCGTATGAAAGAGGGTCCAGTCTGTGAAGCATCGTCGATCTCGTCCATTTGCTTCTAGTTAGGCTGGACGTCTGCAGGACGTTCGTAAACAGGACTATTCGCTAGACGCCGCACAACACATGCTTTGCATCTACGACTGTGCGTCTTTAGCATGGACCGCTTGACCTGCGTCATAGACCTGGCTGGACCGCCGCGGACGGCGTTTAGTACGTGTCATAAGCGGACGGCATGGTGTACGCACTGGGCGACAGCGCTATAGCATCTCCTCCAGTTTGAGGAGTTCAGGACACGGACAATCTGGACGAAGAACCAGTGAAGAAGAGGACGAGCTTCGCCGTTTCTTCGTCCAAATTTTCCTTGTCCTGAACTCCTCAAACCCACCAAGATGCTACCGTCGTCGCGATTACTCTAACTAGCTTGCGTTGCTGTGACGATGTCCTACTGGATTACGGGATCCACGTCAAACGCGCGGGCTGGCCCTGTGTCATTCGTTGATGCATCAAAGAAAATATTTTTTTGTTGTTGTTTCTGTGTGTTTCTCAGCAAAGCGGAGCCCGCTGGCTTGGTCTCTGACTACATTCAGCCCACGAACGCTCTGCCCTCAAGGCTCCCTTGGCCTTTCTGGATATTAAAGGATTTCGATCCTTATTGTGAAGGGGCTCATTATTTCATTCCCCGCATCACCATCAGCAATGGGGTAGAGTATCGCCTCTGGCGGTGAAACTCCCCATTCATCATCTCACAATAAAGTTGTTGTTGTTGTACTAAACACACTGTTGAGAATTTGTAATAATTCGTGACTTTACATCGCGAGACAACTACGATCATGGGCGACAACGCAGTGTGTCGGTCAATGGGTTGACTCTGCCCATAGAAGGCTCTTTCATGTGCGCCGAAATGTCAGCACATGACGCACCGTATTTGACGTCTCTAGCGGAAGACGGCGAGTCTGAGCAACTTGCACCAAGTCGCTGGCTTCCTCGGTCGGGATCGAACTCGCAACCTTGCCGTCAGTGGGCAGAACATAATGGCAGAACGGTATTAAATATTCCAAATATTATTCTGCGGCCTGCGGTCATGAAAATATGCTGCCAGCGCACGCATTAAAATATTTGAAAAGAAACCATTATCTATGCAGGACACAGCGTTTTCACTTCCGGCGAATTTCGTAACCCGAACTCAGCCCTTCCCGTGGGTTTACGGAAACTATGTTTTCCTTCTGCTTTTCTTCTTCGTTTTTTTCTATTTTTTTTTTTTTTTTTCACCGCTCATTCCCGGTTACCTCAAAGAACAATCGATCGTGCACCCCTATAATTCCTGGGAAGGATTAAGCCTGGAGGAATATACGTTGTAAAAAAGGAAGGTATAGAAAATAGAATACACTCCCCCCCCCCCCCCTTCGTTCACCCTTTTACGAATTCCCAGTTCAGTGTGAGCAACGTATAGCTTCTTTTCTTTTCCCCCTTTCCATACTGTTTTGAAATTCTAATTGAACCGTGCACACAAGGCCTGCTATATCGCTGGAGGTCCGTGATCTGCTTGTCAGCGTTCCTCCACTGTTTCGCCTTTCTTCCTCTTTTCTGATTCATTTTCGTGCAGAGTCTGCTTTTAGAGCAAGAGCGTTCGTAATCGAAGACGTTAAATCTGTTTTTTTTTTTTTTTTTTTTTTTTTGCCGTCCGATCGTCCGCTTGAACAGTTGACGTCACGGTCAGCTTTCGTTTTGGTTCTTCTTGGCTTGTTTACTTGCTCGCAGTTTCGCAATTAATCGCCAGCAATCGTCACGCGTCAGGCTGAAAGCGAAATCGAGAGTCGCCTGTACGTACGGGCACCATTCTCTGCGTCTTAATTTGATCATCTTCTTTTTTTCGTCCGGCTGGTCAGTACACACAACTTCGTCTAAGTTGTCACTTTGTGAGAGATGCAGCGTGAGTGAATCGTGAGAATGCCGTGCTTCTCGCAGTACGAGCAGGTACGCTAATAACAAAGGTGTTTCGTTCCCAGTTGATTTTGGGCGTGATTGGGTGGTACGAAACCAGTGGTTGAGTGCTTTGAACTTACCAAGGGCTCAATCTTGATTTGCACATAGCGATCGTTATAGCTATTTTTCAAAATTTGCGCGCTCATTCCGTCACGCGCAGTGGCCGTCAACCGGGGAGCACGAGCGTTTAGCGAGCGTTACGGGATAGCGAAAAGTTCAAAATCTAGCCCCAAGGCAGCTGTCGTGTGTGCTCGAAGCATTTTGCATCCGAATGTTACGAGGTCGTTCACCTGACGGCCGATTTGGACTCGAAAAGTCGCTGAAAATGGATGTGGCACCTGCGTCGTTCGTCGACAACAAAGAGGGTAGCACGAAAGGACCGAAGTTGCAGGTAAGTGTCCGTACGAACTTGCACTATGGCTTGAACACAATGTGAACATGTGAACGACAAATATCGGGCTGCTAAGCCCTGTAGTTCGCGGTTGTATGTAAAACTACGCAGTTTCTCAGAGGAGTTGATTGAGAAATTACATGAGTTTGGAGAAGTCTGAGCTTGGGCGCAGGGAAGACAAAACAGTCACAGCAGCTGAAATCAGCAACAACTTAGGAGTTCCTGCTTTGAGACACTCTGTGTCTGTCTGGACTTCTGTGTGATCACACTCAGCCTTTTCCCAATCATGGAACTACCCGATATGTCACACCCATGGTAGCATATTGTTGTTACTCTTTAAAAGCCAGGCTGTGTCTGTGAGTGCTGTGTATTCAAGTTGTAATGTAAAGTTATTACGTGCCACAAATTCCATTGGGTTCTTCTATACTAATGACGTTGACTTCAGCAACCGCAGGCTTCAAAAGGTGCTCGAGTACCTTGACCAGCAAGAGATGACGGTCAGCATGCACATCACAGGTTGGCACAAATAGGCGAAGCCATGAGAAGGACTCATCTGTCTGTGAATCATCGTTTTGACATATGGAACATTGCAAGAGGACCACATTTTCTTTGTAGCACACTGTTATAACACATGTCTGCTGTCCAGCCTGTGTACATTGGTTGACAACATATTTCCTATTAAAAGGGGTACAGTTGGGGGCAAACTATGCTGTTAACATTGTTGATCACATTTTGTAGCTTAAATATGTAGATGTTTTTTGCACATTTCCTAGCAATATTAACCTTAACACGTATTTCTATAATAACTATAATTTCCCAGGAAAAAGGTGTATACAGCAGCGCTGCTGAAGCAACATCTGGTGCTACAATAATGGTGCCACAGCGTTGTAAACCTGCCCATGGACAAGCAATGATAATGGAAATCTGGTTCTGGTAAAATGGCTCACAATACTGCGGCAAATCATGGATATTTGGATCATAACGTTGCTTCACATATTCATAAGCATCAAGGTCTCTATGCAAGATGTGCACATCAAGACATTGGGAAGCAGCTTTGGCCCCATGAAGGTGATTTACAGTATTTCAAGCTAGCAGCGATTACTAAGCAATTGTCCTGCATTCCTCACTTACAGGAACTGGGACATTCAAAGTGTTGTAGGGAACAGTGGATGTACCTCTCCTTCTGAAAGACATCCTGCCATTGTGTGCACTAAAAGTTGCCTTGCCTCAGTGCTGTTTCTCGGTCATGTATGTAAGATACCACAGCACCACTTCGACCTTATCTGTGTGCCACATATTATATCTACACATGAGGAATGTACGAAGGGCGTTCAAGTCAAACCGAGACTTTCTGTCTCCTGAGTGTACAAATGGCTCCCGCTACTTCTTTTTCATCATTTTCACACGCGACAGGCCTCCGCGTTCACCACGTGGTGATCCAAAGTTTGTGCAAAACAGAAGACACGTGCTAGACAAGATGGCCGACAACGAGGTGAGCCCGCACATCGAACAGCGAATTGTCATGAAGTTTCTTGTGAATGAAGGCGTAAAGTCATCTGAAATTCACAGACGACTTCAGGCTCAGTATGGTCACGATACACTTAGCCGCAGCAAATTGTTTGAGTGGTGCAAACGGTTCCGAGACGGCCGTACATCAGTGCAGGACGATCCCGGCCTGGGCGGCTGAGAGCCCAGTGTCAGAGTTGCTGAGAACACCCAACGTGTGGAGCGCCTGATCTTCAAGGACCGACGGATAAGATGTCTCGAACTGGCTCGAAAGACGGACCTTTCTGTGGGAACGTTGAACACTATCATTCATGAACACATCCAGTTTCGAAAAGCCGGGCCTCATCATCAAAGGAGTCCTCCTCCTACAGGACAATGCACGCCCGCATACAGCGCATCTCACGACACGCACCTTACAGGAACTTGGCTGGGAGTTGCTGCCACATCCCCCTTACAGTCCAGACCTACCCCCCCCCCCCTACCCCCGCGATTTCCATCTCTTCGGGCCACTGAAGGCGTTCCTTGGGGGCCGCCACTTCAGCTGCGACGACGAGGTCAAGAATGCGGTCCGATCATGGCTGCTACGCGTCGGTAAGGATTTCTACGCTGCTGGCATCTAAGCCCTAGTGAAACTCTGGGAAAAGTGCATTAGTGCAGCTGGAGATTACGTTGAAAAATAAAACTAATTTCTCGCCTGTAAGTTCATTTTACTTTTGCGAAAAATGAAAGCCCCGGTTTGACTTGAACGCCCCTCGTACGATAATTTAAAATATGAGGCTGTTTTTGTGGAAATGAAGGGTGGTTTCAGACAGAGTTCGATATGGGCTTCCAGAATATTGTTACAGTTTCCAGAAGTCAAGGTATCCCCGGAGCTGACCTTTAAAATGCTCTTGAAATGGGAAAATGAGTCAACGTATACGGCATTTGGGTTAGGTGCACAGCAGCATTATTTAGTCAGAAGATACCGGCAGTGCCCCAGGGTCACGATTAACGTTGCCACCTGTTTCTACTTTCCTCGAGAAAGTATCATAACGTCCCCACCCCATCATCATCCAATGTATGTGTGTGTGTGTACCTACTATCAACTACAATTATTGAGATTAGTTTATTGCTACTACCTAAGCAGCACAATGTACTGAAAGTCGCGCGCTATAGGGGCGGACGGGTAGGTGAAAGGCCTTGAACAGACTCGTGAAACACATACCGTCCACCCCTATTGCACTCGACTTTCAGCACATTGTGCTTCTTGGGTAAATATCATAATTCAAACCTGCATTTACACCGTCTGAAATAGTTACAGTTCAGCAACGTGAAACGGCGTTGTAGTGCAGGCCGCTCGCTATATAAGTGGTAAAAGCGGTAAAAAATGCGGTGCTCACCTTTGTTGTTTCTCTACCGCTTTTGATAGATTGTAATTAAGTGTTTTACATCGGACTGAACGATGATCATGAACAACGACACGGCGATCTGTCTGTTAATTAATTTTCCGCAACTGCGTCTTCTTTAACGTTCGCGGAAGTCATACTGAAACGTTCGCGATAAAGAGAAAGCGTCTAACTCAATGGAGCAGCACCACCTTTACAGATGTTAGCTGCTTAAGGCACGCTGACGAGCCGTAACTACGACAAATTGATCCAACAGGGGCTTTTGAGTGACAAACAGCTGCACTAACGTGCATAGCTCGGCGTTTCGGGCCTTCGAAACTCACGATCACAATAGTAAGATTTTCCACTAGTCGATGATGGAATGGACGGGGGAAGGGGTCGGGGTTCGTCGGTGCTTTGATGGCCGTGCAGGAAGCAAACGTACGCTAGGAGTACACTATATACAAGTTTATTTACACGGGGAGACCAGTGTCCCACCCGACTGTCAAATCCTAAGTGATAGTAATAATCACATTCACTT
Source organism: Ornithodoros turicata (assembly GCF_037126465.1). Classification (NCBI taxonomy): domain Eukaryota; kingdom Metazoa; phylum Arthropoda; class Arachnida; order Ixodida; family Argasidae; genus Ornithodoros; species Ornithodoros turicata. Next base: position 15,962,188 of record NC_088205.1, on the reverse strand, counting down.
CCCGCTACACCTCGGTCCGAGACCAGAGACAAGGTAGGTTTCACGTTCCGAGACCTTCATTCATTGTGACGAGTCTGGTTGACCTTCCGTCCCTATTACGGAGTCCTTACTTCCCCGCAGCTCCACGGCGGGAGTAGCCTTGGGTCGCTTCTTAAACTGGTCGCTTCGAGGCTCGGTAAAATTCCACTACGAGCAAAGATTGATGGAGGCAGTAACTCCACAACAATCATCTGATAAGGTGTGAGTTCGCGCCCTGCTACGAACTCACGTGAAGGTCGACATGGCGTATCGGTGAGCTCGATCATGCCGGATGTTAGCGCACTCACCAGATAACATCACACCTGGATTGGATTGGAAAAAGAAAGAAAAATATGGAGAGGTTAGTCCCGACCCAGTCAGAACTGGCTACTCCAAAACGCGTTTGTGGGTGAAAAAAAAGAAAAAGGTTAGCTACGAAAAACCCACACCTTCTCTGTTTAGAAGTATGATGCTGTCCGGTGTGTGTACTATTATGCGGCATATGCGAGCTCACCGACACGCCATGTCGACCTTCACGGGAGTTCGTAGCAGGACCCGAACTCACGCCTTATCACATGATTGTGATCGTGACAATACGTACATAGATCGGCCCGAAACGCCGAGCTATGCTAACGTGCATGTTTACATGTGTTTACATGAAGGCGACAAAGGTCGACCTAGCCCGATAGGTCGACCTCCCTTCTTCATGTAAACCGGCCTACATCGACTGAAAAGGGAGGTCGACGCAGGGAGGGAGGTCGCTAGGAGGGAGTAGTTCAGTCGACAACGGTCGACTTCCCTTTGCTATGTAAATCGGTTCAGTAGACCTGTCGATCGGTGTCCGTTACGTCGTCAGTGAGCTCTTCCAATATTGCCCACGAAATTCCGGATTCTCGGAGGAAAGCAAGCATGGCGACGGAAGCAAGCGATGTTCCCGCTACCCCTTCGAACCCTGCGCGATGCGTATGGACCGACGAAAGCACTAAATTAATGTTGTCCATTATTCGGGAATTAGACACCGCATCGCAGCTGGATTCGAAGTGGCTGCGGAACCAAGCTGTGTTTCAGACTGTGGAACGAAAAATGGCAGAGGAGACTCCGCGAAAAGCCTGTAAAATGCGTTATAAGACAATTCGACAATAAATATACCGCGAAAATAAAATATATTTACTTCCGAGATAACATTTTAACGACGTGGCGGCGCTGCTGCTGCGAGTAAGGTCGACTGAATTTCGGGAGCGCAAAGGCGCCTTATCTAGTTGCCATGTAAACCCTGGACGATCGACGCTCCTGATCAGTCGACTGGGGACTTCAGTCGACGTTCGCACCCATGCAAACGCAGTTAGTGAGATTCAGCCTCTGTATTTCATCGTATTTTTATAGTGGCTGCGCTGACGTTTCTAGAAGGTGGTTCTTTGGTTGCTTGTTAGTTGTGGAGTTCACAATATGTCAAGCATCGAGTTGTAGTGTGACAACCCCAAATCGTGCACGGGTTGCCTGTCGATTTGGTAATTTTGCAGAGCTGTTGGGGAGATTAGGCTTTCCCGAGAGAGAACGACCTCTATCCTGCCACATCTAGAGTCACTAAATAGAGGTACAGAGTATGGCATTCCTTCTCAAAGCCGGAGCCGCCATTCAGTACCCGCGATTGGACCGATCGTGTCACGTGGCTTCTCCTTCCAAGAACTCGTCGTCCATGTTGAGTCGCCTTCATCCACAACCGGTTTCCCGAGCAGCGAGCTCGCTCGACTGCGTGGTGTTCTCCACCGGAGAAGGGGGCGATTGGAATCACATTGCTAGGCGACGCAGCCTCGCCTGACTCAAAATGGCGGGCTGGCTCAGTGTCGCTACTCTGCTTCCTATTTAGTGACTCGAGTCACACCGGCGTGGAAACGCCTTACGGCGCACTGTCTGTAGCCACGTCAGTCATGTTGTATATGTCGCCTGGCCCATGGTGTCGTGCGGTATTGTAGCCGATCGTTTGTAAAGACACCTCTCTCAAATCGCTGTCCTATTTGTGAGGAACTAGATACCCAGCGGCATGCTTTTCATGCCGGCCCTCCTCAGACGCGCGGCTGAGGTCTTCAACGTGTTAGAGTTTGAGATGTCCAGTGTACGGTTCCTCTACCTAAACCTCTACCTACGGTTGTCTAAAATCTCCAGCCCGTGGCCGAGCAGTCCCCTATCGGTGACGTCGCGCACGAAGGAACTATACCATTACAGTCTCCGAGGTAAGGCCACGCAGCGCCACCTGTCGGGAAAGAGTACCATGGCATTCTCAGTGTCGTCTGCTAGGGAGAGCAGTTCAGCGCGGCCTCCCCTCGGGGAAGGTATTGGTATAGTTCCTTCGTGCGCGACATCGCCGGTAGGGGATCGCTCCGCCACGGGCTGGAGATTTTAGACAACCGTGTCCCCAACGGTACGCTTTATACTTCACCGGGAACGTTTGCGCTTGGGGCCGGTTCAGTTTGCTCGCGAGTGGTGCGAAAGAACTGTAATAACTCTGTCACACGGCAAATTGAATGTCATTCCCAGCGAATGATGTTCGCACTGAATGACATTCGTTTCGTGTCACACGGTGAAATCAAATGGCAATACATGCGAATGATATTCGCCCAGCGAATGAGTTCGGGGAACACATTCGCTTTTCCCTCTCGCACCGACAGCGTACCCTCGCAGTAGAGAGGTAACAAAAACAACAACGACAAACCGTTCGACGAAATGAAAGACGAATGAAAAGTTGTACTTCAATATTTTATCACGAATTTGATGACTTTTGAAGCGAAGGAAGGAAGGCTAAACACTGTTTTTCGGAGAACTACCCTGGTTCCCAGTCGCCACGTTGCCAAGCGTGGTGCAGATAGGCTTCTTAGTTTTCTTTGCTTATGGGAATTAGCCAATTAGGTGTCTTTGAAAAGGCAACGATTCTGTGAAATAATCTAATGTTTCGCTAGTTTCGAGCAAAAGAAATAAAACTATATAACTAATGTACCTACATAATGCTTCATATGTTTGCCCGGGTGTCTTAATAATCGACACTAACATCATTTGCGAATAACATTCTGTTTCTTCGTGTAGCTCGATGTAAGACAAACGAATGACATTCTGTGCGATTGTCATTCTCTGGGAATGTCATTCGGTTTACCGTGCGACAGGGGTGGGGTATAATATTTCTTCTCGTATAGGCTCAGGTGACATTCACTTAGTTGAGATAAACATTGCAACTTGTCCCATCTTTCTGAGCAATGCAACACCGGTCCCTTCCTCCATGTTGCTTGGTTGTTTATTAGTTGTGGAGTTCACAATATGTCAATAAGTTCGTCCGAGCATATAGTAGTTGGGCCCACTCCTTCATGATGAAAATACACACAAGGCATTACCCATTGTGCAATCATCCTGTTTGTTCATCTCTCCCTATTATTTTTTCGTCAACATCAACATCCAGTTTGCGCAATCATCCTGCCTATGGGAGTAGCCGAACTTGTCGTGTGACGAATTCAATCTCTCCCGTCATCAATGTGTGTTTTTTTTTTCGCCAACACTTTCACTTTTGAATAAACAAGATTAACATCGCGCATTGTCCCGCATTACTGCTGCTGTATCCCAGGCTGCTCCGTAATGAATAACACAGGCATGTTTTATAGGGACAACGCGGCGAGCGTGTTTTTCATGAAGAGTGTTCTTCGTGAAGAGTTCATGAACAAGGCTTTCACTGCTCCATTAACACATCATTCACAAACACTAGGATTGGCTCAGTCTTAAATTGCATTGCTGGTCGTTTTAGCTGCATAATATATAACTGTTCACCAAACTCTCTTAGAAGTGCCCCATGCATCAAGGGCGATATATGTCATAGCTGTATGGACGTAACTGCTCTGCATAAACGGCACTTTCTCCTGCGTACAGTGCACCGAGCCTATAAAACTACTGTAGGCGCAGAGAAGTGCCCTTTACATATAAAAGTGATCTATATAGAGAGAAGCGTAGTATATGGAATGGTCCTTAGTGCATTTTCTCAGTCTATGACGTGGAATGGTTCTACGTCGCAGATATGGAATACGTGGCTACATGTGCAGATGGAGAGGGAGGCCTAACTCATATTGGATGTCTCGCTGTTAGGCGCAGACATGTATATTGCGTTGGTTGAAGACGTGTGTGTTTGCGTACTATTTTCGGAGCACTTGCAGGCGGGCGAGGAACGGTGAAACTGCCCTCTTTGACCGTCATGTGTAGAGTAAAGTGCTCAGAATCAGGCACGTTCCCTTCCTGAAACGGGGCTACGCTGGTTATCTACATGATGCGCTAAGTCTTTGGACCTCTCATAGCTTGAACTAGCTTAGACTTGGAGTTGGAGTACCCGCCAACCATGGATCGATGCTAATCTCTTCTCATCCTACTCTTCTCAACTTTTCTCATCATGTCTTCTCATCTTCCAGCTGTAGTCGTGATGATGTCCATAATTATGAGGCCAGGTACGGCAAGCTGTTCATACCATGACCACCACTAAGGTGGAGAGGTAAAGGGGGAGCCGGAGTGATTCTACACGTTGGTTTAATTTTCACTTATTTTTGTTTATTCTTCTAAGGCGCATTAATCTACAAGGGTCGGTCAAGGTTGACCGAAACCTTTGCTCGAGAAAAATCAGTGAGTAAATGTAATTGAAGAAACGTTTCGGAGGACGAAGTGCAATCCTTTTTTGGGTAAGCGGGAGCTACCATGACGGCGAGCAGTGTGTCTGTAGCTGTGGAACAGCGATGCATAATGAAGTTCCTTGTGAAGGAGAGCATCTAACCAGCTGAGATTTAGCAAAGATCACAGGCAGAGTATGGGAAACAATCGTTGTCAAGGGGAATAATGTATCAGTGGTGCAGACAGTTTTGGGAAGGACGGGATGTGGTGGTGGTGGCGGCGGCGGTGGTGGTGGTGGTGGTGGCGGTGGTGGTGGTGGTGGTGAAGATGAAAACTGCTCGCCGCGGTTGGCCACGCTGGAAGCGGGCAGCGTCACGACTAATACGCAGAAAAAAAAAAACAAGAAAAAAGAAACCTACACTACACTATAGGCGCGATATAAGCCGCGTTTCCTTCAGGAAGGTGACACGAGTAGCAGTCCGGCGTCGTCGCTCGCCAGGCGAGTTGCCACCAAAGATTATGTCAGATGTAGAGATGCTGGGGTCAGGGTTGAGCAGCTGTCTGCGTGCTTCGTTGTAGGTAGGACATTCGAGCAGGATGTGACTTATGGTTTCCGAATTCGAAGAGCACAGTCGACATAGGGGTGTTGGTGTAAGTCCGAACCCATGAAGCCAGCTGTGTGTGAAGGCGGATCCTGTGCGGATCCGGTGAAGGACAGTGCCAGTGGCTCTGCTGCAGGTGCGCGACAACAGTGGGGAGCGGGCTTGGAATATTGCACGTCTGGTGGCTGAACTGGATGACTGTATAAGGGATCTGGCGGTTTGCCAGCGGCATTCTTGCGGGATAGGAAAGGGCTTCGAGGGTAGAGAGTGAGCTGCCCTGGCAGGTTTATCAGCGTGTTCATTGCCTGGGAGGTCAACTTATGCAGGAATCCATTGTAGGGTAATGTTTATTCCTTGTTTCTGGGCAAGCTCTAACGCACGGATGTGGTGACGAATGAACCACATGAACACGTTCGTCCGACTGCAGCCACGCCAATGAACATCGCAGGCGTTGTGCAAGCCGTCCTCCAGAACCGTCGAGTAACATTTCGGGGCATTGCACCCCAGCGTAATATTAGTGTCGGCTGCGTGGAGTCAATAGTGAGTTTTAGTGACTCGTACGCTATCGCCATTGCGTACGTAAGGGATAGCGTTGGTGGCTCTGCGCACTAGCAGAACATAAAGAGAGCTTCGCGCAGTACGCTGAACCACCACACTATCCCTTACGTACGCGAAAGCGACAGCGTACGTACTATGCACGTATGCACTAAAACTCACTAATCATTCATGAGTATTTACTGTTGCGCAAAGTCTGTACAAGATCGGTTCCCCGACACCTCACATGCGACCAAAAGGGAGCGCGCATGCCAGTCTCTGAGCAGCTGCTGAACCGGCTTCTATCGGAGAGGGACGAATTCTTGCAGTCAGTCACCACATATAATGAAACCTGGATGCGTCATTTCACCCCAGAGACAAACAGAAGCAGCACTGAATGGCGACATAAGGCTTTCCCGCCGCCAGAGGAAAGCCAGACGCAGCCGTCTTCTGGGAAGTCCATGGGAACTGTCTCGTGGAACATGCGGAGTGCCATCCATGTGAACTTCTTGGAGCAAGGGATCACGACGATCCACGTTTATAAAGGGTGCCGTGCAAGCCGCAATTCGCAAGAAAAGACCTGGGATGTTGCCAGATGAAGGATGAAGGGTCATTCTTCTTCATGACGATACTTGGCCTCACATGGCGAATTTGACGGTAGCAACCGTGGCCGAAATGCGCTGGTAGGTTTTGCTCCGTGCCTCTTACAACCCAAATTTAGCCTCAAGCGATTACCATTTTTTGGGGCACCTTAAAGAGCACCTTGAAGGCAAGACGTTCCACAGATGAAGCCCTCCAGAAAGATGTCCTGCTGTGGCTACGACAGCGGTCCACTTCTTCCTACGCCAAAGACATCAAAGGGTTTCCACAGCGATGACGGTGGTGTCTAGACGCGCACGGTGAATACTTTCAAAAACTGACATAGTTTGGTGCTCTCAGAACTTTCCATTGTATTTAAAGAAGTAAAAGTCACGGCCAAACTGCAACGACCCTTGTACGCACATTACAACAAGGTACCCCTGATCAAATGTAGAAACGATCGCAGCGTAGAAAATTGAAGCTCAAAACTTTATTTTGGTTATGACGATTGGGGTGTCTCATTGCCGCAGGTGGTACTCTACCCCATCCCTATATAGTGACTATTTGCTACACACATAGCCTTACAGTAAAAACCGAAGCTCCACAGTGTCCGGAAATGTTGGCAGTCCTTTTAATGGGGATCATTGGTGGGCTTCATTTGGACAAAGTAATTTGTGTAGTGAGAGGGCGAATGTCTAGCTGATTTTGAGACACTTACAGTGCATGGTCCTGTGCCTCCATATGCCAATGCAACAACGGTAAGGGTCACGGCAATATGCCTTTGATTGGTGACAAAATTTGTACCCTCTGCTTATAGCGTTTCTCTTCCTCTATTTCGTAACACGTTGTTCTTAGTGTACCTGAGGGAACACGGTCTTGATGGTTCAGTTAGTAGTGAGACCGAAAGGTGATGTCCAGGTTGCAGGCTGGAACTCCTTCGAGGACGCCAGCAACTCGGTGACTCCGTACAATGCTTTCAGATAGACGTGTGGTGGCTGGCTCGGTGACCCTTCATGTTCGCTGGTGCCAAATGTCGCGATAAAATTTCCATTCCTCCCTGACACCGAGATGACACCTAAATTGTCACTCCGAATTGAGACACGAATCAAGGAACAAAAAGGCGCCCCAGGTATTCTTCGTGCAGCGTCGCAACCCACCAATAGCTCATAAAAAAGCTCAGTTTCACGCTCCCGAACACGCCTTCGTGTGTTTTCATTTGCATGTACGTTTTCTGTGTCTTGTCCTGCGCAGTTCGCATCAGCATCACGTCCCCGTTCGTAGATACGACGCAAACTTTATTACCTACGCAACAATCAGTTCTCTTTTGAAAGCTTACCACCACCAACGCTCTATACCCCCTTTTACACCCCAACAAACATCCTATCCTTGCACCCTTTCTACAATCCTCCTTTTCTGGCAATCTACTTCGATTCACTATCAAAAACGTGTTCGGATTTCAGCTTCCAAATCTGTCCTGTCGTACCCGGCCCAACTCCTCGAAGTCTCCTACTGCATTCGATATAAATTATCTTCTAAATCGCTCATAGGAAAACAAGCAAATCGAAGATATCACAGACAACGCCTGGCATTCCCATGAATCGAATGTGCGGAACGTCCTCCCACTCCTGGAATGAAATAAAAAAGAAATAAAATCGAGGGCTTCATTGTTATGCAAGAGGAGGCGGTGTCATCCAAAGTAAAGCCTGAGGTTGGTTCAGGCGGCCTGGTCCAGAATTTATATGCATGTACGCATAGATCAGTCGGGGAATGAACCGCATATCAATTTGAGATGGTCGCATTCGGAGCCGTAAAAAAAAAAAAGAAAGAAAAAAGGAAAAGAGAAAGTACATAAGAGAGCGCTGGAAGCGATCTGCATATTCTAAGTCTTCGAAAGTCGTAAGTCTTTTGTTTTGCGTGTGACTTGAAAAACAGGCAATGTCGTCGAAGATTGGCTGGTAAAAAGAAGTCCTCGATTCAATATCAGCGGCAAACGAAATTTATGTATTGCAAAGAAGGCCAACTTCGTTATTAGAAACTAAGTTTTCGAAAAGGGAAAATCACTTTCGGTGTAAAGGTTGCGATTCTGCTGGTTTAGTTCGGGCCGAACGGGAGGCTGCAAAGAGGTCTTGTTGTTGATGCGGTTCTCTTCTCTCTCTTTCTTTTTCTTCCGATTTTAGTGCTAGTGAGGGAGGGAAAGTTCAGTAGAGTATAAGGTATAGGAAGATTTGCGAGCTGGTTGTAAGCGCGTTTGTAGAGAAATTTCGGGTTATCACTGTCGTAAAATTCGGTAGATTTTATGCTGCGGTTTGTAGGCATGCCGGTGATATTGTAGCAGTGGCAGGTCGGAAGCGTGGGCAAAATAATGCAGCACAAGAAGTATTTTGAGGGGGAGATACGATTATTATCTTTTCGCATTGTTGTTTCATTTTCGTTCAGAGGGCAGGGTGTTTTGAAGAAAATCCCTTTGTGCTTTCTCGCCTCGTCATGGTGGTGTTGCCATGGCAACATTACCAAATAGAGACGGTGCCTTCTTTTTTTCTTTCGCTCCTTCACATGTGCCGCGTTCTTTTCCAACAAAGAGGCAACTCAAGAGGGATGCAGCGTTTCTTCTTCTTTTTCTTTTTTTCATTTGCTGTGAGTGCCGCGAAGCAACTGTGTGTTATGAGTGGCATACAGTTCTGGACAGATGGAGAGAGGACAGCAGAAAGCAGGGGGACATAGTGGTGTTAGTGCCTGGACCGACTTTATATCAGATCTGTGCCGATATACGTCCGCAAGGTTTGCCGGACAACCAAGGGAAGCTCTAGCGGACGGTAGGATTAGAACCTACACAGTAAACTTTTTTCGCACTTTTTTTGGTGTAAATGCCTTGTCCCATGGCGCACACCCTTTTGGTGTTGCCTTTACACCCGAATCAAGGGTTTTGTCTAAAACACACTTTCATTAGGTGTATTTCTCATAAAACACTCTTATAATGAGCGTTCAAAAACAAAAAACACCGTTAAAAGGGAAGTATGCTATTGAAAACACCTTTCAGGGTGGCGTTGTTTTGTGGCAAATATTCCCTCTCAAATGGCTAGTGTAATACAAGCTCCTGCGCCAGCATACCAAGACATAGAGTTCGACGTTCTTGCGTCTATGGCAAGCACCACCCTGAACACGTCAGACTTCCAGCCGTGGTTCCATCGTACAACCTAACTCGGAGCGCAATGCGTTACAGGCACGCTTCGTGTAGGTACTGTAGGCGTGAGTGCCGAAGCTTGAAGATAAATGTGCACCCTCGATAGCGTATATTGGCGTACGGATGGATCATATACTGAAATACAATTTGTTGGTTGCACGTTCGTTAAGTGTAATAACGCGGAAAACGTCTGTAACGGTGACGGCGTCTTTGCAATTAAAACGAATGCCTGCAACGAGTCAAGGATACCATCTAAATTCCTGACATCCTTCCCTGTCAAGTACCGTGTTTTTAACTCAAGTTATCGTTTTTAATGTGATCAACTGCTGAGTGGAGCTGTGAAACCAGTATAATTTTTCTTTTACGAATTAAAACACCATTTTCAGCACCATATTCCCAGTTCAAATGGGGTGTAAAAAGGTGTATAGGACGTAAACACCTGTTTCAACACCTCACTTTACACCCTTAATGATCGACATGCGATAAAACGTGGAGTATGTCGATATTGCACCTTTAGTAATGCTCTTTTTACACCATTTGCTACAGTTTGCGGGATAGAAAATGGTGTTTTTATAAGAATACGCCTGTTTTGAACGAATAAAGGTGTAAAATGATATACTGTGTACCGCTTTCAAGTGTCTAAAGTGGCCTTGGATATACCACCAAAGGGGGTGGAACTGAATTGAGCACAAACAGAAGACAGAATACTTGTCTGCGTGAGGCTCCGAAGGCAGCGCTTGTCTCCACTTGTCTCCACATCTTTGAGAGGTTATGCATTCGCAATGTGTGAGGCACATAGATACCGCACCTCTCTACTGTGCGAGACCATCCCCCGATATGCGATCTCCCGAGTCGCATTTGACCCCCTAACGACCGAGATAAAAATTCTTTATTCATCAGCTTCCCAGAGAGAGACACACTAAGCGATGAATTCGTAACTCTGCTATCTCCTCATCTTATCCTCCCCCCCCCCAAAAAAAAATAAATAAAATAAAAGAAACAACTTTTAGATGCGATCACGATCCCAGATTACGCGCGCGATCAAAAATAAATGAAGCCTGAGAATACGCAGGCGCCCCATACCATCCTCTATCCTGTCTCCGCGTCCGCGACGCACGCGCGAGCACAACTTGCGATGCTAGCGCCACCGCATGATTCGCTGGCCGCAGGCGCGCGTTCCCTAGCCTAGGGAAGACCACGCGTCTGCTTCAATGGTTGCGAGGCTCACGCTTTGCTGTCAGAGGGACGCGAGCGCAGACCGCGTGCAGTGTTTGGATAGCGCTCCCCGGTTTTTATCTTCCCGCCTGTTGGCCGTGTTGTGGTTGCTACCGTGTATTTGAAAGTATCGCATGCTTTTCGGTGACGTGCTTTTTGGTGAAGAATGTGATACGACGGATATGTGGTGTTGTGGTGTGGTACAAGTGAAGTGTACATGACTTGGGGCGCAAGCATGGAGGGATTGAAGTCTGTGGTCGTGGTGTGGCTCTGCGCTGGGTTGATGCTACGACACGAAGGTAAGCTTCACAGAACGCCTGTAGGCCTAGGTAGGCTGTGTCATAGCTAGAAGGAAGTGCACTGGGAAAATAGGGTCGCTGAGGGACGCTGAAGTCACCCGTTTAAAGAGGTTTCCACCGATTCTACTCAGATTCTCCTTTTCCAATAGCCAAGTACATGACGTTGAATGCGTAGTTGTGCACCTTTTGGCCTGTTGAAGAGTATCTATTGAGGACTAAACGTGGTGCTTGGTAAAATTGGTACTTGGAAGCAGGGGCGGATTTAAGGGTCTGTCATGGAAGGGGCGGTCTTAAGGAAATTTCGTGCTTTGTGGCGCAGCATCGTCCAGGAGATAGGGTTTTTACATAGGGAACACGATCGTACGGGGGGGGGCGGTCGCCCCCCCCCCCCCCGCCCTCCCCCCTAAATTCTCCCCTGCTTGGAAGCGGAACGAAGACGCTGCCACCGAAGTTACCAACCGCTCCACATTCGATCACCTATTAAAAGCTACTGTACGCTGCCTTGGGATTCAAGGGCAAGAGTTTGCGTAGAGAGTGCTAATCATTCGCCGTAACTGCTCTGTAGCGCGCTTTCACTTTCCTGGGTGTAACTCACATGCTTTGATACCTTACTCAGGCACAACATGCTCGATACGACGAAGTCTCTTCACCACCTAATAAGCCACCGATATGGATATTGGAAAGAGGATGTATGGGAACATGGAACTTTTCACAGGGTAGTACCTTAATCTGGCACTGATAAGCGCGGCGGACAGCCGTCAATGCACTCCGACAGACATGCGCACAAAAAGTGACTCAGCGCTTTTCGAGCCCAGCAGAAGGGGGGTGTCATTTTGTATCTGCGGTGCTGGTGAACATAGTTATCTATGTAAATATATATATAGCCTGTAGTAGCGCACTGAGATTACAAAAAAAAAAAACGTGGTATCTACAGTTTCCTCCCTGTTTGCTGCCTTTCATTTTGACCTTAAACAGTATTCTTGTCCGTGCTCAAATCGGATGTATTAATGTAGTGCTTCCTGTCTACGTTGAGGCTGAGAGCAGTTTGAAACAATTGACGCCGTCGGTCACACAATTTCTGTGTGGGCGTATATATGCTCAAGCTGATATCATTAAGGCCTCTCACACCCTCTAGAACACCATGCGTCCCTCGCAGCGCCCTCATGGCATTTCTTAGTGGCTTGCAACGGCGTGGCTGCTGTCTTTTATAGCGTGTGTTTTGCGTTTCTTAGGATGAAGCAAAGAGGGCCTTTAGTCCCGCATTGTTTTCTTTTAGTCTATTTTAACGGTACTGGTAGTCACCTTTCATCCAGCCGTGGATGAGATTCAAATCTGATGGGGGAGGAATACATTCAATACTGCATTACGTTAAGAGGATATCGAATTGGCGTCAAAATAGTTTTGCGGCCACGAACCCCCCCCCCCCCCCTTTGTATTTGCGTTTTTCTTTTTTTATTACTGCATTAGTAGTACTGCGGAGCACCTGTTGCTAGTTGCTACGATCGGTGTACAGACGTGGACAGTTGGAGAGAGGGCAGCACAAACTAGTAGAGACAGGACTGTTTGTGTACGTCCTGGGCCGACTTTAGGGCGAACTGTGTTGATATCCGTCGGGAAAGTCTGCCGGAATGGCCAGGGTAAACCCCGGGCAGCACAGCCGAATACCAGCACGAAGCTCCTATCCACATTTTGAAGCACCGTTTGTCACGCTTGTGGCAGCTCGGCGTTCTTTTCCTTATATCTCTTCATTAGGGAATTATAGAATAAGGGGGGGAGGGGGTAATTTTAGCGTACCCAAACGGTGCGGGCGCAAACCAAGACGGAAATGAGGAGCGGTTGCTGAGGGTAGGACTACTCCACATCGCAACCCAAATCGCATGCGCATTCTTTGCGCTTGTAGCGCTATCAAGTGGTAGCTACAGCATCAAAATTGATTTAATTTGAAAAATATAATTAGGACTGGATTTACATGGAGATAACTGAAAGGAATTGGGCAGGTTGGTGCCTACCAGAAGCGTGAACATATTACCCGTAAGTACAGTGGGTTAGCCTACACTTTAACTTGAAAAATACGTGTTTCTTAAATTTAGGATTTTAAGGATTTAATAGGATTTTATCGGATTGAATTGGATTCGTCCCCGTCTGGAACACGTTGGAACCGAAAATCCGCCAAATTTAGCCCGTAGAAACCGGAACCGCCACATAAGCGTGCCGTCACAGTAGGTGAGCCATGACTCGAATATGTTCGTGGTAGCCAAGAGAATACTATTCAAATCGAATATAAAATACATGACTTCCATTTCGATCCGAATATCGGATACTTTGAATATTCGCACAACCCTAACTACGTAAACGGTGTGTGTTTCTCTTACTTCTTTTTCCCTCTCGCGACATCTCTCCCCGCGCACGGGCTACGCAAGTTCACCTTGGAGCGGATTTGTGTACCAAGGCAAATTTCGAAAAAAAAAGTGTGCGTCTCCCAAGTTCCAAAATACGGATTGGCTTCTGGGCATGCACAGTGACGATCCCCAATTTCACTGGGGGACCCAAAGAGTTTGGGTACACTACCTTAACACTCCCTACCCTGTGTTCCGTTTCCCCTTTGCCATGTTGCAATCACCCTCTTTTGTGATCACAATGTATTTAACAACGATTGGGATGCACCAAAGTCCATCGTTCACGGTGTTACATTATGATGCGATGCAATGCTATACAAGCAGTACTAATACTATCTCAACCATACTAAGAGTACTTCGAGAACACTTAGTTCAAGGTACAGAACAACAGACAGCCCTCGCGATAACCAACGACACGAGAGAGAAAGACCCGGTCCTTGATTACGGAAATGTATCGTGTAGACCAACGCCGTAGAAACGGTGTCTCTCCGAAGCACCAGTTGTGTCGACTGTATCCAAATGATCGACCAGTTGCTTATGTAGAGACATGAGGAGCAGGTACTGACTTCGCAGGCGTCTACTTTGAGCCGCAGCTGTACATCTATTACGCCACAAGACGTACCAGGCCGCGGCAGCAACCAGCTTGAGAAAGTTATCTTCAGCTCGCCCGCCCTCATGATAACGAAAGGAAAAAAGGAAACGCGCGACAGACAAGACAACAGAACCTTTTTGGCTACAATACATTGATCGAGAACACGGAGCACCGTTTCAACATTCGAACAGCGGTTAAGGCGACCCCTTCCTTCTCCTTTTTTCCCTCCTCTCTATGTCTGCTAGGAGTAGATTCTCGTCTTGGGTCGACGACACCGTAGACTTAGCAGGCTGTTCACCCATAATAACGCAATGTCACATATCACAATACACGATATTGCTTTCGGAAGATACCAGTACTCTCCCTTATCCCATCAACGACTCTATACTGGAAGCTTCCTAAAGCTACATACCCGTCTCACGTCTCAACTTTTACTCGAAGTCAATCAAAACTTTCAAGGCGTACCGTGTTTTTTTTTCTTTTTTACTCCTGGTCATTTCCCGTCTTGGCTCGTTATCCCTTCCCCATCGGTTGATGGCACATCCTATATCCTGCCATCATGACACAAACGTTGCAGCCTTAGAGCCCAGCGTCTATCGCAGGCCGTTTAGTGCGCCCATCAAACCGCGATCGGAAAAGGGACCCATTTCTCTCTTAACAGTTTCACAAAGTGTGATATTCCACGCGCGTTTAAAGATCGGCTTTGCGACCAACTCGTCTGTGCTGCCATATAGAGCGTCCAGCGAGGAATAGCTTCCTTGTGACTGCTCCTGCATTACGAGCCTCCTCATGATATAATTTGCTTCGAATACGACAACGGTGGTTTACAGTCTAAAGTGAGTTTCAGCTTGGACAGTTCCAATTAAGATAAAGGTGAACTAGTACGGCTTTAACTGAAGTGAGTTTCATGTTAAATTGTTCAAATTCAGATCAGTTCCAATTTTTGATCAGCTTCAACTGCCGCGGGTTTGAAGCTAGATGTCTTTCAGACAGAACATCATTAAACTGAAATAGTTTTACCAAAAGGACCCTCAACCGAACATCCTAAAAATAACATTGATGTATGTCAAGGACAACTACATTTAGGAAATGGTCCACTAACGAGTTAAAAATGAAATTGCTCTCACATAAGATATCGTTCTGACTGAGATTATTTTTAGGGGAGGAAGCTCCAACTGATATGTGTTTTACTTATGAGACATTTTTTAAATAAACTGAGTTCTAACAAATTATTTTCTATTAAGAGAGCTAAATTGAATACCGACCTCGATTGTTATGAGTGAGATCTCCGGCCATCATGACAGATGGCCGGAGATCTCACGTACTTCAAGTCTCAAGTATCAAGTCGTCTCATATATCTCTAAGTACTTTTTAACAGCTTTGAAATGTTTCTTATGATTGATTAGTTGATTGACTTTATTTTGCTCTAGTGTCTGCCCGCGGCTATAGGTCAAGCATTCTGAGCAATGCACTCAAGTAGAGAATCAAACAAGAGCCAACAATACAAACTATCTATAGCGATCTATATAGCGGCTATAAAAGCCGACAGGTTGGCAAATTACAAGCGGAAAAACAGCCTTAAAGGGACAACACCCAGTGCAAAAAAAAAAAAAAAAAAATCTCCTCGTGGAATGAAGGATACAGTTACCTTGCCCCGAAAGGAACGAGAGTCAATCATTTCGTCGTTCCTAATTTATGAGCCAAAGAACCTTGCAATTTAGTCTTTCTCCCTCTCTCTCTCTATCCTTCTTAAGAAGATCGACAATTCGGAGCGCGCCCTCATTGGTCTCCGCAAACTATTTTGTCCAATGAACGCAGAAGATCATTCGAGGAGACCTATCCGAGGCCTCTCCGCATTGTCGGGCTTCTTGAGAAGGAGAGGGCGAGCGGAAGCGTACAGTGTGTGTTTTTTTTTCTCTATCGATCATAAATCAGGAACGACGAAAAGGATGAATGTCGTTCCGTTTGGGTTGACGTCAAGGTAACTGCATACACCTTCAATTCAGGGATAAGAAATTCTTCGCACAAAATGTTATAACATACACATTCTTAAAACACTTAACTCAATAAAAGACATATATTATATGTATGCCTCTAGTCCATCGTTGGCTTATTGCCATATATTTACGTGCTCGTAGTCACCTTTAGTCTAATCTTATACCACACTCTTGTAAATGAACTTCGCCGCATAACACGCTCCTAGCCAACCATCATCCCGAACGACAAATGGTAGAGCCCTGGACCGGCAATCCAGAAGATGTGGGTTCGAGTCCTACAGCTGGCTAACCTTTTCAGTGACTTTCATTTTTCATCGTTAATTTCTTAGGCAAATTGAGGCTTTGTATGTATTTGTCCCTTCTACGTTGTTCCAGCCTCAGAACATCAGTTCTTTCATGTCCAACGTTCTCACCCTTGATTTGATGAAAACGGGAGGCGTACGTCATTTTTGTGGTCGCACAATGCCACAAAAATGGCGTACGCACCCCGTTTTCAGCAAATCGGGTGACAGAACGATGT
Organism: Ornithodoros turicata; assembly: GCF_037126465.1. NCBI lineage: Eukaryota > Metazoa > Arthropoda > Arachnida > Ixodida > Argasidae > Ornithodoros > Ornithodoros turicata. The sequence continues at coordinate 15,945,626 of NC_088205.1, read as the reverse complement.
TACTCGGGATGATGGATGGTTTGGAGCGTGTTATGCAGTGAAGTTCAGTTTTAAGAGTGCAGGATCACATCCAAGGTTGAATGGGTAGGACAACAATAAATAAATAAAAAAAGCTTTGGGCCAAAGGGGCTACTGAAAAAAACAAAAAGAAACATCACATTCAACGGAGCCTTGTGGTCGAGAAGGATGTGAACCCGTGACCTCCCTTCTTCCCGCTTTATAGAGGAGGCAAGGTTCCCTGTCTAAAGAGAAGGAACGGAAAACTGTAGCAAAGAAGACGTGTGGCAGTAGTCAAAGAGTAAAAATTGCAGATTTTTCCTCCTCTCGGTTTAGTATAGTATTCCACTACAAGACTTCCATTAATAATGGTAGGAGCATGTACATTATGCAAACACGTTTTGCCATTTCGCTGACGGCAACAGACTGCAATTTGATATTGGCCTCGCGCGCCCGCAGTTTTATGACAGGTGATCCATTCTGCCGGCTCGCTTCTCCTGCGAGAATTTTATGCTTGTCGGACGAGTCCTGGGGAATATAAGGAACCCTGTGCCGTCACATTTGCTGACACACCTTTGAGATGCGCGCCTCCTATCTTGGGAGGGCTTGTACTGGACTCGAACATGTAATACTATACTGATAAGCTAAAACAAGGTTGAAAAAAAAATTGACATAAGTATGTCGGGTTCAAACACAATAATCTGCCACGGATGCCAGGAATAACCGACACTCATTTTTATAATCGCAACGTACGGCTTCTCTCTCCTATCATATTCCTGTATGATTGTGCATTTCAAACTATTTTTTCAATAAAATTGTATCAGTTTGTTGCTCAGCAAATTTAACTGCATAGATTACTTAAGAGAGTAAGGACTTGGGCATGTTGGTAGGACACTTTAAGAGAAGAATTGGTTCATTGTTGTCATCCGTCTTCGTCCTGGACTCGTCTGGTTTCCCACACTGCAATCCTTCTGTTAGGATATATTACTTGGTTGTTTCTTTCATCCTCGAAAATCAAAGAGTCCTCGTTTATGTGCAATCCTCACAACGTCGAAGGCTTGAGCACTACCCAGAGAAACATCAATTTGCTGGGGTGGCAAAAGTTTCCCGGATACGTCATCTTCAGTGAGGGTTGCTAAACCATATGCCCGTTGTGATCTCAGCTCGCGTGCACACAGAGTTCATGCGATCGCGCGCCACTCCCGCCACCGCGTTACCATATTTGTCCACAAATTAGACCGCACCCTCTCGAAACCCTCGCTTCGTGACACACAGATTACACCGCAAGAAACTCCACGCCGCGCCCGTATATATAGCAAGCGGATTTTCAGGGGAATGCAAAACCTTGCGGGTGCTGGCTACGTCACAATGATTACGTCATGCCATGAGATCGAGCCAGGTCTCCAAGGTCATGCCGCACCGCTCGTGGCAGTTTTTTTATTCCTTTTTAGCGCCGCGAAGCAACTGTGGCTATGAGTGACGTACAGATATGGACTGGATGGAAAGGGACAAACGGCGTCAGTATGCGTTCTAGGCCTACTTCAGGGGTAGCCGCGCCTATATTCGCCTGGAAAGTCTGGCGAAAAATCCTGGGAAATCCTCAGGCAGCACAGCCGGTGCGTGGATTCGAACCCTGCCCTGTTTTGTGAATGCGTTTTTGTAAATTAAATCGTGCAGCGGCAAGACGCCAACACAAGATATTTTTGAATCCTTTGCTCACCATACGCTGTTTACCGAATGTCTAGCAATGCTAAGTGTCATTCATTCCATTGCTCCTTTTAAAACTTCAAAGCATTGTCACGCATAATCACAGTGCTCACTTAACTGCACTTACCCTTCATCCGCGCGACTCAAACCCTAACAGTTGTCATCTAGCTAAACGACAAACACACGCTTCTACCACACTTTTCTCCCGAAGCTCATTAAATCCCTCCGTATACCCGTCCCACTTAGAAGAAACACACCCGTCAAACCCATAATCTTCACCGATACCTCGGCATTCTCCGTCCCCCTACACACACACACACATAATCCATCACGAAACCTGGCACGGTGTTATCCCTCCAGACCGTTTTCTTCCACTTTCCCCCATCATATTGACGGCTACCCGTATGCACGTCTCTCCCTCCCTCCCTTCCTCCCTCCCTCAAGCTCCTTTTGTGTACCCTGACCGTCCTCACGTCCACCGCAGCTTCTCCCTCTTGAGCGAACAACGTCCATCTGCCCCATGCGAATGACCAATGCACGTCCAGTCCAGGGGCCGTCACAGCAACGAACGATGTATCTCATACCTTATGCATGGTTCCCTGTCTGTTGGTATGGTCTCGTGAAATCTTTTCTTCTCCAGCCAGCTATACACAGCACACATAGCGAGGTTACTGCCGCGAGATCTCATGCTAGTACTCCTGGCTGCTGCATGAGTGGCTGATGAAAATTATATCAGCGCGCTGTTTCGCCGTTTTGAGCAGCAAGATATAGTGGGCTATGTTTGGAGGGAACGCGGTGGTGGTCGATTTCTTTTGTTTGCGACGGCCGTCGTACACGCTGGGTTACGAGGGGTGGTTTGTATACGTACGTTGTAAAGAATGCAAGGAGGAAAGCTAGAGCAAAAATGCCGGTGACCGAGCCGCACGTGTGTTGAATGTGATTTGGAGACAGGTTAACAACTTATGTTCCGGAGACGTTTTCTTTTTTAATATAAATCATTTTCTAGGCGTGTGACGCTTCAAAACGTTTGGAAGGTTTCGAAATGGCCGGATGTAGTTCGTTGAGTTGGCTTCTGTTTCAGTCTTTTAGTTCTTGTGAAGTTGTAGGAATCTGGTTTTAATATTATTGAGACAGAAGCCTCTTATATAGGGAGCCATCAATATGACTAGGGAGCAATCAATATAGGGAGACTGTTTTACTTAGCACCGTGTTGAAATATTGGCGATTGTCGGCATGAGGCTCCTGTTTAATTCACTTGCACCCGATGGCCGGCTTTTCCACTTTTCGATGAAAGTACCAAGTACGGAAGTACCTGATACCATAAAGGTACTTCGCGCCGAAGTAGACACCAGTACAGTGAGTGTAATCGGAGCCTCGTGTTGTAGAGTCAAGTCGATGAAACCCGTTTTTACACTCCGATTTTACAAAAGCGAACTTGGCCAAAGTGCACATTCAGCCACTCACACGGGTACATGAGAACGCGACATACTCGGCACATATAGCCGCACAACATTTGGTGGTCATCTGAAATGAGGCCTCTTTTTTGTATTCAGTTGTTCATTCAGTTGTTCATTGTACAGTTCCTAAAACTCCCACGCAGAGATTGGGAGGTAATGTGGGCTCGAATCCCGGCACCGGCTGTGCTGGGATTTCCTTTCTAGACGAACGTCGGCGCTGTTGCCCCCGAAGTCGGCCCGGGACGCATATTAACCTGTCCCTCACTCCTTCCTGCTGTCCTATCTCCATCTGTCCACATCTGTATACCGCTCATAGCCACAGTTGCTTCGCCGCGCTAACACGGAATTTAAAAACAGTTCCTGCACAGTTAAGAGCTCTTAAAATAAAAATAAAACAAAAAATGATTTCGAGAACAAGCGAACCGAAAACGTGAGGGTCTAAGTGTAATGTACCGCAAAGTAAATTGTTCATTCAATGTAAGGCTTCCAGGAGCACATTGTCCCGCGGATGTAATGTGCCATGAAGTGCATAGCACACCATGAAGCACGTATATGCTATGCTCTGAAGTAGCTATACTGTGAAGGTTAAAGCAAAACCCCGAATTCGGGAGACGCCGATATTTAGCACAGAGGCTGCTGAAGAACAGCTACCAGCGGCATGGCCGAGCGGGCTAAAGGGCAACCTCCATGGAGCGAATGTACAGCGAAAAAGCTGCGAACTTCGCTCAGCGTCGGACGCCCTGCGCGAGGCGTCAAAAATGTGAGCGTCCGCCGCCGATCTGCCCATGCCAGATATTTTCGCCCAGCGTCCGCGATTCCGGAAGCGTCAACTGCAGATGAACCAATCAAAGTGCTCTTCCGCTACGAATCTACGCCAGATCGCCTGCACGTGGTCGTCTGCTCTCGTGAATCATCGTCGTCGTCCTCTTCTTCCAACTGGATGCTGTCGTCTGCTCGCTGTTTCGCCAACTGCATCGTTAGAACGTGAGGCATTCTCTGCCAAGAAACATGTTTTCTTTTCGCAGTCGTGAATATGCTTTTCGGTACGTTACTGGGCGCATCTTTTCAGACAGTTGCTGGATTTAGTTGCAAAATTTGTGACATTCAATGCACTTTTTCGAGCAATTGATTTCACTAAGCTTTCACCTTATACCCTGGCAACAGTGACATCACAGCATGACTTCCCGACGCCGTCCGCTGGTTTTTCGCTCAATGGAGTTGGTGCCGGCAAACAACTGGCGGCGGAACGCGCGTGGCAGTGTGCCGCGCGAACTTCGTTGCAAAAATTCGCTCCATGGAGGTTGCCCTTAAGGCGTCCCGCTCGTTGCTGGTAGCCAAGGTCGTGCAGAAGACTCGGAGGTAGTGGATTCGAATCCTACCACCAGCTGTGCTGTCTGAGGTTTTCTCTGGGTTTTCCGAAGACTTTCCGGACGAATGTCGGCACAGTTCACCCCGAAGTCGGCTCAGGATGCATACTAACCTCCCTGTTCCCCACTCCTTCCTGCTGTCCTCTCTCCATCTGTCCACATCTGTACGCCGCTCATAGCCACAGTCGCTTCGCGGCGCTAACACGGAATAAAAAAAAAGAAGAGCAGCTGCTGTTCGAAAAATCAGCCGCTGCCGAGATGGGGCTTTTGGTTCAGTCTACTTTCGCTGCGCTGCTGGTTATCCGCTTTGCGACATTGACTAGTACCGTGAAGATGGAACGAATTCCGGTGGTATCGGATTATTCGATTCCCAATACGTTTCATTCACGTGAGCGACATTCCCCAGAATACTCCAGCGGAAGATGCGAAAAACGTCGTAGCATTCTGCTGCCGCGCCAGAGCGCGCGCTCGACGTCATGTCTTCCCGTGCTCCTCTAACCATGAAGAATATCCTGCGGCTCAGCCACAAGATATTCCGTAGCAGACGACAGGACGAGTGTGTCGTGTGCTACGCGCACAGTACGCAACTTCCGATACTCCTGCACCGTGTGAGTGCTCACCATAACACGCGACGGAGCTTCTGCCCCGTTAGACGGTTTTTGTGTTTTCTTCCTCTAGAATATTCCGTCGCTCGGGCGAATATACGGATAGAGTAGTCATTAATTTCGAACTAAGGAACCTTTTTGTTTCTAACGAAGGAAACTCTCACGCACGAAACGGACACGCATACAGTGCACAAAATTCATCGAGAGCTCCTTATAGAAAAGTTCAACGTCGCACACCTTCGTAAGGCGTCGTCTGTCCCTGGACACGGAACCAGCAGTCCCTAGCCATCCCATTGCTTTTGCGCCGCTAAACACAACCATCATCATCACAATCACGTTGCATGTGCACTACGTCACGCCATAAAATCCGAGCTCTCGTAGCTCTGCGAGGGATTTGGGGGCCCTCACCCGATGAAATATAAGCCCGTCTAAAAATAATGCGCCCAAGTTCTAACCCGCTGACAAACATTGTTCAAAGTGAAATCCAGCGAGTCGCTTGGCTTCTCCCTGTCAGCGGTATGCACCGAATTACCCGGCGCATCTCGTCTCACATCACCCCAGTAGGAGGCTGCTGTTCGCAAGACAATGTATTCTATATGTGCATCCCAAAAGACTGCTGTCACCGTAGAGCTTAGAAAAAAAAAAAAAAAAAAACAATTTTAGTCATTTTATGGACTGTATGCCTCCCTCTCAGTACTAAATACACGTGGAGACCATTTGCACTGCTGGGGAGAAAATTTCGAGAGCATCGGACTAAAATGGGGAATAATTCCAATCTAGGGGACTAGAAGCTGTTTTAGAGTGTAGTACGAATCGTCCCATCAAGTAACGACGGATTTCATTTGCAGCGCGCGTTGGGTCAAAGGTTTGCTCCAAGAAAATACAGTAATTGTTTCATTGGCACAATCAGGTCACGAGTAGAACGTTTCGTTGGGGTAGCAAAGGCGAAACACTTGCTCCAGGAGGCAAAGCTCTTTAACATGCCAATTGATATGGGTTTGAATGGAGCAAAACGAGCTTAACGGAATGGGAGAGAACAGGTATATTCATTGAACATGAGACCTCAGCTTGAGCGAACACGGAGGGGCAAAAGACAAACAAAAAGGGAGCTCAAACCAGGACAGGTGTGTGCGCGGCAAGTGAAGGCGGTAATCGAATCAAATCATTTATCGTCAGATGGGGCAAAAACATATTTAAACCAGGATAATTAGTCGGGGCAGTCCACAAACATGGATGACACAAACACATAACATACACGCAACACAAACACGTTAGATAACACTATTCACATGTTCACTAGAAGTCCACCATTCTGGATAACGAACATGTGCATTGTGAATAGCGAACTTGCGAGTAGAGCACATGAGAAGTATTTTTCTTGGGGGGTGGGGGGGAGTGAGAACTTATGTTAGGAGTAGCAGAAGCAGTCGAGAGACGAGTTCAGTTCCTCCCTTTTTTCTTTCTTACAAACAAACAACACACAAACGTTAGGTAACATACACATAACACAAACTAATAACATAAAAACACATTTCTAAGGGGAAGTTGGCAAAAAAAAAAAAAGCGGCGTATGGCCGCATGACAATGTCACAAACCCCCCAAAAGGTTGCACTCGATTGCCGATAGTATCATAAGGTACAAAGGAAAACTGACAAGGGTTTCATGGACTTCGAATAATGAAAAATTGGGTACGAAATAGTTACTTAGAAATGCTAGCTACATGCGAACTAACAAACACTCGACAGATAATTTTAAACAAATAACGACCATAATACGGTTGCTAAGAGATAATTTTTCTTTACACCACCGAGGTACCGTAAATCCAAGGGGCAGTCAGCGTCCAAGATGTACAAGCACAATGAAGTACACGAAGTGAAGCTTTCAACTGTTTATTTACACAAGCTTCCATGCAGTGGACTGCATTTCATCAGTATGATAAGTAATTAAAATCGTCGGAGAGTTCTTTGCTTTCATGATCGGTAAGGCACAAACATACGAGCACTATAATCTATAGTGGGTCGTTGCTCCGAGGAACCCTGTTGTGGCTACCTCCCTATGTACATCCAGTGGCCAATCCAATCCCAAGAAAGAGACGGGGATTGCAGCGTCGTGTGAGACACACTTAACTCCCGGGGGGGGGGGGGGGGGGCAGATGGCATCCCATTGCGGACGCAAACCTGTTCGACACCGCCGTGGGTAGGAACTTAAACCTCGCTCGTCATCTACAAATCCGTTGTTCCTCCCTGGTGCATGCTAACAAGGCTGAACCACATGTTCAACATAAAATGTCACAGAAGCGACGAATGGTGCCTGATGTGGTCACGGTGGCGAACAGCGAACACACGTGGTGCCCGTTGGTTGACAAATTCACTCCTGATAGCCATCGCAAAAATGTCGTTCACCGTCACATCATGAAGAGTGATGTGATGTTGATGTTGAATGATGGATGGCTTTTAAGGTTGACGCCAATGACGAGTGATGACGTGATGTGATCAGCTGTGAGTGAGGTTGAGTGAGGTCATGACGTGATGTTGAATGAATCGCCGCATCTTTCCGTACAAGTGCCAGGGAACGGCATTTTGAAGCCCGGGTGTGACAAGCAGCGCTATGACGTCGCAGTTACTGAGCATGTTGTTAGAAACATCTACGTACACTTTATTTACTTTTACTTTCCTACCCGTTATCGTTTATCTCCTCGCTTACCTTTTACTTCTACTTTTTACGCGCTCATTATCGCGTCCCTTTTAATCTGGCCGAGTGAGGCGCTACGGACCATTGGAAGCGAACTGTACGTTTATCTGGCCATTGTAAAGTGGACATATTTTCCCCAAAATAACCATATTCGTTGAAGAAGACCTGCGGTCACGGTCGAGACGCTCGCCCCGGTGAACTTTTGCGGTGCGCTCGCACCTTCTGTGGTGCAACCGTACCGTTTCCTTTCTTTTTTGGGGGTAGCAGAATTCGCTTGCGCGAATTCAACCTCCCCTTGTTATTTTACCAACCACCAACCAACCCAACCAACCTGCGCACTTTTTTGTGTGTGCGTTTGCTTAACGTCGTTTCGCGTGGACTTTCGCTTTTAACATGGTCCCGCTTGTGCTTTCCCCCATAGGAAGCAGTTTTTTGCGCAGCGGATAACAGAAAAACTACGTCCGCCACATCTCTTCTGGGACGAGCTTCGAGAAGGTAATAGCCTTTAGGTCCCCCAGCTGACGCCGTACTGAAGTACAATGTGCATACCTATTGCGTGAGATATGGTTCATAACCGTAGTACGTACCGAGGCATATTTTGCAACACCGTCTATACCGGCTGGTCGGCCCAGGACGCATACTAACCCCCCTGTCCCCCACACCTTCCTGCTGTCCTCTCTCCATCTGTCCATGTCTGTACGCCGCTCATAGCCAGGGTTGCTTCGCGGCGCTAACACGAAAAAAAAAAAATACCGGCTGGCGAATGCCGCATTCCATCACGCCACTCCCAAACGCCTCCTGCGCTGTTCTTTCTTTCATTTTCTTTCTCTTCACCATCAATCTGTCGCTTTTCTTCTAATGATACCGTCCTATAAGTCTACGTTGCTACCAAAACCATGAAGACCGAACTTACTCGGTTTGCTAACGAAAAAGAAGGATTCCGTGCGCGCCGCGAGGTTATACGAATCCGATATGCCGCAGTCTGTGCATTATATACCGCTTCCCAAACACAATTCGGAATGCCCGCACAATCGGTGACCTACAACATCCCAGCGTCTGGGCATAGAAAAGTTCCCCCGTCCGCCTCTTTCTTCTTCCGCTTTTTTCTTTCTCTTTTGATTTTCTCATTGGACGCGATTCGCTTCTGCATGCACCGCTGCGAGTTTTCCTTTGGGTGCGTACAATGGCGCAGAAAAGGAGAACGAGCAGAGAGAGCGAGAGAGAGAAGGACCGCACATAAAGGCGGAAGATAAAAACGGTCTCGGTCCGTCCGTCGCTCAAAGCGCCCTCTACACTGCGTACATTGCGACACCAGCGCCCCCTCATCGTCTTCTGAGGGAAGCAGAAGTGACAAAGAAGCCAGCTCGTACAGAATCGTTCTAGCGAGCTTCCTGTGCGAAAGTGTGTACTTTTGCTAATCCACAGCTCTGCGCCGTCTGTCATTGGCGTCCGATGTGTGGAGGTTGCCGGTTGATGAGAGGGCATGTTTACGAGTGGATCACGCCGGGGTTACTTAATAATAACCACCTAACCACCACTTTTGGTACGAGGAATTCGAGTCGAGAGAAAAACCAAGATCATGAGCGTGTTGGTCATGATCTGGAGTGAAGCGTTTTCAGTGGTCAGTCTGTGGGTTAGTTTTACTCATCTGAGACATCCATGCCTCGTTTGTTAAGCAGTCTATCGGAGCGTCATGCAGAATATTCGGCCGTCAGTGGTGCGGCGTGACCTTGGAGGCTTGGCCCGATAGCCTGGCATGACGTAGTCATATCAGTGTGACGTACCGTCAGCGTAGCGCGTGCCAGCGATATTTTCCTTTCCCACTGAAAATTCGTCGGCTAGGGGCACGGTGCGGCCCAACTTGTGACGTGTTGTGCGACGTCAACATCACTCATCCACTTACGGGCTCTCTGAAGGAGTAGATGGCCTAGAGGGTGTGCAAATCAAAGATCTCTCTCTCTCTCTCGTTTTGGAGGTCAGCAATGACCATCATTCTTGCGCAAGGGCGCGTGGTACTTGTTGCGCGATCGGCCACAGCCACAAACGTAAAACTTATGGAAAGAGCTTTCGCTAACGGGAGACCTTTTTCTTTCTTTTTGTTTCTTTGTTTCTTTTGTTTACCAACAAACGCGTTTTGGAGTAGCCAGTTCTGACTGGGTCGGGACTAACCTCTCCATATTTTTCTTTCTTTTCCAATCCAATCCAATCCAACGGGAGATAGTTTAACGCGCGCTGAAATCTCTGCGCATGACACCCCATGTTTAATATCCCTCGCGGGAGACGAAGTATCTAAGCAACTTGTACCATGCCACGAAATGGTTGACATCCGCGGCCAGGTTCGAAGCTTGACAATTAGTAACAGAACCAGTAACGGGATATCTTATGGTCAACGAAGCCCGTTTCCCTGGAACTTCGATACGCAGAAATACTCAGCTCCTTTACACACTATAAGTAAAAGGAGATACATTGGGGAAGAATTATGGCTTCTACTTCCCTGGAGTGCATACTTGTCCTTATTTTAGTGTCCTGGCTCTGAAATTTGCTTCCTAAGCCCGGCAAACTGTCGCCAAACATCGCATCAACATTTACATGTCATCATACCCATTTAACCGCATAAGGGACTAATGGTTATGACAATGCATCCGGTCTCCAAATTCATTAAAATTAGGCCTCTTTTTCCCAGACCTTACGAAGTGCACACGGAATAGTCGGAACCAAACGTCACCGCCTAGTTCAAACTCTCACGCGAACACACACGGAGACGGATTGAAGAGAGGGCACTGGAGTGGGACTTCCGTATCCAGTGTCCTCCCCTCTTAAAGTGCTCGGTCGGAGGCAAACACCTTCGTTGAAGCTAGTTCGTGGCCAGATCGAATGAGATCAATAGCGAATCCATTTTCACGTGTCCCAGACACGGCGCGGCAATTCGGGCTCCCGTTGAAGACCATACGCCGCCGCCGTTGAGCCCATTTTGGCTTTCTCAGCCCACATGCCCCCTTTTATCCTTACGTGTGCTATCAATCAATGCTGCTATTTCGGCTTTTCGCTGAAGCAGTATTAACGCATGCCGATGAGCGTCACTGTATAGTATAGCGCGAAATGAGGGCACAGGAAAAGATGGTGTGGTGTCAGGATGAACAGCATGCCGTGCAAGAACGCTGCAGAAGACGCTATTTCAGCAAGGCACTCCACCTTTTGGAAAACATAGTGTGATGATTGATTGGTGATGATGATTGATTATTTAAAAGAAAACCAGGGAGAAATTGAACTTGTCTCCTGACTAGTTCTGCTACTCCCAAAACAAAACAACAACCTACAAACAACCAAAAACGAACAAAGTACATTCCCCATCCCCAACAATTAGTGTGTTAGTACACTAGGTGCAAGTGAATAAATATCACTAGAACATGCAGAGAAACAGATACACACTAATGCAAAGATACACACTACAAATACACACTACAAAGATACACACTGATACGAGGCACTCGCACAAAATCCTAAAATATGAGTTCCATGCCGCAGCCCACAAGGAAGTTCTCAAGTGCCGCAAAGGCAGTGTCTCGCTTTCTTGGGTCCCACAGTCCGAGCACTTTCACCACGTCGAAACGCCTGTTGTCCAGGCGGTCGAGGGTATACATCAACCTAGCCCTTTGTGGAGCATACTTTGTACAATGCAGGAGAATGTGCTCAGTGTCCTCCACTGTCGCACACACTGAACAGTCTGCAGAGTCTGCCCGCCCTATCTTGTGGAGGAACTGTTGACCGTACGGGACATTCAACCGAAAACGATGCAGCAGCGTCTCAATGGGTCTCCGTGTACCGGATGGGAACCTGTATTTCCCATCCGGGTCGATCTTGAAGAGGAGAGATGATCGGCGATCAGCTTCCTGCCACTGTTCCTCCATACCTGCTCTTGAAATGGACTGAAGTAGCGATTTCACGTCTGCCTTGAAAAATGGCACCACATAGTTTGTTGACGAAAGATGTGCTACGTCCGCTAATTTGTCTGCGGCCTCATTACCCGGTATGCCAATGTGGCCAGGTATCCACTGGATGAGGACGTCATGACCGGTGATGTACGATCTTGCATATTCTTTCAGTATGTCCTGAACAACTGGATTAATACGTCCGCCAGTGTCCGTGACCTCTTTCACAGATGTTTGATGCACGCTAGTTGCAGATGCCACTGACGGTTTAGCAAGTGACATGCAGAATTCATTAGCCACCGTCTTCTCGTCCGTATTTCGATAGATAGCCAATGCTCTAAACGGGTATGTCTGGGTAGTCGGCGTCCCAAGCGTTCTAATGATCTGCCATACTCTCGTTGTAGGTGTGAAAGGAGTCAAAGTAGAGCAAAAGGTTCTCCATTGTTGCTGCGACAACCTTTGAAGATGACGGCGGATGACCCTCTGTAAGCGGCATGCTTCGCGATAGTCGGCACGGCTTCCAGACCTACGGAACCTCCTTTCAGCCCTGCGCCGTATCGCCCGCAGTCTCTCGTATTCCGCGTCCACCTGACGATACGTGTCGGGAACTGTGACAACCTTGGTTGCAGCCTCGGCTGTGGCCTTCACCGCAGCTGAGAATTATTCCCCTGTAGTTACTGAGGTCATGTGGCGAGGGGACTGAAGCTTGTATAGCCTCCAGTCTGTTAGCCGAACTTGCCTCTGTCCTTTCGTAGGTGTGAACAGACGGTGTATAACAAGTACAGGCATGTGGTCGCTGTCCAACGAATCTGTATGGGTAGACCATTCCATATGGTGAGCTATGTCACAAGAGCACAAGGTGACATCTATGGAACTGTGGCAGGAGTGGCCTCGAAAGAATGTCGGCGAACCGTCATTGAGGGCAGTCAAGTTAAATTCATCCATCACACACTCAAGCACGTGTCCCCGTGTATCGGTGTGCCGGCTACCCCAAACAACACTGTGGGCATTCATGTCTCCACAGATGATGACCGGTGAAGGAACTCCTCGGAGAAAGTCGCGAAACTGATCCACGTTGATCCTTACATTTGGGGCCACATACATACTAGTCACTGTGATACGCGTACTCTTGAGCTGCACCCGGCACGTTACATATTCAAAATTTTCATCTGTCGAGCATCGTAGGAAGGCACACGGTATGTCTTTTCTCACGCACAACATTGCTCGACTGTGGTTACCTGTCCTCTGAGAACTGTACACCTCGTACCCTGAGAGACCAAAGCTACTGTCCACTCTCGGTTCGCTCAATGCCAATATTGGGAAACTATGGCGAAAAATAAAGTTGCGAAAATCTCCCATTTTCGGCTTAAGGCTGTTGCAATTCCACTGGAAGATGATGGCCGACTTAAGAGCCGTTGCCATGATGTGAGTCAGTGCTTCTTTCATGGTTTTTTTCTAGTAAGATAGCCTCCATGGCTAGCAACGCTTGTACCTCAGGGAGGTTCTGTGACGCAGGGTGATCTCGCAGAATGACACGCAAAACGACGAATAACATTGGTACAATCATACCTAAGGACTCCACCGTGGTCCTGCACGAATTCGCTTTCACACGAAGTCGTCGGGGCTCCGGGGTTGTGCTATGACATCCCGCCGACTTCTCAAGGGGGCCATGGGTCTCTCCTTGAACGTGAGGTTTTCCAGCTGCGACGACAGCATACGTTCCTATGCCCTTATTCTTCCCAGCTTTGGGTTTTGCCTTTTGCTTTGTCTGGCTGTTGAGACGGGGATGCTCTTGTAAAGTAGCTCTTACGTAGTCGGGGTTAGGTGGTGCCATCTTGCTTGTAGTAGGCTGACCATTTGTCACCCGACGAACTTGAGCTGCGATTGCCGCTCTAACCACCCTGCACGCTCCGTACGTCGCTGCATGTGGGAGGCTACAGTTAGCGCACTTTGGCTCCCTCCGTAAAACATAGTGTGCTTTCTTACACATCGCTTCGTCTTCATAATATTCGGCTCCTCCAGCTCATTTCTCCTTGATATGGTTTGCTCTCATGGTTTGTTGGGCGGTGGCGTGTTATTAGCTTGCCGTTTGCCTGCAGGTCTCGCGGGATGTTGCTCGGGGGCCGATCGTGCACCCTTGGCCGACTTCACGAGGAACTGTGTGCCGACATTTGCCTTACAGCGTTTGAGGAATGCCCAGCGAAAAGACCGAGACGGCGCAATCGGTGCCGGGATTTGAACCCGTGTCATATCTCAGTCTCGGTCTCCTACAGCTCACAGATTACACTTGGCCACACCCAACTGCACGTCGACGCACGCGCGCCAAAGAGCGAGAAAGTATCGAAGACGAGAATAGAAACGTAAGTAAGGAGAAATAAAAATACAGGAAAGTCAAATGAAGTAAAGTGCAGGTGTAAAGGTGCATCCGCAGGCCGATCGGCATAGTGAGGACGCACCTGATGGTCGTGAGTACCAGCTGAGCAAGAAACTTTGGGCGCGTTAGGTAGCGGCTCTGCAGATCTCGCTCCGTCCACTCTCGCTCCGGAGCCTCTGCTGAACGGCTTTTTAAGCCGAGAGGGCGCTGCGTGTGCGAAGCGCCTCCAGCCCGCTAGGCCTCTGGGTCTCACTGAATACTCTTTTCCGGTAGAGCGGTCTTCCGATTCCGCTGTCTGCAGTCATAACAAGAACCTTTTTCGCAACGACATACGCGCATGCGCATGACCTTGAGGCGCCGGGGAGGGTTATCTCATTCTTCCCTAGATGGCGCAGTATGGGGACGACAGAAGTGGGGACCAGTGGGGAGACCACACGAACGGTGTGAGCTCGTCGGTCCCACTCCCAACCGGTTTTGGACCTTTGTGCTACCCACGTGGAGTTGTTTCGGCGCGCGCCGAGAGTAGTTCGCAGGAGGGCCGCTAGGATACGACGCGTATGTGAAAAAGGTCCATTAAGGTGCAGGTGAGTCCAACATGAGAGGAGGGTGGAGAATGCACTCCGCCATGTGTGTAGGTAGGCGGGAGCGCCACACTCCGCAAAAGGAGATGTCCCGCTTAGTACAAAGGGGCGCGCTCCATGCACTCAGGAGCCGCTACTTAACGCACCGTCTGGTTTTTAGGACACGTTCACTATGGTAGAACAGGCAGGTGGATTCACTTTCTGGCGGTGATTTTATAATTTATTTATTGTTGGAATTTTCATACAACAAACAAATCGTCAGCAGCACAATATTTCCACGCAACCGCCAACCCGCAGCGAGGTTGCGGTCCAAGCATTCATTCACAACCCAACGGAACGTTCTGCATACATATTAGGCTTCCCGTTATTAGTAGGAACATGGTCTCCTGCCGTTCCTGCCTCCCCAACAAATTATTACGCCTTCGTACCCGAGATGAAACCGAAAATTCTCTCTCACTCTACAAGGTGGAACTAATTGTATCGTACGTCCCTAACAAACTGCATTCGTCGCCCGAAATATTAATTAGAAGCGATATTCCTTTCGCTCTCCCCCTCTTCTAGTCCCCATTTTTTTTCGTCCTCCAGCGAGACAGCAACTAAGGAACCGTGGCCCTTCCTCATCGGGTGATCTCCGATTTCTCACGCACCGATCGCTTCCAATCCTGGCTGTTATTACAAAGCCCTGGCCCGCAATCTGCTGTCATGGTTGCCTGCTTCGCAAACGTTCGTCTTGCCAAGTTTCGCAGGAAGTAGGGCGTTCCTCCTGCACATCCAGTCGTTGCAGTTCATCTCAATGCTCTTCCCGTAAAGAGCAAGGGAGCAACAAGCTTGTTTCTGATGATCGCTTGGGTTAGGTTAGGTTAGGTGAGGTGGACAAAGGAAATACGAGGAATCGGGACAATAATGTTTTGTTTAGCGTTCGCTACATGGTTGCCAGGTGCAGGACGAAAACATAAGTGCAGAATAACTGTTTACTAAAACATGATGCACTAGTCCCGGTGGTCTCAGTTGTCTCGTGACGTAAACCCCCAATCATTAAAATTACTAGTCCCGGTGGAAGTACAACGTTTCGACTGATCCTAAGGTTACGTGCTCCAGCACGGCCGAGGCCGACAGACACTCTGGTGCATGGTACATGGTACACGTTGCCCTCCCTATAGTGGACGTTGAATACGAAATGCAGCAGGCCGAACTTGTAATACACGTTAAACAACTTCCAGGTGGGCAAACTGAATCTATGACCGTGATTGTCTCACGACGTAAGGCCTCGAAATATTGTGACGAAAGCATAACGCCCGTCATGCCTTGCCATGGTCCTATCGTGGCAGTGATGTCACGTTTCGACGAGGACATGTGTCATTACCCGCTGTAGATGAAGTATCACGACTCGTGCTTTTCGGCTCACTGATTTGACGACTCTGTACTTAATTGTCTGTGACGACTATATAGTAAGTCCTTTGCGGTGATGGCTTACCAGAAAAAAACTTGTTTGCTGGGTTGTTGCTGAACGCGCATTCTGAAGGTGCATTTAACAATGTCACTTTAGTCCGGCTTTTACAGTGTGTCCCAGCTAACTGCGAACATATTTAAAAAATATATATATGTATCACTTTTTTTGAGATGAAATCAATTGCAATATACCACATGCTGAAGAGCACTCCCTGGGAGGGCACCAGCCAACTCCTGAGGCAATGTTCTAATTAACTTTCTACAATTAACGTTTTAATCATAAAAGCTACGAGGTTGTCCCAATGACAATATCTGGTCCCTTCGGTCACCTGACACCGTTGCCGTTTTCAGAACAAAAATCCATTCGATAGATCGTCCGCGAAAAATTTGTGAACGAACACCATTTTTTCTTTGTTTTGTTCATTGCGCATCTCCAGAGACGCGTCTTCCCTTCACTCCCAATGTGAGACAGTGACGAGGCACAGTGCCGCCTCATGCGTCGAAGATGAGCTTTAGCGTGCGCAAACAAAACGAAAACAAATGTATCGGGTGAGGCTATCGGAACTGCCCTTATCTTGGGTTGCATTTTCTGTCTTCTTTTAATCTTTTTCCAGGACGCAAGAGGCGATAGTGTGCTCTTGTGTGTGGAAAAACTGATATACATATATATATATTTTTTTTTAATCTGGTCGCAGTTCACTGGAACACCCTCTCTATATACAGGGTGTCCACGCTAAGTGTGAACAGATTTTTTAAAAATATATCAATCACTTTTTCCGAGATGAAATCAATTGCAATATAGCATATGCTGAAGGGCACTCCCTAGGGGGGCATTAACAGACTCCTAAGGCAATGTCTTAATTAACTTTCAATAATTAACTTTTTAATTATAAAAGCTACGAAGTTGCTCCAATGAGAACATCTGATCTCTTCGGTCACCAGATACCAAAGCCGTTTTCAGAACAAAAATCCATTCGATAGATCGTCCGCAAAAAATTCGTGAAGGAACGCCATTTTTTCTTTATTTTATTCATTGCGCATCTCTAGAGACGCGTCTTTCCTTCGCCCCCAATACGAGAGGATGAAAGAGCACACTATCACCTCTTGCGTCCTGGAAAAAGATTGAAAGAAAACAGTAAATGCAGCCCATGATAAGGGCAGTCGCGATAGAGTCACCCGATAGATTTGTGTTTTTGTTTTGTTTCCGCAAGTTAAAGCTAATCTTCGACGCATGAGGCGGCACTGTGCTCTTTCACTCTCTCACGCTGGGGTTAAAGGAAAGCCGCTTCTTTGAAGATGCGCAATAAACCAAATAAAAAAAAATGGCGTTCCTTCACGATTTTTTTGCGGACGATCTACCGAACGGATTTTTGTTCTGAAAACGGTTTTGGTATCTGGTGACCGAAGAGATCAGATGTTCTCATTGGAGCAACTTCGTAGCTTTTATAATTAAAAAGTTAATTATTGAAAGTTAATTAAGACATTGCCCTAGGAGTCTGTTAATGCCCCCCTAGGGAGTGCCCTTCAGCATATGCTATATTGCAATTGATTTCATCTCGGAAAAAGTGGTTGATATATTTTTAAAAAATCTGTTCACACTTAGCGTGGACACCCTGTATATTCCGTACAGACGTGGACAGGCTGGAGAGAGGACGGCAGGAATGAGTGGGACACAGGGTGATTACCGTGCGTCCTGAGCCGACTTCAGGAGGAACTGCGCTGACATTTGTTTGGAAAGTCTGGCGGGACATCCGGGGAGAATCTAATTAGACAGCACAGCCGGTGGTAGGATTTGATCCCACCACCGCCTAGTCTTCAGCACGACCTTGCCAACGGGCGGACGTACTTCGACATTCGACTACGGTGCTTGTTCAGTCCAGTTTGGTTCCGACGAAACTCAAGGTTGTCCGGAAGGCGATTGTCCTGTGCGCAGTCCAGTTTCACTTGGACACTTTCAATTAATGTCGGCAGATTTCTCAGTGAAGTTGGCCCAGGAAGCACGGACATCTCTCTATTCCCAAACATCATCGCAGCAGAAAAAGGAACTCTCGTCGCCATTTTGTTACGCCAGCTCCACCAGCATTTTCACTGGCTGGAACACACAACCGACGCACCCCAACACAAGCCTCAAGGTGCCTGAAAAGATAAGATGAGATCAGATTTCTGTATTTACCCAAGCAGCACAATGTACTGAAAGTCGAGTGCAATGGGGGTGGACGGGAAGGTGGAAGGCCTTGAACAGACCCGTGAAACAAAGAACATTGATAAGACACATACCGTCCACCCCCCATTGTACTCGACTTTCAGTACATTGTGCTGCTTGGGTAACATGTACTTGTATCCGAAATGCGTCTAGATCGTACGCTAAGCCCATCCCTGGAAGGCTTGCACGACATCACCTGCTGTGGCGATAACATCCTTACTGATTCCTTCATGCGAACTCCGGATATAAGAACTTTGCCGGAAGCGTCAGAATCGCCCTGCACGCTTTGTTCTCTTATCACTTTCGTCGCTGGCTATCAAGCGAATCGGACGGTTCATTTTCCGATCAATGATTTCTGCGAACCGATTATGGGCTCCATTTTAGTCAGTCGGACTCCTTGACCGGATTTCGTGGCTCCGAGATCTCGTGTTTGATTCACGCGCTACTGAAGAGATCTTATCGCGTACCCATTCTATTTCATTTCCCCGGAGAGTGATCTCATCGAACGAAGAAGGGAAAGTGTGAAGCTGTAAGTCAATTTGTTCGATCTACGAACTGTTTTCGGACGTGAAGGGTTGAGATTCGAAGCTGGTTCCAAGGTCAGGAATTTGTGGTGTGGGATTGTCTCACTCGATGTTGCTTTTTTGCTCTATTTCTAGAAAAGTTACATACGGGAACTAGGACACTCATATCTTGAGAGGGTTTGTCAACGTCAAAGCGAAAGGTGGCTAAATGTTGTCTAAAACAGCCCACGCATAACAATGTTTTTGTAGCGACAGAACTTGCCAAGTCAGCGTATACTGAAGCGTTAGTTAAGATAAGGAGAATCACGCAAGAGTGTTTTTTTTTTTTATAATTTAGAGTGAGTTGGACATTTATATGGCTGGATCCTGCATTATCAATAGAAAGCGATAGCTATATTTGAATTAAAAAGAAACACGCAAGACAAAAATGAACAACACAGCACGCACTCACCTGCAGTTTCAGGCCGTGCTATGCTGTCCATCGCTGATTTGTGTGGTCCCTTTATTCAGATGGGGAAACTGTCGGTTTCCATGGTACAGGGAGCATTCCAATGAAGACTACTGAGGGATGCTATGAGGGTCCTTTCTTGGAATACCCAAATCCCAGAGCAAGAGGGTTAGCACGCCTCTCCCTCTCCTGTGCCACCATCATCTTTCCCCTCCCTCCTTCACCCTTCCTTCTTCTCCCTCCCCTGGGTGCACTGAGCCGCCACTTCAGAGCAGGCTGACCGCACCTTCCCCCTACATCACCCCCGCCCCTCCTTTTATTCAACTATGTACTACTCCAACCAGCTTGGACGTCTTTCCACAGCTAGTAACGGCGGTAGCGTTGTGCATAGGGTGAACGTCCCGCAGTTGAAATAATTTTACTTTGTTACGCTCGTGCAAACCGAATTAATATGAACCGAAGACAAAGGATATGCGCGGTTTGACCAGGAGCCGAATCTCGGGAAATGCTTTCCAGCGCGGATCAGTGAACTGGTTCGGCCAGGACGTTATCCCGCTGTCACTACTGTGTTATGTTCCCACAATATCGTGACGGCTCACTACCGACGCGTGAGTCCACGCTGAGAGGAAGCACACGACATACCAGATTTTATACACCAGAAAAAGGCTGGCTCATGGATGGTCGTCTTCTCCCTGTTGGTGGTCTCTAACCAAAATAGCCAAATCATAATAATAATGCTACCGTGATGTTACACGTAATAGCCAAATAATATTTCGTGGGAGAAAAGTAGTTTTAATGCTTGCCTCATGTGTAATTTTGCATTTGTTGCTTTCGCCGTACATAATGTTGCTTTTAAACTTTTGAAGAGATATAAGGGCACGAAATCTGTGTGCATCTGGGCATCTCTCCCCGGAACTTACGTGCAACGTGTTTTCGAGTGTGTCATAGGACATACTGTTCCGGAGATCTGTCTTGCCCATGGCTGATTAATATGGCGTCCCATTCATCCACGAGAGACTCTACGTATGGTAACCTTTCTTATGGTAACGTATGGTATCCTTCTAGCCCGCCATACTCTACGGTATGACAGGGGCCGCGGTCACGGTGTAGCCGCGACGGTACGAATGGCAGAACAGGCAGACGAATGTACAAGTAAAGTTAACCACGGCGGCGGCGGCATTTTTGCTCTATCATCAAAAGATACAGCTAGCCTCATGTGAGGTTACCGCGGCAAAAATTTTGAAATGCCGCTTTCCTTCCGGATCCCTGTTGCGCTCCGAAAGAGAACCTTTCGCCCAGTTTCAAACAATCCTTCCCTTTCTGTCTTCCTTTCGCAGACACGAAAGGGCCGCCTTTGGAAAGGTTGCCGATGGACTACCATTCGTTGCAGCTCTCGCCTTCCGTCGACACGCAATCGGTTTTCTCGTTTTCTAGCAGGGCCTTGTAGCTGCCTATCGACTCAAGCAGGGCCGCTGTCTTCTCTGCTGTGACGTACAGTGTTCATTTTGACATATTCGACAACGTACACCGCGTGGGTATCGTTACTACGTCAACGTTAACACGTGTCAAGGTCGTCGGAAACAAACACAATCGACAATCCCATGTCAATAAGCGCCCATGGTGCAACTGTAATCGTAGTCGTAATCTTTATTTAGTGCATATAGCAAAATGTACAGAAAGCGGGACTGTGAGGGCAACGCGTGCTCCATGCTGTAGTGGGATTTCTTGAATTTCGGAGGGTGGAAGGGGGTGTGTGCGCTGTTAGCGACACACAGCGGTAGCTTCTACTTCCCAGACACACCAAAGCCCCCAAGCGACACCGGAACTACCACTTTGTGTCACTAACACCGCACGCTTCCACCTCTCAGAAGCAGTAAACTCACCCGCTTCCGCCGGCCGCTAGGCTGTCGCACCGAAGAAAAAGTACGCCGCTCGCGTGTTGCGTAAACTCTTGTCCCAACCTGTACTCTCGCTATCGGGCACGTTGCTGGAAGCACTCAAGAATCCTATCGTTAGGAAAGCATATAAGCCGAGTTCAAAACTATCACTAGGTAAAGAAGGCGACATTCTGACGAAAATAGCTTCGTGGGTTCCTAAGGAAAGGAACGAAAGCAGCGGAAGGAAAGTCTCATTCAAAAGTTTGGTCCAGAGAGTCTTCGATGATCGTCTTTCTCCTTGTGAATATGCGGCTTTGCTAGTCTTAGACTGCGCTCTTTGTATTGAAGAATGTTGTACAAACCGGAAAACCGAGTAAAATATTGCTAGTTCGTTAGTATATGGGCAGGTTCGTACAAGATTCTTCGATGCAGCGAAACAGTTACTAGTTACTATTACTAGATCTTGACCGGAACCTTCCAAAATTGAAGTAGCCCAAAACTAGCCAAATAGCCAAGCTTAAATTTATTTCTCGCCAATCGTACCAGAAAGTAGCCCAATTTGGCGGTTTATGGCAAAATCTGGCAACCCTGGTCACTGTTCCTGTCTTGCGAGTCGCTGCAGTGGCCGCTTCCTTATCTTGGCCTCCTCCCTCCCGCTGTTTCGATGCTGGACCCTCCTTCTTTCTCCGGGAGCTGTGGCACAACTGCCTTCTCCTCCCTCGGATGATGATCGAGACGAAGAGACGGACACTTTCCGAGAAGCGACAGAGACGGGACCGATCGACGGTGTCGCGTTACACTCTTTCGACTGTAGGGACTGGACGGCGTCCCCGGAACCATAAATAACGTTTGTGTAACGGCTGGGTTGTTCACTTCACGTCCATTTGGGCCGTGAAGTTAAGCAATCACACCTGGTCCTTCACATCATCAAGTACCGGCTCCCGCGGCATAGTGGTTAGGATGATCGCCTTCCACGCCGAGATGGGAGGTGACACGGGTTCGAATCCTGTCACCGGCTGTGCTGTCTGATGTTCTCCCTGGGTTTTCCGAAGACTTTCCACACGAATGTCGGCATAGTTCCCCCTGAAGTCGGCCCAGGACGCATACTAATCCCCTTGTCCCCCACTGCTTCCTGCTATCCTCTCTCCATCTGTCCACGTCTGTATAGCCACAGTTGTTCCACGGCGCGAAGACAGGATCATAAAATATCATCAGCGGCATAACCGAGTAGATACGCTCGTTGGCGATAGCCAAGCTCGTGCTGAAGACTTTGATGAGGTGTGCGGGTTCGAATCCTACCGCCGGTTGAGCGCTGAGGTCTGGCCCTGGGCTTCCAGCTGACTTTCGGAACGGATGTTCGCACAGTTCCCTCTGAAGTCGGCCTAGAACGCACACAAACCTCCCTGTCCCCCACTCCTTCCTACTGATCCATCTCTATATATCTGTTCACACGTCCGTGCGCCGCTCATAGCCATACTTGCTTCGCGGCGCTAGCACGAAATCAAGAAGTAAAGTCTTCAATATATTTCTCATCTTTGAATAGGACCTCTTTAGAACCCTTTTTTATTTGTTACCTTCCCCGTTCAGAACCTTTTTATTTCCGTTCGTGCACTACTATACTCTCGCTTCCATACAACACGGATAGTCGAGGAAGACGCAGAAGACACGCTGTATATTCATGCGCGCGCCAACCCCGAACTCCATTCCCGACCTCTATATCCCGTTCCGCAAGTTGTTACGCTTCCGCACGACCCCGTAATTTGACTGGACACATTCCAGAAGCGAGACTCTAATCTATCTTCCCTTCCGCAACTCGCGAGTTAAATTAGATGCGATAAGCACTTCCTCCTTGCCCTCAACTACGATTTACTCGACTGCGTGTAAACAGCAGCGCTCATTGTTCGCAAGTGTTGCCCATGGTTCCCCGCTTATGGAGCTTTCCTACATCAGAGCAAACATATCAACGCCCTAACGCTAAACGAATATATGCAAGGGAAAAAGAAAGCTGGGAACGAGGTAGCTGCGCAAACACAAGAGTCATTCAGGTTTGGTACGGGCTGAAAGGAAAATACCCGGACGACAAAAAGGGGAAAAAAGGATATAGAAAGAGCCGGGGTAAAAAATAAAAAAAAGTAACGTGGGTTGGAAATCAATTGGGGAACGCGGAAGAGAAATTAGCATCAAAGACGAGAATTGGGCTTCTGGTGTTGATGGCTAAAAGGCGTGTTGTTGATGAGTTTTGGTTTCGTTTTCGATTGCTTGCTGTTTATATCGGCGGAGGTAGTCACAAGCAGACGAAGAAACAGGAACGGGTGGGGAAAGCGGAGGAGTATGGGAACGAGAGTACGCTGTTGAAAATCAATTAGCGACTGAATAATGTATTGGGGAATACAGGAAAGGAACGGGTACGCCAAAAATGAGTATCTGCTTTATCGTCTGCAACATTATTTTAGGAGAAAAATGTGTGCCAGCACATTCAAATTTTGAAAAACGTTGAAAAACTTGAATATAAAGAGTTCTTCCCGCTATGCTTATTTTTACGCCAACGTTGTTTTTTCTTCTGTTCTGTTTCGCTGTTCAGGAGTTGACCCTAAAGGTAACTACGCTCAGATTCCTTCTAAGTTCCATGTTAATTACTTCGCCGACAGATCTCCTGGCAGCGAAAAATTCGGGCGGCATTTGAATTACAAGCATCTAAAATAACGCATCTAACTAAATTTAGGCGTATGTTATGTGGGAACTTCGTGTGAAACGTGATCAAGTTTCATCCGCAATGCCACAGTTTCAACCTTTCGAGCTTTATCCAACCCAATCGAAATTCAGGTAAGAGTCCAAAACCAAGCTGCTATCGAAGTAGAATATCGCAGTGCCTCCAGCACTCGGCAACCACACTTCCAGTAGCGACCTTTGAGCCTTGTTTTTCAAGCTTCTCTAATCTCCGAGCTTCATTATTCACTGGAACGGGATTAAAAGGCTCCCAAAGCCGCAGCGGCAGACAACACATGAACGCTGTTGTAGCTAATGGAAAAGTCTTCTTTCCAAGGACATCATTGACTCCCCTGCGGCTTCCACCGCTCGTGCTTTCGGCGAAATGCTGCTAATTTACCGGCTCACGTCGATATGTAGAGGGCGAGGAAATGCTACATTGCATGACATGGGATGTGCATCGTAAGAGCTTACACGTGAAAAACAAAAATATCTATACGTTATAACAAACAGAAGAGTTTTTTTTTTCTACAACTAAACTCAAACTCAACTCAATAGGGGTCGTTTTATAGGGGCTGTAAGCTTTCAAAACCAAAGGGGAGTATACATGCCTATACACTTCTCGTGGTTTCCTTCCTCTGTGGTTTCCACGATAGTCCAGTTGGAAGGATTTCTGAGGAATCTAAAAGATATTAAAGTATGCGCAAGATTAAACTTTGATTCGTTAGCGTGCGTTTTGACTTTGAAATCGCCGAATTTTTGCGAATTTCGTTAAAGTCTAAACTTCATGTAGGGGATACATCTGTGGTAAAACATATTCCTCTCACGCATCCTGTGTGAAATACGTATAGTTCGCAATTGCAATAGCTGTACGACAAATGCCGGCACAGTTCTATGTGAAGTCGGCCCAGGAGAAACGACCTCCCTCCTCCAAGCAATATGCCGCCTTATCAGCAGGTATATCGCTCAGACAGACAACTAGTGTTGGGATCCGGGATATGCCAAATCTCGAAATTCCGGAATTTGCAGTATGGGAGTAATCCCTGAATTTTCTCGAATAAACCCAGGACTTCAGGACTCGGGTGGAATACGGCAAAGCTACTGAACTGTGGAGCCAAAGAACTGTGGAATAATATACGAGGGATTTAATTTCTAGCACAGGTTTGCATTATCTATAGTTCTTCGCCCTCAGCTACTTCCGAAGCATCCTGATTCCTTCCTTGCTCGGTGCGTTGGGAGACTTCGATTCTTGACACCGGGTGACACACGCGCCGGAGCTCCGTACGTTACTTTGTTCTTTCGAGGGGTATCGTCAGCCGCGAAGAGCACCTGTGGCGCCGTGCTCGTGACAACAGAGAAACGAAAAAAGGACGGCCGCTGATCACAGGGATCGGTTTAGCTCCTACGTTGAGCGCACAAACGAAGAATAGACACTTCCAACGGAAGTCACGCCATTCAACCACCGTGTAGCTTTACTTGTCGCTGTTGCATAACTTAGAGGAGGACGATGGGCGACCAGGTGCATGGGATTGCGATGAGCGCGCGGCGCCTGGCTCGAGTTGGGATTCTGGGCACTTGTGAATTAAAGCTTGTTGGTGTTGGTCACCTGGAGCTTCGGTCGGTCTGACTCATTACGTAATACAATTTGGTGCCGAAACCCGGGATTCGGACCGCGCTCCGGATGTCAAGCGAAGCACTCGACGGCCTACTGCGTACTCGGGCAGTAACCCGCGACGCGGTCACCCTGTCGACGCGGGAGTGTGTTGCGTAACTTGGAGGAGGACGATGGGCGACCAGGTGCATGGGATTGCGATGAGCGCGCGGCGCCTGGCTCGAGTTGGGATTCTGGGCACTTGTTGATTAAAGCTTGTTGGGGTTAGTCATCTGGAGCCTCGGTCCGTCTGTCTGATTTACGTAACAGTCGCGTGCCGAAGATGGACTGGACGCTAGGTGCAGGAGGTGTAGCAAAACACTGAAAATGCAATGGAAAGTATTAAGTTAAGTTAGAAATGAGGCGAAGTTACAACGTGTAGAGGCAGATTACCGAGGAGACACATACACACAAGAAAAAACGCATACAAGAAACGTCAGAATTACTGCACAGTTGTTGTGTATGCGCACTGTCTCGGTTTTACCTCAATCCCGAATTCGTTCGGAACGATACCGAAATCCCGGGATTCAAAAATGTCTCGGGATTCCCAACAGAAACCACAACCTGCTGCATCATTAACAGAAGCAACGATGAAAAATCGAACTAAAGTCATTTACAAAATAAAATGAAATAAATGATATACGCGATATTCAGATTTATCAGCAAATAAATCACCCAATCTGTAATTGCAATAGCCCGTCCTTCGATTGACTGAGCTCAACGTTAAGAAAGAAGTAAATGTTTCGAGAATAGGATTGAAGCAATAATTCACGAATTTTAAAGAGGGAGACAAAAAAAAAGGAGAGAGAGAGCTTCTGAAAGCGATCAATTACCAGGCTCATTTTTGGGATCGGATCCTGGAGCCGCATGCATTTCTTCCACTGAAGGTATGAATCGATCACCCCGAGATGGAAACTTCGCATTTTTTTCCTCTTTTTTCTCAATATATCATTCGTTCAAAGGCACGTTGCGGGTAAAAACAATGCAATGAGAGAGCGCTTCAAATTCAGGCGACGAAGGCAGGACACAAAACAAGTGCGAATTGTTTAATCTGCATTGTGCACTGCTATCTCATTAACAGTCAATTGTTTGTCGCAAATATTCGCATAGATCTTCCCATGGAATGGCTTTCCAGGAACACGTTCCGTGCTCCAGTTCTAGCAATCTGGCTCCGTGGATACCGCAAATTGCAGCCATCCTCAGCCAACCGAAAGTACAGAGCATGTCTTGACGGATTGTCGTGCATAGAACAAAGATAATAACAATAATTCGGGGCTTTACGTCGCGAGACAACTGTGATCATGAGCGACGCCACAGTGATGGAATTAATTTTGCCCACCTGAGGGTTCTTTAACGTGTGCCGAAACCTCGACACACGACGCACCACATTTAACGTACGTGTCTGAGCAACTTGTACCCTTCCACCAAGTTGCCACCGTCCTTGGCCGGGCTTGAACACGCGATCTTGGAATCAGCAGGCGAACACGCTGCCGACTGAGCCACCGAGGCCGGCATAGAATAAAAGAGGAAGCAAAATACATGGCACACTCCAGAAATGGCACGACACAAAACAAGATGCTTATACACCCCAGACGTTCCGTCGCCGAAAGATGCGCGAAAACTCATAGTCAAGCGCGCTACTGTGAAGACATCTATAAAGCCAGAGGGTGTTTCCGATTAACACAGGGTCCCTCAAACGAATATCTGAAAATTGAGCTAATTAATCCGATCACTACTTTGACACAGTGTTAACTATTTTTTTTTTAATTCCGTGTTAGCGCCGCGAAGCAACTGTGGCTATGAGCGGCGTACAGACGTGGACAGATGGAGAGAGGACAGCAGAAAGGAGTGGGGGACATGGGGGGTTAGTATGCGTCCTGGGCCGACTTCAAGGGGGAACTGTGCCGACATTCGTCTGGAAAGTCTTTGGAAAACCCAGGGAAAACTTCAGAGAGCACAGCCGGTGACAGGATTTATTGGATCTGCAATGACACAGACGGCCGAACAGTGCGGGTGCAACAGGTTTACTGAGAACGAGAAAACGTGGGCTAGTGCGCATGCATAGATGCGTACGTACCAAAAATACACCCCCCCCCCCCCTCGACGACTAGCCATCAACGCACAGGATATCAACAACTTCATTAAATACACTTCGGTCCCTGTTTGCTCGAAGCCTTCGTCGATGCCTCGGAGTTCCAAGAATGGCTGAAACACGGCAAGTACTGGCTGAAGCTGGTGAGCTCCCGATTGAAGTTCTCCGTGAACGGGAAACGGCTCGGCACTACTTCCGTTTGCGTGCTCACATTCCCCGCCACCCGCTACTCAGGAAAATTCGATACCGCCCTGAAAGCGACTTCTATCGAGTAGCGCAGAGGACACGCCAGACTCTCACTGGCTTCATAACTAAGGACACTATACCGCCGGAACCCCCTGGTCTCTACCGGTACTACCCACTTTTGTACGCCTCCCAAACCTTCTGCAAAGAAGAGATCAGGTCCCCCCTCAACTCCTCCGAGCCCATTTTCATGCTCTGGTAGACGCGAAGTTTTCTACGTTTACGGCAGCATATACTGATGGCGCATCCCGAAACAACAAGTCCGCCTCAGCCTTCGTCATTCCATCCGAAGGCGTCGTGCACGGAAGACGCCTGTCACATCCAACCTCCTCCACAGCTGCGGAACTCTATGCCATCCTTTTCTTTCTACAACACATCGCTGATTTTCCACCCCGGGAATGGGCAGTCTTTACAGACTCCAAATCTGCCCTTCAAGCAATTGAAAATTCCGGCATACGAGGCCCATCCGCACCCCTAGTCACAGACGTGCTAATGGCTTACCACACTATCCTAGCCGCAGGCCACAGGCTAGTTCTCCAGTGGGTTCCAGCCCATTGTGGTGTCGTGGGGAAGGAGCAGGCCGACAGCGCCGCAGAAGCAGCACTCTCGTATCGGAAACGGACCCGTATTGTTCTGCTGAGAGGAGACCGCCGTTCCATTCTGCGACGCCTAGTGACACCCCTGGCTTCCCGCCAACGGACAACCGACATTCTTCCCCCCTCTATGTTGAACAGAGTTGATCCCACGCTCGCTTTCCGCATGCCACGAAACACCTCTCGTCTAGATGCTGCATTAATCCACCGAATGCGCCTCGATGTGGCCTTTACAGCTCAGTGGCGTTACCGCTTGAGACAAGTTGACTCTCCCACCTGCTGCCACTGTGGTGCTCTTGAGGATCTGGAGCACATTCTTCTTCATTGCCCTCACTACGAACCTTCTCGAACCACACTCTCCGAGTCTCTCCGAGTCTCTTCGTCAGCTGGACTCTCGCCCTTTCTCCCTATCGAAATTGCTTGGTCCCTGGCCCAATCCAGCCCAGCAACGCTCTGCGCTCAAAGCTCTTGTGACATTTCTGGACACCATCGGACTTCGATCGTTATTGTGAAGGGGCTCGTTATTTTATTCCCCCCATTCCATCCAGCAATGGGGTAGAGTATCGCCTGTGGCGATGAAACTCCCCACTCTCCAAGGTCGAAAATAAAGTTGTTGTTGTTGCCATCAACGAGGCCTAAGCGGCCCCTGAGGTTCTGCAGCCTTGCTCGCGACAGTGGCTTCGTAAAAATGTCTGCGACCATCTCGCTGGTTTGGCAGTACAGGAGGTCGATGACTCTGTGGTGAACTAGGTCGCGCAGATGATGATGACGTACGTCAATGTGCTTCGTCCTCGCGCTAATGCCTTCGTTAACCGACAGCTTGATGCAACCCTGGTTGTCTTCGAGCAAACACGTCGGCTCGTCCATGCTGTGGCCGAAGTCGATGAGCAACTGTCGCAGCCACAGCACTTTCTGTGAGGCATGCGCCGCTGAGACGTATTCAGCCTCTGTTGATGAAAGCGCCACGGACGTCTGCTTCCTGCTGGACCACGAAACAGGGCTTCCTTCTAGACTAATGAAGTAGCCGCTTGTTGATTTATGGTCCTTGATGTCACCTGCCCAGTCTGCGTCTGCGTAGCATACCAACCTTGCACCTCGCTCCCCAGACAGTTGCAGCTTGCAATTCAACGTGTACTTGAGGTACCGAAATACCTTCTGGAGTACGATGCCAGTTTTTCGAAGGATTTCTCGAATTTTCCCACCAGTATATTCTGTCCCATTATCAGAACGCAGTGTCTTCGGATGCCTGCCGAACTTGTTCGAAACCAAAGCCAAATATTCTTCCACCCTCGCAGGAACCTCATCCTTGGACTTCAGCAGGTAAAGGACCGTGTACCTTGAAAAGTCATCTGTGAAGGTAATGAAGTACCTGTTCTTGCTTGGTGTTAGTACTGGCATTGGACCACAGACGTCCGTGTGCACCAAGGCCAAAAGATGTTCCGCCCTTGAAGACGCGTGTGAAGGGAAGGAAGCACGTTTCATCTTGCCCTTCAAACAACTGGTGCATTTAAGTAGCTCGTTGCACTGCTTCACAACGATGCCGTCCGCTAAGCCTTCCCTGTACAACCTCTCTACAGCTGCTGAATGGCGGTGCCCTAGGCGATGGTGCCACACGTGAATGCAGTCATGGTGACTGGTAACTTGCGTTATGTGCGCAGCACCCGTACCTGCCGTCAAAAGTGTGTAAAGGTCGTTGCGGATCTCACCAGTCGCGATGACGTCCCGATTCTTGGTCACGACGCATCGGTCTCATTGGAACGTCACTACATTACCCTGCTGTGCGAGCTTCTTGACTGAAAGAAGGTTGCTCTCGAGCTCCGGAATGTAGGGAACATTTTCCACACGGACTTTCTGGAATTCTGATTTGCCAACTTTGCAATACAGAATGCCATTCCCAACGCCCTCCGAAGAGACATGTTGCCCATTTGCGACGGTAATGGTTTCTGTCTTCTCCACGTAGCTCTTCGTGAAAAATTGCCGGCTATTGCACATATGGCTTGTGACGCCGGAGTCAATGTACCAGTCTCCAGGAGAACAACTGGTAGCAAAGGCCATATTGGGAGAGGATGACCTGCTTGATACGGCTGTCCGCGCCCGCTGCTTAGTACGTGTTCTGCGAGAGCCTTTCCGTTGTGCTTTCCAGTCCGGACAATCTCGTTTGAAGTGGCCAACCTTTTTGCACCAGAAGCATTCCGTCGCGGCTGCCGTGGCTAAACTCTTCGCGCTGTTCTGGGCCTTTGATCGAAGCGCTGATTCTGAGTCGCCCGTAGTGGCAGCAGACCCTTGCTTCCTGTTATATTCATCGACCAGCTTCCCTTTGACGTAATCTAGCGTGAGATCTCCGTCCGAACGAGCATCAAGAGCGGTCACCAGAGCTTCATAACTGTCAGGAAGACCACTAAGCAGAAGGGCAGCAACCTGGAAGTCGGTAGTCTCTTCTCCAATGCCGCGCAAGCGCTCCACCAATTCCAGAACACGCCGTATTGAATTAAAAACAATTAAAAACCCCCAGTGCTGGGTAGGACAAGGACAGAGGATAAAAGGACAAGGACCGGCACTGAACTGCAACCAAGTGAAGTTTATTTTTCGAGCAAACCAGTGACACCCCTCTCACCCCGCAAAAACCGACCAAAAGAGAGCGCTATAGTATACACTAGAAACAAGTTTTTCCAAGTCTGCTTGCCTATCTGTTGTTTCGTGCGTTGATAACTTCTTCTATTTTCTTGATGAAATCAATGGATGACATACTAACACAATTATCACCTTCCTCTCGAATGTACCTAGCCTCAGAAGCTTACCTCTTCCATGCCCGTGAAAAAGAATTTGCGTTCCGCGATAATCTGGGGGCTGTTTTTTGCAACCATCGCAATCTTTTACGTGATCTTTTAAAGTTGAATATTGGGAGCTCGGCCTGGCATGCTCCTGCAACCTGACGTTGACGCATCTCTGCGTTTGCCCAATGTAAAATTTCTTGCAACCTAAAGGACGCCGTATGTAGCCCTGCATGTCCTCGTCCCTGTCCATCTTCGATTGGTACAACCTCCTCAAAAGGAACAAATTATTGCTCAGGTTAGACCTCTCATGTACCTTGCGAAGTTCCTCCCACATCATCTTGGACGACGTGCATTTGCAGACGTGTATTATTTGACTGTCGTCAATGCTTAAGCAAATGGTGCTCTGCGCCTTCCGGTCGCCGGCAATCTAGGCAACTGTTGGTCTCTCCGGGGCTTCATCTTCTACGAAAGTCCAAGTTTCCTCCCTTATTAGTAGCACCTTCATCCTGAATTTCCACGCCTGGTAATTACCGTCCGTCAGCTTTGCGACCGAAAACTTTCTTGCTTCTCCCATATCCTTGCTGTCCCGAAACCAATTCGAGCACTGTGTAGAGACGAAGCTCGTTCCTGCGGTTGACCCTGTAGCAGCTTCCTTCCTGTGCAGCGCAGATGTCAGTTCCGTGACTCTAGGCCCATAACCTATTGGATCTACAATGGCAGACGGACGTACAGTGCGGGTGCAACAGGTTTACTGAGAATTAGAAAACGGGGGCTAGTGCGCATGCATAGATGCGCACGTACCAAAAATGATGTCGTTGTCGTTTGTTCCCCAACAGGATTCGAACCCGTGTCACCTGCCAGTCTATGCCACAGGAGCTGGTTTTAACTAATTTGATACGGTGAAAAATGCATTGTCGTCTACGGTTACACGACTGCTAAAAACAACCATTCCCGTAAAGCGCTCAGTCCCTCTCTTGCTTTCTTTTTTTTTTTTCGTCTTGGTGCGTGTTAGTTGAGAGACACTCTGTATATTGGCTTCCCTGTCGTCCTTACCCAT
This sequence comes from Ornithodoros turicata, assembly GCF_037126465.1. NCBI lineage: Eukaryota > Metazoa > Arthropoda > Arachnida > Ixodida > Argasidae > Ornithodoros > Ornithodoros turicata. The sequence continues at coordinate 15,913,301 of NC_088205.1, read as the reverse complement.
CACCCACTTTCAACTTTCACCCATTCTCAGCACATGCCGGCTTTATTTGCGACATCCCAGAAATATGTACGTTGTGTCTGCCCACGTGTGCTGCCTCTCGACTGCACTCGACAAAAGTTGCTGCACTTTTTCGCGCATATATTTTATCCCACGCTTCATGTTTCAGACATCTGGATCTCTTCGCTGCGAGCGACATCTGAGCGACAGTCTCTTATCAACGCCGCACAGTGGTTCGGAGATCCCATAAACATTCTCGACGCGCAAAACATCTTTCGTCTGGCTTGCGCCGTTGTTCTCAAATTTAAATTTCAAGGAACTTTAAGCCGAACGATAATTTTTCGCGTTTTTTTTTTTCTTTTCGCGCGACAGTTCGTGCGCATTTAAACTGCTTATGTTCGTTCACATTCAAAGATGCAAATACCTGTACCATAAATAAGCTGTTTAAGGGCTCCTGCTTTTAGTCGTCTTAACGGCGTCGCTTTGAAGTAAAACGGAGGCTTCTGTGGCTTTTTGCGCAGTGCGCAATGTTATGTAAGAAGGAACCAAAAGTGTCAGGGGAAACGAACTCGGATCAGTCTTTCTCTTGTCCTGCTTTTCATCTCCTTCTTTTCTTCTCCTTGTCTTTCCTTCTTCCTCCTCCTTCTTGTCTTCCTCCTTTTTCTTCTCCTTTTCCCGAGTTTTGTAATGCGGAGACCCAAAGATTTTTACGCCTTCTTCCAGTCTATCCTGTCGTCTTCGGTGTTCCCATTTAGTCTGTAAATCACGTGGGTGGAACACCGCCAATGCAAACTTTACCAGCATTCCGTCGTCCTTTCGTGTCGTTCCCATGTATACACTGTTGGTTTACACATCCGTTTCTGCATGGTCCACATTTATCTCTTTCTTGGGGAGCACGACAAAGAAACGCATTCCTGCTTGTCTTGACTTGCTCTCTGTCTTTGTCTTAACGAAATTCCCGGAGAGCTCCCTACTGAACACGCAAGGTTATTTCCCGGCGCATTAAGCAATTAGAGCGTCTCGCAATAAAATATAATACCGCATCTTCATATTGAAATTTCTTTTTTTACCATCGAGCTTATGAGAAAAAACTTCCTTAACTGAAATCGATTGTTTTAACAGCTAACTTTGGTATGCAATGTTGTCCTTTCATATCATTTTCTTTGGCTTGGGTATACGTTTCCTGTAATAAATAACTGTAATCATGTAATGAATAATTGTAATCAACACCTAAAATGTTCCTTTGTAGTATCCTCTAACTTGTTCTATAAAATCAGGTCGTGGTTAAAATGGTTGCGGCCAGGGCCGAGCGAATACTCTTTTTTTTTTGGGGGGGGGGGGTTATAATAAGCTTAATAATAACACATCACGACCTAAGCAAGGAAGCGAATAATTGTATATCCGACACCAGTTCGCGATCGAATATGGAATTTATATACGATTTTCGAAGCGAAGCGAAATCTCATCCAAACGAAATATATTCGAATAACTCAAAGCTGCAATTGTACACCCAAAAATTCCAGAAGAGAGGGTATCAAAAAGGAAGTGAGTATTCTTTCAAACGAAGATCCCAAAGCACGTATCACGCACACATGCAATACACTCTTAAAAATGATAAATAATAATAATAATAATAATAATAATGGTGTAGTTAAAAATGAACTTCACCGCATAGCACGCTCCTATCCAACGATAATCTCGGATGATATCGTTACCTGCGCTGATTTGTTGAGAACGGGAGGCGTACTCCTTTTTTGTGACACTTATGCTGTCCATAATTGTCAAAAAATGGCGTACGCCTCCCGTTTTCAACAAATCGGGGCAGATAAAGGTATCATTCGTGATGATGGTTCGCTAGGAGCGGGCCATGCGGTGAAGCTCATTTCTTCGTTTCCAAGAGTGTATATCCGTATACACGCTGAACATGTGCTGGCTTGGGTTACACCGCTGTTCACTTTGCGTATAAGCCGCTTCGTGTTGGCTTCTGTTTGAAAATTACTATGTACTCGCACTGCCTCTAAGTTATACTGCGGGTACAATATTGCTTCGCTCGTTGCCCGCCAGTCGGGCGCTTGTCAGAGCGAGGTCATGGAAACGGGAGATTGGTTGGAGGTGTCAACGACAGTACATGCATATTTACATGTACTATCGTCGGCAGAAGGGGATCTGAACTGGCGTGGATGTTGTTATTGCACTCCTCGGTATGTGCAACGGAAAAATGCGATCTTGACAGATAGACGAGTTTCTCTACAACACACACGCGGGCATCGGATGTCTGCCTCCAACCTCTGTTTGTTATAGGGGCGTATCTGTCGAGACTTTCAATTTTGTGTAGGTAACCCCCTTAGAAGCCACGGACGCATACACAAACATAGTGGACATTGTGCTGAAATATACTGTGTGTATACTGTGTTCTCTTAGCACGTTCTGCACCTACGAATCTGTCGAAAGACAACGTGAGAATTATGTATTCTTTGCATGATCTGGCAAGTTCACCTTGGTGATATGAGTTTTTTTCCCTTTTAGAATGGTTACGAGCGAAATATGCAAAAATTATGTAAAAATATTCATTTGACGAATGAACACTGGAACCTTAAGAGCCATATGGCGAGAGATTGTTAGAATGATGAAACGTAATCTGCATCTGTCCGTCCTGGTGCATTCCCTTTCTCTGCTACATCTGTACACCGCTTAATGCTCCAGTTGTTCCGCGGTGCCAACACGGAATACAAACAAAATACGGGAGATTTTCTCTATGATGAAACATTTCCTTGACAGAAACGAAGCCTACAGACGGAAACTTTAAACAGGTAACTGTGTTCCTCTCAATAACGATGCAACGATTTAAAATAATCGTAAAAAGAATTTAAAGAAAACCATTACTCCAATCACCTCGGACGCTCTTCGTGCACAACAAGCATCCGAGGCCTTTCAAATACCCCGATCCTTCTCTTAGCTTAACCATACACCAGACTGCATCAAACTCTAACCTCTTCGCATTTATTTCTCTCCCAGAGCTTTCAAAATCATTACCGCTAAGATCAGCGGAACTACGAAGAAAATGAAAAAAAAAAGCGAATACGAAACTTTCCGTACATTTTATCTCCGCAATCCGAACAGTTTTGTCATCTTTCTCCAAAGTCTAAACACACTTTGGAAATCTGCACAGAAAGGATGATTAGAGAAGTTTAAAAAATAATAATAACAAAAAAGTGACGTGGAACGAAAGAAACGAGAGAAGTTCATGCGGCAGAAAAATAAAAGAAAGCAGAAAGCCGACGTGGCTTTTCGATTTCCATTCCATTTGAAAAGAAGTATATAGAGACAAACGAAAATCTGTTAGCTTGAGGGCGCTCGTTAGAAACTTCGCCACCTTCGGAACTGCCAACGGTCGGGGGAAAAAGTTAATTTCTTTCAATATGGCCGCTTAGGCAAGCAAGCTGGTGCGTCACCCACCGCCCTCAACAGACGTATCTCATTAGACAAGACGTTGTATACACTTGGGATCGGCTGTGGCTGCTGCTGCTGCCGCTTCCTGAGGAAGCAACGTGACACTCTTGCGCCTCTGCTTGACTTTGAGATGTGGCGCGTTTTTGATGACGTTCAACGTAACTCTGCTGGCGACAGGCGGGAGGTGTCTGTGAAAGGGAAAAGGACGGAATATTGGAAGTGGAATTTGCAGGGGAGCGTAGCTCTGTGGCAGATGCAACCAGAGTACAATTCCTTCACGGTCCTCTGCGTCGCAAATACAACGGGATGCAACGATGGGTACGAAACCGTTGATATTTTGTAGTTGGACCCTGCCTCACGCTAATTTGTGAGAAAAACAATCAGCTCTCTGGTTTCTGCTATAAGACTGTGCAAAACACCATGTGAAAAATATGCGTGGAGAGATATACGAGCTGACTATTGGAACACACGGAAATGTGATATTTCCTGTAATCAATTTCAAACACTTTATGTGTTGAACGTTCATAAAGGCGTGTTGTATGCGAAGAGCAACGTATACATTGCACAAAATAGTTTTGATTTGCTTCTGTTTTCCTGATGCTGTGATCTGATAACTTTATGAGGGTTTAATAAGCTTCAACCGCTGAAAATAGGGATGAAAATGGCGTAATAATAACAATAATAATATTTATCTTCGTAAGTGACAAACAAACGTTTTACGGGCCTCTCTAAGCGATCAAGCGATCTCTAAGAGCGCAAATATCTTGCAGAAGAAAATCAGAACTGCTGAAAGAGAGGAACACAGACACACATAAATGGGATGATGATGTGGTGGGTCATCTACCGCCGTTGTGGCGGTACACCGCACTGTTGCGCTTGTGGAGGGGATGAGAAAGTGATTATGATGGAAAGGTGACCTTTTAGAGTTCGTTCATTAGACGAGTGCTGGAGATGAACTCAGCAACAACTCGTAGACCTTGCATCTGATGTGAGGGGTCCGACCATGACCCGAGAATTTTGGCCAAGTTGAACTGGCGTTGATCGACGCGTTGCATAGCAGTTTCCATGAGGGCGCGCTCGCGATCCCACTGTCCGCAGACCAGGAGGACGTGATGGAGGTCACCGCGCACCCCACACGTGGAACGGAGGCTGGATGTGCTGACACCGAGGAGGTGTTTGAAAGCCGGTGAAAAAGCCTCACTAAGTCGAATGCGATGGAAGGCTGTGGTAAAGGAATGTGACATTGGACGAGGGAGAGTAAGGGACAATGTGAGGTCAACGGAGTACAGCGGAGAGTGGGTGGTGATGTCATGTTGCCGTTGAGAGTGCATCTTTGTGCCAGTGAGGCTTGAGACGAGGTAACGGCGATCCCCCCGAGACAAGATGGTGGGGACCCACAGGGTGTACTGATGCGCGCTTGTGGCTGTTCGATCTGCGTCCTCGTTACCGCTGATGCCCGCAGGACCCGGGAACCACTGGAAGACGATAGAGTGGCCCTGTGCGCTTGCTTTCTTATACACACTTGTAGAATTTCAATGACCACGGGGCTGAGGGAGCCGTGAAGTCCCATAGTTGCCACACACTGCAGCGCAGATCTGGAATCCGTAAAAACGACCCAGGAGCGAACGGGGCTCTCAGTAATTTCCCGCAAGGCGAAAAGAACAGCATAAAGCACAGCGCATGTTCACGATGTTTTATGGGAGAGATGATGGCCATCTGAAATTGACTCGGAGGGTATGAGAAAGACGGACGACGAACTTCCCCTCGTGGTTGAGCCGTGCGTGAATACTTGGATGGAAATCTCATAACATGTGCTTATCATATCGAGAGTGAGCTGCAGCAACGTCGCCTTTCTTCCCTGATAGCCCAGGCACCGACAGGGAGATGCCGGGTGCCGGAAAAGTCCAAGGAGGGTGCTGGGTGCTGTGGGTGTGACCACAAAGTCAGGTATACTATAGTTTTCAGTTGAGAGACACATGGGTGTACGCTGCAGTGCTTGCGTTTCCAGAGCTTCATAACTAGCGGGTGCCGCTCACTCACTCACTCCACTGACTCACTTCACGCACATCACTCACTCCACTCACTCACTCCACTCACTCACTCCACTGACTCACTCACTCCACTCACTCACTCCACTCACTCACTCCACTCACTCACTCCACTCACTCACTCCACTCACTCACTCCACTCACTCACTCCACTCACTCACTCCACTCGCTCCACTCACTCCACTCGCTCCACTCACTCCACTCGCTCACTCACTCCACTCGCTCCACTCACTCCACTCGCTCACTCACTCCACTCGCTCACTCACTCCACTCGCTCACTCACTCACTCACTCACTCACTCACTCACTCACTCACTCACTTCACTCCACTCACTCACTCACTCACTCCACTCCACTCCACTCACTCACTCACTCACTTCACTCCACTCACTCACTCACTCACTCACTCCACTCACTCACTCCACTCACTCACTCACTCACTCCACTCACTCACTCACTCCACTCACTCACTCACTCACTCCACTCACTCCACTCACTCCACTCACTCCACTCACTCCACTCACTCACTCACTCCACTCACTCACTCCACTCACTCACTCACTCACTCCACTCACTCACTCACTCCACTCACTCACTCACTCACTCCACTCACTCACTCCACTCACTCACTCACTCCACTCACTCACTCCACTCACTCACTCACTTCACTCACCTCACTCACTTCACTCACCTCACTCACTTCACTCACCTCACTCACTTCACTCACCTCACTCACTTCACTCACCTCACTCACTTCACTCACCTCACTCACCTCACTTGCTCATCTCACTTCACTCACTCACTCACTTCACTTGCTCATCTCACTTCACTCACTCACTCACTCACTTCACTTGCTCATCTCACTCGCACACTCACTTCACTTGCTCATCTCACTCGCACACTCACTTCACTTGCTCATCTCACTCGCTCACTCACTTCACTTGCTCATCTCACTCACTCACTCACTTCACTTGCTCATCTCACTCGTTCACTCACTTCACTTGCTCACTCACTCAATCATTCGATCAGTCATTCATTCAATCGTTCATTCATTCATTCAGACACGAGGCAGGGTGACATCATATGTATACGTGTTTGGCGTGTTTATGTCGTCCATGCTTGTAACCCGCCCCGGCTAATTTCTCGTTGTTTGGGTACTGACAGAAGAACATACCCTTAATTACATAATTGTTATACTTGCTATTACTATTAAATTATATAATGTTATTCATATTTCATTCATTCGTCGATATTGCTCCTGGTTGTGGATGTGATGAAAATTATTGCACAAATAACGCAATACCTTGTTTCTCCACCATGCACAGATGTTGAGCGGGGGTTTATTCCAGGCGTGAACGAGAGAAAGAATTAGGGTATGGCGACCGAGAGTGAGCGTCGAAACATAAATAACGGTATATACGACTTATCATTTACGACAAATTATTTGCATAATTATATTCGTCAATCAACGTTGTCGGAAACTTCGCTTTTTAACAACCATTCGCAATACCGGCCTCAAACGTATTGGTGTCATCCCCAGCTGACGAACACAGACCTCCCCAGCAGTCGAGAAACACGTCGCGCAAAATTTTATCAACTTTTCGGTACAGGAGAAAGTTAAGACTTGGCAACGTCCTCTTCCACGCATAATGCAATTACCGCGTCTTAATCAGACGCTGAATGCAGCACTATGAGACGAGGGATGTAGTAGCTCGCCTGGCATTCGGCGGCGCCGGGCAATTTTTCTCTGCGGCCGAAAATATATGCGCGCGCTCGGAAAGTCTTCGGAGAAAACGAAAGAAGGAAGGGGCCAGAATGTTTTAGAATGAAAATTTTCAGTCCCGGGGCGGCAATTAAAATCCCAGCTACGAAAGGAGGCGCTAAAAGTGAAAGAGGAGGTCGTCGGAAATGACGGAGGCACCGGAAGTTGGAAGGATAGCAAGAAAGGGGAAGAAATATCGTCGTTACACACGTAGCACACGTTTACTCAGATCTATGCGTATCTATATATGCCTTGAGTAATAGGAAAAGAGAGGAAATCCGTCCCTTCCGTCGCACTAGCGAGAGGACGATGATGTAGGAAAGTTTCTGGGAAAAAATTCTAAAAGAAAAAAAAAAGGGAAGCGGGTGAGAAAGAAGTACTAGGTAGGGAAGTAAATTGGAAAAAGGAGCAAAAAGGGGGGGGGAAGAAAAAGCGATAAGTGAAGGACTTGGATATTTAAGTTAAATTATTAAATTACGGTTCTATAAGTGGGGCATGCGCTCTCTGGTGGTAGCTTCGAGGACGCGGTTAAAGCCTTGGAGGCGGTGAGTTCGAATCATACCAACATACTGCGCTATCTGAGGTTCCCTCCCTAGATTTTCCGGTTGACTTTTCTGACGAATGACGTCACAGTTTCCTCTCAAGTTGTCCCAGGACGCGTACTGATGTCCTAGTCCCCCGTTCCTTCATGGTGCGTTCTCTCCACCTGTCCACGTCTGCACGACGCTCATAGCCACAGTTGCTTCGCGGCGCTAGCACGGAATAAAAAAAGAAACCGCACCATCCATTCAACATTCTTTTACAATACCGTGCATTCTTCAAACGTTCAGTCATTTCCTTCGTTCTTTCTTTCTTTTTCTACACATTGCTTCCAGTACCGTGTGTCGGAGATTTTCGGCGACGTCATAAGGACAGTCGCAGTCTTACCCTGTGGCACGTGCAGTATGTAGCCGCATGTAACGGCCGGACTCACCATACGTGTAAATCTACTATGTCTTTTTTTTTCGCAATTCAGTATATAAAATTAGTGGTATCTACCTCCTGAACCACTTGTATCTTATATTAGAAAACAAGAGTTCTGAAGAATATGAACGAAATTTCACTCCTCAAACTTCCAACATCTTATCCTGAAGCGGTCCAACCTAAACCCCCTCTTCGTTCGCGCCGGCGCGGCAGCACAGCTGCCCAACATCATCTTCCTTTCCAATGTAAAACGGCACCCGCGCTACAACAAAAGCTCGCCAGATATATTTTTCGCTTTCAAAACAAGCAACGCTACAAATACCCACACAGCCGGAATTCATCCAAGAGCACAGATACCCGCTCCGCAGCTCAGACGTGAAAGAGAAAAGGTCAGCCTTCAGATAACGCAGGTTGTGTGTATGATAACGGAATGGCAAACAAACATAAGATCAAAAGTACGAATACATACCCAAACTTCTTTTTTGCATTCCGAGTTTCTTTCTTCTTTCTTCTTTTTTCTTTGTTTCCAATACTCCGGCCTCTCTTGCTTCAGAAAAGAGTGGACGCGGCAAAGATAGAAAAAAGGGGAACGTTGTCACAGTTTGGCCACAGCCAACGTGGAAGTTATATATATATGTATATAAAACTTTCTTTTCTTCTGCCTTCTTAGTTCAGCGTCCTTTAAATTAAAATGCCTTTCGGGGATTTTGTGGCAACTAAGTTTTTTTCCTTTTTCTTCTTCTTCTACTTCTTTCCGTTCAGCGGGGAGTAAAGGGGCCACATAATTGCGCTACCGAGGGTCAAGACGGTCGCAGAAGCCGGTTGACCCAAGGGTTTCTCTCTTCTTTTCTTACCAGGGGCTTCTCGAAGACCACTTGTAACGTGATATTGGTCGGGGGATGCGAGATGATTAAATTGAATAGTGGCTCGGCTTTTGGAAGAAAGTGAGGGATTTCGTTGCACAAGTGAGTATTTTGTTCAACGACCCAGGCTGTTGACAAGGTCTTTCAGATGTAATACTCGGCTCCAACTTGTGAGCCTAAATTGTTGTTAGTCTTTACACGACGATACCACCCGAAGGGCCCGATGCTGTACGGGCTATGCCGCTGTGTTTGCCTTCTTGTGCCTTTACTTTGCATTTCTGTATTTTTAGTGTGTATTGTCATCAAGCAAGTTAGTACTTAGTTATTTTTAGTTAGTACTTTTGGAGCGGAGAATCGGGATAGTGAAGCAGTACTCACTGCAGAGGTACAGGTTTTGTAAGCCACGAATAGTTACGGTCAGTTTTAGTGCACTGCACACTATCGCCTCTGCGTACGTTAGGGATAGCTTTGGTGGTTCTGCACACGCGCAAGCTTTCGCGCACTGCGATGCTATCCCTTACGTACGCTACACGCTATCCCCTACGTACGCAAAGGCGATAGCGTAACGATGCACTAAAACTCACTAATATCACCGAAGCCGATATTTGCGCTTCGGTTATTCGGATATTTGCGTTTCAGACATCCGCATGCTCGAAGTAATGTCGTAACGTCTAACCTGTTGCATGTTAAATATGAAGTGGATTTGTATGCAACGTTCGTTCTGCAAGGGTTGGTGCGGTCATTAGAAGGTAGATAGAAGTCTTTAAAAATGTAAGGGTTCAAGTTTTTCTCTTTTGTATATCCATATTCTAACGTGTTTTTCTCGCTTCATTCGAATGTGCGAATTCCGTTTGTGATGTTTTTTTTTTTTTTGTTAGTACATACGGATTTGACGTGGAAACCGCGTGTCACGTTGAAAAACGCTCGCCGTTTTTTCTGAGTAATTTTTCGCGAAAATAAGGGAATGACGCGTTGCGTCAACGAACACTGTAAAATGCGCCCAGTGGGGTCTAAGAATTGACGACATCCGGCGACGTAAATGTCCGGTGGGTTAGGGTGCCTGAGTAGGGTGCTAAGGTACCCTACGGTATATTTCACCAAGTGCCTGTCTTTAAAGGCACCGTACGGATTGTAAACCCAGCTCTCAACAAGTTACAATTGTGACAGAGAACGCCTAGTATTTTTAATTCGCTTGTAAGATTGCGGTAAAAGGGCTCGGGGCGACGTCTGGTGGGAAATAACCCCCAATTCGACAAGCAACAGAGATCTGTGTTCCCGACTGGCTTGCTGGTAACATCTCATTACGGCCGAAGTCTCATTACGGCCGAAAGTCTCATTACGGCCGAAAATCCTTTAATCCCCAAGTGTCTCGTTACGGCCAAATCTCATTACGGCCGAAGCTAGCCTCATTTCGGCCGAAGATGTTTCATCACGGCCAAAAAGAAAAAAGAAGCATCCACCATATTAGCAATGGCTGTTTTATGCTTCCCAAAGTGTGTCCGAGGCGGTGTGCCCCCACGGCTTGTGTCACACACAATGGTTCACGCACACAATATAGCGACAGTGTTTCATGCATCCCTCGTGAAAAATATTTTTATTGTCATACTGTGTCACACGATATTTGTATGTGTTACGCCATTTTCTGTAGGTAGCTCCAATGGAAATAAACTGACGTCGACTGAGATAGGTGTTCCTTCTTGGCCAGTGACTGTAGGATGACTCCAAAAAACGTCACAACAAAGCCGATGTTCATGTAGCTCTCCACAAGTAGCTAACTCCACATAGTACCCTGCTGCTTCACAGCAACATCAACACTACCTTTGGGGTGTACACATTACACAATATGCTGCATTGTGCTGTGGTATGATAACATACTGATTGTCTCACAATATGTGTATATATATGATAAGGGCCCTAAGGGCACACTGCATGGCTTATACCCTCTGGATGTATATCCATACCTGGCTGCAACATTACATGTCAATGCGCGTTACAATACACATTTTGACTTTTTGCAGTTATGAGACACCTTCGGCCATTATGAGACATTTTCGGCCGTAATGAGACTACCTTCGGCCGTATTGAGACTTTGGCCGTAATGAGACACTTGGGGATTAAAGGATTATCGGCAGTATTGAGACTTTCGGCAGTATTGAGACTTTCGGCCGTAATGAGATACAATCGGCTTGCTGGTCCTGATGGATACGTAGTCGACACGTAGCCAACTTCTTTCGTTTTAGACCCAGTGTTGTCCGCATGCAATGTAGTTTTGCCGCCGTAGTTGACAAGAAATGCGCAGTTGGTGGAGACTTCGACACAGTGCCACCCGTGATTTTCGCTTTAATTTTCTAACACTTATGAGCGCTATTGTGTCGTAGGAGTACTCAATGCTTAGGCTATTGAATAGATAAATCTTCTGAGATTGCACTTCAACTGTGTTACGGTACCTTTAATCGTATGAGACCGTCTATGCAACACCGCAGCGCTGTCGAACCTAACAACGTCTAACAAAGCATCTCAAACAAAGGCCGAGGTTGTGACACCTCAGTTGTAAAAGCGTAGTTCGATTTTCCCCATGCACGCATGATGTTGACCTATGGTACCCATATAGCCTGTACCCTCTCACGTCACCCCTGTACTTTCAGATATTATGCCTCTTCAGTCTCTTATATTATATATCATATTTCAGGCTCTCCCCTTAACACTAACGTACAGAAGAGCTGCGAGGGTCTACGAACCGTTCCGTCTGTTTCTCTATGCACTTCAGACCACGGCTCGCATGAGACACCTAAGCGCATCTGGCAGTTCAACGGCACCATAATATTAGACGTATACCGCGCGAACAGCCGTACCATTCGACTTCAACCAACTGCGTACGTGTCTGTGTACGTGTCTGTGTCGTCCCTAATTGTGGTCTGCCTCGGCCAATTCTCGTTGTGTACCATTCGCCGTCTGCCAAAAGCATCTGAAACGCGGCTTCTAAAGTTCGTTACTGCGCAACTCGATTGAGTCCTGGCTCACTTCCTTTTGGGGAATAACGACGCCATTCACGCTGGAATGGTTCCTTACAAGGCCGGTTAAAAGGAACCATTGAGCCTGAGAAAAGCACCGCTGGGCGTCGCTGGGTGATTCAACCTGCGCTCCGGTTCTTGTACTAATTGCCATCCGTCGATGAAGCGGCTTCAATGGAGCGAAATGCCTTAAGACTTGAGTTAATGTGGCCTGCGCGCCTGTGGGCCAATTCTTAAAGGGACACGGTCTGATGGACTGCCAATGTGCTGCGAGAGAGAAAGAGATTTGTATGGAATGGCTGCAGAGAGACCTTTGTTATGAGGCTTTGTTGCTGCGATAGAAAGGCAGTGGGTTAGCCTCACGGATTATTGGGAAACGTAATGCTCATGTTTTCTTAACGACACCGCTTCTAATCCAATAATTTCTTTGACATACGCCTGCGCGCATACACACAAACACACATAAATAAACAAACGTGTGGCTTATTGGCGGGGACTACTTCTAGGGTCCACTAAAAATCGCTCTGTACATGCGCCCATATTGTGAACAAAAGCAGAATGTATATCTGTTTTACTTCTCTGCTTTTCGTCACGCGACATAAACGATCGAGTAGTGCGGCTTGTCCCTGGGGAGCGAGTATGGGGGCGAGTAATGGGGTAAAGTATGGCCCCTGGTGATGAAACTCCCCATTCATCATCTTAAAATAAAGTTGTTGTTGTTACTGTTGTGGGCCCACTTAAAATTCGCTGTGCACATGCGTGCAGAAATGAGAGGTCGTGTCTCCCATGGTTCCCGAATGCTATATGATATTTCCACGTTCCATTCTATTCTGAATCCTTATTCTAATTGATTATGTCCAAACATATACAACACGCCGCAGAGATAGCACGCTATCATCACTTTTTTCTACCCAAACAAACGCTACGCGCATGCTTCCCTCTTCCCTTCCTTTCCTTCTTCCCTGCTACGCGCATGCGCCTATGTCGTGACCCACGCAATTTTTGTTTGGAAATGTGCACCGGATGGCGATACTTATCGAGTTCCCTTCGGGATGCAAACGCCATGCAAGGCATCAAGGAAAGACGTTAGACAAATGGCAGGCGCGTGACACAAATGTTAGACGTACGGCAAATCATTGAATTATTTTGAGCACTTGAATCTAGTGTTCGTGTCAAGTATTAGTTGTTTTTTTTTTGCGTATTAGCGCCGCGATGCAACTGTGGCTCTGAGCGGCGTACAGATGTGGACAGACGGAGCGAGGACAGCAGGGAGGTGTGGGGGACGAGGATTAGTATTCGCCCTGGGCCGGCTTCAGGGGGAACTGTGCCGACATTCGTCCGGAAAGTTTTCGGAAAACCCAGGGAAAACCTCAGACAGCACAGGCGGTGGTAGGATTCGAACCCACCACCTCCCAGTCTTCACCACCACCTTGGCTACCTCCAACCAACGGACGCCTTGGCTCACTCGGCCAAGCCGCTGGTATATTAGCAGCTGTTTAGCAGCAAGATGGCACAGCGCGCAATTAGAAGCGATGTTAATATTTGCGCGAAGGTAATGGCGTAGCGTACGCAACGAGCTGTCAGCCTAATTAATGTGACTTGGTTGTAGATATCTTCTTGGCGCAGCATATTTGTGTACTGTAGTATTCACAATGTGCACTATTTTTGGTATACAGGGTATCCCAGAAAACGTGTCATTGAATTATAATAAAAAAATAGCTCCACCTAGAGTCATGCGGTCAACGGCATTTGTTCTTACTGGGTTTTTGCCACCTCCTCATGTGATTGTCGTGGAACGTAAGTTTAATTATGTAAATTTTTGCGAGCTTAAGTCGGAAATTTGCCAAATACAGGTGACTTTTTTACTCCACCAATGTGAAGAGCGTGTCTAATTTACACAAATTAATGATAATTGACAGGGATATTCAGGAGCTATCTCATCCGAAAAAAATAGCCGAACATCATGCTCTACGGAGCTCCCACAGGATAGCGCACGATGAATTTTCCCGCGCAATCTTTGTCAGTCCAATGAAGGGAGGTTGGAAATCTAGCCCACCTCGCATTGCAGAAAGAGATAACACTTTCGCTGGGATAATGCTTTCCCTCTCCCAATTTTAGGAACTGCTACTTTGGGTGCGTTGCAAAACCTACTCGAGTCGATTGGGGAGTAGCTCTCTACCCGAAGCGCCGTCCCAAAACCGGGTCGAGTAACTCGATGACGTCACTACCCGCGTTCCAAAACAAGGTGGAGTAACCAGAGAGTTAAATCGATTCAACTCTCCTCCGAAGCCCGGGCAGGGTAGGTTCGCTCGAGTAATGACGTCATGCTTTTGTCGTCTGCTCTTTTCCGCGAAAGCGCGGTATCGAAACCAGCCGAACGTGTGGTTGTCGAAAAGACTCGACCTCCACGACGGGTTATCAATACACAACTGGACACCGAAATTGCAACACTCTTCCGATGCGGATTGTGCGACATGGTTTTTGAGGAAAACGCGAACGCGCCCAAAGACATGTGAGCCGGATACATTTCCCAGGACAAAGTGAGTCTCGCTGGTGCGCTTTTCTATTTTGTCTTCATGTACGTTGCTTTTCCATTATCTATTTAGCATATGTTCACTAACAGTTGCCCTGCAATGTTTATTTGTTTCACTGCCTCGTAGCTTGTAAAGGCACAGCTCTAGGTGAAACGTTCAAAACTATATTTAGAGCAAAGGCTATTACTGACCAGCATTATTATTATTATAACTTTTGTGTGCGTGTGTCGGAAATGGGATTTTAAATTGAATTTTACTTTTCTTCCTTTACCTTCACAGTTCTAAGATCGTTTGTCGGTACGTTCGTGTAAACAGGTTTCAGATAAAATATGTACCATAGGTGCAGGCTAGCTGGTGGATAAATGCTTGGGTGCAACTTGGCTAAAATCTGAGCTGTGGAATGAAGGGTCAACACGACAGAACTCTGTCACGAATTTCCCGTCTTTTCGCCCAAGCTCAGACTTCTTTCAAGATGAATGAAACATGAGGCGTTTGCGCGCTTCGCGCAAAACCGCTTCATCGCGCTCTGATTACGTTTTTTGTTTCAGCCGTTCAGCTCACATTCGACTCCGACGCCGCGGACAATTCCGTGACCCAAACCACGCCCGCACCACTACCTCAGTGCCAGGATTCCAACCAGCAGCTTCGACCTTTTGTATTCTTCATCTTCTGTCGTCATGATGTTACTATTTTGCTTTTTTATATCTTTTGACTACCAAATGCAACGGGATGTATCCACTTCATGCATTTGGGGTAGCTAATGGTACGTGAAAACTTCCATCCCACAAAAAATTAACAAATAAATCACGACAATGTCAGCTGCTTTTTCCCTTTCATTCTCCAATAGAGGGCCTTAAGAATAATTCTGCAGTCTCTTGTAGGAAATGTTACCAGACAACCAATCTCTGAATGTAACTGTACAGTAAATAACTACATACACAATGAAAAAATGGCTAGGAAGCAAGCGAGCTGGTGAAGATGATGCATAATGTAAATACCCCGAGACTAGGGAATACGAAGGGACGTGTTGTGTCTTGTGACTTGTTGTGTTGTCTTCGTGTTGTGTCTGTCCCTTCGTGTTCCCTAGTCTCGGGGTTTTTACATTATACATACACAAAGTGCTGAAAAAGCCAAATGCCCACTGGGCCGACAAGACAGAGTTCTACTATGTCCGACAGGGCATGGTGACTCCTGTAAACGTCCCACAATACATCCCCAGTTGTCGTTATCGTTGTCTCTGTAAAATAAATCTGGCGCGCGCGAGATGAGAGCGGTGATGACACCGGCCTCCATATTATCTCAGTCGGAGTCCCCCATGCGTTCCCAAAGCTACTCGACCGGGCGCGTACTCTGTGGTCACATGGTACAACTCGGTCATGTGACCTACTCGACTCGAGGGTTTGTTTTGGAACGCACCCTTTTTCTACTATCACTCTGTGGGCTGGCTTTGGAATCTCCATTCGTCGGACTGTGAGCGATTGCGCTCAAAAAGTCACCGCGCGTTATGGTCCAGTGCTCCGAAAAGCATGATGTTCGGCTATTTTTTTCGATGGGATAGCTCATGAATATCACTGTCAATTATCATGAATTTGAGTGAATTCGGCACGCTCTTCACAGTGGTGGGGTAAAAAAGTTACCTTCACTTGGCAAATTTCCGAGTTCAGTTCGCAAATATTTACATAATTAAACTTACGATACATGACATTCACATCAACAAATGCCGTTAACCGCATGATTCTAGGTGGCGTAGTTTTTTAATTATAATTCAATTACACGTTTTCTGGGACACCCTGTAGAATGAAATTAGGAAACAGTGGGTACAATGCGAAAGTCGTCCTTCCAGGAGCAACAGTTCTCCCCAAAAGTAGCACCAAAAACAAAAATGGATTTTGGAAGCAAATGGGAAGCATGCACATACACCCTCAGAAAAGAAGAGCGCAACTTTAATTCTTTTTTTGGGGAGCAGATTCCTTGCTGCAAACATTAGTCCCCTCGGGACTAAACGCACGAAAGTTTATGCGATGTTTAGGGACTATTGGCAGTGCTGAGGAGTAAATTTCAGGGTCTTGCAACTATAAGGGGGACTAAGTGCAATTTGGGGAACTAGAAGATGTAATTCCTCGCCAATTAATTTACTCCTTTGTGCCTTAGAGGGTATACTCGCTCTCAGTTAGGTGAATCAAACTTGAACATGCTCACGAAAAATGAAAGCGTGCCGATTGACTGTCGTAGTAGTATAGCCACACTTTGCTGTATCTATTTCTCTCTCTGTTTCTCTTTTCGTTTTCTGAAGAAAAAAAAAAAAGAATATACTTCTTTCAACCCTCAACGTAAAAGCTCAAGTAAAAAGAACGCAATTGTGAAAAGAGGAGGAGCACAAAAGCAGCTTCACAAAAGACGGGAGGGACGGAGAAGTATCAAACTACGTCTAACGGGTGCTCAATAGCAGCAGAGCAGCGAGTGCACTTCAGTCGCCACAAAGAACCAACCGTATTGAACTTTAACTACTGCATTTCTCTTCAAAGGAAAACGGAGTAATGGCAGTATATTTAGAGGGATAGTTCCTTTTTTTTTTCTCGCCGCACTTCAAAGGGAACACGCGGTCGGAAAAAGGTTAGGACAGTAACCTCGCACACCCCACGAACATGCGCGTGCGATAAATGGATGATAGAAGGATGAAACGGGATCTTTTATACCTTTATTTTTTCTCCCATGGTTTAGAAAGGAGTTAAGGAAAAGAAAAAGTTTAACAACGTGGACATTGTAAAAAAAAGCAGGAGTTAAGGGGCGGAAGGCGTTCTTGTAATTCTGCTTCCGTTGTAAGGGAGACACAGTGTTTGTCTAACTTGATGCTTTGCTTGTAGTATCTCGGTACTACTATATACGTACTCTAAAAACCGAACTTCGCCGCATAACTCTCTCTCTCTCTCTCTCTCTCTCTCTCTGTGTGTCTCTGTGCCAACCATTACGCCGAATGATCGCACTATCGCTCCTCCGCGCGAGGGCTCCTTTGTGTGGCAATTGGTGTACATAAATTTTGCCACAAAAAGGGCGTACGTTCATAATGCATTCCTCATAATGCTTACACAAGCAAGGGCGGTGGTTATCGATTACCACGGATTTTCGCATAGATTTCTTAAAACAAAATACTCGTATTTTATAAAAAGAAAGAACTGGTGTGACTCTAGCCATAGCAGAAGACTGTATGGTGCATAGCAGAAGACAATGACTGGTTTGAGTAAATGACTATGCTTATATAAAATGTGTTTAACCAAGTTTCTGTGGTTGGGTAAGTACCTGTATCCACCATTAATATGGTGGATAAAATTACGAAATTGGAATATAAACGCAAATATTTGATTACACGTCAGCGATACGATCGCTCTGAAACCAAAGCTATATGGAAAAAAAATCCCAGGGTTGATAATTAACTTAAGATAAAATGACATGCAAAACCTAACATTAGTTAATTTTAATACAGTTGTAGTTCTAACCGACACAGAATCGAACCTGGCTTCATTTTTGGCTCTATACACATTCTTATTCCAACTCGTCAGCCTTAGTTATTTGCCATTGAACACAGGCAAAAAACAAGCTTTCGGACGCGTCCTTCATCATACACCTCATCTTCATCTCGCACCTTACTCATACCAATTACTAATTAATACCTTACTAATACTAATACTCAAAGACTGCCCGAGGTACAGTGCACACCGATGTACCCTTGTGTCGTCCCTGTCTCGCCTGGATAATCGGCCATACTCCACCGAAAAGGTTCTTGGGTGCTGGCCAGCAAATCAGCTCATACCTGCCATGCGCGCCCTTGTGCAATTTCTTGTCTCGACGGACCTGTTTGACACATTGTGACACTCTTTGTTTTTAGTGCCTTGAGACTTCGCTTTTGGTGACAAGCTCGGTGATGATGTTCTCATTTATTCTTTCAAAGCGTTTCAAAGCGTCGAGGTTAGTGTAGTTTCCCTTTCTTTTATTAATAACGCGTCCTGGAGTAGCCAGTCCCGAGTGGCTCGAGACTACCATCTCCATTTTTTTCTTTTAAAATCAATCAATCAATACTAATCATGTACCTTAATAAATCTATGATCGTCTTCAGCGTTTTATACCTTTGTGTTCTTCAACAACCGTCTTTACTGGCCTTCTACGTCTATTTGCTATCGCAAATGCATCTATCTTCAAAAATCGATTCCATACTTAACAGTTAGAAGATTAGAACTTAAAGAAAGTACTTCCTCTGTTGTCGTAGGTTGCACAAAGGACCAATTCACAGGTTGGAAAAGTTTTCGGTGAACTGTCTGTGAAAACACACCGCGTTTTCTATCCAACCTGTCCTATCAAAACACGGAGTAACGACAGAACAGCGCCCCCCATTAACAATAACAACCGCCAGAAGCTTGTCATGGCTGTCGCACTTATTAAGGGCGGGCAGATGATGGGGGAGGTGCATTAATAAAAAGCACGTTTGCTTCCCCGATTTTGTTGTTTGTTGGTTGCTGAAAGACGTACACAGTGGTTAGTATCGACCAGGAGACCATGCCTCTCTGATGCCCCCACGTGGGGTAATGCATTAACGATCGACAGGATTCTCGGCGTCATTGTTGTTCAACGATACGTAGAGCCGTCATTGCATGTTGGGTCACTGACTTTATAGTGCCCCTGGAGGGCCCATGGAGTGCGGCACTGGCCGTAATGCGGTTAACTGGTATCGGGAAGTGTGGTTCCTTCCATGGCTAACATTGAATAGGAGGGCGCCACTTTGCCAATACCTGAACGCGTGCGAGATTTTCTTTTTTCTTTTGGTGGTTGGTTGGTTGGTAAAATAACAAGGGGAGGGTGAATTCGCGCAAGCGAATTCAACCTCCCCTTGTTATTTTTCAAATTTTCAGCACAGGTTAGGAGCACAGTGCCGCCTCACGCGTCGAAGATGAGCTTCAACTTGCGGAAACGAAACAAAGAGAAAATGTATCGGGCGACGCTATCCGAACTGCCCTATCTTCGGTTGCATTTTCTAATCTTTTTCCAGGACGCAAGAGGCGATAGTGTGCTCTTTCACCCTCTCACGCTGGGGGTGAAGGAGAGACGCGTCTCCGAAGATGCGCAATGTACAAAATAAAGAAAAAAATGGTGCTCCTTCGCGAATTTTTTGCGGACGATCTATTTTGCGGATTTTTGTTCTGAAAACTGCAACGGCATCAGGTGACAGAAGGGACCAGGTGTTCTCATCGCGACGGCCCTGTAGCTTTTAAAATTACAAAGTTAATTATTGAAAGTTAACTAGGACATTGCCTTAGGAGTTTGCTAGTGCCCTCCTAAGGAGGGCCCTTCTGCATATGCTATATTGCGGTTGATTTCATCTCGAAAAAAGTTATATATATATTTTTTTAAATCTGTTCGCAGTTAGCTGGGACACGCTGTATATATTTCGTTTATGTACAAAGATAATAACCGCTCTGAAGGAATCCGCTCGTCGGTGGTAACCGAGGTCGTGCTGGAGACTGGGAGGTGGTAGGTTCGAATCCTACCACCGGCTGTGCCGTCTGAGGTTCTTCCTGGGTTTTCTGGAACACTTTCCAGACCAATGCACTGCTCCCCTTGAAGTCGGCCCAGGACGCATACTAACCCCATGTCCCCCACTCCTTCCTGCTGTAGTCCTCCCTCCATCTGTCTTCGTCTGTATGCCGCTCATAGCCACAGATGCTTCGCGGCGCTAACACGGAAATTAAAACGAAATTTAAACGTGAGATAAGGTGGCGTTCTTCTAAACAAACGAGGTTAATACCTTATCACATGGGTTAACGTGTTATTTTCGTGAACTGCACTCGTCCCAAGCGAATGTCACTATCAGTACATGTTTGTGAGCCGCTGCAAACTTTTTAGGCGTGCGTCACAAAACCTCAACAACAACAACAATAAATGAAGGAGGAGTGATGATAACATGGGATTCGCGCCACAATTCGGCCGTAAGAACGTCTTTCTGTGCTTTAGAAACACTTCCCGCAAAACTTCTTTCAATATTAAACACATTGGCCTCAAATATGTGATTTTTATGAGCCGCTACTATGACCGCAACAAATATATTTATTTTATTTACAAGGCTGTCAACGAGAGTAACTACACGTTCTTTCAGCACAATGTTACGCGCTGCACTTAAATTAAATAAGCACGCTGTTGAAAATGCTTGTTTAAAAATATAGTAGTTTCCAGGGCCTTTGTCGTTTCCTCAATATTTTTACCAGTAGCACAAAGCGTGCTCCCGAGGCTACGCACTCGGTCCGCCGAAATGAAGTAAAGTGAGTTTGGGGAACTCACTAAATCGTTAGTGCACTTCCTGTCAAGTGTCACTTAAGGATGCCGTGTGACAGCACACGAATGACACTAAGTGCAAGTGTCACTCCTTGAAAGTGACAATAAATTAGTCCGTGTGATAGGAGTGGAAGTTATACGATATCAGAGCAGTGTCTGATGCGATACACTCTCAGAAAGAACGGATTAACTTTATACCTGTTTTTTTTTTTTTTTTTCAAAGTTCTGTGTTAGCGCCTCGAAACAACTGCAGCTTTGAGCGGCGTACAGACGTGGTCAGATGGAGAGAGGGCAGTAGGAAGGGGTCGGAGACAGGGGGTGTTTGTGCGTCCTGGGCCGACTTCATGGGGAACTGTGCCGTCATTCGTCCTGAAAGGACGCCGCAAAACCCAGGGAAAACACCCAGACAAGCACAACCGGTGCGGGGATTCGAACTCCCGTCACCTCCCAGTCTCGGCGTGGAAAGCGATCGTCCTAACCACCATGCCACGGGCCATGCTGGTAGTTTATAACCTTTTCGGGACTACATAGCCATTCCTACAGCCATTAGTCCCTTTCGTCACTAAATGCACCGAAGTTAATGCAGAGGTTAGGGACTACGTGGGAGTCAATTTTAGGGTTAGGGGACTAAAGGGTGTATGGCAATCGGGGGGGGGGGGGCTAGAAGCTGTGATTGCTCCACAGTTTACTCCATTTTCCCATAGAATGTGGGCGACAAATTGTTAGCGGCAAATCTTGCCATTGTCGCCGCGATAACCTGGTCTTCCCTTCCGCATATTCATTAGCCCATTATTATGCGTCCACGATCACGAAAACTGCAGTGGTTCACAGTATTGGATACAGCACACGCTGTTAGCAGATACGAAATCCATCAAGCGTCCTCAGCGACTAATCGCGAGATTAGTGTAATCCTCTCTAGGAACAAGAAGCGCAGCAATAGCAGAAAGATTGCAGGTCGGAAATAGCGCTTCTGGGGTAATCCTGCTTCATGGAAAGAGCAGCAATCCTGACGCTGTTCTACCGGAAACGATGGGACGCTGCCGGGCAACCGAGCGATTATGTCGCGCAACGTTTTTGCGCTAATTGTAGCCTAATGGTGTCAGCCACGGGTGCAAACACTGTGTTTCTTATTTGTTTGCTCCGATTAAGTGAGTCGCGTGTAACTAATGGTTAGGTGTAACGTTATGTTTATCTTCATTGGTAATGCAATAGTTGGGGTGATCATTATTATTATTATTATTTTGTGTGTGAGTGTGCATGTGGATGTAAGAAAACGTGACGAAACACCGAAAGATGAACGCTTAGGCATCGCTTGCTTTCCCTTAATCTGTGACTGTTCTTTGGTTGCTCCAGGGGATTTAGTCTTAATTTCCACGCTGAAATTGTTGTTGTTTAATTAAGCAAAGTAGTGAGACATCGAGTAAGGGAGGCCCTAAGGCAAAGCTAGAATTGATTCTGCGTTTTTCTGCACGCGTTGTAATTACCCTCCTATCTACCTATAGTCGTGTTCAACTTAAGAAGGAAAAGAAGTCCGTCAGCTCTCAAAATATTTCTGCGCCGCAGATAAAATGTCTGGACACAGAGAGGTCACGCTCGCTCCTCCGCCTGATAATGTAATCCATGATACTCACTCTACTTCCGTATTGGCTGTTAAGACTTGCCACGTGACACGACGCTGCGTGGTGGCGCTGCAGTATTCGTGGCGCACTATCGCGTCTCCTTATCTCCAACGTATGTAGATGATGGACTAGATTTCTTTTCTTTCATGAGTTGAACACGAGTATAGTTACAGCTACAGTTACACTGGCAATCAATCAACGTGCACACTCTGACTCTGAAATACTCTAAAAATACTCTGACTTATAATTAAACTCACACGTCAAGCACAAGATGTTGTAACATGTATATGTGGCAAAATTTTTAAATGTACCGTACGGCAGCAGACAGGCGGATTATCCCCAAGTTCGTCAAGCAACGGTTATTTATGTTCCCGACTTGCGGTTCCTGATGGCTACGTAGTCGACACGTAGCCAACTTCTTTCGTTTCAGACACAGTGTCGTCTGCATGCGATGTGGTTTTGCCGCCGTACTCGACGAGCTATGCTCATGATGGTCACTTCGACACAGTGTTGTCCATAATTTTCGGCTTTAATTTTCTGGGAAAAACAAAAACAGAGTGCGATTGGGACAAGAATAGTGACGTACGAGTACTCTGGGCTGAGGCAAAAATTTGGTGAATTATATTGCGTTACTTCATCAGATTCAGACAGGGCACATATTTACGTATACATTCACATTGCGCTCATGCATGGGCCCGTTTGTGAAGTTGAATGCCTATTTGCAGCGCCGAGGAGTAAATTTCTGACTTATGGGGATCACATTTTGATTGCTCTAGATTGTTCTGATCTAGGGGATCCGCGGGTGTAATTACTTCCGCAATTTACTCTTTTTGTTAGTGTGTACATGTCTATGGTATCGAAAACTGTAGCTGCTGTGCATTCTTTCCTTTCATTTTTGTTGTTGTTATTTTCTGCGTTGAAAGCATCTGGGACTAAAGCCATCGTTAACAATCATTATAATCAAGCCGTTATATAACCTTAGACTTCCTCATCGAGAAAGGAGAAAACTGCTTTGGTGTATCACAGTTGACAACGTGTTCTCGTGCATATATACGAGGGGTGTTCAAGTGAAACCGGGACTTTCTGTCTCCTGAGTTATGGTGAGCTAGAAGGACTGGTGTGCTTACCGGCCTATCCAATGCATGGGAGCGCGTGGTCGCGGAAATGGCACCCGGTGACGTAAGATTGTTTACATGGATGCGCTGACGCTCGCTGCGCGCCTCGCGGAACGATTTTTGTGGTGCTCCGAGATGCTCTTCTGCTTCGAGTCACGTGCCTTCCCGTGAAACGCGGAACCTTGCACCGTGCTGACTAAGAAATCAAACAGCGTCGGTGGATGGCCTATCGCGGCCACTGATCTCTATCTATAAAGGCTGGATGGCGCATGGGAGAGGGGCTCGCGGGGGAGAGGCGTGCATTTGGGCCGCCATGTTGGGAGGCCCTAAAGCGCAGTGTGCGCCCATAGAAAACAATGGGAGGCAACGGAGATTGTGAGTATTTATAGCGCTGCAGGCGTTGATCGTTGCTTGTCATCACACAATTTTGTAAGGTGCCAGGATACTGATGTATCCTAACAGTGTTTCACAGGTGTCCTGCCGTTCGATTCTTAATTACGTTATGTTTTGCATTCCGAAACTAGACCGTCACAGCAGTGCAGCGCTGGGGATTGTACTACAGTACGTTTCCCAGCCAATATTTCAACAAGAAACGATGTGAGGTTAACAACCACCATGTATGTAATATCCCGTGCTGCGTTCTGCACAAAAATTGTTC
The DNA here is from genome assembly GCF_037126465.1 of Ornithodoros turicata. Classification (NCBI taxonomy): domain Eukaryota; kingdom Metazoa; phylum Arthropoda; class Arachnida; order Ixodida; family Argasidae; genus Ornithodoros; species Ornithodoros turicata. Next base: position 15,888,964 of record NC_088205.1, on the reverse strand, counting down.
CATAAAGAAGGGTCCGGGAAAGCATATACTCGCATGGCAGAAAGAGATCGTTCTGTAGAATCACAGCCGTTGTTTTAGCCGTGTATCGGTTTCGTATGATTTATATCAAGCACCGCCGCAGAAAGTGTCTTTTAGTGAACGACTGCGGTGCTTTGCCTCGCAAATATGGACACACCGAAGCAGCCCAAATACGTTGTGAGCGTGATTTAATTGCTTCACGCAATTAGAACACGCTCGTTAGGACAGTTAATCAGGTAGTGATGTAAGCTTAATCAATTAAGTTACTTAAAAGTGGTAACACCTCCTTGAGACACAAGATTTACCTCTTTTTGAAGTACAGCCCTTCTATGTTTGTTTGTTTCTTCCTTCATTTGTTCTGATTATTTGCAGGCGCAGTTGTGCCAAACTGAATGTCCTTCTCGAGTACTCACATGCTTTTGCTGAATACAACTGCAGCGTGAGCAAAGCTGCTTAGGAACGGGGGCCTGCTATCCAGTGCTGACTTTGTCATGCTTGTTATGTGGAGCACGTTCGAAAAAATGCAGCTGCACATCTGAAACTCCAATGAGTATCATCGTCATCTAAAAGAGAGCGTCCTAGCACCGTTGTGAGACCAGACACGCTTTCTGAATATCTTCTATGGCACCTTCCGCAGTTTGCACAATTTTGTTCAGCATCGAAGTCTCTCATAGGAACCACTTTGCATTAACTGTGACTCCCATCTTACATTTTGATGTGCAAGGGCCTTCTTGCACTACACACGTATGATCTGCAACAGGATAATTGCAGCAGGACGATTTGGAGCTTGAAACAGTTGTGATTTTGTCATTTTGGCCCTCGTGTACCCCGTCTGTGAAACGTAAACAAAAAATATCTAACACGATATGCTTTTGTAAAGAAGGTCACTGATGGTGAGTAAAGAGAATATACAAGTTCAAGTTTATTCAACATTTTATATCATACATTATATTATTCAACATTTTATATCAAGTTTATACAACATCAAGTTTATTCAAGTTATTTCTTGCACTTATGCGTTTCAGGATACAATGAACGTGCAGGGAGGTCACAAAAGACTACATTTATTGTTTTATGACCTTGCTACAATGACAATATATATTTTAGGAATGACAATGGACAGGTACTCTCTCTAAATTTGTAGCACTCAATTTTAGGTTAGAATGAGCAATGAATAGCAACTTCCCTCCTGGTATTTTCTTATATATGACGAATTTTGAATTTAATGTGATCAAATATGTGTTAATATAATAATATATATAAGAATATAATATGTGATAAATGAATGTGATCAACAGTAGATGTAAACAACACCAGTAGCCAGAGAAGTGCATTCTCAAGAAATAATTTTCTTATTATAGCATATATGTGCATGCCTATTAACTAAAACAATTATCACGGTTCTCACGGTTTTAATTCCTGAGAGTGTACTGTAGAGACGGCTTACATCTACAACAGTTAATACAAGGTATTATATACTGTGAATACATTTAAAAATCCCATCTGACACATACTTTCTGGAGGTGCTGCGGTAATCAAAGTTTGTGGGCATTACGCAGGTTCTGCACCCATTTCTTGAGTATGTATCGCCAGCTGTGAAGTAACCTGCATTGATGATGATTATTCCAATTTTTATGGTGCATCGACAACAAAGGAAATAATACATCAGAACATTGGTTTGGGTGCAACCAGTTATAAATTAATTATGTTGTTTAATAAATGCATTGGACAAATGTTAAAACATCAGTTTAAAACATGGTTTACAATCCCTGTATCTTCTAATACTTAAAAAGATTAAAAACTATCCTAAAAAGAATATGGGGAACTCTTCTAAAAAGAATTATAATCTCTAATTATTATATTGCTGGGTGAACGAGCCTAAAGTGTAAGGTGTGTTTCTGATGTGAACATGTAAGAAAATATGCAAAACTGAGAGAGGCTAACCACAGTGCGTGCACTGAGGTTGTTCCTTCCTGTAAAGTCGAAACCAGTGGATGAGGAACGTGATACTTACCTGTACACCCAGCCGTATCACACTGCACAGATTATTCACTGGGCAGCCCTCATGACGAAACCTGTATTGAGAGACCACTTTTGCCTTAAAACTGCTACAAATAGCACGACACGCTACAAATTATTACTATCGTAACAAGCTGACGATACAGCTCAGACACAAAGGCGGTATTCGAGTCGCGCCACACCACCGTTACGTAGGATTCTTTGTCACAAATCAAACCAAGACACAAAACAATACCAATACATGAAAAAATGTGACAATCGTGGTCTTATTATGACGAAATACCGAACTTGTGCGCGAAGGTAATTCAAAGAAATGAATGTGGCACTTGCTTCCGCAGAGAACACCGTGTACCATGCTAGCAATGCATGCAAAAAAGCGCTCGAGTGTTCGCACATATATTGATGACAACACTACCTGTGTAGTGTAACGTGTTCTTTCAAGCATATTATGCACTCAAACTGTATTTGCCGCCGGGTAAAATGCAAGTGTGCTCGATTGAACGTCGGAAGAGCGATCAAGCAACCTGCATCCAGTGCTCGTTTTGGGCAAAAAAACACTTCATAATGGTCAAATAAATGTACAGAATGGACGCCTATTTATTCCTTGATGAAGAGTGACTCACCTGTATAAATTTAGGCCCTGTATCCTTGCCAGTACGGTTGGTACGACCGTAATTGCAAGAAGTTGCCATGATCGCTGCGGCGACTGTTGTGGGCACCGTAAGATGGCGGCCGGTTTCTTCACGCTCGCGCTCCCTATCCGCGATCCAGCCTTTTACAATCGAGATCAGTGATCGCGGCGTCACGAGCCGCGAGCTCTCGCGCTGTTCAACTTCGTTTTCGTTTGCTTATGCTGTCTCACGCTTTCTGCATGATGCTTGCAACATAACATTATTAATATACAAACGCATCATGGCAGCTTTCAATGCCTTGTAACACTCTCCATTCCTCATCTTAAAAATAAAGTTCTTGTTTCGATGGGTTTCGTTTGGTGTCTTAGAGTATAGTCGTGCAGGCAGCGTTGCTGCCACACGTCTAAACTACACTTGTAATAATACCCCTACTACTGGTGGGTAGGAAACAAAGGGTGCGAGTGTCACAAAAAAATTGGCGGTTGTAAAGGGGGGGGCGATTCTGATTGTATGGTATGGGTACTTGGAGGACGCATTTGGAAATGTAAAGCACACAGTCCCGTGACTATATCGCTTAATTATAACCTGGCTGCTTATTTTCCTTGCGTTCAATATCTCTATTCATACGACGACCATCATTCAGGCACAAGCATGACAGGATTCCGTCTCCTGGAAGGGGTCCACTAATCACCGTTACCGGGACACCCCGGTATAAGCACCGCATGTCGGCATAGACGCATCGTGGATATTAAATTTTCACACATCTTTTTAGCACAGTTTTTGGAAACCTTCTGTGGTTCCTAACTGAGAGCACTTAAAATGAGCTGGTGTGGCTCGAGCAACACAACTTGCAGGGTTAGGGCCTCCCAGCCCTGTTTATGTCAATCGCGCTTCGGATTCGTGTCCACTCCGAACAGTCCCGGGCCCTGAGTCGTTGCCCAGCCTTCTTATTTGTTTTTGTGAGCAGTCCCCTTTCACATCGTGTCCGGCCGCGGAGGAGCAGAGAAGTGGTATGAGTCTTTTGCCCAGCAACGGTCCCTCGATCGCTCGAAACGGAGAGGGCGATCAAGGTGTAGTGGTCCAGCTCAGTTCTCGGTGGTTGGGTAAATCTTAGTCGCTTCGGGTATGGTCCGGATCAGAAACGCAGAGGTGTGCAGTGCTTTGGAATAGGTACTATGCTTCGCCGACCAGTGCTTCATCAAATAAGGTTACCATATGTCCTACACTCCACAATGCATTTCATGTAAATAAATTACTGAGTGCGGCTACAATAGATGTAGCATCAGTACTTGTTGTGTTTGTGTAACAAGCCTCCTGACGTCTATTTGCCATACTATTCTGGAACGTTAAGGTGGTGTACTGGTGCAAAATAAACGTTTTGTTAGACAAGCACACATGATAGAATGTCAAGAATTTCGGCGATAGTGCATCTGCTGTCCACATTACAACCGCATAAAATCACTTCCTGTCGCTAGCTATTCTTTTACGAATGAGAGTACACAAAATAAAGGAAGTGCGGTTTCGGAGACCAATCATTTGGTGTAAAGTGTATGTGTGCTGTTGAATGTGTGCTGCTTCATGTGTCATCTGTTGGGCACGAGTGCCCAATAACAAGAATGGAAGAACGTAGCTAAAGTTGGAGATGCCAATGAGAAAAAATAAAGTATTTATGTACTGCCCTGCGTCAGGGTGCCTTTTTTCTGCGGTTATTCTCAAGCTGTAACGTGGGAAGGTGCAGGCAGTGAGAAAGTATTATTAGTTCTCAAGATTCTAACGAAAAAAAAAAAAAATAGTGATACATCATGAAACAACGGGGCATTTCAATCGTGGGTAGTTCATTCGCGCGCGGAAAGCATTTCTTTATCAATAAGAAAGAAAAAGGAAAAGAAAGCAGCGACATTCGTCACAGGCCACAATACGTGATAACGCGGACAGATAAAGCGTTTTTCTAGAGACAAATGTGGAATATTTGAGTGTGCCGAAATTAAGGTATGGAAGAACAAGCTGCCAAAGTGCTGAATAGCAGGTAGAGATGTGAAATGTCCTAACGAGGTCTGGAGTACTGCAACTCACGTGAATCTGTCTCCAAATTTAGGGACTCTTTACAGTACTTATGTTACTGATATTTCTTGTTATACTTCGAGTACTTTCTTTTTTATGACCTTTCCGTTGTTCGCTGTAGATTTTTGGCGTTAAACTGTCAAGCAAGTAGACTGCACAATCGTCGCTCAAAATATCCTGGTTCTTCCCATGACAGAAGTGGTCTTACATGAACAATACTTAATCTAGTCACCACAGGCTGCAGTTCGAGCTAACTCATTGTTCATGCTAGTCCTTATGTAATGTTGCGTGACGCTTTCAGTGCCATTTGGATACTCTCACTTGAGAAAAAGTTTGGTCGAGGGGCGTCTTAGTTTACTCAAGTGCCCTTGGCAGTTGGCACCCATCATGTTGCTGGTGTGAATGCCATCGCGCAACTGTGATAAGTAATTACTGTAGTGGTCATTTTCGATGCACAACCATGTACTGTACGCAGCTCTAGTTTTCTGTAACAAGCGCTTTTGTCCAGTTCGTGTACGGTACCGGTAGAGCGAACGATCTTCCGGAAAAGCAATGTACCGGCGGTGGTTAATTGCGGGTCCTATCGTCATCCCATGTATGTGTGTGCACGATGTGCATGCGGTTGCGACTAGAGTGCGATTACCTCCACAAGTAACTAAAAATCACGTCAGTTATCTTTGGAATATGTGTGCCACTTGGAATTCAACCTCATCCTACGATGTTCACAATGATTACCTCGTGTAGAATCAGGGCCGGCGATAGTGGGGGGGAGTAAGGCGACCGTCTTAAGGCCCGCGCTTGCATAGACCCCGCGCACAAAGCCTTCAACCAGGGATTACTTATTTTTTTAAATATCAAGTATGCACTTAATCGTGTGAAACAGGCCCCGCGATGTGCCTTTGCTCCAGGCCCCGCATATCCCTAGCACCGGCCCTGTGTAGAATTTACTGATTGTCGTACTCATCCTCGCAATCCCTTTTCAAGGAGTCTCAATGCTGCTCTTTTTACTTTTTTGAGAGCGATGTACTGCATCATTTCGGGAATGTTGATGGCATCTGGCAAGATTAGAGTCACTAAATAAGGCAAGATCACCGGCTGTTGTTACTAGCTTGTATCGATTCAATGCTATGCCTTCCCCAATGGTTTCGCGATAAAACTGTATCCACATATTTGTCTTTGAAGCCGGACAACCACGGCAATGCAACGATCAAGCAGCGTTCCGTTTACATTTCTACAGTTCCTCTGTTCCTACAACCTTCTTTTCTGTGCCACATTCCTTATTCAGAAAGGCATAATTGAATGAGTATTTTCTGTATTTTTTTTTCTCAGCTCAAACACCTTCTGTTCATAGATTTTGAACAGACACGTTCTGGTCATAGAAACGTAAATTTCTGATGATTCTTCATTTTCTGTAATTGGGTGACACGAGTTGGTTTAGGTATCAGTTCCTCGACAATTTCAAACACTCTGAATGTATTAACATGTATCGCTACATATCCGAAAATGAAAAATAGCTGATCTCCGCGGGAACGACATTAGTTGATTTCCAGAACATATATTATAATAAATCTCAGTGTGTCTCTATGTGCGAAACTTATTCACACCAAAGAATTCCAAGGATACCTTAACGTGTCGCACACAAGCTGCATTCACACACTACAAGTAGCGTGAAACGGGATGTATAACGAAATCCAAACGTAACCAGGTAACTCAAAATACTGTAGCGAAAATTTCGCCACCTTCTTGGAATGTGCCAAAACGGGAGAATCATCGACTGACATTTTCTTCCTGAACATTAAGGGGCTACCTCTAGCATACATTAAAAACAAAAACATCACTGCCAATTCCTAGACAGAACCCTGCACTGACTTCAAGCACGCCCCGTTTTCAGCAGTTTATCAAGTTTATCAGCGAGACACACCAGCATGCGCACATCTTTCATTCCCTAGAATTTGCGGCGTACTGCTTCAATTTCGCCTATCGCAGGTACTCTGGGGTTCGCCACGTTGCTCTTTGCACATAGGGCCACGTGACCACGAGGGCGCGCGCAGCGTGAGCGAGCCGAGCCCTTCGTAGCCACCTGTCGGCGGGCCCGTCGGCACGACCCGTTTGCAACCGCCGTTCAACACACCAGTCCTTCTAGCTCACCATACCTGAGTGTACAAATGGCTCGCGCTACTTCATTTTCGTGATTTTCACACGCGACATGCCTCCGCGTTCACTACGTGGTGGTCCAAAGTTTGTGCAAAACAGAAGACACGTGCTGGACAAGATGGCCGACAACGAGGTGAGCGCGCATATCGAACACCGAATTGTCATGAAGTTTCTCGTGAATGAAGGCGTAAAGTCATCTGAAATTCATAGAAGACTCCAGGCTCAGTATGGCCACGATACACTTAGCCGCAGCAAAGCGTTTGAGTGGTGCAACCGGTTCCGAGGCGGCCGTACATCAGTGCAGGACGATCCCGGCCGGGGCGGCTCAGAGCCCAGTGTCAGAGTTCCTGAGAACATCCAGCTTGTGCAGCGCCTAATCCTCAAGGACCGACGGATAACATGTCTCGAACTGGCTCGAATGAGGGACCTTTCTGTGGGAACGTTGAACACTATCATTCATGAACACCTCCAGTTTCGGAAAGCCTTGCCTCCTCACCAAAGGAGTCCTCCTCCTAGAGGACAATGCACGCCCGCATACAGCGCATCTCACGACACGCACCTTACAGGAATTTGGCTGGGAGTTGCTGCCACATCCCCCTTAGAGTCCAGACCTCGCCCCCAGCGATTTCCATCTCTTCGGGCCACTGAAGGCGTTCCTTGGGGGCCGCCACTTCAGCTGCGACGACGAAGTCAAGAATGCGGTCCGATCATGTCTGCTACGCGCCGGTAAGGATTTCTACGCTACTGACATCTAAGCCGTCGTGAAACGCTGGGAAAAGTGCATTAGTGCAGCTGGAGATTACGTTGAAAAATAAAACTAATTTCTCGCCTGTAAGTTCATTTTACTTTTGCGTCCCGGTTTGACTTTGTCCCGGTTTGACTTTGAACGCCCCTCGTATGTAAAGGTTGTAGATTCGGACTTTACTGGGACGCCAAAGTAAATTTATCGACCGATCACATAGCCCATGACCATATCTATCTCGCGGCGTACAGCCACGAATCATTATTATAATTATTTTCCATAAATCATGCTCGGTTGTTCAAACGTTGCGACAGAACAATATTGATCAACAAAGTGTGTCTTTCTCATCACAATGTACACGTCAAGCTTACACGTGCGTGTCCTATTACACGAGCTTTCGTACACGGTTCGAAACATGGTTCGCTTCGTGTTTGTTATCCTTTTTGTTTGTCTTTCTTTTTTTTTCTCTCTCTCTCCAGGGAATAGCGAGCCGCCGTAGCGCAGGCTAACATTTCCCTCTTATTTTTTTATATGTATAATAAACATATCTCACCCCCTTTCCCCTATGAAGCAATTAGTAATTCCCTCGCAAACACTCGACGGAAAGGAGAAGACACGAGCTCGCTAACGACGCTAATTTGTTTGCAACCATCATTCTGGACGTGTCCAGCAAAGAAAAAAAAAAAAAAAAAGAAGAGCGTCATAACTGCACCATAACAGGAGGTCGTCACAAAAACTAAAGCGATCCCGAAAAACCTCCTTTTCCAGCGCTCTCTCGAAAGGGCGCTCGCTTACGTTTCATTCTCTGGACAAAAGTTGCCTCGGTACAATTCCGCAGAAATGAGGAAAACGCAATCTCCATACAGTTACTCTCGTTCCGCCACGATAATGGAATTATTGAGCCACGAAGTCCTTTCGCTTCCCTCGAGGCCACTCGTATGGGTCGCTGCGGTGATTCCATCCTGATTCTATTTTCCTCTCAAGCATGCTGAGTGACAAAAAGCTCATCGCCCGTAATTGCTTACGCTGTTCCTGCGAGAGGGTATACAACAGATTTTGCGCTTTGCTTGCTTTCTTACTTACGAGTGCAAGCCGAGGTTTCATGCGCGAAATGCATTTGTAATATATCAGATCACGCACGGGTATGAGACATGCTGGAAAGGACGCGTAAGAATTGTTTATTTTAAGGCCGGAGGACAGATTAGAGAGATAAATCAGCAGGTGGAGAAGAAGCTACCGTAATCCGGAAGATAATCGGTGAAGATTACGAGAAAATGAGCGCACAGAGAGCTGTTTTTGGCCTGCCTTCTTCGGAGGCTGCAGTGAACTCCTTGTCTCTTTATCTCTGAATGGGACAAACAGCACGCTAGGCCCTTCTTTTCTTGTTATTTTAATTTCGTCACTAGTATACTGCAGCCAATCGAATGATCCTTACTTCTAAAGATGGGAACCACCCTCTTGTGTTTGTGACTGATACGAGCATGTTGGTCTGTTGTTGATGACGGCTGTCATGTCGTGTACCTTACTCATTTTCGTCCTATATGTCTCCTGTAGTGTTCGAAACGACTTATTTTGTATGATAATATTCGTAAACACGCGGGACCTCCCTATCTTGTTTAAACCTAGCGGTTTGTCAGAGAACTCGTCAAAACAGCCCTGTTCCCCCAAGTTCCTCGAAACAAATCCACCAAATAAAAGCCATCCTGGAGTTACGTTTGCCGTGTCCTAGCAGTATCCTGGATCTCCTTGGTGTGAATTGTGCACGGAACGACGTTTTCTGCGTCATTGTTTTGTATAAAGCGTCATGAGTTGAGCGCGCAAGAAATGTTCCTCGGCGCTTTTCCAAGTTATAGAAACCGCACGCACGCGCAAAAGCATTTATTTCCAAAAAAATAAAAGAACTTGGGTATGTCATGGAGAGTTTGACGCCTGACCTGGTTCTGCCAATAGAACAATTTTTGCAATTTCTCGGAGCGAAACTCTGAATACCGCCGCCAGAATATACCAGGTGTGAAGTTTTCTTTTTTTTAATAAGTTCAGCAACGCCATTGTGACGTCACGCGAAAGGTTGAAAAGACATTTTCTGTCGCTCTGAACTTGGTTTGACTGACAGTTATGCGCCGTCACGTGGTCCACGTAGAGCGCCCAATTGTTATGCTTATTATCCGCATCTGCTGAACTTTCTTTACTTGTGAACTTCGCGACGAGTCTAGCACCCCAGGAATCCTGCAATTCATGCGACTATATAGTGTTTGGAATTGCCCCTAAGAGCCCGGATGCTGCCATCCACACTAATGCGAATGCCTTCTCTCCTTGACGTATCTACCCAGCGTCCTCTAGCAGCAATCTCCCCTGATAAAACTGCATCACCCACGACAAAAGCTTTCACACGTGCCGCAGTGCGAGCGCCGAGTAACCCGAGCTAAATTTTCATCGTGTCTCATAGATAATAGCGCCGCTTTTCATCATCTCCCTCCTTCTCCTCCTCCTCCTGTCTTTTTACGTAATAGGAGCGTCGTCAGTGTCGGGCGGCAGTCTGCTCCTGCACCATAGAGTCCCCCGTTGTAACGCTCATTTGATAAAACAACGATAAAGTGCACGACAGCGCGGCCGAAATACGAGGCGTTTAATTAAAACTTCCGCCGAGTTTAAACGGCGTCGTGGCTTTTGGCAGTCTCGTCAATGCTTTCGGCTTCAAAGCCACGACAGGGTATGTTGCACCGATTATGCGCAGATAAGCTCTCCTATTGTGTGTATGTGTGTGTGGGCCTTAAGGGCATAGCGGTGCGACGGCGGACAGAGCTGCGTGACCTGGGAGAACCTGTAATAATTCGGGGTTTAACGTCCCGGGTCGACAGCGACTCGATATAATGGGACTGAATAAGAAGTTGGTGTTGGAAGGTGAAAGGCATATGAGGTACGAGAGTGAATATGACATGGTTTTCGCCATGGATGTGTGATCCGCTTGCAGAGAGCAGAAAACACTAACCAACGGCCTGGCTGCGTGGATACCGGAGCCTTGGGTAGTAAATAAGTTACAAGTAACTTGTAACGGTAACTAGTTACTTTTTGCAGTAACTAGTTACTTTTCTACAAAGGTAACTAGTACCTGCAACTAGTTACCGCTCTTGGTGAAAGTAACTGTAAAATGTAATTGTAACGAGTTACTCAGGTATTGCGGTATTTTCCACGCTTCACTTCTCTAGCGTCACTCTGACGACATCTACTGCCCTTTTTCTACACTAGGAATTCCACGAATTTTGTCATCTCATACACGGCCACGATGGCCATTCCCATGGTTTTGGACATACCCGTAGGAAATCCTCTGTTTATAACACGCAAACAAAACAAAACAAACAAACAAAACAAAACAAAATATCTGAGTTACAAGTTACACTTATTCGGTTTTATTAAAGTAACTAAGTTACTTTAACTGTAGCTGTAACTATAGTCGTGTTCAACTTAAGAAGGAAAAGAAATCTAGTTCTTCAGCTCTCAAAATATTACTGCGCCGCAGACAGGGTGACTCGGACGCGGAGAGGTCACGCTCTTTCCCTGCACCAGGTAATGTAATCCATCATACTCACGCTGCTTCCGTATTGGCTGTTAAAACTGGCCGTATGACACTATGCTGCAGCAGAAGGTGCGCTCCCCGAGGGCTTATGGTGGCGCTGCAGTATTTCTCCTTTCGCACTATTGCGTTTCCTCATCTCCAACGGCGCATGTCGTTGACTGACTACATTTCTGTTCCTTCTTAAGTTGAACACGAGTATAGTTACATTTCAAAGAGAGTAACTAACTGTAACTTAGTTACTTCTTTTAGTAACTTACTCATGATAGGATATAGCATTCGGTCGTCTGCGATAGCTCGCAGGTCATGCTGAAGACTGGAAGGTGGTGTGGTCAAAATCCTTATACCGATTGAGCTCTCTGAGGTTTTTCATGGATTTTCCGCCAGTCTTTCAAGGCGGACGGCGGCACAGTTCCCGCTGAAGTAGTTCCCACAGTTCCAGCAGCAGTTCATGCTGCCCAGGAGGCATGGGAGCCCCCCTGTCTCCCACTCCTTCCTGCTGTCCTCTCTCTATCACGTCTGTACGCTGCACACAGCCGCATTTGCATCGCGGTGCTGGCACGGACTAAAGAAATATCCAATGTCATTCTACAGACTGGGATGTGGGACTGGGAACAAATTCCACTACCGGCTTTGCTACATGAGATTTTCCCTGTGTTTTGCAGCCGAGTTTCCAGATGTATGTCGGCACAGTTCCCACTCAAGCCGGCTCAGCACGCATACTAACCTTCATTGCTGCTGCCCCAATTGCTTCTCAGTGCTAATAACGAATTTTCTATTTAAGACTTTACTTCACTCCACGTGCTGCGGAACTCTATGCCATCCTTTTCTTTCCGCAGCACGTCGTTGATTTTACCCGCGGGAATGGGCAGTCTCCACTGACTCAAAATCTGCACTGCAAGCTATTGAAAATCCCGGCATCCAAGGCTCATCCGCATCGTCACGGATGTGTTAATGGCTTACCAACCTGTATACAGGACCACAGGCTGGTTCTCAAGCGGGTTCCAGCCCATTGTTGTGTCGTGGGGAGTGAGCAGGCCGACAGCGCCGCAGGAGCAGCTCTCTCGTATCGGAAGCGGACCAGCATTGCACTGCTGAGAGGAGACCGTCGTTCCATTCTGCGACGCCCCCCGACACCCCTGGCTTCCCGCCAATGGACAACCGATATTCTCCCCCCCCCCCCCCCCATTTATGCTGGGCAGAGTTGATCCAACGCTCGCGTTCCGCGTGCCACGAAACACCTGTCGTCGAGATACTGCATTAATTCATCGAATGCGACTCGATGTGGCTTTTACAGCTCGGTGGCGTTACCGCTTGAGACAAGTTGACTCTCTCAGATGCTGTCACTGCGGTGCTCTAGACGATCTGGTGCACATTCTTCTTCATTGCTCACACCACCAACCTTCCCGAACCGAACTCTCCGAGTCTCTTAGTCAGCTGGACTCTCGGCCCTTCTGTCTATCAAAATTGCTTGGTCCCTGGCCGAATCCAGCCCACCAACGCTCTGCGCTCTTTTGACCTTTCTGGACACAATCGGACTTCGATCCTTATTGTGAAGGGGCTCATTATTTTATTCCCCGCATGACCACCAGCAATGGGGTAGAGTACCGCCCCTGGCGATGAAACTCCCCATCCATCATATCAAAATAAAATTGTTGTTGCTGTTTTATGCACGGTCACTATAAGGTCCGGTCATGCTTCTCACCCCTGGACACTTCTGGTATTCCGAAACTACACTCTAAAAACTGAACTTCACCGCATAGCACGCTCTGCACCAACCATTGCAACGAATGATAGGGTTATCGCTTTTGATACGAGGAGAGAGGGAGGCGTACGCCTTTTTGTGTCAATTTGGATATATGGTAATTGACACAAAAAGGCGTACGCCTCTCTCTCTCCTCGAATCAAAAGCGATAACCCTATCATTCGTGGCAATGGTTGGCGCACAGCGTGCTATGCGGTGAAGTTCTGTTTTTAGAGTGTATAGTATTTCAGCGTGCACTGCTCTCGCACTCTACCAACACCTGTGCGCATTCCTTTTACACAACAACCGTTAGTATCCACTCCCGTCCCAGCACTCTTCGTTCAGCTCATCCGTCTCGCACTGTAGCATAACTGGCCATCTGTATTGAGCTCCAGAAAAGAGACAAGCCCCACCCATCAAACGACGCGTACGCAACAACCTTCTCGGGGGCAGAACGTATTTTCCCGTCATGTTTGACAAATCACGGCCGCGTCTACCTGCCTTATATAGGACAGAACGATTGCTCCTCTGCCTATAGCCAGCCGCCCTTCCGGTTTCAGGTCTGTGGACGCAATTGGATCGTCATTCTGGTTCATCTTTTTTCTTCCCTTGTTCTGTTGGGAGATCATCCTTTAAGCTTGATTCATTTCCAAGACGAACCACCCGAGTCCAGTGTTCCGTCTAGTATACGCACTCGTTCTATCTTTTTGGTTCCTTCCGAGATTGCCTCGCCTCCGCCCTCCCCCCTCCTATCTTTGTGCTGCCTATATTGACGTGTTGTCCCTGTGTGCGCGCGCTGCGTTCCGTGACAAGCGGATTTTGGGGACGCACACTCTCAAAAATGAACTTCACCGCATAGCACGCTCTTAGCCAACCATCATCTCGAATGATATCGTTATCTGTCCTGATTTGATGGAAACGCGAGGCGTACGCCTTTTTTGTGACATTTATGCTGGTCATAATTGTCACAGAAAAGGCGTACGCCTACCGCAACAAATCGGGGGCTTAATCGCTTCATCGTCGTTACGGTCGTTACAAGCTAACGGGTGGCGGGAAATTCAAAAAGGTGGTCACGTGACACATTGCGCGTGACGTGTACCACGGCCTTCACGTATCGCGCGAAGAGCGCCGTGCACGTGTTTTATCACGTGCCCACCTTTTTAAATTTCCCGCCCACCATTTTGAATTTCCCGCCACTCGTTAGCTTGTAACGACCGTAACGACGATGAAGCGATTAAGCCGCCTGGTCAGATAACGATATCATTCGAGATGATGGTTGGCTAGGAGCGTGCTATGTGGTGAAGTTCATTTTTAAGAGTGTAGAGAAAGCGGAAAGGGGTGAAACAGAGATTGTAATCCCTGCAAAGCATAAATGAATATGGGGGGGGGGGGGCAGTTGCGGACATGTTAACTGCGTAATAATTATAAAGAAACCTTTTTCTTTCACACCGCACACCTAACACATAAAAAGTGTAACAGTACATGAATTGACACTGTGATACGCGGCACGTTTTGTCATCGCGTGCATCTGTGTACGTTATCTTTTCTTGCTGTGCGACACTTGCTGCTGATTTGTCTGTCACGCGATGTCTACGTTGTTCGACCCTGAGAGTCACGAGAGAGAGTCACGAGAATAAATGGGGCTTCTTTTCCTCGGCTCGGCCACATGCGTCAGACTTGTTTGTAGCTCCCGTACTGCACTATTAAAAATGAACTTCACCTCATAGCACGCTCCTAGCCAACCACGATCTCAAATGACATCGTTATCTGCCCTGATTTGTTGAAAACGGGAGGCGTACGCCTTTTTTGTGACAAGACAATTATGAACAGCATAAGTGTCACAAAAAAGGCGTACGCCTCCCGTTTTCAACGAATCAGGGCAGACAACGATATCATTAGAGATCATGGTTGGCTAGGAGCGTGCTATGCGGTGAAGTTCATTTTTAAGAGTGTGGGAGAACTCGGATTAAACAGACACTGTTTACCGAACCCCGATCACATTTAACGCGCAGAACCTTGATATTTGTCAACTAATCTGTTCAGTCTCATTTTTGCCAAAACGCACGCACCCAAATGTCAATCAAACGAGAAACTCACCCTGTAGCAACGTTCTTGGAGTAGGTCTAATATCTGGTAACGTTGCCTTGTAGCGCCATACAATAATTGGAATTCGCTAAGCAACACTGTGCCGCTTACGCGAAACTTCCCGTGACGTATTTGTCCAGCGAATACACCTAACTGTTCGGAACCACACACGCACTGTTATGTAAGGGCGCGCGGGAAAGGTGGTTAACATTGTCGGCACACCAAAGTATGTCAACAATGCCTGGCCCTGGTGGTGGCTAATGCGTTTGCGGACCCTCGTTCGCGCAGCATTCCTATCTCTTCCGTTCATCTACTGAAAGGGTCGCTTCTGGTAGTGTCGCGATAGAGTAGGACGGAAAAAGTTATGTTTATCAATATGGGTTGACTGCAGCGTACATGATGGAAGGTAAATGTACTTAGGGAAAGGTATGAGAAACGGTAACAGAAATATAACAGGTATAACACCGGAAATATAGCGGGTAACGGTAACAGAAGCGGATGTCGCACACTCAGAATACCTGAAACAGCAACGGACACGAAAATAATTACGGTAATAATTCGCGTACTGAATTGGACCCGAATTATCGAACTGTCGGTACCGAAAACCGAAACGACGACGAAAATAACAATGGTGGTAACAGAAACTGAAACCGAAACAGATATGGGCCAGCAACGGAGGCGCTAACGGAAACGGAAGAAGTCCGTTACCTTTCCCCGAGTGTACTTAGTGGGGGGTACATGTGGACAGTAGGGGATAGCTTGAAGTGTTGGTCGGTTTGACGCGCAGCGTTTGTAGCATAGTTACATAAGTTAATGGGGTACTTTCCTCCTCCGAGCCTTTCAAATTTTTTTAAATATAAAAATGTGCTTTATTTTTGCTTTTTAGTGTAACGTCCTCGCTGAAGCCCATCGAGATATATTTTGAAGAATGAGATATTCCATATTGCTTTTTTTGGGGGGGGGGGGGACTCTCAGGCGGGATTGGATTTATTTCACTTAAAGGAAAGCCACAATTATTATGACGTCACACAAGTGACAAAGTGTAGACGTCCAAATAGGGGTCCCTGGCTCGCAGCTGAAATAAGATGGCGGATAAATTATATCCAGAACTAAGCGAAGGCTATCTAAATCAAATACCTCACTCTTTCTGACGAAGGTCCCTTCAGGGGATTGAGCCTTTCGGTCTGCAAATTCAGACCTCCAAATATAATCTAATCAAATCTCAACTGCGGGCGCAAAATTACAGCGACACCTATCGTGCCATCGCATGCTCACGAAATTTTATTTCTAATTGAAGTCACGTCACCAAATTTCGTAACTCCTCATGTATCACCTGCCCTTTAAACTAAATACGTGAATAGTTGATTACTTACTTATTATTAATTACTTCTCATCATAAATACGTGAGCACGCCTTCGCTACGGCCAAAACTACTTACTCCGCTCAGATTCAGTGTCTCATTAGGAAATCTGCACCCATTGTAGCCACCCGCTCATCTCATAAACCTTGGCCTCTATATTGGTATGCGGTGAGCAACATAAATTGCCTCTCGCTACATAGACTATAATCTCCCACGTATAATAAAACCCACCCTATCTCAACATGTAATTCGATATAAGAACATCAAATGCAGCGTAGATGCTGACTTTTGAACAGCGACAAGGTCTGTAATCGAATTTTCCGCAACATGCAAATTAGAAGATGGCCTCCTCGTTTGCGGCAACCGCTTTAAAAATGTAAATTTCGGGTGTGTCCTCGCCATATATCACCCGGCAGAGACGAAAACCCGCGCATGTGAGCAGTTTTAAAAGTCATGAAGTGCGCGTCGCTTTGCAAGGAAACAAGCACACGGTCGCGTCTGAATGTCATGAAAATGGATGTTTGGTTGCACCAGGTTTTGATGCCTTCCGCGAGAGGAAGTTGGGGACAACATCCGAGTGCACATTTATCTGGAGCTTGGACGGCTTTTAAGAATGTATGCGCAGCCAGCATACGCCTCTTCAGAAGTAATCTGTGCTCGCAAAACTGCGACGACTCTGAGAGAGAGAGAGAGTTGGATACGTGGCGGTCTGTCTCGTTTATTTTCGTTGCCGTCCGAGGGTGTTCGAGAATTCTCGGCGTTTTATGGGTGGGCCACGTTAAATAGAAAGAAGGACGTGTAAGGGGAATATATTTCCAACTGAATAATGAAAGTTTGTTGGTTGGTGACGTCGTATTGCCGATCGATCTGCCCGCCGGTATGGCGACGTACTGTTCGGGGGTATCATGCCTTGGGCAGACTTCACAAGGAACTCTGCACCCAGCCAAGCAAGGTCGGTGCCGGGATTCACACCCGGTGCAACCTCACAATCTCAGCGTTGAATGCAACAATCTTTTAAGGACAACTGCCATCGATCAGTCATTAAGCCACGGGGGGTTCATTAAAAGGATAGAAGTGATTGATTGCTTGATTGGTTGATTATGTTGCGCCGAGTTCTGAAGCAAAATGGTATGCTCAGGGGCTGTAATGCGCTGCAGTTGTCAGTATTGCTTCCCCCGAACTACTGTAAGCGTCGTCGCCATTTTGTTGTAGTCCTGCAACCAGGAAGTTTAGTCCTCTATACTTGTAGTCTTTTATAGTTGTAGTCTTCTACAGTTCTATAGATTTCCACCTCAAAAATAGGACTTCCGCTGCGAAATATCACCCGAGTTGTAATATCTCCAATATGTAATAAAAGCATTTAGCGCAGCAAAGTAGGACTCTATACAGGTGACACTGGTTACTAGTAGCAGATCAAAAACACGAAGCCTACTTTGGCTATAATATACGGCCATACTTGTGCAAGCGGAAGCGTTTTCTCTTCATTCCCCTTCGAGGCGTTGGGTCACTTAAGCGAGCCCCGAGTTCTTTCGGCCGGACAAGGAGACGAGAAGATCGTAAATCTCCCACGCTCTGTTCATTTTTCGCTCCGCAACGCTGATTGAATTTCCGCCAAAAAAAAAGTTTGGTGGCGTCTGGCCACCCTTGCGCGCGATCTTCACGGCTGCTGTAACGCGATGCCCGCTGTTGCTAGCAGCACTTCTCTGTATGTCGCCGCGTCATATGTGGCTGATACGGTGGAAGACGTGGGAGGTCGCAGTGAGCGCAAAGCAGCTAGAGCAGCTGCCTTTCAGAGATATACTACGTAGTGTGCAGAGAAAAGTTGTTTCAGAAAGTTGTGATGGGGGGTTTGGCGTAAGGAGTGGGGTTGGAGGTTATGTAGTAAGCTTGTTTTCAAGGGCGAGGAGGTATGTTTACTGGCATCGTCCTCGGAGGAGGAAGAGGAGGAAAGGAATTGATTTGAGAAGAGTGTTTTTCTTGTAGCCGGTAGGAGTGCCACATAAGGAAAGAAAGTACTTGTTGCGGGATGTGAAAGTGAGGGATAGACGTTAGCAGTTAGTATCAGTAGGGGTCGTGTGATACTACGAAATTTAATGCAATGGGGTAGGGTATCGCCCCTGGCGATGAAATTCCCAATCCATCATCTCACAATAAAGTTATTGTTGTTGTTGTTACGCAATTTACTGATCGTTAGATGCAACAATGTGTAGTGAATGTCATTCGTGAAGGCAATTCGGGAGCTCAGAGTGTGATGTTGTTGGGTAGGGCGGCTGGTCAAAGCGAACCATCACTGGAGATTGGGACGAGGGACAGCATGACAGGATCAGGGACTCCGACACCCCAACGACCGTAATGATGACTAATACCAGTTATTGGTAGACGAAACTTGGATTCACGGAGCCTGCCGTCAAAATGAAGCACCATCGCATGGCAAACGATGGTGTACACGGGATATTGGGCGGTCTACAGCCTGGAGTAGGCCTCAAATGTAGGCTGAAGTGAAAGCGGTGAAAAGCCTAGAGGCCAGGAAGACCGAAGAAAGTGATCTCGAGGATATTCTCTCGAGTTCTTAGCTCGTCCCCTTGACGATGGCTGCCGCCTGACCGAAATTATCTTCTTCTGTGGCACGTGCAGCATGTAGTTAAAGTCACTAAATAAGCTACCGAGCTTATTTAGTGACTCTACATGTAGTCACACAAATTGTGGGCGGACTCGCCTTACGTGTAATTCTACTCCCAATTAATTATCTTCTTCTTGTTCTACTTCTACTTGGTGTGGCACGCAGCCAGATGCAATGGGCCACGGACCAAAGGGTGGATGTAAGAGATGATGAAGAGATCTTCACGGAATATATTCACGACCATCTGTGCACGTTGGCTCTTCTTCGATGCAAATAACGCTGCCGCCGACACATGTACACGCACCGTCTCTTGGCGACTAAACCATGACACAGAATGGTGAATAATCAACATTTATTTTTTTAGTATTATTTCTATTTTCGTATTTCAAGAACTATATTTGTTCGTTATTATCAGTATGCGTTCTGTCTCAATAGAGCCCTTCTGTGCGTTAGTGCAGCCATCAATGTTCACCCCCTCAATCATCATCGTCGTCGTCATCGTCTTCATCCTCTCTTATTATACTTAATGCTTATCATCATCATCATGTCCTTCATATTCATACTCTTCTTATGGTAGGCTACTCTTTTGAATTCCTTTATCAGCGCCATTATCTTCTTCTTTCTCTTCCTCAGTTGTCCTTATAATCATCATCTTCAACTTCATCCCCTTGTATTGTCGCAATAATAATCTGCTTAACCCTTCTACCCCCACTCACCTCATCTTCCAGCTACAATCGTGACACTGCTCACAAGTTTGAGAACATGATAATAATAATAATATTAATACTAATACTACTACTACTACTACTAATAATAATAATAATAATACCTTTATTAATTTTGCCAATCACAGCCGAAGCCTTGGTGTTGGCGCACGCAGGCAATGCAGTATTTACAAATATATACACACATATACAGGGTGCACGTATATACAGGGTGTCCCAGAAAACGTGTCATTGAATTATAATAAAAAAACTACGCCACCTAGAATCATGGTGTCAACAGCATTTGTTCTGATTAGGTTTTTGCCACCTCCTCATGTGAATGCCGTAGACTTGGAGATATACAGTACATTGTACTAAAAGGGGAAAAAAAAACTGTACAACTTCATGTGTTACTGAGTGAACGCAAGAGGAGAGTTTTAAAAACGTTTGAATGGGAGGTAAAGATATCAACAGAGGGGTGAATCGCGTTTGTCATTGGTTGAATACGTACGATCGGATTAGCAGGCATCTGGTGAGATAAGTACAATATATTCGTGTGTCGGGTTACATTGACAGGTACGGCAATATGAAGCTGATGTAATAAAGATGGTGTATCGAGAAAACTGTGTAAAATCGTATAAGAGAGCATAATATCATGAAAATGGCGTCGCGTTGAGAGTGGTTGGAGGTTAAGAAATGACATTATCTCGCTATAGACATACATTCTAAAGTGAGGGCTTTTTCTTAAAAATACGCTATGTACAATGTGTAGAAATAATAATACTACTAATAATAATATAATAATAATAATAATTCCGGGCTTCACGTCGCGAGACAACTGCGACCGTGAGCGACGCCACAGTGAAGTTTAAGAAGAGTAACGGCAAGTTGACAACGTCAGCCACCTCCACCGTCATCTCACTCACTTGTACACTGATACACTCTCATAGCCTCATGGCAGGGCCGAATGGCTGTTGGCTTCTTGAAACCACGTTCAGCAGTATCATCGGCAGCTATTTTCCTCAGAAGCGTCGAGCATTCCGACGTATCACGCGTAGATGCGTAGTTGTACTTGAAAATTACCCGCTTGTTCTCAGTTTAAAATCGGAGCGCTTCTATCATCAGACGCCTGGAATGTACACACGGCTCCCTGCTATCTCAACATTTGGCGTTGGATCCACATCGAGACAATGTGGGTAACTTGATACAGGGCGCAATGCAGCTTACGAAGGGCGTCTGAACTATTCTGTGCAAACAGCCAACTTTCCGGCAGCGATAAAAGGGAACGTGTTTTGAAAATGCCACGCTCATGCTATAAGCCCAGTGTAACAACGTCGCTTTCGAAATCAAAGTTAGCGTGAGTTCCGTGTGATTTATCCGAATTCCTAAATTTTATCGGGTTCCCCGTTCGTTGTTTTGCGTCTGTTCCGTTATCGCGTTCCTGTACAGTGCGGGAAAGTGTATATGCAGGATCCGACGGGAGGGGATGATGATGTTGGGGGAGCGTCGGATTTCTTTGTCGTCTTTCGTTTTCCTTCTTTGCGGTGGGGTTTAGGACTCATTACAGGAGTAGTAGAATTTGTCTATGACCGAAGTCAATTTCACCTTTCTTTCTTTCTTTTTTTTTTTTTCTTTGCACGTCTAATGGAGAATTCGCGTGGTCACGTCTTGGTGATCGTGGCAACGCGCGTGTTCTAGGAATTCGCCAGCTAGCACTTTTTTTCGCCCGGCCTCGATACTGCCGGGCAGCGAGTTGCCCAACTATATCCGGTGTCGTCGCATCCGCACCGACCCGCATTGGTCCGCACGTCGAAGTTAACATTGAGTTAGCAGACAACTGAACCGGAACACGAGCGACCGCGATGCCCCTGTCGTAATCCAAGCGGATAAAACCGCTAGCTTCAGGGCATCCATGTTCGGGTGACAGCTGTCACGTGACCTGGCGTGCGCGCCAGGCGAGCAATCTCCGTGCGCTAAGCCGTGTTGCCACATTTTTACCAAGCGAATTCGCCAGAAGTCTCGCGACTTCTGACGTTGCTTTTTTTTTTTTTTTTTTAATTTGATAGCGACGTTTGGTGGTGGTTGTGGTGCGCTACTTTCGAGCGATCTTCCTACCTGAGCGACGCATAGAAAGTTTAGAATGCTGTGTCCCGTAAGGCATAACGTCGGTGAATAGTTAAGGCCAGGGGCGGCGCAACGTCCTGAATTCAGGGGGACCCCAGATACCAACCGGCGCCGCCTTCCATCCCCCACCGCCACCACCAATTCATGCACGGGTGCCAAAAATTTGAGGTAGTCTGAATGAATGTGTAAAACATATGAATGTGTAAACATCTGAACATATGAAAACATCTGAAAACATACCTGAATGTGTAAAACGTCCTGGAATCAGTGAACACTTTCAGGTCATGTCGTCGTGAATTCTACCGCATCAATCGACAAAGCCTTGACTATGCCTGCAATTCGATCGATTCAGAAAAAGGGTTTATGGCATTTTATTCCCATGCGGAACCTGAGATAACACTTTTGCGCGTCACCTCCATAGGCATTTTCGCCCCCTTCACAAATTCAGGGGGTCTACAGTAACCCCCCCTTTCCGCCGCCCCTGGTTCGAGCATGTGAGACGACATAAGTGACATGAACTAGTACTAAGTCAATTCATCAAGTAGTCCAGAGGGAAACAGTTTAAACAACATAAACATTTTCGACTTAGGTTTTGTGTTAGTTGGACACTTAGTGACACTAAGCTTCCCACAAGCGTAAGAAATATAATTTCCATCTTTGGCATAGTAGGCGCAGAGCGTCGTTTTTCTTAATAAGTTACATAGTTAGTTTCTACACATCCTTGAAATTCTTCCTCTCATTTTCAATACGGCAACATCAGTAAATTATTAAATATTTCATCCGCGACCGCACAACGAACTCTAGCAGCCATCTAACTGAGAAGAACAAAAAAAAAGTAAAAGATTTACAATTTACGAGCTTAAAACCCTTGCCCTTTTCAGTTCTTTCAACTACCATGACGTATGACGTTAACGCCGACATCTACAGCCACCTTCTTCCAACACAAGTCGTTGCAGACGACGACGTCCTTCTGTTACCATGGCAACCGACAGAACGTACACAACGAAACTAACCGAAACCTATCACTCTGAGTCGGAGTGCGTCCGGCTTTAGAACCAACTTCAGACTTAACTTCGAGAGAACACAAGTAAATACATCGAGAGAGAGAAAAAAAAGTACAAGAAGGAGGCCATGACCTCGTCTTTTTGCGTTTCCCTACTTTTGCGGTTCATAAACTTTTCTTTCGCTGTGACGGGGTGAGTAGGAGGTACTGCGTACCCCGTGGGGGATCCGTATTTACGTCCTCTGTTAGGAAAGAAACAGCCAATGAGCGCAAAGTCAATGAGAATAACCCGCGGCCGTCCCGGGGGGAAAGAGAGAAAAACGTTAGCAGATCATTTGATCGTGTTGTTCAAATTGGTAGCCTTTGTTTTCTGCACAGCACTTGGCGGTCGCTCTCCTGCATTCCTCATCGATCCTCCCTCTCTCTCTCTGTCTTGTCGTCTTTGTAAGTTTCCGTCTCTGTCGCTTAATTTCGCGATACTTTATTGATCTGAAGTAGTCGTGAGTTCTGCAAACGTCGTATTGACTACTGTCGCTGACGTAGTTTGTAGAGAAGTGGAAGAGAATATCACCTGAGATTGGTTGGAAGTTTTGATCCAGCTCAATTAAAGTGGCACTGGGTTTATTTCGGGAGACACGGTAAACGGATCGACACGGTTAATACAAATTGCGTTTGGTATTAAAGCACTGAAAAGCAGTTCTTTTGATTTCATTTTATTTGTTGTTGGTGGTGGTGTTCTTGTTTTCAGATTGAAAGCATAGTGAGCAGAGCCGTTCCGACGGGGAGCAGACGCCACGGGCGTCTTCGCCAGTGGGGACGCCAGATGACTTGTCTAAAGCTTGTGGATGGGTTGATAGATTTTCCAACAGAGAGAGACCCAAGATGACTTTTGAGCTCTGGACCCCTGTCTCTCTGGATCTCTGGACCCCTGGATCTCTGTCTCAGAGTTTACCGGGGTGTGTGTGTGGGGGGGGGGGGGGGCGCTTTATGTAAACCTGCCCTAGGCTAAAGTTCAGGTCTAAAGCTGTTAGATTGGCTTTAGACTCTGTGTATCTGCCGTCTCTACGATTGGAGTGACTCGAGTGCTAAAAAGATAAAACATTGCAGCTAAATTGCGTTTATTACGATACATTACAAGCTTTTCATTTCATCAGACACTCCCCGACTACCAGTGGAATGACTCCGTAGATAAGCTATACGTAGGCGTGATACCACGAATATCGTGGGCGTGTTTTTGAGTTGAGTTAAATATATATATATATATATATATAACCAAATGAATGAACCCCTCAGAAAATAAAAATGAAAAGTGTGCGCCACACCGTTGGGGATGCTCGTGCATTACTTCCGTAAGCAGATGTATCATTCTTAGTCTCTCTGCGTGAGCAACTTCTAATTTTCGCCTTTTTATCGCAACGATGTTTTCACGAAGTAATTGCTACATGTACTAAGCATCATTCATAACAGAAACCATCGTCTCCTTCTACGCGCGGAAGACGGGGACGTCGTCTTTCCCTTAATGAGCTCTCGAATTTATTTTCGAGATTGCCTAAAGCTGCAATCTTCCACAGCTGCTCTTTCATCTATGAGGTTTCCTGGAGATTCCACGAAGCGTGCGAGGAATGTTGCTGCGCGACACGAGTTAATATCGAGTGCGTGCTTCCTTTTCAACCTTACGAGAATAAAATTCCCTCGTACTGCGTTTAAAGATTATATAGAATAACATAAGGGTCACGTCGTTGGTCCTGAATCGGAAATTTGCGACAAAGCGAAGAATTAGACTTAGGATCATATGTAGTAGCTAGGTAGGCCTAACTCAAAGAGAAATGAAATGCTGCATTTTGTTTCGTTGTCAGTAATCAGTGAAGACGATAATGATGAAATTACGGGGCGTTTTCCTGTAGGCGGAAGAACATACAGAGCGCGTCGGTTGATTGAAACATGACGAACAAACAGTAGGCAGACACGAACGCTGTCCGTTGGTTTGGCTCGGTGTAAAGAAAATAAAATGGGGAATGTGGCCAGTGCCGGATTTAGGGGGGGGGGGGGGCAAACGGGGCGCATGCCCCGGGGCCCTTACCGATAGGGGGCACCCACCACTGCAATTGTCATTGCTTCTTCTGCAAACGATATAGGGTTCTGGGTTCTGGCCAAAATCACATATGCAGGAAGAACTTTCGTGCACTTGGAAAATACCAGCCCAGTTGAAAGATAACCGTTCAGTCCACTGCCATAATTCAGTTGTTCATGTTCTTAGGCACCTCGAGGCTTGTGTTAACACAAGCCTCAAGGTGACGCGCATATAATTGTGTGCGTCTGTTGTGTGTTTCAGCCACAGAGCAGTTACTTTGTATCGTGTAAGGTTCATGCATAACCAGGGGCATAATGCTGAGGACATGTTTATTTATTTATTGTATGTACGTCAAAGGCCCGCAGAGCGGGTACAACATGACGGAGTGGAACATAACAGAACAAAGGAGGCAAATGAACATCAGAAAAAGTCATGCACGTGATACATCACATAAAATACAATGGGCAAAAATACCTGTACAGGTCACAAGGCACGAACAGCAAAGCGCAAAAAGTTATGAGTAAGAAGATGATTAACTAGGGCGAGCAGAATAAATCGTGGATTGCTTGCTTAAAAGTCAAATGATCACTAATTGTAGCAATGTCATGAGGAAGATCGTTCCACCAACGTGAAGTTCGCGGAACACAAGACTCGGAAAAACGCTGAGTATTACCTCGGTATTCTCTAACCTTAAACGCATGATCCACACGGTGAGATATATGGCTAGGGGGCAGCAGTATAGAGGAGTAGAGGAAGCTATTGTGGAAGGTTTTGTGAAAACGTAGCAGGGCAGAAATCCTACGACGAAGGGTCAATGTGGTTAAACCGAGCTTCAATTTTATCGCAGAGACACTGCTGTCGGGACGATAGTCACAGGCTGTGAACCGGGTGGCCCGGTTTTGAACCTACACCAAAGGGTCTATGAGGTACGCCTGATGAGGGTCCCATATCGCCGCGGCATGTTCAAGCTTTGACCTCACGAATGTCGTATAGGTTAACTTTTTCACCGACACCGGGGCCAATCCCAGAGTCCGCCGAAGGAATCCCAAGGTTCGATTAGCGGCGGCTATAGTCTGAGAGATGTGATGAGACCAAGAAAGGGTTGCTACTTAGATTAATCCCGAGGTACTTATATGAGGTAACGTGTTCAAGCAGAGACGAACAACAAGAGTATTGAAGTATTGTGGGGGTGGACCGCGTGAACGACATTGATTTACATTTATCGGCGTTAATAGGGAACTGCCACGAGGAGCACCAGGAAGCGATCTTATGAAGGTCATCTTGGAGTGCAATTTGTTCTGACGAACTTGATACATAACGAGAAATGACGCAATCGTCAGCAAATAGGGAATACGACATGTCAACCAGGTGGAAGGTCATTAATGTAAATGAGGAATAATAGAGGCGAATAACCGGACCCTGAGGGATTCCGGAAGTTACTCGGTCTAATGAGGACTGGGAATTGTTAACCAACACGAATTGCTTTATGTTACTCAAAAAGTTCCATATCCACGTAAGGACGAGCGGGTTGATGTTCAATCCGGAAAGTTTTGATATTAAGCGAGCATGTGGGACCCTGTCGAATGCTTTAGCAAAGTCAGTAAATATTGCATCAACCTGGCATCCCCCATCCATGCTTCTCAATAAGTCATGTGTTAGTCCAAGCAGTTGGGATTCGCATGAATAGCCACGCCGAAACCCATGTTGGAAAGGGTAGAAGACTTACTCATTTGTTTCAAGGAACGTCATTAAGCGAGACACTATTATATGCTCTAAAAATTTACAAGGTATACTTGTGAGAGAGATGGGCCTGTAGTTATGAGGTTTCACTGTTTCTCCAGACTTGAAAATCGGAATTACCTTCGAGATGAGCCAGTCGGATGGGATATCCCCCGTAGAAAGTGATTGGTTAAATATAAGCGTTAAAAACTTGGGTGAGGCCTGTTTAGTGTTTTTTAGGATTTTGGATGTTATTCCATCGGCACGGCAGGAGGAGGAAAGTTTACTGTTATCAATTAGTTTTAATATACCGCGGTAGGTAAAGGATAGGCCCTCCATCCGAGGGAAGTTGTAGCAAAGGGATGAAGGCATAAGTGTAAGGTCCTCACGTGTGAATACCGACGCAAAGTATCGGTTTAGGATAGAGGAACAATCTTCATCCGGTGCCATCACACCAGTACTGTCAAGCAGCATTGTAGGGGTAACAACACGTGGGGAAATAGTTCGCCAAATTTTTTTTTTTGGTTCGTGTTCTAGGAGTGATGGCAACTTGTGGTTATAGAAGTTAGCTATAGACTGCTTTACACACTTCGTAAATTTTTTCTCAGCTGAATAATAGCGATTCCAGGCACGTGAAGAGTTAGAAGTTTTAGCCAAACGGAATAATCGCTTCTTCTTGGCACGAAGTCGCCTAACAGTAGCACTATACCAGGGAGTTGAATCCGAGGAGGGGACAGAACAAGTGGGTATGTGAATCGATTCCAGCTCCCTGAGCTTCTCCCTGAACAAGCACCAGTTGTGTTCAACAGATCGCGTGTTAAAGTTCCATAGCGAAGCCATCGAAAAATAAAGACAGTTCAGTATTGGAAGCTTCGAAGTTGGCAGCGTTAAAGTTCTTAATGACTTTGCGCCGTGTATGAGAACGGTTATGTGCCGCACAAATAGAAAAAGAGAAACTTATTATCACTTAAGCGTTTCAAAGCGTCGAGGTTAGTGTAGTTTCCCTTTCTTTTATTAATAACGCGTCCTGGAGTAGCCAGTCCCGAGTGGCTCGAGACTACCATCTCCATTTTTTCTTTTAAAATCAATCAATCAAATGAGCGCAAGTTGGAAATGATGTCTTGTCTAGACGTTAGTACAAGGTCGACCCAACCAGCACAATGTACTGAAAGTCGAGTCAATAGGGGTGAACGGGTAGGTGGAAGACCTTGGACAGACTCTTGAAACAAGGGAGCATTGATAAGACACGTACCGTCCACCCCTATTGCACTCGTCTTTCAGTACATTGTGCTACTTGGGGAGGCAGGAAGCTGAGGAACCAGACACTCTAGTAGGGAAAAGGACCATTTGTTCTAGATTAAAGCTCAGGCACGTATCCAAAAAGTCCCGTTCTGATGGGGGAAGGTGTACTTGATAAGCAGGATGCGCCCAGTTAATGCTGGGGTAGTTAAAATCGCCCATCAAGAGAACAGGATAACACGGGAAACGTTCCACAAGGCTTGCGAGTGCAGCGCTCAGCTCGTAGTTGAAACAATCAGGGTCAGGGGAACGGTAAGAGACGCCCATAAGAAATCTAACAGATGGTAAACAAACACAAGCCCAACACATTTCAAGGTTGTTCAAGGGAGGAAGGGGAGTGAACGGAATGTCACTCCTAAAGCCTAGTAACACACCGCCGCCCCTGCGATTAGGGCGGTCACAACGTACATACACAAAGCCAGGAAGTAACTCGTTTTCAGATATATTCGGATGCAACCATGTTTCAGTTAGTACTAAGATATCAGTTTCACAATTTTCGATAAACGAGGGCAAGTGCCCAAGCAGCACAATGTACCGAAAGTCGAGTGCAATAGGGGTGGACCGTATGTGTCTTATCAAGGTTATTTAGCTTCACGCGTCTGTGCAAGGCCTTCCACCTACCCGTCCGCCCCTATTGCACTCGACTTTCAGTACATTGTGCTGCTTGGGTGGTCTCTTTTATTCATAATGCTACGGGATGTTGCAAAAAAGCACATTTAAGTTTGGGAGAGTTGGTCATGTTCAAAGATTTAATCAGTTTATTCGACGTACAAGGCATAAACATCAAGGAAGGTATGGCAGTCCTACGACAATGCTGCGTCCATGAGTGGAAGGTACAAAGGTCTTCAAGCACGAGCACTACAGAAAAATCATCTGGCTACGTGGGTTCCTTGCTCAGTGCGCTGTCTGAATCTGCTCGCAAAATCAGATGCCGAGTGCTTCCCCACTGATGTTGCCTTTTTTAGGTTTCCTCGAGCAAGTATACGAGTTCTTTATAGCATCCATGCATAGACACAAGGTGATTAGCAACATCACCACAACGATGTCCGGCGACTGCTCATCAAAGCAACCTGTTCCAGTACCGAAGACTGTCAGCAGCACACGGTTGTCCTGTAGAGCGGTTGCTGTGAGAGCCGTCAGGGGATACTGTATTTTCTTAAACACGGTTGAAGTTATTGCTAGCCATCGAGATGAAATGGCTGAAGTGCGCTTTAAAGCCGGCGGTGTCATCTATTTTGGAACGGGAATTTATGTGACGTTTTGGGACGATACTTTAGACAGCGTGGACAAGACCAGCAAAATGTTACAAAGTCCAAAGATACACCTGGACAGCAACCTGAAAATGCTTCGACCTGAAGTCGTGAAGCATTCGATCACTACCGCATGGTCGTGGAAGATGTAACTGGAACGAGGGAATGTACTGCACTAAGAAAGCTCAATCGGCTACCCAATGTACGGCTGACGCCACCACACTCTGAAAAATGAACTTCACCGCGTAGCACGCTCCTAGCCAACCATAATCTCGAATGATATCGTTATCTTAACTAATTTGTTAAAAACGGGAGGCGTACGCCTTTTAATGACAATTATGGACAGCATACGTGTCACAAAAAAGGCGTACGCCTCCCGTTTTCGACAAATCAGGGCAGATAACGATATCATTCGAGATTATGGTTGGCTAGGAGCGTGCTACGCGGTGAAGATCATTTCTAAGAGTGCAGGCTACCCCGGAAGCACGGTGGCCCTTCATGGAAGTTTCGGAGAAAGAACTTTCTCCCGGTTCTGGATCAGTTTAACTTCTCTCGATCAACAGCTGGCCGCGTGTGAAGAACTATCGTCCTGGTTCGGTCTCTTTGGAGAAATCTGCATCCTCGAGGTACACACTTCAGTCTATGTGCTAAAGCATTTTGCAAGACGAGGTCGGTAGCCGAGGAGTGCTCCTCTAGACGCTTTATATAGAGAGCGGAGTGAAGGAAGTTTTTCCTTATGTAAAGTTGCTCTTAGTATATACCTCACTGTGATGGTAGCAGCAGTTCCTGCTGCTGTGAGGTAGCAGCAGTTCCTGCTGCTACCTCACACGTGTGTTTCTAATAGGCAAATTGCTTGTTATTACTTGTTGCCAGATAGACCTTCGAGAGCTTCGACTATACAGTTGTAATGAATTCCATTCTAGTTGGGAACCTAAAAAGCCCTAAATATATCGATAATGTGGTCGGGACTCTTGCGAGACATCGCAGAGACGCGTACGTGGGACTCAAAGGCCTTACTTATTCTTCGGGCGTTACTTCCCATACAAAAGCATGTAGCTGAAAAATTAAACTTGCTCAAAGTTAACGAGTTCCCTTCAAGCTTTAATCGCTCAAATGGAAGCAGGAGACGAGATGGTAAATGGCAGCAGATGGTAGCAGCAGTTCATTTTCGATACCGAGGCTCATTAAGAACAGTCATCGGGCAACCATGACGCACGGCAGACTTAATACCTTATCACTGTTATACAAAGAGATATTCTTAAACAGCTTGATTTTACGGAGGCCATTACCGATTTTTGAGTAAGGAAGTAAACGAAGGTTACAATGTGCGCTAGCAGCGTAATGTAGTCTTGAATAGCTTGCTAGATAGTAGATAGGAGATCTTAGAAGATGTAAACTATAAAAGCTAATGTGAGGTACTCTTTCTGGAAAATGTGTGGTAATAAACGAACCAACTGGTGTACATTGACCTTTTTCATATACGTATATATCGCACTGAATATTTGCTCACCGACTCAAAATCAGCCCTGCAATGTGTAGGAACCATGGGCATCCGCGGCTCGTTGGCCCCGGTGGTTGTTAGTATCCTGACGGCGCTCAGGGTTCTCGGCGAACAGGGACACCGGGTGACCCTACAGTGGGTCCCCGGCCACACCGGCATTCAGGGCAACGAAGAGGCAGATTTGGCGGCTGCTGCGGCCCACCGTATCTCCAGAGCCCTGCCCATTATCCTCTCCAACGGGGATAGGCGCTCCTACTTGTCTGCGTTGGTGTCACCCTTGGCCCGCCAGCAATGGCTGCATGACATCACTCAATGGTCGCTCCTCCATGCAGTGGACCCGTCATTATCATTTAGGATGCCAGGTGGCTTCCCTCGCAGCTTTACGACACTCCTGCGGCGTCTACGACTCAACGTCGCCTTCACCCCTGCGTTCCGTGCTAAGCTGGGTTACAGTAACACGTCGCTGTGCCTAGCTTGCCGCACCCCAGCTACGATCCCCCATATCATCGAGGACTGTGAGCGGTACACGTGTGAACGCCGGGTACTTCGACGCCAACTTGAACTCCTCGACCATAGACCATTCAGCTTGTCCAAAGTACTTGGCCCATGGAGCTCCCCTGAACATCAGTGCCGGGCTCTTCGCTCCCTTTTCGTTCTCATGCAGACCACTGGACTCCTTGAAGAGCTCTAAACAGAACTCCGACCTGTCGTTGCTCCATTCTCGCCATAATTCATCCTCTCATATTAACCACTGTGAAATGGGGTAGTGTCCTGTGGCTACCACGGGGAAACATCCCATGTCATCATCACTTCTTCATTTATTGTTGTTGTTGTTGAATATTTGCTCCGAGATCAGGCATCTCTATGACCGTAATTTATCATTATGAAGCACCATGAAAAGTACTGATCAGGCAGAAGGGCCCCCACCATGTACGCAGCTCCTGGCCCCCACCACTGTAAATCCGGCACTGAATGTGGCGCTCATGAAGTGATACTGCTACTCCAGTTCAATTAAATATCCAGTAAAGTAAATAAAATTATAGTTACGGAATAAAAATAGAACGCTGCCAGTGTCTTTTTTGTGTCACTTCGGTTCTTTACCTCCTCATCATGTTCCTCATATGTACTTTTTATAGTACACAATGTCTTCTGTAGCATGTCCACATCAGTAGTTGAGTAGCTCCTTCTGAACTCGGAGTTCTAACTCGAAGCTACTGCGGCTAAGGACCGTGCCATATCGTGAACAGGTGAGAGAAGCCCGAAGGAGAGACGAGGGGGGGGGGGGGACATTGCGGGTAGTGGAGGTAGTATGCGCAGTGCGTCGACTTCATGGGGAGCAGCGCTGACATCTGTGCTGTGTCATTCAACATCAACATCGCAACCCTCATCCTACTTCAACTTCAACGTTCACATCATAGGTCATCATGCAACATCAACTTAAACACCACATCATGACGCTGCCCATCACTTAACACAACATTATAATCCATGACGTGATGGTGAATGAGGGCCACAGTGGCCATCATCAGTGAACTTCCCGGCCTATGTCTCAACCTCCCTGAACAACATAGCTCTGTAGAACAACATAGCATCGCGTCTTGTCTTTTTCTGCGTTGTGTCCCTGTTTAAAGTGCTGCGATATGTCTGCACCACCGACCCTGAATCACAACAATCAGCTACCTTTAAGCTCTGATTTTGTACATACCGTGCTCGTGATGCAAACCCCCTTCCCCGAGCCACGTTCTCTACCTCAGCAGTCCCCTCCGTACCCCGCCCTGCCCCTATTAACCCGAACTATAAATGGAGTCCACCTAAATAACAACATCATAACTTCATCCCCATAACAAACCCCATATCATAACAAACGTGTCCCCGCTATAAATACACTGGGGTATATACCCTCTATACCCTTGGGTAAAGCTCAGTCTTATCCTTTTTATAATAGCCTGAGGTCACGAACACGACTGCTTCCTTGGCACGTGTTGACAATTAACTGATTACCCCGAACACAAAGTACGGATATAGAGCACAAAATGACTGTGTTTTAAGATGCACAAATTACCCGAGGCTGTCCCCGCACACGTTTCTATAGCCAATAAGCCTCGGGAAAAGCTTCCCTAAACGACGCCATTTACGGACAATTAGGTCGGCAATGCATAAAGGCACAGTGGAGATTCTCCCTTCGCCAAATTAAGCATTGGCCACTTGGAATTTCGACAGTGCTTAACGCTCGCAAGTTCGAAGAAGTTCTTTAACCCTCCCTCTTGGGTAGGATAATGTCTGCTCTCGCATCATTTGGTGCTAAGATGACGATGATGGTGATGATGATGATGGGCGTAGAAAAAATATGGAGGTAGAAGTTGCTGTCGTGGTGGATTTTAAGCGTGTATTGTTTATACCTTCACATTTTAGTGCGCGCGTTTCAAAGCATAGCATCCGTAAAGAAATTGTTCGTAGGTTCCAATAATATGCGAATGCTCTGCCTAAAAATGTCGCCACGTGCACGTTCAAGTGTGCAATGCAGAATAAACGTGTCTCCGGTATTCCTTCCCGCTTTGTGCATCGTAAATATACAGTTACGGGATTCCTGCAATGTGTACACACCTTTCGCCAGCAAAATTTGCCCCAGAGTCTCGCTTTAATGAGGGACAAAAACTTTGAAGCATCATTGGTATCTAAGAAAATAACTATGGAGTTGTTTAATTTCCGAGCTACGTGTGTTTCTAATAGGCAAATTGCTTGTTATTACTCGTTGCCAGATACACCTTCGTGAGCTTCGACTATACAGTTGTAATGAATTCCATTCTAGTTGCGAACCTAAAAAGCCCTAAATATATATCGATAATGTGGTCGGGACTCTTGCGGGACATCGCAGAGACGCGTACGTGTGACTCAATGGCCTTACTTATTCTTCGGGCGTTACTTCCCATAGAAAGGCATGTAGCTGAAAGATTAAACTTGCTCAAAGTTAACGAGTTCCCTTCGAGCTTTAATCGCTCAAATGGAAGCAGGAGACGAGAATGTATGAAAAATTTGACCGTCGAAAGATGAATAGACATAGTAACTCAAATAGGACATATATGACATTAAACGCGCTGTGCTTATACAACCTGATGGAACACTAGACAGAGTGTGACGCAGCATTTACTGCGGGTTCAAATCCACAGTATAATTCCAGTTGGTGAAATCATGTATCGGATTAAGCGAAAACTTCAAAGCGTGGGCTTTGTGCTTCACATGAAAGCATCATTGTTTCTTCGCTTCGCTACACTCCTCCCGTGTACAGCAGGGAAGGCCACAATTGCAATCGAAGCCGCCGGTGAGTTAAAGGTGTGCACTACGGGATACGTTAAAGTCAGCGCTACTGCATTTGTACAGGCTACGGGTTGTTGACCGTGACATTAAAGCTGCGCTAAAATGCAGAGCCAGGAACGTCGGTATCGAATCGAAACGGTACCCGTCTGCCCATTAGTTGTAACCAGCAGGAATAAAACATATCCACGCAACAATGTGATGTTGCTCTGACGTTTTGAACTTGTCATTCGTTCTTCCGAATATATTTACGCATTCTGACGCAAGAAATCGACGGCGTCATAAACATTAAGCCGCGAAAGAACGCCAAGAATGCGTTGAGTATCATATTGGAACAGCTGCGGACACCCGTGTTGTGCGGGCAACACGCGCAGGATGCCGCGCCTTCCACTGTTTTTACAGCGTCGAATCGTATCATCATTACAAGACGGTTCTATCTCTAATATTCATTGAACGAACTGTTCCTCCTCATTAGTAATGCAAAACAAATGTCACATAAGTATGAGTGGGGAAGGGGGGATGCAAAAAGAAGAACTGAAAATAAGCTTCCGCTGTCTGTCCTCTCATCTGCTGCTAATAAAGCCCCACAGCCTCGAGCCCTCCCTTGTCGCGATGGCAAGTGAAGCAGAAACATGCCGAGGACTTTTTCTGTCTCACCGATTCAGTCAAGTTCTGACTCATGCTTGGCAGCCTAATTTGGAGGGAGAAGTAGCAAAAAGGACCGACCGGCACCCCTAACTTCGCAATGGTTCGAAGGGGAAGCAATGCAGTCCCCCTAAGCGGTCGGCTTGCTTTTGTGCGCGCCTCCCCCCAATCTCTTGATGATTCTGAAGGTTGGGGGGTTTTCGATGATGACTGGGGTGGTTCCTTATTGATTCTGAGGCAGTCACGTGGTTCTGTCACGAACACAAGTTGAGATGGCAGACGCGGTGAGCAGAAGAGATAACTGCGGCGACGGCTTTGTGTTGGAAATGAATTCGTTGGCGGTGGCTCTTCGCAGAAAGCATTGCTTTGCTTGTGAGGGAATGGATTTTGAGTGGCACAGCATTTCGAGTGGGAATATTGGGGAAACTTAGCTGAATTGTGCATCCTATTGAGCGCCCATCTCCAGATGTCGCCAGTGGAGATACTGCAGTCTCGATTGGCCATAGATTCGTTATCTTTTTCAGTAGCTAAGACACTCTATGGATTGTTTCCATATGCATCGGTTGCGGTGACGCTACAATCGCTCACTTGGAAAGTTCCATAATTAATCGGAATCTTGTCTGTGTGAAACTATTATGATCACAATAACATATTCATAAGAAGTTTTCCCTGCAGCATCCTTCAGTCTTATTTTCGTCTTATGTCTTGATAAGTTTGTGCGCATGTAAGAAACAACGTTCATGTCCTTATCTTACCACAATAACCCGTAAGGTCTTTTCAAATTGAATATTCAGTTTTTAAACGCGTCCTTATCTAATCAACACAAAATATCTCACTACATTACCCCGAACACGGCGGGACACTTACAGACGGAAGAATAACACAGGTTATTCTACACTAATGAAATACCACGCCTGCATTTCAACTGCCAATGTCCACCATGTCTCCCGTAACGACACAGCCTTCGTTACACAGGTCACGAACCCAAACTATGTTTCCAACATTACCAAAACTTTAACTGGTTCCAATGATTTGAATGCAGATCTGCATTTTCTCCGCCGCTCCAACAACATCCACCATTGCCGTGTCCACCACCAGCCTTTTCTCACAATAGGCTCAAAAGAAGTACGGTCGTGCTGTCTTCCTTGATAAAATTTGCATGAACCCCGCCTGAGATTGTTTCATTTATTCATGCGGCAACAACGTTACAGCCCCGAATCTCATTTAAACTCCGAAGCAGCTCAAATTTAATGTTCCTCGACCGGCGCGCCTTTCTCGCAGTCCGGCCCACCTTAATTTTCGCCCGCCCGCTGACCACGGGGAAATGGCGTTTGTTCACAAAACGCCTGCAAGTTTGCATCTCCATAGCGGCACCAACCGCACCCGCCCGTGCCCTTCGGAGCAACAATGGTGCATTCTGGCTTCACTGGATTAGAGTGACAATAATGCCAAGCTATAATTAAGCCTCAGCACGACATGTCCGTCGTGCCACGTTCAGCCATTTGGAATGACAGTTCACCTAGCTTGTCGCAGGGGAAAAACTGGTATGATGTAGATTTGTACGCTGCCCCCCGAAATCAATGTTGGGGCCGCACGCGAGAAGCAAAGCGCCTTTGACGCGGTGTCGCGTGCAACACGCAATCACTTCGATTCAACAACCGTCCGGCAATGAAACGCCGCCAGCCAACCAACCAATCAATCAACAGTGCGTGTCTTCATATTCTGTCGCATGTCATCAGTAATATAAATGGTGGTCACTGTCATCCAATAGAGCGCTAAAACAAATCCACTTCCAACCGTTTCAGTGGAGAAAACTATATTGACAGAATGGGAAATGTGAAGTTGGCTTCACCTTAGTTAAAGATATCTTGTGGGGGAGCACGCTTTACAGGACCTCTGAACGCCTGACGACCTCCGAACATCGTGAGGCGCGGATAACAAAGAAATAAATACACTCTTAAAAATGAGTTTCTCCCGCTGTCCCTCACTCCTTCCTGCTGTCCTCTCTCCGTCTGTCCACATCTGTACGCCGCTCATAGCCACAGTTGCTTCGCGGCGCTAACACGCAATAAAAAAAAAACATGAGTTTTACCACATAGCACGCTCCTAGCCAGCCATCGTCTCGAATGACAACGTTCTCACCCCTGATTTGTTGAAAACGGGAGGCGGAGCCTTTTTGCGACACTTATGCAGTCCATAATTGTCACTAAAATGCGCACGCCTCCCGTTTCCAGCAAATCAGTGGAGAGAACGATGTCATTCGAGATTATGATTGGCTAGGAGCGTGCTATGCGGTGAAGTTCTGTTTTAAGAGTGTATAACAATAAATTTATAGAACAACATATAACCATAAAGAAATAAAAATAACAAAGTAATATTCATAAAGAAATCCCATCCATAGGCGAAAATCACTAAATAAATTTTCT
The DNA here is from genome assembly GCF_037126465.1 of Ornithodoros turicata. NCBI lineage: Eukaryota > Metazoa > Arthropoda > Arachnida > Ixodida > Argasidae > Ornithodoros > Ornithodoros turicata. Next base: position 15,851,904 of record NC_088205.1, on the reverse strand, counting down.
TTTTGCAAGTACTGTACTTATGTTGTACTGCACTTATGTACTTAAGCATGTACTTATGACTGTTTTCTTTGACTCCTTGCAGTGTCTCCCTTCCAACATGACCGGCGCGGCCCTTCTTTCATCCACGAACCCCCGCGGCGCGTCAACTTTTCCAACGACACGGGGGCGAGCGTTCCTTGCACCGCCGTCGGGTCGCCGGAGCCACGCGTTCAATGGACAACGTCGGACGGCGTTCCGGTGACGGACATTCGCAGTCTCCGCTACGTGCGGCCCAACGGGTCTCTCGTATTCCCGCCCTTTCGTGGGGAGGATTATCGACAGGATGTTCATGCTGCCATCTACCGGTGCACTGCTTCCAACGCACTCGGCACCATCGTTAGCCGAGACGTGCGCGTGAGAGCTGGTGAGTGATCGAGATCGTGTGTGAAGTAGTGATGCAAAACTATCGATAGTACTATCGATACTATCGATAGTCGTATGAGAATCGAACTATCGGAAGTAAGAAAACTATCGATATCGCTATCGATAACACTATCGATAACACTATCGATAGTCGACAGTCGGTAGTCAAAAACTATCGATAGGATACCGCCGCTTGTGAATCTGGGAGATCCACCAAAGCAGTACCCAATCGTTTTGTGTACGCAAGGAAATAAGGTGCGCACTGCGCATGCGCCAAACGTGGCTTTGCGTATAGGGGTAGCGTGAAGCGCTAAAATACACAGGGTTGGACAGAAACGACTGGAGATGGGCGTGTTTCTGTCCGTCCTTGTCTAGTTTGAGCTCTCCAGATTCTCCCTATCGAATACCAACGAGCCCAAAGGCCTACATTCGCGTATAGCGCATGCTCGGTGTGGACACGGTATCTCCTTTCGTACGCGAGGCGTCTTCGTAGGCTATAGTTAAAACCTTGACACTATCAGCAGCGTCAACGCACCTAAGTGTGTTACGTTCAAAACATAATCGCGAATTTATCGAATATAACGCAGCATCGTTGTGTCACGCATTTTCCTATACAATATGCATAAGACAGGTGTGCTCCAATAAAGGTTTTTCAGAAATGTTCACGATTTTTGCTGTTTAATGTTTACGTGTACAAAAGCTGAAGGACAACGCTCAGGCAAAGAGAAAACATCGAAAGTTTTCAGGACACACTTAAGCTTGAGACACTAAAATTACCATGCCATATGTACCATATCACGAAAGTTGTGTTGAGCATATCGCACCATATCACGATTGTGCAAGTAGGAAGAACGTATCTCATTCTTATACCGAATATTCTAATTTACGTAAAACGTGCTCGCCTGTAAATTGTTTAAAGTATTTCTTCTTTCCCACGTACCATAAACAACTGGAACAAATCTCCATCCTGGACAGTCAGTGCAATAAATAAATACCGAGCAGCTTTTCTTTATCCATTCCATTATTCTTTCAATTTTTTCTTTAACACGTCACCATCACCGAGCAGTTTCATGTTGCGATTCGGGAACATGTTTGCTCCTGATTTTGCCCTCATTTGCGTCACCCCTGTTGGTTGTTCAGTACTCGATCTAAACAATGTTGTGTTGCTCTCTGGGACCACTCCCGTTCACGATTATTAGGACCTACTCTAAGTAAGCAGGCATTACTTTGGTAAAATAAATAAATAAACTTATTTCTTCCACTACCACACCACAAGCTACGTTTCATCTTGACTTTCCCAATCCGTTTCCTTGCCAGTAAACACTTTATCTTCAGTTTATGAATATGCTTCAATTTAACAAAGGCAAAGTGCCTTTTGACTACTACTCCCCTAGAAAACCATCGAATGCAGCCAAAGCCATGCAAGCTTTACGCAATATCCCAGTGAGCAAGACCCCACTATCAAATTACGGATGACGTATCCCTCAATTTCAAAACCCTTCGTCGTTTCTTCGTACTCAGAAAGCAAATCGTCTGCCTTCCGAAATTCGACCTCAGTGTGCAATTCATCTAGGAAGCACATATCCCATGTGCACATTACGATCGGAACTAAAATATGTGTAGCCGACGTCGTAGTATCCATCTGCTTCGGAAAATATATCAGGTTGAACTCTGGGACCGTACAGCGGCAAACGGAGTGGAAGCTTACAGAGAGGAAAGTAGAGAGGAGAAAGTCCATTTCGTGAGAGTCAGTGAAGCGTTTTTTGTTTCCTTTCGAAGTAGATGGATTTTATAGATGAAGGGGATCTTACGATTTTCTGCGTGCTACGTCGAAGAACTTTAGATAAGAGAAATGAAGAACTCTTTGCTTCATTTGAAAAGTTGATCCACCTTTGTCCCGATTAAAAAAATGAGGGGCTGCTGTGTTTGAATTGAATGTCTGCATGATTGCATGGAAGTCTCAATGCAAAATGGACATAAGGAAAACTACGAAATACGTCAACTGCGATCGATTCAGTGAATTAGTTGGAAGGTCATTCGTGTATCGTGCTATATAGTACTCGTTCGCAGTGGCATTTTGAAGTTTAGATGCCCAGTTTAGGTGCCCAGGTGTGACGCAATAGAAATGCCATAACATTCTAAGTTGCACACACACACACACACAGAAAATAGAGAGAGAGAGAGAGAGAAATTAAGGATAGGGTAGAGAGGGAGTACAAAAAGAGCGCCCAAACGTTCATCTCCAATAAAAATGCAATTAAATTGAGATCTCTCCCTTTCACTGTGTATCGCTTGGACAGTCGTGCGGTCTCATATGGCCTATGTCGTATCCTCTAAGGAGGGGGGGGGGACAGTAAAATCGGAGTAATTGTAGCTTTTAGTCCCGTAGATTGCGACTGCCCCACTGTAGTCCCCTGACCCCGAAATTTACTCCCCAGGACTGCAAATAGTTACTGAACGTCGCAAATGGTCTTCTGAATGCAACAGTCTACGTTAATAAGTGCACTTCGTGAATTTGATGGAATAAGGCCATATATAACGTAGCAAACTTAGCAATTTCTACCCCCACACAGTAGGAAATGGTTATCGGTTCTTTCTTGGCAAATTGTGCCCTATGCATGTCCGAAGATTTTATATCACACGACATATCACGGTTGACGGTTTAATTCAAAGTATTTTCATTGATGCACATGAATTATGTACCAAGGACAGTCAGAGCAGAGCGTAAAATGCAGTCCCCACTCTTTGAGGTTCATTTAGTCCCGCGCAGGTACACGCTAAAGGAACTAATTTTTGTGGCAACGCAATTACTCCTTCTTTCCTTACAGTAAATGTACGCTGAAAGGTGAAAGTGCGGACAGCCACGAAGTCATAGAGGTGCAGAATTTATGAGGTACAGACGACCGGAGTAAGACAAGCAGCAATAGGTGCGCTCTAATAAGATTGTCGCCGTTCGAAATATCCACGTTGTCGCTGGACCGTCAAAGAACCTTGATGGTTTAATCAACATAACCGCCAGTTCAGTAACTCCAATGTTTCATCGGTGTGCTTCTTCCCACAACGAACGATTTAATTTGTGCCACGAAACAATATCCATGCATATTCGCCTCCCGAACGTCTCCACACAATGCCGACCTCTCCACATTCGAGCGTCCACAAAGAATTAATGCCTTCGCAAGTTTCCTTAATGAAATCTTCACACAACGTCGTTTCAATGAAGCGACTTGTTGGATCCTAATTAGCTAGTTCAACTTTCCCTCTCACAAAGTAAATTCGTAATGAATAGGCCTTAATGTAGACTCTTCTTAACAGGGTCTGATTGCGAATTCTCGTTACAGCTTGGGAGCATATTTATTGTACGCAGAATACGGTATTGAACTTAGAACTGCAGGGTGAGGAGAATGTTGAAATTGCGGTTTAATGAATGCGGAGGAGATGCATTGAAGAAATTAAGGAAATTAAAAAAAAAGTGCTTCAGTAGACTTTAGTATTTAGCGCTACACACGTTATAAGGCCTCATTTTCCATTTCCATTTTTCTTTTCTTCCTTTTTTCTTTCACTCTATTAAACATATCCCCCCCTCCCCTCATTTTCTCTCTGATCCGATTGAATGGCAGAAAATTGGATATATAGTGCTGGAATATGTAAGTGCAACCGAGAAACCTTAGATGGCAGCACTTCTTAAGGGACTATTTACTGCAAGCAACGCTACTTTAGTATAGTTTATCTTATCTTCGGTGTTTTCTTCTTTCATCCCCAGATCGCATTCGTACCTACACGTCTACGTCTCCTACACGTCTTTCCTACGTTATCTATCCTTCTATTTTGTCGTATCCCTAGAATCCATCCGAAGTCAACCCGTCACCTCAGGGGGCAAGCAGACACGCCACCAAATGATCCACCGCGACCAGTCCACACGTCTGAGATTAGCGTCAGTAGTTCACCTTGCCAACCGGAGTCCACCCTTCGTAAACTTCGTATTACTTCTCGTACCAATCAGGTCTCAGGCCCGATCTTGATATTTTTCTGTCACTACCATAGTCACTGAATTAGTTACATTTTACAGCTACTTTCACCAGAACTAGTAACGAGTTACAGTTGAAGTTTACCTCATGATATACGTTAAAAATAAGTTAACTGTTAGCGTAAGTGGTTATCGAAGAACAGTTACGAGCTACTTGTAACTACCACCCAAGAGAGTGCCATAGCAGGTGGACTGCAAGCCAGCAACGCCCGTCGCGTCAAGTGACTCTAATCGTGACTATACGATGGTCCTCGTAGAGCAAGAGAATTCCTGGCACGAACGACGCGGGGAGCACGTCAGCGTTTAGGGCTTAAAGTAGGTGTGCGCGCAACACTACGTCGAAATCCTTCGCTCCGTTGAAGACGCCGAGCGGTGCTGTCGCTGCACGTCCCCGTGTGTACTGTACCACGTTACGGATCTCACTTAGATTATCGTCCTTTCTATGGCTCAGCGGGCACAACGCATGGCTGGCCAGGCTGTAGAAGTTGTGGATGGTCTCGACTCACATATAGAGGCTATTGTTGCCGCAAAGGGGTTGCGGTCGTAGTCCAGCAAGACGACTGTGACGATTCGGGATCAGCAAGCAACAGTTAGCAACCGGCTCGCAAAAGTTTGCTGAAAGAAGAGAATATACTTCCGGTGTAAGGGCGATAGTGACGATTGTAGATTTTATGGCGCGCGACTAGGGCTATAGCGTATAGAGCGCCGGTGTAAAGCGTGCTTGAGCATGATGCACTGATCTCTTGTATTTTGCAAGTACTTTAGTGTCTGGTGTCATCAAGTCATCATTGACTCTCTACTACACTTTCGATACAGTCCATGGCTATCGATGATAGCGCGCTTACAATTAATAAGAAAGTGATGCATTATACCCCCCCCCCCCCCGTTCCTATTCTCATGTAGCAAAGGAATAAAAAAAACTCTCCGTCCGCTTCATAAATTATCGTACCTTCAAAGACACAAGTTACAAGCACTGCTTTCCATTAACCCCGCACGAGTAATCCTCGGGGCTTTTTTTTTTCTTCTTGTGGCGATATGTTATTCTTTCGGTGCTCGAAATATCGAGAAATAATCCGTGGATGAACCGAAGAGAGGGGCAAAAAATAACACTGCTCGAAAGATAACAGCGGAGGAAAATGACCCGCAGGCAAACTGCTGCGTGAAATGTAAAAAAATGCATCTATTGTAAGCTAGATTGAACTAAGTGAGAAGCGACAGTACCTTATTTTAAAATGTGTCTTCTTCGATAAAGACGCGATGTTCGCTTTTGAGAATACCTGTCATGTGGGTTTAGTATTGTCTGTGAAGTTCATTTATCTGTGTTAATTAGCTCGGAAGTTTTGGTATAATCTATATTTAGCTTGAAAAGTAATATTAGCAATACGCGAATGTTGTTTCGCCTAGAGTCACTAAATAAGCTTCGCTTCAGAGTATCGACACTGATATCCAAGGGAGAGCAGGAGCGCCATCTTGTTTCCGCACCACACCGGTACCATCCCCCGTTGAGGATAAAAGACAGCTAACATAATGCACGCTGTGAGATAGAGGAGCGTCTATGATTGTTGCGCTATAATTCATGTATTGTCCACCAGAGCGTTCCGAGGCTGTCAAGGTGAGCTCAAGGCCGTCACCCTTGATGAGCTGCTTGCAAACGAAAGGAACATTTCACCCGCGCACGATAGATGCCATCACTTGCTAAAGTGCTCTGAAGTGCTTGTGCGCGTGGGCAGCGTGGCGCGGAAACAAGATGGCGCATGCTCGCTCTTGGAACTCTGTGTCGCTACTCTGAAGCGTAGCTTATTTAGTGACTCTAGTTTTGCCTTTCTTCGACCTCCATTCCACCTGACATTCTCATTGAGTACGTTTTGAGCTACTTGAGTACCATTCTTATCAACTTTTGGCAGCAACTTAATAGACAGGCACAGATCGGTGCGTTCGCAGCGAGGTACAGATACAGAACCTGCTCGTTGGTGCTCGATCCAATGTCATACTGAAGACTGCGAGATGGTTTGTTCGAATCCTATACAACCGTCTGAAGGTTTTCGCTGAGTTTTCGGGCAAACGTTCGAGGCGCACGCCGGCACAGTTCCCCATGAAGTCGCCCCACGACGCATGCTACCCCCTCGTTTCCCACTGCTTCCTGTTGCCGACTGTCCATCTGTTTATGTACGCATACCTCTCATAGCCACGGCTGCTTCGCGGTGCTTACACGACACTCAAATGTCAAATATGTCCTGTATCTCGTTCATCTCAGACTCGTGTCCGGTGACTAGCACTTGCGCACCTTTGCGGTCTCAGACAGTAGGCAGCGCGGAAACCGTAATCGTGTTAACCATGTTGACCATCATGTTAACCATCATGTTGACCAGGAGGGCTAACTAAGGGTAGCAGACCATATCCTCCAAACTCCCATTTCCACCGACGTCCCAAATCAACCAAAAGCTCGTTTCCTCCGAAAAATGTTCGGAGGTTCTGGGCTTTCGGTTGATATGAGCAAGCGGCTGGCAGTGACCCACATCATCCAAATACTCTTTTCATCACTTCATGGACACGACCTCATTTATACGTATTTCCTTTCCAAGCTTCACTTCTGAGCTTTAACGAATAGAAATGACATGACAGGTACCCACCTCACACCGAGTATCGCGTCGTTTCCACCCACCCATGCTCAGGCTTCTTTAATGTGGGTTTTGTACACCAGTTCTCATTTTTATATCCGTCATATCTGTTACATCTCCAGGGAGAATTAACAACAACAACTTTATTTTTGACCTTGGAGAGTGGGGCGTTTCATCGCCACAGGCGATACTCTACCCCTTGGAATGGGGGGAATAAAATAACGAGCCCCTTCACAATAACGATCGAAGTCCGATGGTGTCCAGAAATGTCAGAAGAGCTTTGATCGCAGAGCGTTGCTGGGCTGGATTGGGCCAGGGACCAAGGACCAGGGAGAATTATTAAACACACACACACACACACACAAAGCTATAGAATGTCAGCAGACCGCCTACATTACGGTACAGAATGGACATTTCGGGCACCGGATGAGCAGCAGCCAGGGACCCACGTGACGACAAGGGTCACGTGACCCTCTCTGGTCAGTTGTAGCCTTGCAGGGGGTACATCGGATTGCCGCACACTTCAGAGCCGTGTACCCTTCGTCCTCTCCTTCAAAAACGGGAAAGGCGTGTCCTTTCAAGTATCCCGCTTTCGGTGGTTATGGGCGCTCGGATGAAAATAACATTTGGGGGATGTGGGTCACTGCGACCCGCGTGCTCATATCAACCGAAAACCCAAAACCTCCGAACATTTTTTCGGAGGAAATGAGCTTTTGGTTGATTTGGGACGTCGGTGGGAATGGGCATTTAGAGGATATGAGGCCTAACCCTAACTAAGAGCTAGGTTTAGCCTGTGTGTCTTTCCCTCGCCTTTCCTCAAACGCTCCAAGGTAAACGCCGGCCCAGTTCCTCGTGAGGGGTGTCAAGGATGCACGACGGCCACCACCACCACCCGAGCAGCATGTATCCATTTCAGGCAGGCACCACATGTAGGTCCACTAGATAACATGACCCATCCATCGCGTGTTTCATTGACACATCAATATAGTACGTATGTAGATGATTGATCAGTAGAAGTACAGCGTACACGGTACTGTCGGGTGCAAAGTTGGGCACAGAACGTTCCTCTGCCAAGCTCATGCGCCACATATTGCAGTTATTTGTTTTTTTTAATTAAGTTCTGCTTCCGTCAACGTTCGTCCGCGCTTCGAATGGTTGCCTGGATGACTCACTCCTGTAATTAAATAACGCATGACACCAGGTGGAGCAGCATGAAAGCTTCCGTTGTGTTTCAATCCCCCTGATCGCCCGATTGCTCCGAGAGGGGGAGCTAAATGACAAATGGTCTCCGGCGACCGATAGTGTGCGCCCAGCACTTTGGTAGGTGCCGTTACGGAAGACCTTTGGCACTTACCCACGACCCCGTCTATCTCTCCCCACAGTAGCGAAATCCTTATCGCCACAATCAGACACATATCGAGCGGTACGGTTCCGGAAAGCGCACTCCCGTATCTGCGTGGTTTATCGGAAAGAAAAGTGATGGGAATTCGGCAGAGGGCGGGGGGGGGGTGGGTGGCACCCTTGTCTGCTGGTGTTTTAGGGTTTTTGTTCGTGTGTGTCTTTCTTGTAGGTATTTTGGGGGTTATTATAAGAGCCTTAGTGTGTGGGTGTAGGGGAGGGGTTTGCAAAATCACTGCACCGTGTGCGTCATCCATTCTTCTACTGTTTCCCATATGTTTTCCTGGTTTAAGCAAGTTTGCAGTGAGAAATAGGTGGGACGTGTGCATGCGGTGCCGCTGATGGAATTGCTCGCCGTAGTCGGCCACGCTCAGGCGGGCAACGTCACGACTATCGCAGGGAGAGAGGGATCGTGCGTCTTGGGCAGACTTCACAGGAAACTGTTGCGACATTTGTCTCAAAGGCGTCAGAGCAAAGCCCAGGGAAAGCACCCAGACAAGCACAGCCGACGCCTGTTTCGTTCCCGTGTCACCTCCCAGTCTCGACGTGAAATGCCATCATCAACGTGTGCATGTAGGAGATATGTTCGAAGTGGAGTTTCCAATGGGAGAAATATGCATATCGAATGTGTTCTCTTATCTCTCTCTCTCTCTCTTTTGTGTGTGTGTGTTAAAATCAAAGAGCAAAATTGTGATCATGTCGGACGCCTTGAAAGATGGTGGACATAATTAGATCGAGAAAAATCTTCGTCCTGTTCCGACGCGAGGAATTATTAATTAGCCAAGCACTTGCCACTTTGCGCGCGCGGACGCCGAGTGATGCTAATGATAAGATTGATGGGGAGCGTTAAATTTATCTCCGCTGCGTGGAACTGACGTGAAAGATTGCGCCTTCTCGCGCTGGGTTTGACAGCACATATTTTGGAAGGCTGAGCTTAGATGACGTAGTACGTGTAATGCTATACTTTCTGCTCGAATTAAAAACTCTTACTCTTTAGCCCTCTCTCGGTCTCCACGCTGGTAGTCATCCTCGCCCTAGTGCCTGTAGCTTCTCTCAGAGTTCATAATGTCAAAGTATTACTACAGGGAGTGCTATGTTCGTCCTTTCTACAAGGAACGTATACATATATATATATATATATATATAAGGGGGAAAAAATTAGCAGGAGCTCTTTGGCTGCACGTATAGCATATGTTTGTAAGTCAAACGTCGCCATGCCAGTACTGGACAGCTGTTTCGGCCTTCTTGGGCCTCATCAGCAGTACGCAGGCAGGCAACGTTTGATCGGATGGCGTCAGAAGGTCACGTGGCACGTGAAGCCTCCCGTCAGGGTGTCATAGGACACCTCTGAAAGCCCAGTGCAAAGCCAGTCAAATGTATAAGGGGGAAAAAATTAGCAGGAGCTCTTTGGCTTCACGTGCCACGTGACCTTCTGACGCCATCCGATCAAACGTTGCCTGCCTGCGTACTGCTGATGAGGCCCAAGAAGGCCGAAACAGCTGTCCAGTACTGGCATGGCGACGTTTGACTTACAAACATATATATATATATATAGTTGAAATAAATGGGAGACAGAAGACGAAAGTAGGGGAAGTAACAAAAAAAGGGTTTATTAAAACTTAAAAATCATAAAAGTTAGGGAGGATGTCTACGTTATATATATATATATATATATACAATGCAGAAGAAAAGCCATTAAAGAAACAAGTAAATGACACTAGACATGTTTGAAATTCAAAATTACAGATTAAGATGGCTTCTATGGCTGTGCGCAGAGAAACAGAACTATTATATATATATATATATATATATATATATAGGGTGAGGTAAAAGGATTCTCAAACGGCCACGGAGTTTTACAGAAGTTCAAAAAAAGACGAGGAAACAGATTTTAGGGAAGTTACAAACACTAGTTTATTACATAGGGAGACGTTAAAAAGTAAAATGGGCAAGGGGTCGACGTTTCGACAGTGGCACTGTCTTGGCCAAGACAAAAGAAATATATATATATATATGACGTAACAACGAAGAGACCGAACTCACGCTCGTGCATGGGCAGGATTATTCATTAAACTAATATTGCTCTGGACGGATGTTCCAGTGTTCATCTCATATATATATGTATATACAGGGTGTCCACGATAAGTGTGAACAGATTTTAAAAAAATATATATAACACTTTTTCCAAGATAAAATCAATTGCAATATAGCATATGCTGAAGGGCACTCCCTAGCTGGGCATTAGCAAAGTCCAAAGGCAATGTCTTAATTAACTTTCATTAATTAACTTTTTAATTATAAAAGCTACAAAGTTGTCCCAATGAGAACATCTGTTCCTTTCGGTCACCTGATATCGTAGCCGTTTTCAGAACAAAAATCTGTTCGATAGATCGCCCGCAAAAAATTCGTGAAGGAACGCCATTTTTTTCTTTATTTTGTTCATTGCGCTTCTTAGAAGACGCGTATTTCCTTCATCCCCAACAGGAGAGGGGGAAGGAGCACAGTGCCGCCTCATGCGTCGAAGATGAGCTTTAACTTGCGGAAACAAAACAAAAACAAATGTATCGGGTGACTCTATCAGAACAGGCGTTACCTTGGGTTGCATTTTCTGTTTCCTTTTAATCTTTTTCCAGGACGCGAGAGGCGATAGTGTGCTCCTTCTCCCTCTCACATTGGGGGTGAAAGAAAGACGCGTCTTCTAAGAAGCGCAATGAACAAAATAAAGAAAAAAATGGCGTTCCTTCACGAATTTTTTGCGGGCGATCTATCGAACGAATTTTTGTTCTGAAAACGGCTACGATATCAGGTGACCGAAAGGAACAGATGTTCTCATTGGGACAACTTTGTAGCTTTTATAATTAAAAAGTTAATAAATGAAAGTTAATTAAGACATTGCCTTTGGACTTTGCTAATGCCCTGCTAGGGAGTGCCCTTTAGCATATGCTATATTGCAATTGATTTCATCTTGGAAAAAGTGTTATATATATTTTTAAAAAATCTGTTCACACTTAGCGTAGAATAAGAACTGCTACTTCACACCTTAGTTGACATACACCTTACCAACATGCACACATACTTACTTACTTACTTACACACATAGGACTCCTTAAAGGAGCGCAGAAAGCGCCTCAGTTACGACCATTTTGTTCAAACCAGGCCGTTAACCTGACTGCTAAAACGCACCATGCGAAGTGATTCAGTCGACAGATGCATGCATATCGCGGAATTCGATTTTGAAAATCGCGACCGCGCGCGACGGTGGCAGTGCCCGCAACTAGCCGCCAGAGTCGTTTTGACGACATCGCGGTGCGACCCGCTAACTGGTTTGCTTGTTTGGAGAAGCGTCGTCTGCTATACCGAGACAGAACTAGGAGTAGAAACGAAAAAGAAAAAAAAAAGTGCGAAAAGCGCCGGCCCCGATTGGAGCGCGGTCTCTCTTGTAACCCTGATGACATCACAATCGTCGTCCGCCTCCTCGTTTCGGCCTGCTGAGCGAGTCGAGCAGGAACGCGCGCGTCGATGTTCGGGGGCGTCTTATTCCAAGAAAAATACTGCGTACAGAGAATTTTTTTGTGTGTTAGTTGTCACGTCAAGTTACATCCTTTCGTAATTTGCCAGAAACAGAAAATCTTTTCGATGGCTGCGATTATCTACAGTATGGAATGCAGTACATAATGAGTATATACACAGGTGCAGAGTATTTACAGGGCAAATGAGAGCAAGTGAATGACGCTCAGGGGGGCGCACCAGAGACGGTCACACAGCCACTGTCAAGCAAGATAGAAGGGTGATGCCGCCATCTGCGCGCGAACTCTTGCACTCCTAAAGCGAGGTTATTACTTACACTGGAACCTACGCAGCGTCTCAATGTCTTTTGATTCACGAAGTGATTGAAATACGTCAAAACGAGTCAAGTAAGTCAAAAGCGAGACCTTCATGCCCTAGCTAACTGCATTGAAACCAGCGGCGTTGCCGGATGAATACAGCATCTGCACGGTGCCGGTGCCTTCGCGGTCATGCTGAAAAACTGAAAGGTCGCGAGATCGAATGCCGTCACCACCTGTGTAGCCTCAAGTTTTCTCTGTCGCGCCTCGCAGACGCATGTCTGGACATACTACATTCCTGCTCATACTAACCTCTCCGTCTACCCCTTCCTCCAGCTATTCTCTCTCTCCACTTGTTCACGGCTGGATACCGGTCGTATAGCCAGATTTGCCCCGCGGTCTTATCGCGAAAGGAGAAATGCGACCTTGCATCCAGAACGTGCTTCGAACGGAGCGTAATGAAATACGTGCTAAACTACATACAACCCTCGCGAGCCTGAATCGTGAGAGCATCCATGGAGACGTGCGTGTTGACAAGTCTCGTTGCGTCTTAGGTACGGAAGAATAAAAGAGTAATAATAAAGAAAGTCGAGTTGATGAAAGTATGCTCGGCTCCGAATTCCTTTCGGACACGGGCAGGCGTGTAGCAGTTCTCCGCGGGAGACGTGCAAACGCGCGGAATTCTCGACGCTATGACATCGCTCTTGGGCGACTGTCTTAAAAAAAGAACTGTGCAATGCTCGGCATGTTCCTCTCCGTTCCTGTCGCGCTCGTCACTAGGTATGAAGAGCGCTCTGGTATTAACGCTCCGTTTGCGCTGGTATTAATTCCCGTCGCTATACTGTCGAATGCCGACGCGAGGGTGCGTGCCGTTTTTAGCGGACGAATTTGTTTTTGGTCCGTGAAAGACGGTGTTCATTTGTTTGCCCCGTCTCTCAAACAGGCGCAGAAAGCAACTTTGAAATGCAGGGCGGTGAACACGCATGGGTGGTCAGCACTGATTTATCCAGACCTCCCCCTACCCCCCTAACACCCCTCCAAATATTTAGTGACACCCCTCTAACTTTTTCACCTGTGTACCCCCTACAGGGGGTGCCCTTGCGATTCCAGCTTTAGATACATGTCGGTGATGACATGTTAAGCTGTAATGACGTAACTATAATAATGACCCCCCCCCCCCAATTTTTTTTTCCAATACCACTCGGTGCTTGGGATTCTGGATAAACCACTGGTGGTCAGTGTATTCTCATTGTTTTTTGTGCCTGCTTCATAGGAACTGAACAACAACAACAACTAAATCCTGACTATGGCCTGGGGTGATTCACCGCTTGAGAGGAGCTCCCTGCTCCCCCTCCCTTCAAATCCGCGTATTGATCTTTCATAGGAACTGAGGCCTTGCACTACTTGCCGCCAACCCCTATGCACCTTAAATATCAGTGTACTGCTCCGCTGTACAAATATAAAATGGAACGCGCTCTCGGTCCCTTGCATCCGTATCGCCGTTACAAGTAACGCCGTTACAGTAATCGATACTTCTACTGTATCGGAGTGCGTATCGCGATACTTTTTTAAATCCGTATCGGAAAAGTATTCCCGCTACAAATTTATGGTAACGTGATCTCTGTATCGTTACCGACACCGATTCTTTTTAGTGTCCTCACCCTTTCTTCACCGACCACATGTCTCACTCTTATTCATTGTCAATGGTCCGCCTAGCCCTCAACAAGAAGGCTGTGGACACGCCTAAGTGATCCGTAACCGGAATTATGGAATTATAAAAACACATGTTCGCTGTTTTTCTTAGAAACGGGAGGAAATAACCATGCTGAGTTCAACAAATGAGTTGAGGTCAACGAACAGATGTCAAGTCTTTGACAGTGCGCTCTGGATTCCACTGCAAAGCTGTGTGTCGCACTCAGTCACGCTCACATATACTGTGGTATTGTTAACTTCGGATAGGATTCATTGGTCATTGGACTCCACGGTATGTGTCGGCCTCACACTAACGTAATTGTCACACTGGCCTCTGTCAGCTGCCGGAGAGACCACGGCCTACAAGGATGGCAATACGACTTCGAGAACCAGCTATTGATAAAAGCCAAGCATAACGTGTCCGAGCTACATATGAAATATGATGTCTTTTTACTGCAAAGCTCTTCACGTAAGCGAGATTTCTATGTTGCATCATCTTCGTACTTCAAGCAAAAGTATCGCGTTACTTTTTTTTAGTAACGGTAGCGGTACTGCGTTACTTTAAAAAGAGGTATCGATATTGGTATTTCGGCACTTTTTACTCATCACTTTTTAACGAGTATCGGGTACCATATACCAGATACCATATTTCGGTAACGGGTACAACACTGATTCCAGGGTATCGGACAAACGTTTTCAAATTTCCTTTTTTCCCTCTCACTACGAACGACTGCATTCCTTTATCAGGAAATCAGTAGTGCCCCAAAGCTAGATGTTTTTTTTTTTTTTTTTGTTAACCGTTCTTCATTCAGTGGTGCAGTGGGCGTCTCATGCGTAGGGCACTGCCTACGTTTCCAACTTTTTTTTAAATGTAATTATCTCCTTGTGTGTTATCGGTTTGCAATTGTTCCGTTCCGTGTTTCTGTGTTGTAGTGTAACACGCTGTATGTGCTGTGTAATTACCCATTCCTGCTACAACTGCCAATAGGTAGTCAGAAGTAACGAATAAATAAATCAGTAACTAAAATAAATAAAAAGATTGGAGATTGGTCGCTACAGGCTATAGGAGATTCCCTCGCCCGCAGTGTGAAGAATCACACACACATAGAAACGAACGGACGCGTACTAAATTTCTAATTCCTAATTACCTCGGTCTATCCAGACTCTCTTGTACAATTTCCTGAACGTGCCATACGGGCGCAAATTCCTCCATAACATTGGGAAGGCTAATTCAGCGAACTCTACTCTTTGTGCAACCATGGAGGACATTGAGCACGTTCTCGTGCACTGTTCTAGGTGTGCACGTCAAGGGGCTACCATGAAATCTGCTCTCGACCGACTGGACAACCGCAACTTTGACCTCGTAAAAGTGCTGGGTCCTTGGCCACCAGACAAGAGGGATGCTGCCTTGTCAGCGCTTGTGACATTTATTCAGAGCTTTGCGTTGAAGTCAGTCTATTCGGACCGTGTGACTCATTGTGCGCTACGTTTACGTCTGTTTATGGGAGTAGCCGAATTTGTCGCGTGTCGAATTCAATCTCTCCTCATTACTTTTTTTCATCAACATCCTAATGAGAACAACAGTTTTAACTGTATGATTAATTACCGGTTACTACTGATGAACTCTTTACGTGATGAAATTTACTTATTAATTCAACTACCCTACATGTGTCCTAACAAGAGCGTATAGACTCCAGAGTAGTTCCTGCTATGTTCCTTTTGTGTTCGTCTTTCTTTTTTCTCTTTCTTTGCTGGGAATAGGAAGTCGCCGTAGCGTAGTCTAATCTTTCCCTCTTTTTTATATATATATAAAAAATATCCCCCCCTCCTTGCTATGACATTCCAAGAAGACTACGGTATCTCCCTAATTTAGTCGCCCTCTGCTTCCCTTTCTTCGCGTTCTCTTTTTACGCACTCCCCCAGCTCCACTGGCTAATTAAAATTCATGTCCTATCGCGCCGAGGTGCACAAAAACATCACGCCGAACATCATCAGCGACACGCTTCGAGAACCACCACCGTGACGCCTTCACGTCAGTTTGACGTGACGTTCGGGAGAGCGAGGGTAGGTGGAAGCCTTAAAAAACAAAGAGGCAGACACACGGCTTCGAAAAAAAAAAGAAAGAAAGAAAAAGATGGCCGGCAAAAACCATAAACCGTCGGGTGGAGCCACCACGGCCGTGTAATAGCTCGCAAAATGACAGGTTTCGGTGCAGCCTTAAAAGCCTCGTGACCGATCCAAAGCAGACGACGGTTAGAAGCAGAAGAAAGGAGGCCATTTCTGTTCTGCTCTTCTAGAAAAGCAGACGATTCTGCTAAGCGTATGGGTCCGTGATAAAAGCTCATCGACAGGAAAAACAGCTGCGCGGCTTTACGATGTGCTTCAGAGAGTGAACTCTATTTTTTGATAGCTTCTATCGTCTCAGATAAAGATTGTATTGGACGAAAAAAAAATGAAACGTTGTCTGTACAAAAAAAAGTTTTTTGTATGTTTTTTTTTTTATATTTCGTGTGAGCGGCGCACAGACTTGGACAAATGGAGACCCAATAGCAGGAAGGAGTCGGGGAACAGGGGAGTTAGTATGCGTCCTGGGCCGACTTCAGGGGGAACTGTGCCGACATTCGTCTGGAAACTCTGAGTGAAAGCCCAGGGAAAACCTCAGACCTCACAGCCGGTGTCGGGATTCGAACCCGCATCACTTGTCTCGGCGTGGAAGGCGATCATAACCACTACGCCAAACGGGAATGCAACAGATTTTGAAATGCTCGTTCTCTCTCTTTCTTTTCTCATATTTTTGTTTAGTGTTGTGGATACGTATTTGCGCTTTTAGAATCAGTATTCTAATCAATAAAAGTCAATTTTACGCTGTACCACACTGCCTTTTCAATATCCACATAACCCAGCCTAGTCGTTGAGACCCCCATTGCATAATACTACCATTGTCAGAAATTATCCTGGAATGATTTTCTAACGGTTCACTGGTTCACTAGCGAAGAAGTACGTCCCCACCCATCTCTGTCCCACCCATCTCTGTCCCACAGATCCGTCCGGCGTTAATGGCGGGGTTACGATTTCGTTTCATTTCGCAGTAACGGCCAGCTCCACCCTTGCAAAAATGAAATGTTCTCCTATCATTTCGACGTTTTTCGGATGTGTATTTGGCTTGATAGCGTATAAAGTACTCTAATTATCCGTAGGTTGTAAAACAAAATATCAATTGTCTCTGGCTTTTTGTTAGCGTGAGCAGTCCTAGTATTTAGTGCCTAATGTTTATCCTGTATATTCTCCTTGAAAGGGGAGCGGTGCCATGAATGTGCCTGAATGCTCTAGTACCTAAGCATGTCGATAGTTTAGTAGGCGCTGTTTCGGAGGGCACAAAAGGATGACGGTACTGCGTCCGTGTGGTGTGCTTTCAGCATGACATACTAAATCAACACCTTCACTGGTCGATCGTTGAAAAGACAGTATTAGTTAAAGCAGTGACATCACGTCATAGGTCACTGATGTGCTGTAAAACTAACATAAATGATAAGTAAAACTGTACATATATGTAGACTAATGCAGAGGTAAAGTAACAGGAGGGAAAAAAAGACGAACGCAGTGTTTGGTCTATATATCTCCATATTTTGCTTTCTCCAACCTCATCAGTAGGTAGACTAATGAATTTACTGCTTGACATACTGAACTCCCTTATTCCTAGGCTATTGTATAAACCATGCGGTCGTTCATGGGCACCATTACAAATTCAATTAATGTTTAGGCCGCGTTAGCGCCGCGAAGCAAATGTGGCTATGCGCAGCGTACAGACGTGAACAGATGGAGAGAGGACAGCGTGAAGGCGTGGGGGACAGGGGGTTAGTGTGCGTCCTGGGCCGACTTTGGGGGGGAGGGCGACGTTCGTCTGAAAAGTGTGCCGGAGAACCCAGGGAGAAAACCTCAGACAGCACAGCCGGTGATAGGACTCGACCCCCCCCCCCCCCCCTAAGTTTTCAGCATGACCTTGGCTACTACGAACGAACGACCCCATCCATTCCAGACTCTTATACCCCTATCCTACGAATATATCTAGTTTATGCGCGCAAGAAGCGTACCTTGCGAGGAAAACTGAGGTATACTTACTACAAGAATGAACTGTTTAAAAAAAATAAACAGAAACAAAAAACAGAAACATAATTCTAATGTGGTCAAACTACATGGCGAACAAAACTCTTCCTTCAGCACGCACAGAATAAGCAAGTTCACTTCGTCTTTTGTTTTCGCGGAATGTCTCTTACAGTTCTGCGCAAGTCTTCAAAAGACAGACGTGACCAGCCTAAGCGTATGGCGAGCGTTGGCGAGTCAGGAACGGTCGCCCAGTGCAACTGTTGTCCCTATAGTAATCAAGCTTAAATGTAGGAAAGGTTCTCTAATGACCGTACCGTAATGGTAATTGCTTAAAGGGCCTAATGTCCGTCCGTGCAGGTCTTAAGCGCTTTGAGTCACACTCATGCGGGCGCAGTTGAGCACGCTCTCTGTCTTTCAAAACTATATCTTAAGAGAGAGAGCGGTTTTCCCGAATTCCGAGTTGGGTCGTAGTTAGACTAATCTGGTCGTCGTCATGTTCAGGAAGGGTATTAAGTTTGATGCATGTAGCTGCGGAGTTCATTACTTTCAAAGATTTTGAGAGAGAGCGCGTCCAGTCTGAAATGGTGTTAGATGGTGGCTGCGATCCGTCGAGAAATTGAATAGAACTATATCTGGTTGCGGTACCACAGGTCGCCAGCTGTGTATGGACGCTACGTTCTACTGTGTACTCGTAAACTATGAACTGGGAGGCTGTATATATTTTTATTGTGATGTTTATGTTATTTATAGTCAGTATAGTCTAATCAGTGTACGGACACTTGTGTTCTTAAAGTCAATGCGTCAGCTTTCACAATAAGGCAGTGAATAACCTTCAAGATAATCTGGGGTAATAGTATAGGTGCAACGGCAGCTGTTCAGGTATTAGGGAGTTTTAGTGAATCGCCTTCTCCCAAGCGGTTCGCGAACGGTTTCGCCGCCGCTCAATCAGAGGATTCTATTCTGAGTCACCGCTTCTTGTGATTGGTCGCCATCTATACTGTTCGCAGGCGGTATCGCAGGGAACCAATGAGAAGGGGGAGTGACTCAGAGTGGAATCCTGTGGTTGGGCAGCGACAAAACCGTTCGCGAACCGTGCGAGTGGCAGCGACTCACTAAAACCATCTTTACTCAAACGGTTCACAAAAATTAGCTATCACTGCGAGCTTTCCTTGAAAAAGCCAAATTGACACAGCAGGAGCTTGAACACTATCCCTAACCATCCAAAACAACAGTGTTGTTGACTCTGCCGTCGTCATATTTCGCGCTGAAGACATACGTTTCCGTTCGCTCTTTCCAATTGTGTGCGTTACGTTATCAAAAGAAAAGTCCTGGATAAATCAGATACAGACAGTTCAATCCTGCCACATCTCAACCCTCTGCCACCTTCTGCTGTAAATCTCGTCCATCCATAAAACCCTGGCAAGACGACCGGGCCAAGTCTGATGCATCCTCATCTTATCAGCCTCGAGAAGCTGACGAGGAATCGTAAAACTGGCCTCCTCACCCGAAAGCACTCCACGCGATTTTTATACTTCGCAGACGATGCGGGTCTTTATTCGGAAATGACGTCACTATTATGGCACCGGAAGTCCTCTTCGGGACATCCCATTAGTCCTCTCTCGTCCCACCGGAAGTCGCAGGGGGGAAGGACAAACAGGAAGCGACGCCTGCATGTGGCGCTGGTGCTTCTGCCTCGGGCCCAGACATGACACACACGCACACACACACACACTCTTCTCGCCGTGATTTTTTGCTAATGAGAGATATTTTGTAGGTTTCTAACGATGGCTGGTACAGTCTTCCGGGAAACAGGCGGTCAAACAGGGATGGGAACAATTTCTAGGTTTTCTTCCAAGGCAGCTTGTAGCCATGCAATGTTGCAACGGAGGGGGGGGGGGGGGGGGGATATGTTTAATGCAAAGCAAAAAGGGAAAGGAAAAGAGAGAAATAGAAAAAAGAGAAGGGAAAGGTTAACCATGATGTAGGCTTGCTATTCCCAAAAGCTAACAAACAAACAAAAGAATATAAAAGCAACGGGTGGGGTATGTTTATTGGGAAAAAAAAAGCGAGGAAAGGCTAGTCAGGCAAAGCAACGGGATGGAAAGCATAACTAACGGATTATGGCAGTGTGCGTGCGCTGGAAACGTTTAAGCGGTTTAAATGTTGCACGATAATTAGACAGCCAGTTGTTTTTGGAAAATAATGCCAGCTACGTGTCCACAAATATTTGAGAGGAGTTTCTTTTTGGCCTTCAAGCCTTTTTCAGTTATTGCGTTTGCTTCAACAGATTTGTTGAACAACAACAACAGCACCACTTTATTTGGATGATGATGAGTCGAGTGTTTCGTCGCGAACCAATTTGTCTGTTACACAGCGGTCGTGTCTGCTATTAAACTTTTACAAGTACGACGCTTTTTACGACGACATACTCCGAACCGCTCCGAACGAAATGACAATGCAAAAAAATGAGCACGTAGAAACCTAATGATGTGCGAGCCAGTAATGGGCCTCTATTCCCTCGCGCGTAAAACTAGCACTCTTGCAACAGACGCGAGTTTGGCAGTCAGAAAGCGAATTACGGCTTTATGGTTATACCCTCGTAAACTGTCCTGCGTCGTAGCGAGGATAATTTAAGGCCTAACCCAGAAGGACGGCCATTTACCAAGAAGGATTCTCACCCATGTTTAGTCTCTCTCTCTCTCTCTCTTTTTCATTTTCTTTTTTTCATGGAATGCTAATATGTTTTCCATGGGAGTCAATTAAATCAATATCTAAGTGAGTTGTAGTAATAATTCGTTGTTTAAACGGTATTTGCGTTTAAGAAATGCAGGTGTCGGAACAGG
The DNA here is from genome assembly GCF_037126465.1 of Ornithodoros turicata. Lineage (NCBI taxonomy): Eukaryota > Metazoa > Arthropoda > Arachnida > Ixodida > Argasidae > Ornithodoros > Ornithodoros turicata. Next base: position 15,830,999 of record NC_088205.1, on the reverse strand, counting down.
TGTAAGAACCGAGTTTGTGGTTGGAAATCTATGAACACCGTGGAACAGTCACCGTTCCTGCAGCGTTTTTGGCGAATACCACAATAAACACTGCATTGATGCTAGTTACTCTTAACCCTTCCGCTAATTACCACACTTTCATTTATTCCTAAAATAAACTTTCACGAAGTAAAGAAAAAACAAAAATTTCCCGCCGCATCTTTTCACGTATGAGCCTTTGCTTTCGCAAACCCTGAAACGTAGCACATAAAAAAAAAGTAAGAGGACACCCATTTCACATTAAACTAACGACCTCCTAATCGTCGACGATCACGCCAAACTATTAACCGCAGGTCGTTCTTCCCGAAACTCCCATTTTCCCCGCAAGCCTCAGGAGGAAAACTTTATCTCGAGCAAATAATACCACGAAAGGCAATATATTCACATCCTCTTCACCCACTCTCTTCCAAACGTACACCCAAAACAGACACTACCGTCCCGTTGCACGTTTTTTCCCGATTTCTCGCTTTCTCTTCCCAAACCTTCGGAATCTTCACGAAGTTCGGGAACATGTCACTCTTCCCTCACTTATGGGACGCTCTAATGGTTTTTGTTAATGACTGAGCACGCGGTGCCCTTTACGCGCAAATGATGGATACCGCACCCTTTTAATAGCTTAACGGGGAGACGGCACAGTCACCTTGTCACCCCCCGATCAGCCGTTGGAAACAGAGCTCTGGGGTTTTGGGATGAATAAGGCAGGATACGCTTGATGATGATAAAGAGCCAGAGGCCTGCCGTTGACTCGGGGATCATTAAGGCTCGGTTTTCGTCCGCCACCAGGGAGCGTTGGTGCCTAATTGCGTTCCCCAGGACGGGTGGAAATTTTTAAGCGCAGATTTGAGGCCACTTAATATGTGAGCTTCAGCTGCTCGTTTGCGAACGGTGTAGTTTGCTGAGGGATGTGTCAGGAACTGTTTGTATACGTTCACGTACATATATGTACTTTAAGCGTAGATATTGTAGGAAGAGGTTGCGTGTAGGATAGGTGTGGTAATTTGTGGAAATGGAGGTGGGGCAGAGCCGTTGATGACTGGGGTTGAGCGTGAAGAAGGGAAGAGGGTGTGTTTGGCAAAGTGGTGTTTATGAAGTCTAATGGGGAATATGGAAGTTGGAGACCTATCACGGCAGGACGCACGCCGGATGTGGTGTCACCTGGAATTGTTCGTAAAACGAATACGACAGAAAGGAAACAGAACGAGTTGAGCGTACTTTTCGTTTTTGCCGTTTCCCTGTACATAAACGGGCAGATTGCGTGATATTCAAAGTTAATTTCAAAGTCGATTACAGGATTGACTTTAAAGTTATCCTTAACGTGATTACTGGTCCCCACTTCCAGTTTGCAACGGTACTTATTACCTTGGTAATTTTTTTTACAGTTATCTAGGGATAGATACACTCTAGGGAAAAAATGAGTAATTTTAATGCGTTTGGAGGTAAGGTGCGGAGCGACAAACATTGGTCCGTTTGGGGACGAAATGTTCGAATGATTATGCGTAGCATAGGGACTATTTGCAGTGCTGGGGAATAACTTTCAGGAGAGGGAATTATAATGAGGAGTAGTTGCATATATTGTAGGGGACTAGCCGCTGTAATTCCCAATTTACGTCTTCTTCCTTTTAGATTGTAGATAAGAGAGTTCTGAAGAAATAGGAATAAAAAGTGCACGTCCGCACATGCGCGGCTAAATTTTTTTTATTAAACTAACTGCTATTTGTGATTCCCGATATTAAAATTATTAGTTTTTAATTATGGAACTGATAATTACGCATGCCTCAGTTGGATCACGGAGTCCTACCTCACGTAGTGCCCAACAGCGGCAGAACAATACCATATAGAAACATTTCAACCTTGCTATTTCTTAATGTCTCCAACTTTTGAAGCGTAAAACCGGAAAATGTTCAACACCGCGCCAAGTTTAACACCGTGATATCATTTTTTTATTTATCGCATCGTTCCTGCAAACAAAAGCATAAAACGTCGCCTTTCTATCCATCCGTTTTAGCCTACGAAGGCAAGAACGGCACATATCCTTCGCGACGTTGAAGAAAACCAAGAAAGCCCGAGTGAAAAGTTGTTACGAATTTTCTGTGTCCCTTAAAAGTAGGCGCCCAAGATGCGCTAAAAGGTGTCGTCTGCCTCGAGGTGCTTCTGCTGCCTCGGAGGCTCCAAAGGACGACTCTTCAGGGAGCCGAAGAATCGGAGCGGAAGCTGCCAGGCCTAATGGGATGTTTGTGAGTTTCCGGCGCAGTGACGCTGCTAGGTGCTCCCCACTCAAGTCCGTCTCGTATCTTATACGGCTTTCAACGGGAGCTCGCGTTGGCGAAGCCGCCCGTGATGCATTTGCGTCGACAGAGCCAGCTTTTGAAACACTAGGCATCTTCGTTTGTTTCGCCTTTCTAGGTCCACGCTGCGAGAAGAGATGGTTTTTAGTGCGCTGGAAAAAGTCTAGAAAGGAACATAAATGTGAAACAGTGGGAATAAACGGGATGTCAGGGATGGGTGCGTTTTGAGATATTTCCGCAATAGGTTCGTGTTGGCTTCTCAGTGTTTGAAGTGAACTTGTACCGAGAATTTTTTTTAAAAAGAATGATGTTTTTAGTGGAAACGGAGATGCATTGGAACAGATGTTCGCGGCACAAGTGCACGAAAAGTGCGTTTTTTTCCCACATGACTACTAGCAGTTGGGTAGGATATCGTACCTGGCGATGAAACTCCCCAATCACCATAGTCAAATGTTTTTTTCTGTGTGTGTGTGTTTGTCCTCTAGTACAATCCACAGAGGAGCTGCTTAGTAACGTCTACTGGTTCCAAGGGTGCAGATTCGAACCAGGTTGAGGAGACGAAAAATGCACGCCGTCGTACGCTGAGAAGCGGTTTCAGAAAACACAATCAAGAAGAAGAAGAACAACAAAATATTTTTAAAAAACACACTTGAAACTAGTATGCTCATCCCATCAAAATTTCAGGAATTTTGAAGCCAGCCTTTTTCTGCAAAACAACGGAATACGAGACGGAAGGCGCATCAAAATATATTCTTAATACCGAACCATGTCGAGCATTCCTAATGAGCGGTGGGCGTTTTTTTTTAAAGAAAATAGCGTTTTTGAGCTTGTAATGAGTTTGCTCGTAATACCGTTTTCGTAGCTATTCAATATAACGAACGAACAAAAAGCTCACTAATGAAAATCAGGAACTACCCATAATTATCCACACATCCCTTCAGAAGCAATTTTGAAATGCTGTCCAGTCCGAACGAGAACTAGCTTTCGAAATATATTAAATCCGCGTTGCAGACGGCAGAACAAAATTACGATAGCGATTGTATCGCATATCCAATTAGCGCAGTGACTACGCAAATGGTCATTATTAACAGAGCAAATCGCATCAGGCCAGGATTTATGACTGCCACCGTAGGAATGCCGTCGTACTTCGTGGCTTTCGGACCGTGTCTTCATATTCCAAAATCTGCTCAGAGCGCTAACAGACTCTTGGATTCAAGTTGCCTCAGCGTCCTAAATCTGCACGTTGTTGGAAACGGAAGTCTTGGCATCGAGACGTTCTTCAAAATGGACACACCGGCGGCGTGGCGTAATGCTTGAAACATTCTCTCGTTGGTGGCACCTTAAAGGTAATTCTGCTGAAGACTGGAAGGTGGCTGGTTCGAATCATACAACCGGCAGTGTGCATTAGGCCTTTTTTCAGAGTTTTCCGGCGAATTTTCCTGGCGGACGTTGGCATAGTTCCCCATGAAGCCATCTCGGGATGCATACTACCCCCCTCTAACCTTCCTTCTGTCCTCTCTTCACCCGTCCACATCGGTCCAAGATTCATAGCCACAGTTGTTTCGCGGTGCTAGCGTGGAATAAAAGGAAAATAATCCCTAGATCAGTAGGGGCAATTTGCGATATTTCGGCTGACGCCAAGCCGTCTAAATGTATATTTTTGGTCACAGCCGCGTAAGATCCGCGTTCTTCGTCTGTTCTCTTCCTGTCTAGGATTTCTTTAGAGTAAGCTCCATTAAGTGACGTTTTCACACGTACAACACAAGACGACGGCCATGTTGATGGAGTCTACGTCTCCAGGTTTTGTTTGCAAGGAAAAAAAAATACAACACAATACGACGATCATACAGCGACATGCTGACACCATGACATGTATATCTCCTCCTTCTTCTTTTCTTTTTTTTTTTTTATCCAACGTTGCTACCGCGAAGAATCTGTGGCTCTGAGCGGTATGCAGAAAAGGACTGACTGTGTGAGACGACAGAAAGTAGTGGGAGACGGCGTGGTTAAGTATGCCGAGAACTCTCCGAAAACTCTTAACTTAGGGAAAACCTCGGAGACAGCATATAGTCTGGTGTGTGACTCGATCTGTCCACCCCCCAGTGGTGGTGGTGGTGGTATGGTGGTGAAAGGGCTCGCCGTTGTCAGCCTCGCAGATGTGTGCAACGTCACGACTGACGCCCTGGGGGAGTGTGCGTCCTGGGCCGACTTCTAAGCGAACTGCGCCGACATATGTCTGAGAGCGTCTGAGGAACCCAGGAAAAACCCCAGACAGCACAGCCGGCACCGGGATTCGAACTCGGTTACCTCCCAGTCTCGACCCCAGTGCATAATGTCACATTCGAAACATCCACCACTCAAGGGGACGGTGTACCCCACTCAATGTGCCGTGAGCGAGGCTCAACACCATATAGGTAGCGCACTTTGTGGTGGACTTGAGTAAACACCGCTACGCGCTTCGTGATTCTTGGGAGAAATCGGGAATAAATAACGAATCAAATTTCTTTCGATTAAGATTCTTTAAAGTGATAGTTTGCTCTCCAAGTATTGATTCGTTTTATTTCTGTTGCAAACGGTAGCGTATGTCAAACTTTATCAGGCCCGTGCCTAAGTTTCCGGCAGCTCGAGCGGTATGATTTATTGTAGGCTTCTGAAAGCAACGGGATTCACGCGAGTAGGCTTTCCCGCGGACGATGACGTACGCGCGACGTCACCCGAGAACATTGTGACGACAAGAAGGCGTTCCCGTTTCCCTGGCAGAAATGCGGCTTCCTACCGCCAGCCCTGAAGCAGCGTAACGAGACGTCACGCGAGCCGATCGCAGCATCTCGTGATATGCGCCTTCCCGGACGCACGGACGCGCTGCCGGTGCCCACAAGAAAACACCGAAAACTCGGAAAATACGTCAATTTTCGAACGACAGGGATTGATGGGGAGTTGTTCGTTGTCTATTGCACACGTCGAGCACGTTCTTTCTTTTTTTTTTTTCGGTTTCGCTGAGGGCAAACACTCCCTTTAAATCTACTCGTAGTACGTGGGAAAAATTTACCAAACATACTTACCGTTGACCCCATAATTTTGAAATAAGTTGATTTTTCTAATATACCTTTTGTGACATGATAAGTGAGGCACTCTGCGTCTACGCTTTTTCTCGAGCGGGACCTCGTGTCCTTAAAATTCTACGGTTGTAACCAGGCGTGCTCTGAAGCACAAGAAAGCGAGCCATCCAACGCCTTGCACGTTCATATTGTAAATGCACGCGGGGGGGTTCCCTAATTGCGTCGGCTCCTCAGGCAATAAGTTCTGCTGGTCGTTATATCTTGGCCCTTATTTTGGATAGAGCGGCATTTTGGCCTCGATTTATGAGAGCACTGCAGCGATCATAATGCCTCGGTCATGGAGAGCATATATAAAAGGAGACGTATTACGCAATAGAAGTGGCGGAACGACCCTGTTCTCTCGTCTTTCGGAGGCCGGAAGGTTTGCGCTGAGTCATTCAAGGGGTGCTCCCCTGCAATCATTCGAAGAGGCAACGGGTGTGTTGCTATACGCGAGCAACGAAAACGAAGTGGTTCAATACCGAAGACTTGCGTCCGTGCATTTTGAGACCATGTGTGTCAAATAGCCACACGGGAAACTGAATATGATTTCCAGTGGACGACATTCACACCTGGTGCCGTGACAGTGACACTGAAATGTGCCAATCGTCCGAAAATGGTTATTGGCAAATTGACACTTAGACTTGTCTCTGTTGTCATGGAAAATGCATCATAAGAAACCATATGAGCTGTGATGTGACTCAGGGCTTTCTCTTTAAAATAAAGAAACAAAAGTTCACCAGTTAGTAAGCGTAAAAAAATTATGGCAGAATTAAGCGATTCCTTCGCGTGGGTCCACGTGAGACTGTGCCACTGTGGCACCCTCTGTGAGGCGCGTGGGGAAGCACTTTAGCGCAGGCTTATCCCAACGTCAGAGGCGTATCAGAGAGAGATTGGCCATCTTTTTATCCTTTGCCGCTTCACGGGCGTAGCCCGTTTTGACGTCCGAGTCGCTGTTGCATGGTTGCACCGCCCAAAAGGCCAGAATCCAAGCGAAATCCGCTTATCAGCCGGCAGATTGGCGCCATCTTGATGCAGTCCACCGGCTGGTCGACAGGCACTTTTGTACACGACCTACTCTATATTAGAGACCTGGACAAATGGCAACCGCCTATGGCAGAGCCGGGTCATGGATAAGTTACGCTTGTGGCCGCTGCAAGTGCCACATTGCATTATTGGGGAAAGGAAATGACATGTGTACTACTATCATCATTGCCACTGTTTGTCACCATACGGTTACTATCGGTTACACAGACTACACAGGCTATTGCTACGCACGCGCTGCCCCCTTCCGTACCTCTTCGTCGTTGTCAACACAGCCCATCACGATTAGGCCATATGGCCTAATCGTGCACTGCTACGAATAGTGCTAACTAGCGCCAAATCCCATAGCGAGGCGACGATTGCCAGAACTACTACCCCGGTGCTGGGAGCTTTGCGGGTGTCCATGTCTCTAGTATACTAGTAGGTCGTGCTTTTGTAGCGCTCAATGTAATCTTCCAGAATCCCCGGCTTATGACCCACAGGCGCCTGTGATATGGGGGCTTTGTTACCAAACTGAAAGGATTCAAGGACGAAGGGTTCTCGAAGGACGCGATACGCACGTGTCTTCCCTCTTGCATCGTGAACAACGCTTTACATCAACATGGCCTCGGCAACCGGTTGACGACAGGACAACCATAGAGCGCGTCGAGGGAGGTCGTTCAGCCGTGACGACGCATGACGGGTTCAAGCTAGGCTCCTCCTAATTGCCGAACTCTCTCTATAAACGGCTCTGCCCGACGTCAGAGCCGTTTATAGAGAGAGTTTGGACACCTTTTAATCTTTTGTCGCTTCACGGGCGGAGCCTGTTTTGACGTCAGAGTCGGTGTCGCACCGCCCCAAAAAGCCTGAATCCAAGCGAAATCCGCTTGTCAGCCAGCAGGTAGGCGCCATCTTGATGCAGTTCACCGGCTGGTCGGCATGTACTTTTGTCGCGCTCACTGTAATCTACCAGAGTCGCCGGCTTATGGCCCACAGGCGCCTGTGAAATGGGGGCTTTGTTACCAAACTGAAAGGATTCAAAGACGAAGGGGTCTCGAAGGACGCCGTACGCACGTGTCTTCCCCCTTGCATCGTGACCAACGCTTTGCATCAACACAGCGTCGGCGACCGGTTGACGACTGGACCACAATAGAGCGCGGCGAGGGAGGTCGTTCAGCCGTGACGTCGCATGACGCGGTTCAAGTCAGGCTCCTCCAAATGGCCAAACTCTCTCTATAAACGGCTCTGCCCGACGTGAGCCTAAGGCGCCCTCTGTGAGGTGCTGACCGAAGCGCTTAACTGGGTGCTTCGGAGTTCAGACACTCTTCCGCCGACTCCAGAATCTCTCCCTCCACGCCCCCCGTTTATTCCTCCACCTTACAGCTATCGCTGTAATAGGCCTCGCACACGGGGACCGCAGGAATAAACGGGAAATGACCCTTGTAACTCTGCCAACACCACCTACATAGAGAGAGCCTGCCCCCCTTACTCGTCGACGTGACGCAACAACTAAGTCAGCCAATCAGGATCGTGTTTTCAATGGCGGTAGCCAATCATGAACGTGCTTTCAGCGATTGTGGCCATGGAGAAGAACCCCCGTCGTCTGCGAGTAGTGATTTGGCGTCCCTGCGTACTAAATGGAAAATCTTTAAAATAAAGCGCAAAACCGCCCCATATCTTTCTCAAGACAGACTTTCTCGAAAACGTGTTGCCCTTTCTGGCTGCCGATTCAGGTCTACAGGTTCCATGTTAGCTGCAATCATTTGCGAGTTCTTGAATTCGGAGAACGGCGAATCGCAGTAGCAGACGAATTCTGACTTTATATGTCCACGTAGCGAAGGAGGGAGAGGAGGCAATAAGCAAGCCTTCTGTATCTAGATGGCGTTGCCTCTGCCACACGGGAAATTGGACATAATTTCTAGGGAATCACGCTCACACTCCCATTACAGTGCTTATTTGATAACGACGTATCCCGGAGACTCAACAACAAAATGTCGCCACAGTCGTCCCGTCTGTTTGAAGCTCACTCGAGGACGCCCAAGAAATGCTGGAATGGTGGTCGAGCGAGTCCTTGAGGAACGGCAAGGGAAAGGGGCTGCGATAGCGTGCGCTTCGAGAATCAAACAGTGGGTCCACTCGAAGCACATTAGACATTAGGGATCTCCATGGGCAGAGTTAGAATACGGCAGAAGGAGAGGGCCCTTTGGAGGGTTCTCTAAGCTCTAGGGATCCTTGAGACCGGAGCAAGAATATACCGTGATAAGGTTGATGACTCCATTATCTCTTCAGTCACCACTGGGAAGTTTTCACGATATCGTTGAATCAAAAGGGTAGAATCACACATATTTCACTCTCCACAGGAAAATTACTGCCAACTTTGAAACTGTTTAATTTACGAGCTTGATGATTGAATAACGAATAAAAAAAAGAGAGTTTAAAACTAATATTTCGCAATCACCGTCAAGATAAAAAGTGCTAACACACAGTCGCCCTTTGAAGGCGAAAAGCGGCAAGAGAAGCTGTCGATATCAACGCATTCCGAAATAGTAAAATTCGATTCAAGTCGGAAACCCGAAGCCACTCTCTTCCCTTGCCAATCCCTTCGCTAATTGCCCACAGCAGTGGCGAGGGTCACGATCTGAAGCATCGACCCGTAACGGCCCATTGATTACCCAGGCTGCACAAATGCCGACAAACCCCCCGCTGTACAATAGCTGGCACCGCGCCAGAGGATCCAAGACTAGAGCCCGAAAATTTCTTTTCCTTGTTCACCGACGGGATGACCCCCTTATGCATCCAGCGTCCGACAGACGCCAGAGATAGCGTAAGACAAACCAACCAATGAGGGACGAGAAAGAAAAGGGGGGAAGAGGAGGGACAAATGGTCAACGGAATGAGTTAGACTTGGCTTGGCTCGACTCGGTGGGAAGTCAGAATTTCCGGGCCATAGCTGTTGAGAAATGAGGCTTATCGGAGTGCGCTACCGGTCGTTTGTTGTTGTTTGGCTCTGGGTGACGATGGATGGGATGGGAGTCGGTTGCGAGGGTGCGTGACACGAAATCATGGGGGGAGAGTCGTGACAGCATTTCGTTTGTTTAGTACCGCTACCTGTGTGTATCGTCCTTTCTGTGTGCGTTTAGCGTTTTTAGCACTCGATGGAACGTATGGTATGGTGAATACAGTAGTGGAGCTAACAGGAACATAACTACCGTACACTCTTGCATAATTGAAGGTTCGTTGCTCTAAATTTTTAAGTCTAGGTATGTACGGGATTCTGTCCCTCGACCGGCTGTGCTGCTGTCATAAGTTTTCTCTGGTGTTTTAGGGAGGTTTTCGGGATGGATGTCGGCTCAGTTCTTTCTGAAGTAAAGCCATGACGCAAAGTAACCCTTGTCCCCAAGCCCTTCCTGCTGCCGCCTTTCCATCTGTTAACATCTCTGCACAGTCATAGCAGCCGTTGCTCCGCGGTGCTAACATTGAAACACTGCTAACACGTCTTCTTGCGAAATGAAAGGTGCCGTTAGCTTAACACCAGTACAAAAGGAACGAAACTCGTCCGTTGCATCGTTGTAAATGATTCATGAACGAAAGAAGCCGCAGTTTATGCTGACCCTCTTCCCCTCTCTTGAAGAACGCGGAAAGGCCCCACGTTGGGCTCCTCAAACGATCTGTTGTGGTGATTGGACAAATCGTTTCCGGAGACCAATGAGAGAGCGCTCCGCGAAGTCCGCAAAGAATTGCGGGTTCTTTCGTTCATAAATTCCGAACGACGCAAACGCATGAGTCCCGTTCCGTTTATATTAGTATTACGGTAACGGAACCTTTCACTGCACGCGGAGAAATTTCTGCACTTTAGTGCCCCTTTAAGCACCACATAAGGCAACATCCATGTCTTTCCACTTCGAATAAACAAACAGAATGCTACATCACTACGCGCTCGTCCCATAATATTACCTAATTGTTAAATTACATTAGAAAAGAGAGAGAGAGAAATATGGATCTGTTATTCCAGGTAGGGTTGATTCTGGTTGCGCCAATACTCTTAGGCCGGGAAAATGCACTGTCTCCCTCTATGTAAACAATACAATACCCAAATTCTAATCAAACGAAATATTCAATGAAACACCTAAACATCCGTCTGTTACCTTTGTCTCGACGAGATGACGTCCTGTAATGAAGCCCGCGTCGCCCGAAAATATTCGATTTCGTTACATGGTCGGCTTCATCCCTCAGAATCTGGAGAAGAAAGGAGGAAGTATAAACAAAAAAAAAGGAGGCTTCCTATCTTTGTCCCCTACACGAGGGAAAGAAAAAAAAAGAGCTAAGAAATCATCCTGTTCTGCAGCTGGCTATGACGTTTCACCGCTCGGCTGGATACATATTAAAAGTTCGGACGGACCAAACTTGGCTCGTGATATGAAGCTCATTGTAAGCCACGCAAGCGTATGCGAGGAATCGTGGGCGACGGAGAGAGAGAGAGAAGGCGAGAGGGAGAGAGGGAACCCGGGTTCTTCTACTGTCGTCTTCATATACATACAAAGGAAGTACGGTGTTTGCTTCACTTAGCGCACACCGGTGTTCAATGTTCTCGTAGATATGAAATGCTCTTTTTCTCTGTTGCAGAAAATATGTGTCTAGAGGAAGCAGTATTCTGTACCGTAACTGTGTAAGAATGGATGGAACTTTCAGTCTAAGATCTTCCTGAGTTAATCGTCTCTTTATGTGTGCACGCGCGTGTTACTTCTGAGCGTTTTTATAATGGATTCGATTCCATTCATGACTTAATAGACAGATAGGGCATGAGAGCAATATAATGATGTGGCCCTGTGGGGTTGAGTGATAAGGGTGCATATAATCTTTCCTGCTCAATACATTATAACGAGCCCAACGATACTATACTATAAACGATACGAACGATAAAATACTATACGAGCCCAAGACGTATACTTTTAAGAGTGAAAATTTTCAGATTTATTTTTAAATACGTTTAAAGTTACTTACAGACTCGCTTTCCAGGCTTCATATAGTGTTCCACGTGCAATGGGATAGGGTACCGCACCACTGCGGTGAACACACCATCTCATCGTCATCACCTATTGTTGTTGTTTTTGTTGTTGTTCCAGGCTGTGTAACTTGCGGCAATACTATAAGTAGACGCCTTTTCTTCTTTTTTTTTTTTTATAGTGGGCTTCTCCTCTCTTTCCCGCAGTCCTGCGGTAAAGCCGACTCACAGAATCCAGTAGCGCAGCATTTCCTTTACGGAAAGTCCGGTCAGAATTATCTTCTCCCATGTCCTCAGTCATACCAGCAACCGTGTAAAATCGCTATCTCCATTTTCTCGAGACACTGCTTGGGATTGAACGTACATAACTCCCTTTTTGTCGGGCCCCTGTTACCATGCAGCAGAAGGTACCACGCACAAAACCTTTCCTATCTTTAGCAAAGAGATCACAACAATAAATCGTGTCCCATATCTGCAGACGGGCTGCATGTCGGGCACCGAACAGTAGGGAAAAGGCGGAAGGTATGGGACGGTCGGAGGAGTGGGACAGTAAATATATTTTTAAAAATTGCCACCGCTATGCAATTGAAGATACTCTTCACACATGGCACTATGGCGGCAGCAGTTGCGAATTATAATGAATGACTGACTGGTTTGTCGTTTTTTTTACATCTTCTGAAAGAAACATCGTCATTCCTGCCCCAAAAAGTATGTTTTATTTTAACTCCGTGTCAGCGCCGCGAAGCAACTGTGGCTATGAGCGGCATACAGACGTGGACAGATGGAGAGAGGGCAGCAGGAAGTACTGGGGGAAAAGGGAGGTTAGTGTGCGTCGTGGGCCGACTTCAAGGAGAACTGTGCCGACATTCTTCTGGAAAGTCTTCGGAAAACCTCAGACAGCACAGCCGCTGACAGGATTCGAACCCGTGTTAACTCCCAGTCTCGGCGTGGAAAGCGATCATCTGAACCACTACGCCACGGGAGCTGGTCCTGAAAGTATGTACCCGACCTCCTGCTTTACTGATCCTAAAATTTAAATAGCATATTATGCGTCTGATATGAAATAACGTGTCATATGCTCACTTCGAGAGTGCTTTGCTCCCAAGCTTTTAGGTCCCCCCCCCCCTCCCCGCGTACTGTAAGGTTTACTCAGGACAGTTTGACGTGAAGAGAAGATTTACTCTTTGCGGTGCGCTTTGGGAGGAATGGGGCAGCGCGACGACGGGAGGAACGGGACACTGTCCTGTTCCTCTCTGCTGTGATGCACGCTTTCCTTTCAACTTTGGTTATTTGATTTTACTGATATTTTTAGTAATAGTGATGCACGCCATGGCAAAAGTGATCTCAAGAAGATGTAAAAAAAATAAAGACATGTTTTGAGTGAATCGCCCATCTCAGACGATGAGTGTCGCGGCCTGCCACAACTTGTCAGTCCTGCAGGTCCAGTTAAGGTTGAAAGACACGACTTTGTCCTTGTAGGATTCTGCAATAAACGATCGCTTGTCTTTTTTTACTTTTTTGTAAGCGACTTTTGGACAATGAGCATTGTGTCCCAAACGACGTCCCTCTCCTCGCACAGGGAAGGGTGTGGAGTAGGACAGATTTAAGTGTCTACAAACTATTTTTTAAAAGCTTCCTAAGTGTGGGTCCAGCCGGTGATTTTCATAGCTTGTGATAGAGGTTCTGCCGTCTTACGTTTAAAGAAAAACAGCTTAATTCTATGCTGCAAATAAAAGAAGAAGAAAAATTCAAACCTGAAAACCGTCCCGTTCCTCCCGCCTCTCCCCTAACCGGTAAACGTGATTCTTTCACCATTTAGCCACCAAATCTAGTGGACAGCTCCGACTGACCCCCGTTTCTTCGTTGCCCATCGGACAAAGGAGAGAATGGCCTTAATCGGATTAGGAAGGGATAGAAACGACAGGCATACGTTTCTCCGCTGCCATTCTCCATTTGCGAGGCGAAATCGCCCTGCCGATCGTTTCCCTTTCATACATAGTCTCCCTTTTTCGCATATATTCTCTCTTTCCAAAACCCAGTTCTCTTTCGGTCTTTCTTTTCATTCGATGTGTGCCTACCATTTTTCCGACGTATGCTTTCACGACGAGTGTCCTGCTAAGATTTAGGGGACAAAAATTTTCGCCCTTATTTACTTTGTCGGCGCAATAAAACGTCTTCTGCGCGAAAATAGCGCCATTATTCTTTCGTAAAAAAAATGACAGTCTCTGTTTCAGTGTTTGCAGCTCGTGTTTGGAATGTTTCCACCCGGGCAGGTTTACTGTGTTCTTGGGATCTCTCTACGAAGTTTTTTTTTTTTTTTTTGTCCCTTTCTTTCGAGTTTATTAAAGCGTAAGCGAACACGCAATCGAAGATAATCGAGGGAGGTTTTGAAAAAAATCAGTGAATCCAGTTCGGAGAATTCATCTGGAAGAGTTTACTCGCTGAGACAAGATGTGTGAGATTACGTTCTTATTCAAACTATATACTTTTCGTGTTCTGTTTGTCTGAGTGTACTTGAGTAATCAGTGCACCATACTCATATCAGTATTCATGGCTAGTTTAATACCCCTGGAGCATGGGCGGACTAGAACTGTCTTGGAGTCGCGGTGGACACGCAATCGAAGATAATCGAGGGAGGTTTTGAAAAAGGATGAGCGAATCCAGTTCGGAGAATTCATCTGGAAGAGTTTACTCGCTGAGACAAGATGTGTGAGATTACGTTCTTATTCAAACTATATACTTTTCGTGTTCTGTTTGTCTGAGTGTACTTGAGTAATCAGTGCACCATACTCATATCAGTATTCATGGCTAGTTTAATACCCCTGGAGCATGGGCGGACTAGAACTGTCTTGGAGTCGCGGTGGACACGCAATCGAAGATAATCGAGGGAGGTTTTGAAAAAGGATGAGCGAATCCAGTTCGGAGAATTCATCTGGAAGAGTTTACTCGCTGAGACAAGGTGTGTGAGATTACATTCTTATTCAAACTATACACTTTTCGTGTTCTGTTTTTCTGAGTGTACTTGAGTAATCAGTGCACCATACTGACATCAGTATTCACGGCTAGTTTAATACCCCTGAAGCATGGGCGGAGTAGAACTGTCTTGGAGTCGCGGTGGACACGCAATCGGAGATAATCGAGGGAGGTTTTGAAAAAGGATGAGTGAATCCAGTTCGGAGAATTCATCTGGAAGAGTTTACTCGCTGAGACAAGATGTGTGAGATTACGTTCTTATTCAAACTATATACTTTTCGTGTTCTGTTTGTCTGAGTGTACTTGAGTAATCAGTGCACCATACTCATATCAGTATTCATGGCTAGTTTAATACCCCTGGAGCATGGGCGGACTAGAACTGTCTTGGAGTCGCGGTGTCTTACAACTTCCAAGGACTCCTTTCTGTTTTTTTATATTTTTTTAAACTGTGAAGCATTGGTATCGGTGAAGTATTTCGCAGCTCACGGATGCAGGCGGAATGCTACGCTAACTGTCACCGGAATTCACTCGACCTGGCCAAGTTGAAATCCGAACCGTGCGACACCGCCCGCACCAACTGTCGGCCGACACCGAACAGTCATTAATTTGGCGAGCACAAAACACGGACGAAACTTACCACATTTGTTTCGTTAGGCGACGACTCTTTGAAAACGTGTTTTTTTTTTGTGTTCTTTCTTCTTTGGCGTGACGACACAAAAACTTTCCGAAACTATCGTAGTGTGTGCTGGGAACAGAGTTGCTTGACAAATGCGAATTTCTGACGAACGTAGCTCGTTATCCCAGTGATGAATGTGGCCATTGCCCCTCCGACGCGGGGCCTCAGATATGAACGGGGCATCTCTGAAGAAGGCGATTGGAGAGACGTACGATCCGATTGTGGCTTCGAAGCTTTTTACGTGATATGTTTTCCGCGTTTAGGAGCCCAAGGAAATAGAGAATCCGATATGTAGGATTGGATTTGTACGTTACTTCCGTTCTCGTTGAGGCGTCACATCTCTCGCGTTATTGGGTGAGGCGGAAAAGATAGGAGGGCGAAACCATGTTATAGGGAGCTCGCCCCTTCTTCTGCTTCTTTTTTTTTTCTCTCTCTCTCTCTCTTTTTTTTTTTTTTTTTCACGAGTCGGTCCGAGAAACGGAGGGAAGAGAGCTTGATGTGGAAAGGAACGGCTTCGTTTCATCGGGAGTCCGAGGCGAAGTGAGGTAGTTTTCAAACAATATTTTTTTCCTTCCAAACAATATTTTTTTTTTTGTTTCAGAACTTACTTTACTGGAGTTACTGGAATTAGCGTACTTTTATGCTTTTGTTAGATTCATGTGGAATCTAGAAATAATTGGAATGTAGTTTTACAGGCTGCTTGGATCTGGTGTTTCGTTAAACTTTAATTAATCCTAAATTTTGAGCTCAATTTTTGTATCGAGCGTCATCGCTAAATTAGGCTAGACTAAATTGAAAAATAAAAACGGAGCTTGGCGGTTCCTGATCCTAACCTTGAACTTTGTAGGCCTTGTCGAAAACGTGACGTTTGTCGTCCTGATCCAAACCTTTATCTTCATTATTCTATTTGCACCTTAATCGTGATCATTGTGACCCTAGCATTATCGTTCATCATCTTGACTGTGGCCGCCCGCACTGCTACAAGAACAAAAAAGAAAAAAAAGTACTGCTCGCGACAGGGTTGTCTGAAGTCGCCGGTCAGTAGTTTTTTTTTATTCCGTGTTAGCGCCGCGATGCAACTGTGGCTATGAGCGGCGTACAGACGTGGACAGATGGAGAGAGGACAGCAGGAAGGAGTGGGGGACAGGTAGGTTAGTATGCGTCCTGGGCCGACTTCAGGGGGAACTGTGTCGACATTCCTGTCAGTAGTTCTGCAGCCTATGTTTCCTTCATTGCCTTCGAAAATGTTCTGCCAATATTGTGAGTTTGAGTTTGATTATAGAAAAAAAGAAAAAGAAAAGACGGAAGATATTGAATTCGTCACCTGACGAATACTGTATTTAAAGGTGGACCATATGCTGCACGTGTTTCTTACTCGAAATAAATGATCTTGCAACACCTCGCGATTTGAGATGGAATAAACTACGGGGTGCTGATTTCAGGCAACCATGTCGCAAGCAGTACATAAGCGGATGCAAACGAAGATGTCATGGAGGTTACGTCGCAGTTGTACAGGGCCTGCATAGTCGAAACGTCCGCAAGTTGATATGCAAGTGTATATACGCATATAATGTGCAAATGATGCAACGCAGACAGACGTCTATTACGGTACATTTCCTACGTAAATATATTTAGAAAATGGGCTCACGGTACATCGTAATTTTGCGACCAAGCTGCGTTTACAATTTCCTGTGTCGTTTCAGGTTTCTTTTCGAAGCGCATCGCATGGAGCGTTTGCAGCCTGCCCGCAATATTCCGCGAGCTAACGCAAGAACAATGACGTAATACACTTCACTGCCACGCGTACAAACCCGTTTCCCCCAAACCCGCACGCCACGGCTGACATGATAGCAGTCATCATTTCGTCATCTCCGTGGTCATCATGAATAAGAAACGTCGCAAGAAAAAAAGACAATTAAGAGGGCAAAGAAATCAACCGAACCCAAAGAACATGAGACTTACCGATCCGTAATTACTTCCCTTTCACTTCCCTCCTTTCTGCTTATGCGGCTTAATCGTATTTGCAAAAGTATTCGTCCCGCGTGGGGAGGATACGCCCTACAACGTCCTTTCCCTTTTATTGCCTCATTACACGACCTTTCTCTTTTAGTAATAGGGACTATTAGGGAGGACGGGGAGATGGGGAGGAAAGTAGTTTGATTAACGCCCATGTGGCAGTAAAAATAGTTTTCGAACCAGGGTGTAGCGGTACCTTAAGTTTGCGTTGTCAACCTCGTGCAGGCTGGTCATTTTTTTTAAATTATATTTTTATACATATATATATATATATATATATATATATATATATATATATAATTATTTTATTATATATTTTTATTATTATTTTAAGTTGAAAGGGTGCTAATTTATGTGTAATTCACGACGACGGGGCTTCATGGCTGACGGCGTGTTATTGTCGAGATGTCTGCTTGCCAGTGTGGCGGCACGTTGAACGGGGGAATCATGCGTCCTGGGCCGACTTCAAGGGAAACTGTGCCGAGGTTTTCCTTACATTGCTTAAGGAACACCCCAGGGGGAACATCCAGACAGCGCAGCCGGTGCCGGGATTCGAACCCAGGTCACCTCATGGTCTTGGAGTGGAAAGTGATCATCTTGGCAACCATACGCCACAGTTAGTGACGAGCTTCTAGTTATTCAGATTGACGATGCACAGACTGACCGTACTGTCCGTAAATTTCTATTCCACCGTCACGCGTACGATTGCTGACTGAGTATAATGTAAGGGAGCATGCGCACATAACGGCAGTTTTTTTTCTCCTTTTCTTTTTTTTAAAGACACGGTCGCCGGCGTGGTGGATAGCAAGAATCTCCGACTGCCAATCGGTCGGTGTGGGTTAGAGTCGCTAACTGTCCTTCTTTGATCGTAATGTACAACGGGACTCAACACCAGTCCAACGTGTCCCTTCCATTTTAATGGCCTCAGCTGCTGTCACACGACATAGGTACTCTCTCACTCAGGAGGTGGATGGAACGAAAGATGACATAGGCGTTGGGTTGCAAGCACGACCAAGTTTCATTGCACGGGGATGTCACGTACTTCACAATATACGCAGGGAAAGTTATTTACTTGTGATCCAATAGCTGATGCCAAATGAAATGTGCAGTGTATTTCATTGTACATTCATATATTGTAAATAAACAGCGAGGAAGCGAAAATAACGAGTGATAGCTGAGTTTTAATGTTCTTCACTGAGGTGTTCAAGCTCTAGAGCTTGGGTCCGCCTCAATGTCCCGGAATATTGGACTTGAGCGCGAAACCTCGTTGCTTGAATTCCAAGTCACACGGCCCCAGAATTCTGACGACGCTGAATGGCCAGCGCTGGCAAGTCAGCTTGTAGGCTGCGACATGAGAGTAACGTTCACCCATGACTAGGATACGGTGCTCGCGGATAGAACGCAGGCAAAATCCTGCCCTCATTATTTGGAAGCAATCCACACTTCCATGGTCGTGGCCACCCCAAGCTAGTAAGCACCTGGAATCCACGCTTGATAATTTATTTCCGCACTCAACAATGCCAAGTGGTTACGCCCGTTGCCGGCTACCGAAAGTGTTTCCAGGAATATTACTATGGTCCACTCGAACTGTTCGAAGGAAAAAATTTGCGCCAACCTAAGTAGACAATTCGATGCAAGAAGCAATGTTCTGCAGGCTCAGACATGCCACAAGATGAGCAGTTGTTTGTGCGATGAAATCTCTGTAAGCGTGCGCATGACACCGTGAGTGGCATGAACAGTGGCATGTGAGTGGCATATAAGTGGCATGACGCCGTGAACAATCTTCCACTGAAGACTGGCCTGCCAGCAGTTCACCCAATCCTCCGTGATACGCCGCCACCTGTACTTGGTATAGGTGTCTCTGGGACCCCGGGACGAGGCAGTGACGGAACCGACTGCGCCTGCATGAAAGTCTCGTAGCAGTTGCAGCCATTCAGGAGGCAAACATCTGCGTCTCTTTCTGTATGTGTATATGTCCTCGTTCCAACTGGGCCCCCCTAGCTGCCGTCGCCATTTCAGATTAGTTTTAGTATGCAACACTAATGTGCTGGGTACATTGTGACCACAAGAGCTAGACCACATGGGTCAGACCGTCACAGGGCGTGAAGTTTAAGCAAAACCTTTCCGGGGAGCAATACTGACCCGCGAACGTTACGCCCTATTCCGGGACACGCGGACAGGTAGTCCGCGTTATCAAAGGTGCTCTCTGTCGGCACAGTTCCCCCTTAAGTCGGCCCAGGACGCATATTGACCCCCGTCCCCCACTTCTTCCTGCTGCTGTGCAGTTGTTTCGCGGCGCTAATACGGAGCCGGGCAACCGGATTTATGGACATTCTATGATACGCTGAATGTGTCATGTGTGTGCCCACAGTGATTCCGACATTTTACTCTCACTTGGTCGAAACTTTTGAACTACATGTTCAACTCAATTATCATCTCTGTTCTTCTCTGGGCATCATCTCTATGTTTTTCATCATCTCATCATCTGCTTGTACTTTCTGTGTGTAGGAGTACTGGGGCAGCCAGTTCGACTTCGTCGAAACTCACATCCCCATTTTTTTTTTATCACATCACATCATGGAAGAAAAAAAAGTGCTCTCGCCCTAAAAAGAGCGTGAAAGATTAGGAAAAATCTTTTCACGAACAATACTGCAATATTGCCCCGCGTGAACAGCAGGGTATTTTTATCAAACAGGAGAGCTACCTATGGATGAAGCCTGTTTACACACATAACAACACTAAAGGCGCGCTATTCTAAAAGGCAGGGTGTGTATTTTCATCAAGTAAGGAACCTGTCTATTTATGGCAGCCCCTTATACACGTACTGCAACTCTTTCCTACATACTGGAGAACAACTCCACCCGAAGGTGGATTGCTGTGCGTACCCGCCAGACAATGCGAACAATCCAGAACTCAGGAAGAGTCGCTACTGGAGCTAGTATACGGTCCTATCTCTGCGGCTAGAACACAATCTCCCACTCAACCTCGAACATGGCTTAAAAGACGTGTGAGCCGCCGACTCTTCAGCGGAAGGACGTCGTTCCAGGTTCATGCAACGGCGCATCCTTTTTGGTTTTCGATTTGTGTACTGATTTATCGACACAAAATACACAACAGTGAAAATCAGAATCAGTCGCCACTAATGGACGTCACCATCAAAACCATTCTATCTAAGTCATTTTATCGTACCAATACCTCTACGCGAGACCAGCGGCATGGCCGAGCAGGTTAAAGTAACACAGAAGTCATTTTTAACGCCCTGTTTTCTTCCTACAAAACTGTTAAGTAGGCCAGTAATATGCACCATGGGAAGTAATTCACACCACAGAGTCATAATTATCGCGGAAATTGAACTTAAGGTACGCCGCAAAAAGCGACCGTGCGCAACGGTGGTGAAGAGCAGTATACCAGCCTGTGATCTGCCTGGAACCTCGCGCTGACTCAATAAGGAGAGTGCTCGCTGATTGGTCTAGAGAAATGTTGTCTGCTACTCCGCTGTCGTCTGCTACTCGGCTGTTCGGGCTTCAGAAAAAGCCTTTCTCCTGGCTCGGTATGATTCGGCCGCTCCTTCTAAACCCAATTCTCCGTGAGAACTGGCAAAACTGGTTTACGGCGGCAAAGGGACAAGGCGCTGACCCCCACTGACCGGCGAACCAGAACCAGTTTTCCTTATAATGTCATGGGTGACGTGGCATCATACCTTCTCATCCTTGTTATACCTGGAGTGGCGAGTTAAGGGTGAACGCGCGGAGCCATGTTTATGTGAGTTTTTTTCTGGGAAACAAATCGCACATATCAAAACCTTTCGCGCTATTCGGTAAAATGGCACACGCACTTTCATCAGACGTCTTAATCTGAAACTTTTTTGGATGACCCTCTGTACTCCTTTAAGGCGTCCCGCTCGTTGGTTGTAGCCGAGGTCGTGCTGAAGACTGGGAGGTGGTGGGTTCGAATGCTACCACGGGCTGTGCTGTCTGAGGTTTTCCTTGGGTTTTCCGAAGACTTTCCAAACGAATGTCGGCACAGTTCCCCCTGAAGTCGGCCCACAGGACGCACACTAACCCCCATGTCCCCCACTTCTTCCTGCTGTCCGCTCGCCATCTGTCCACATCTGTACGCGGCTCATAGCCACAGTTGCTTCGCGGCGCTAACACGGAATAAAAAAAAGCCTCTACACGAAATATTTCATCCCTGGTCTTGTAAGCCTTCGCAACAACTTACCGAAAACTTTACTTTGCCCCTCACTCTAACGGAGAGTAGAGTGTGTCCTCTTCACCCCGCAGCGCTTTTGCAATTGAAATTTTCCCAATCACCGCGAAAGCCTCTTTGCCCAACTCTCTTCGTCTGCTACTTTGATCTACGCAACTATTTATATCCCACTTCTTGCCTCAACGTACAGAAACACACAAAAAAGAGAAGAACTCGCTCAATCCGTCAAACCCTTCCCCTCTCCCACTTGTATCACACCTTACGCAACTCAGATGCCATCGCACTTCACTTTTACAACCGAGCCGAAATCTCGACAGCCGTCACTCCCATTCTCAACCTCTTTCTGGTTCTTGTTTCTTTCTTTTTCTTGGTTTTTGGAAAACCGAACCGAAACTTCCAGAACCTCCAGCGCAACTTCACTCCCTTCCTATGAGTCAGAAAAGCAGTCCGTCAACGTCGTCCTTCCGCACCAGATATACCACACACCGCATTCAGAGAGAGAAACAGAGAAAAAGTTGCAAACACACAACAACACACCAACGAATTCGGAAACGAAATCGAAGGTTCGTCGAAAAAAAAGAAAAAAATTATCACCCGTTCTGTCAGATGCTGTGCGTCGAGATAACGGTTGAAGACTGTGGAGAGAAAAAAAAAGCGTTACTCAATATTTTATTTCCAAGCCTATACGCAATCTCTACGCTCGCGAAGGGTACGAGGAGACGAATGTACGATCTGTAACTCGAAATAACAAACAAGGAAAATGTTATTCGCGGGAAGCAGTACCGACGATGCTTAAGAACGAAACCGATGTAGTTTCCTGTCGGTTTTGTAGAACCCTCGACACCGGTCGTTTGTCTCAGTTAAAGTGCTACAGAAAAGGAGCATCGTTGGAGCTGGAGTAAAGGTAAATTAGGAAAAGGAAGACAAGAGAACCTTAGTTGTTCTTTCTCATTAGGCATTGTTTGGTGCTTGTAGTTCCTTCGTAGATTTGATCCCTCGGGTATAAAGGGAAGTTCTTACCAAGAACAAAAAGTGTCCCGTTGCGTTTAAGGCGTGTACTTTTTTTTCTCTCTCTCTTTCTCTTCTTCTTTTTTTTTCTCCTGCAAACGGAGGTTAAAGTGATAAAGTGGATGCGGAGTACTTAGGCTGTTTGTGGCAAGATGCAGCAGGAAAGGATAACGTGTTAGGAGGGAACTAGAATAGAATGCGACACAAATTTATCTCCGAGACCAACTACTTTCCCGCTCCATAGTCTCGTGTTGTGGTTACGGATCGTTTTTAAGCATTCTTTCAGTATTTTCTTGATTCTGCCTTGATTTGCGCATTCCTAAATGCTCGATATGTGTGTCGAACGCTGGTGTGTTCATTGCTTGCGATAAATTAATCCGCTTTACGCTCATGTTCTAGTAGCATGATCATCATAACCACCAGCAGCACCAGCATCTTCTTGGCTACTTCCTAAACATGCCTATAACTTCAGTATTCTCATTGGTTAGATACATTCAGTCTAATATCGATATTTATACAAGAATGGGTTTGAACCCCGGCATCGGCTATGCTGTTTTCCTTGCGTTTTCCTCAGAAGCTTTAAGGTAAATATCTAAGGTATAGTTCCTTATGAAGTGGGCCCAGGACGTACGAACCTTCCCGAGCAGCCCGCTGCCATAGCAACTGGGTCATAATGACCCGACCAGCGGTAGGTATAATACTTTAAAAACAAACGCTTCTCACATGTAAAATCCTTGGATGGGGAAAAGCTGAATAGGGAGCGACCACTTTAGTGTGTCTCGCACAGCATCCATCGTTCTACAATCACAAACCAGTACATCTCTTCTGCTCACTCCTGAATATCTTGCTCGGCTGCAAGACATTCCAACTCGACACAATTCCATATTCACCTAACGCTATCCCCCCGAATCTAACAACAATACCAGATATACCACACACTGCATTCAGAGAGAGAAACAGAAAAAGTTGCAAACACACTTATCACTATATCACCCTTATACCTATACACACTACACTCGCTGTGTAAACGTTATCCTACTTCGCAAAAGAGGCTTTTCGTCAGACACTCGAACCTTCCCCCACAACCACGAATAAACTGTCCCCTAAATGCACACGTAGTAGATGAACGTTTCTTCCTATCCACCGATATAATGCCAACAACTCTCACCTTAATAATCGCAACCGTGGCGAACCTAATCTACCTCGCCCATTCCGCCTCGTCGTCCCCCCCACTACACCCCCTAAGATAAGCCTCGCTTCTCACCAGCGCAGCTATTCCCGTTCTCGCTGCCAAAGCAGTTGGGGCATAAAACGCCCGTGCTGAAGCTTCATCGTATTCATTCGAAGCAGTGTCTCGTAACTTCGTCTCTGGACCGGACATGAGGCCGGCCTGCTTTGAGCCAGTGTCACACAATGGAACATCCGGCGTCCAGCAGAGGATTCGCCCGTCGCAGACAAAAGATAAGGGATGTTTTCTGGCTCTGCAGAGCTTTATGGGTCCGGGTCTCCGATGTAGCCCCGACATCAGTACCTCGGTTATCGCGTGCTTCCAAATGAAGCCAATGGATGGGTATAAAAATATATTTACGAATGGCGGTTATGATGGGACTTTATGGTTTCGAGCTTCTCTTCTTCTTGCCTTGTGGCGGTTGCCACTCAATGTTGCTGCTTTGTGAAAATGGGTTGACGATTTGTAGGACGTACATTCATTGTTCGGAAGGGTACGTTTTGTGCAGCATTACGACACTTTATTGCGTACATAGCTGGTACTCCTGATTCTCGTGGTCATCTCGGATAAAATGGCGCAGTTATGGTGTTCATGTCACGCCCGTTTAGTACACCATAACGGCTTTATGTGTGTAAGAATATGGCGTCATTATTTACAGGCAGCGTGGCTGAGTGGATAGTGTATCCGTGCCTGCTCCTGCTTACGCTGCCCTACAGTTAAAAGTTGAAGTGGAACACATTCATAATGGGTTGATTTTACACTGCAGTGCAGTTTATAATGGTATTGTGCACTATGTATCGCTATAATATACCTCAATTGCTTCGATTTTCGAAGCTTTAGTACGTTATCGTTTTCCATCTTTGTTCCGGCCTATACATAATATAAGTTTAACTGGGTTATGGTGTATTGGAGCTAGGTGGCTGCCCTAAGAGCGCTTGCAGCTCCAGTTCTTACGCGTTAAAATATGATAATTGGGAGGGAGTATAGGAGTATAGGAGGAGAGTATTGGGAGGAAATATGATAATTGGAAGGAGGAGGAGAACTGGCATAGTACGAGTCTTACACAGCTTTCCAGAAACTACAGGCATTGATGGTGCATTGGGCACGAGGGATGAAAAATAAAAATAAAGAAGACAGTACCCCGAGATTGAAAAGAGAGAGAACTTACCCTAACCTAACAACAAGTACACAGGGATGATGATGTGGGAAAAATTTTCGCTCACGCTATCCCGTTGTCGTTGTGAGGGGGATATTGATTATAAAAGAAGGCTCGGAAAGAAGGAAGGGACTATAAGGAATGGAGCAGGTCGGTCAGCTGCAGAAAGCTGAAGACATAGCGCAGGGCTAGTACTTGGTCACATTGTTCCAAGGACAGGGGATGGAGACTAAGCTGAGAGATTGTAAGATACAAGAGCAGAAAGATGTTCGTGAAGCAGAGGAGGATATAGAAGAGGAGAAGGAGGATGGGAGAACGACGACGAAGTGCGGAAGGCATGGTGAAAGGAACGTCGTCCTGGCCAATCGCCCTTAGTGGATAACGGCCACTGCACCGAGGACGAAGAAGAAGAAGAAGGAACGTCGTGGACTATCGGGTCTGGGGTAAAGCAGTGTATGCATGACTATGTAGTAAACCTTGTTCAGAGGAAACGTTGTTCTGTGTGTCAATGAGTATCTTAGGACCTTCTTCACAAATTGGCGCAGCCGACAGCGACTTTCTGGGATAACATGAGCAATATTCGAGCGAACACTTTAACACTTGAATGTATGCCTCCACAGAAGGCGTATAGTAACCCCAACGACGTCGATATAAACAGGATCATCACGTCACTGCCGGAAGGCACTCAAGCTTTGACTTGGCTGCGCAGAGCAGCGTTCCTTGACCATCCCAAGTAAATGTGGCGCATGGTCATCAAATTATTCGACGGAGCGCGAAGCGAAATTGTTCGGGATTGTTTGGAGGAATTTCGACGAATCGCAACTCTAGCACAGTGGAATGCCGAACTTTCCCTTAAGATAGCCGTGAGCGGGCTTCGAGCCAGCGCACGCAGCGCAAGAAGCGTTTTCAAAGAACGTTAGCAGTTTGAGAAGGAACTAAGAAAGCTCAGCCACACGCCTCGCACCTTTGCCAAGATAATGGGTAATTGGAATACCCTCAGACAGAAAAATCGTACTCAAAATGCTGTGTGACTTGCTGACTGATACGCAAATCATGCAGAAATACTGGGTCGGGTCGACTGAACAAGAAATTCCGCATGTTGACTATCAGCAGATAGGTTCAAAGTGCAAAGGATGTTTCCAAACGAAAAGACACTCCCACCCTCTTTCCTCCAGCGATCTACAAATCTAATCATCAACAAGCTAGCATCTCCCGCCCCCCCCCCCCCCCAGGCCGACATTCAAGCGAAGAAGAGGAACATAACCTTCAACTTAAAGTAATGGAGCAACAGACCGCATATTCAGGCGTCACCAAGCTCCAAAACGCAGCTACTTCTACTCTGCTTTAGTCTACTCTCGAGCCACCGCGAGGCGTTGGCGCAATGATCGCCATGAACAGTTGAAAACTTGGGAAGCTGTGCAATTTTAAACCGCAGTAGGTGTCGACTTGTATACTTGTGGGCTCGTAGACAAGTAGGTCGACCAGTGTACCGGCGGAAATCAAGAAAGATGTGGTCTGTGATCGCTGGCACACAGCACTCGCAGCTGAATGGTCTAGTGTCGAAGTCTGTGTGTCAGCGATCATACAGAATGAAGCTTAACATTCAGCCGTAGTCTGTGTATCAGAGACTTCAAAATAGATTCGTGAGTAGGTGACGCGATAGCTTAGATAAATGGTCTTACTAACCCCGCCGAATCACGGCACACCTCGTCCTATATCGACGCCAACACAAACGGCCTTCCGACATAGCAAAGGGTGTACTCGACGTCAGTAATACAAGGCAGTTCACGTCCACTGGACAGCTAACGAAGGATCAACGTGTCCCGACTGCGATGTAAAGAGCTGCCAAGTAGACTACCACAATGAAAGCTCGCTGATTAACAGCTACCCAAAGTCACTGGGCGGTTCAGAGAGACGGTTTCTTTTCTTCTTTTTTTTTCTCTGATTTTATTGAGGATAGCTTGATCGATGGTAAGGCCTTGTCGTTGCGTGCCTGCCATCGCTGTTCCATGGCGACAACAAAAGAGAGAGAGGAATTTGAGTTGATGGCGTGAATTTCTTTCTTTTTGTTCCCTCTTTGTATGGTACAACCGCGGGTAGTTTTCCATTTGATGAAACAGTGCGAGTTAGTTAAAGGGCCAGAACGAACTTTCCCAGACTACAAAGTATTGGAGTGGTCAGTCCTGACCTTGTAGGTGCTAACAACTCCATTTCTTTTAACGTAAAATTAACGTTTTTCCGATCGTTTATGTGGCTCACACTTAGGAAATTGCGTGTAACGTTTTGACGAGGCTGTTTTGGTGTACAGTTAGGTTGTTTAAAGTAATTTTGAATGATTCTATTAAATAACATTAAGTTGATAGTCATCCACCAGCTCGCGTGGCGTAGTGGTTGGGCTCATCGTCTTCCACGCCGAGACCGGGAGGCGACGCACCGGCTACGCTGTCTGCGGTTTTCCCCGGGTTTTCAATTTCAATTTATACAATTTACCATATGCATGGTTGGGCAGAGGAGCAAAAAGCTGCCAGCCAGCAACTTGACAAGGCTCCGCTGCCCATGGTTCGGAAGCAGCATTTCAGACAATTGAAACAAACAGTGGAAAAAGTTAAACAAACGTCTAAAACAGTAGCTGGAATGTCACTTAATGAAGTATGCTACAAAGATTATACATGCAAATTAGAATACTCTGGTAGATGATTTCAGGCAGAGTATCCAGAGGAATGTCTGCCCAGTTTCCCCTGAAGTCGGCCCAGGGCGCATACTAACACCGCTGTCCCCCATTCTTCCTGCTGTCCTCTCTTCATCTGTCCACGTCTGTACGCCGCTCACAGCCACAGTTGCTTCGCGGCGCTAACACTGAATGAAAATAAAACAAAACAAGTAAAAGTCACCAAAGTAAATCCTGCGTCGAGAACAAACTTTATTTTTGCATCCTAGCTAATGTAATAAAGCCAGGACGGATTTCGTCTTCAACTTCTTCACTTCATTGCCTGTAGTATATGAGATGAAAATGAGTAAGGACATCAAAATAACTATAAAATGAGCGCGTAGTGAGCTGCTTGGACCGGCCTTCTTCTGAAGCGGTGCCTATATCGTTAGTTATTTAACTCGTAGTGGCACAAACAGGTCGCTCCCCGCTGAATTTTTTGCCACCTGGGTTTCCCTGGGTTCCTGTCCGATACTGCAGTCAATCGACTGCTCTCTATACCTACTCATGACGAAATCGGTCCTGTGGTTTGAAGTCAAAAATATGTGTCAACATCACTATGACTTGCTTCGTGAGCTCTGCGCGGCGCCATATCCATGTCGTCACACGAACTTGATGTCCCCATCGGGGATACAATTCGGGGGATCAACCCATACTCAATATGTAGACTCCTTTTAAAATGTCGTGGTCGAATTCTCGTAAAGTTCTCGTAATATCTCGTAAAAATATTTATGACAACCATTTTTCGTTACGAAACCTGCCAAAGTTTGTTTAACGTGACACGAATTAGCCGAGTACCTCTTTAAACGGAGTACGATTGAGAAGACGTTAACGTTTGAAATGTTATGATATCACGTTACGACGCGATACGAACTACACAAACGATACGATACGAACGATGCGATATGATACGAACGTTACGATATTTTATGCTCACGATGAAACACACCAGTGGCATGGCCGAGTGTGTTGCTCGCTGCTCCAAGGTCATATTAAAGACTGGAAGATCGTGTGTTCGAATCCTACCACCGCTTGTGCTGTCTCAGGGTTCTCCTCGCTTTCCCGGAAGACCTTCCAGATGCATGTCGGCACTGTTCTCCGTGAAGTCAGCCCAGGACGCATGCTAACCACCCTGGCTTCCACTCCTTCTCTGCATATATCCACGTCTCTGTGCCGCACATACCACAGTTGCTTCGCGGTACCAGCACGAAATAAACAAAGCAAAAGATGAAAAAGCACATTCTCATGAATATTTCTCGTTCTTCACAATTCATAGTAGCCCAATCGACATGTCACAGAGGACGCGAAGCAAAAATAAGCATTGTAGTGTTATTGTCCGTTTCCTGCCTTCAATGTTTCCAACGCCCATCACGTTGCTCTCATGCAGTCCACGCTATTGACAAGCGACGTGACATGCACGACGTTACGTTGTGTAGACGCACGACACAATGGGTCTGTTATGGACGGAAAACAGCTTGGGCTACTTCTTTTGTGTTCAGTTCAGAGTTCTTTTCAGGGCTCGTATAAGACTATAAAAGCTTGTATCGGGTACACAGCTATACGCATAATCAAATGTGCGGACACGACCGGAATAAGAGTTGTCAGTAGTGATGCAAGAGAGAGGATGGCCGCCGAATATGCATGCTTGTAGTTTCTGAAAAGCAGAGCAAGATTCGCACTATGCGGGACCTACCCGTTAGACTGGAATAAGGATGAAAGCTGATGGAGCACTGAAGCTTTCAAACTTGAATGCTTCGGTTAACATATCACAGCGAGATATACGAAATAATGTTTACGTAATATTGTCTTACCGCGTAAAAGACCAACATGATGACGCAGAGAAATGTCTCCCACTAAACGGTTTGGTCTGAGAGCGACGTTCGCAGTAGCAGGCGCACCTTTGATGAAGTCAAGGTATCCTGTGGAAAAAGACGATCCTGAAATTTGCTAAACATACTACTTGCGTCCTCAGTGCATTTTGTTCCTGCCTTTTTTCTCATTTCTCATCTAATCGTGACTTTTGTCCTTTGTAGAGCAAAAACTGGAAACTGCTTACACGTGATGACACGTCAATGAGAGCTCTGTATACAAAATTTAATTATCAAAAAGTAACAGCAAACTTCAATGAAACACTTCATTGTGACTACCAGTGCACCCGGTACCTGGTACAGCTTCAAGGGGCCCTCTCTTCGCGTCATATTCTCGCTCCCCTCTTCAGGGATCCCTGAGCCTAGTGCAGCTTCAGGTGGCCCTTTCCTCCTGTCATATTCTCGTTCCACCCTCAGAGATCCCTAGTGCCTGGAGCAGCTTAAAGGGGCCCTCTCTTCCCGTCATACTCTCGCTCCGCCCTCAAGGATCCCCAGAGCCTAGTGCAGCTTCGAGGGAGGCTCTCTTCCCGTCATATTCGCGCTCAGCACTCAGGGATCCCCTGAGCTTAGTGCAGCTTCAAGGAGCCCTTTCTTCATGCCATATTTTCGCTCCGCGCTCAGGGATCCCCGAGGCTGAGTGCAGCTTGAAAGGGCCCTCAAGGATCCCCAGTGCTTGGAGCAGCTTCGAGGGACACTCTCTTCCCGTCATATTCGCGCTCAGCACTCAGGGATGCCCTGAGCCTAGAGCAGCTTCAAGGAGCCCTTTCTTCATGCCATATTTTCGCTCCGCGCTCAGGAATTCCCGAGGCTAGTGCAGCTTGAAAGGGCCCTCTTTTCGCGTCATATTCTCGCGCTGCCCTCTGGGATCCCTAGTACCTGGTGCAGCTTAAAGGGGCCCTCTCTTCCCGTCATACTCTCGCTCCGCCCTCAAGGATCCCCAGAGCCTAGTGCAGCTTCGAGGGAGACTCTCTTCCCGCCATATTCGCGCTCAGCACTCAGGGATCCCCTGAGCTTAGTGCAGCTTCAAGGAGCCCTTTCTTCATGCCATATTTTCGCTCCGCGCTCAGGGATCCACGAGGCTGAGTGCAGCTTGAAAGGGCCCTAAGGGATCCCCAGTGCTTGGAGCAGCTTCGAGGGACACTCTCTTCCCGTCATCTTCGCGCTCAGCACTCAGGGATGCCCTGAGCCTAGAGCAGCTTCAAGGAGCCCTTTCTTCATGCTTTTTTTTTGGCTCCGCGCTCAGGAATCCCCGAGGCTAGTGTAGCTTGAAGGGGCCCTCTTTTCGCGTCATATTCTCGCGCTGCCCTCCTGGATCCCTAGTGCCTGGTGCAGCTTAAAGGGGCCCTCTCTTCCCGTCATACTGTCGCTCCACCCTCAAGGATCCCCAGAGCCTAGTGCAGCTTCGAGGGAGACTCTCTTCCCGTCATATTCGCGCTCAGCACTCAGGGATCCCCTGAGCTTAGTGCAGCTTCAAGGAGCCCTTTCTTCATGCCATATTTTCGCTCCGCGCTCAGGGATCCCCGTGGCTGAGTGCAGCTTGAAAGGGCACTCTCTTCGCGTCATATTCTCGCCCTGCCCTCGGTATCCCTAGTGCCTGGTGCAGCTTAAAGGGGCCCTCTCTTCCCGTCATACTCTCGCTCCGCCCTCAAGGATCCCCAGAGCCTAGTGCAGCTTCAAGGGGTCCCCTCTTCCCGCCATAATCTCGCTCCGTCGACTGGTATCCTCAAAGACTGCAAGTTCGAGGGTCCCTATGGATCACCACTGAAGTTGCACGTTGATTCTCGCTCCGCCCCGAGTGACTCGTTGGGCCTAGTGCACCATCAAGGGGCCCTCGTCGCAAGAAGACACCTCGATGGCTTACTTAGACGCATCGGTCACACTTTACGAAACCCTCCTTGGACCCTGAACGTTAATAAAATAAACAAGTAGAGA
This sequence comes from Ornithodoros turicata, assembly GCF_037126465.1. NCBI lineage: Eukaryota > Metazoa > Arthropoda > Arachnida > Ixodida > Argasidae > Ornithodoros > Ornithodoros turicata. The sequence continues at coordinate 15,799,779 of NC_088205.1, read as the reverse complement.
CTTATATTCCGCCTTGATTCTTGACCATCCGTGCTTAAATGTTTTGCGTTTTTAGAAATTTTTCTCAACTCATAAACCACATAAATAGTTAAATATCGCAGTAACCCGCGCCTCGGCGGCCTCGACCCGGCCTCGACGGCCACCGCTCTAAAAGATTTTCTCTCACGGTATCGGTATTCCGCCCTGAAACTCAATTACTTCTCTTGGGATCAATCAGCAGAAATGAGCAAAAGCAACCGAATGCTTCATTTCATAACACTCAACAGCGGAGAGAACTTATCTATGCAGGAAGTGGTCGAGAGAGCGATAATCAATCTTACCTTGAAAGCCACTATGTAGCTTCAGAAAGGAAACCATCGATCTTTCCAAATGGGCCCACCCACCGCCCTGTTGCACGCGGAAGGGGTTTACCTAAGCAATCTTGTTTCTCCTGCCGTGGGTCTGGAAAACGGTCGCAAACTTATTGCGAAAGGAAGTCTTGGCAGATATTCGCACTTTATATAGAGAATGTTGTTCTTCCAAGCTTATATTACATGTAACAGAGAAGGGGGTATTACGGTGGGGTATATGATTAGAGACAGAAGCGCAAGTTACACCGTTGATTCAGGAATTTTGCGTCTTGTTCCGTGGTGTGCTTGTGAAGTGGGCTTTCCTGCGAGCACCTTCTGTGCTACACTCTGAAAACAGAACTTCATCGCATAACACACCCACGGCCTTTGCGCTTTGAGCATACGCCTTTTCTTCACAAAGCGTTAAACTGACGTCTCTGTGAGAAATACATTACGTAAAAACACACACACACACACAATCGAAAAAGTAATCGAATTGCACCCAAATGTCTACCGCAACCGGCTACACACCTAAACATGAGAGCTTATATTGCAGAGGCTGTATGAGCAATTAAGACCATCTCCATATTGTTTATTTTTTAATCAATCAACCAAACAATTAAGACAAACGCAACATTTAAACAACCCCAGCACCCAAGCAACGATCTGAAAGACGGCAGTTTGCGAAAAGCCAATGAGTGCCGTTGGCGGGACTCGATCCCGCACCTCGTCTTTGTTCCTGCCTGTGTGAACACGACAACACTCTTTGCAGCAACATTCCAATGATTAACTTCAACCTAAGACTCGCATGCTTCTGTCATCCCGTCGCACTTATTTCGCCGCAATAAGCCGTTTTCCCAAGCGTGCCTGGCAGCCCGTGCAGTCGGGTGTTAGCACACATATACAGAACCACCGAGTTAGAGAAGATGTACAAGGTACACAAACATGTTTATGCATTCTTCATAATAATATCCTCGTTCCGTTGATGAAAGCCGATACGGAGGAGCGTGTTCGGGGCTTGTCCTGCGTCTTCCTTCGAGATGAAACGTCGATTTTGAAACAATACCCAAGCGTGTCGTGCATAATACAACATTGGAAACACACACGGCTCTTTTGAAGCGTAACGGCCGTGGCACGACGAGTCATATTTCAAAACCGATGCTTTCCAGAATGAATAATTTCTGACAATAAAACTCTTTCCGGGACCGGGAAGACGAATCGAGACAAAGGCTTTTGATTCGCTTCCTCTCTCTCTCTCTCTATTTTTCTTCTACTTCTCTTTGTAGCGGGCAAAGAAAAGCAAGAAGAGGTAGATTCCATGTGGGAAGGAGAGCGCGACACGTCAAACGGTGTGGTTCTACGGTCTACTCTGTGTTGTTTGAAATAGATGGTTCTCGTTATATAAGTATGAACTCAGGGATAGGGTTGCGTTTGAAGAGGGTGCGATAACCGTAAGGGGGGAGATAGCAGCCAGGTAGAAGAACGAAGTAGGTTCACTTCAGTAAATTTCATTTGATATCGAACAGGATTCTAAGCTAAGAAGCATCTACAAAAAGCAACAATAAAAACCACCAACAACAACTTTAGTTTATGATGATGATTGGGGAGTTTCATCGGCAGGGGCGATACAAAAACAAAAGGCGTGGTCTAGTGCATGTTCCTTTTTCTTTTCTTTTCTTTTTTTCTTGCTTCACAAGCACGTTCGATATGAGCGTACACACTTATCACGAATAAAGTGGTCGCAATCCCACACGCATAGACGACTTTCTTTTAAAGCGATAAAGCGGCCCAGAAGAACATTCTCTGTTCGATATATCGGCGTGCGTCGTCCTGCAGCTCTTCCCTTAACTTTTAAAGTGATAACGTTATAGGGCAGACCAACACGTGACATCCTATGACCACGTGATGACGCTATAAAGCTACCACATGTAAACGCGTTCCACACAATACTTAAGCCTTAAACGTTCGCGAGAGGGAACCTAGAAATTCGGACGCTGCTTCTTTATTTTTTATCTTTTGCCTTTTCTTTTACATTTGTTTTTATTTACGCACTCTCACGAATGGTCATATACTAAACGAAAATACTTAATTTGGGGGACAATTGTAGCTTTTGGACAACTAGATTGCAATTGTTCCCCATTCTAATCCCCCTGGCCCTGAAAAGTAATATTCAGCACTGCAAATAGTTCTTGAACTTCGCGTAAACTTCTGTGCGTTTTCTCCATTTCACAACCAATGCATGTGCAAATGCATCTACCCCTAAAAGGTCGAACTCCGTCGACTCGAAGATGGAATACACGACTACTCTGCTGCTCACCCGAAGGGAAGAAACCATCCTACACCGTTTACGGTTAAACCTATAACCCGAACACCGCCACTACTATTCAAGATGGGCCCACTCAACTCCTCAGCATGCGCAGCCTGCAGTGTGGAAGCAGACACAGCGCATCCACTGTAGACGCTACAACACTGCCCGCGACACCCTCAAAAGACGCCTGTCTGCTCTGGGACACGCACACATCGACCTTCCGGTCTTACTTGGACCTGTGCGCCACTCCTGTCAGTGCTGCGTCACTCGAGCTTTGCTCGACTTCCTCCAAACGACAGATCTCATGAACAATTTTGATTTGGCCACCATCCTTTTCATGTCATCTACACTTCACTCCGCCCTCGTTATCTAATATTTGTTTTTGCTTCATCTTTGTATTCTATATTTTTAGGAATAGCAAGCCGAGCTTTGGCCAGGCTGACCTTTCGGAAATAAACCTATATCCCCCCTTAAAGGACTAAACTTACCCTCTGTCGCTTACGCGTAGATAAAAAGTAAATGACAAGCCCGCGAGACAAGGTAAAAAGAATAACCGGTGAGAAGCATGAATAATTTAACTACAAGACTTTCGTTCAGTAGTCTAACACTTCTTCAGGTAGCAAAATGCATGGTGCAGCCAGAGTTTTTGCATGGTCAACTCATGAAAAAACGCGGGGGGGGGGGAGAGAAGAAACATAGGGGGCGAAAGTGGGCACGGGTTATACAAAAACCTCAGATAGCAGCCGTCTGCTCTCTTAGGTTTTTGTATGATTCTTGCCCATTTTCTCCCGCCCTGTTCCTTCTCTTCCCCCCCCCCCCGTTTTTTTCATGAGTTGGCGAGTTGACCACGTATGAAGTCCCTCTGTACCATGTATTTTGTTACCTGAAGAAGTGCAGACTACTGTACGAAAGTCTTGTAATTAAATTATTCATGCTGCTAAACGGTTAATCGTCATTTTTTTTACCACTGTTGCTTCTTAGAACACAGCTGTCTCGCCACGTGAAGCAACGAATTTACATCATCCACTCACCCCCCCCCCCCCCAAAAAAAAACAAAACAAAAAAAACAAGAGGAAAACAGAGATTCTGAAGAAGGAATAGCTAAGAAGGCCGCCATACGTTATCATCTCCGACAGTGTCTCTCGAAGGGAGATAGAAAATCACTCGAGCACCACATGAGAAATGGACGAGGATATATCTATCGTGTCCAGTAGCGCACGCATTACCAAGGTTCACCTTACGCTGCGGACGGACACCACGCAATTACGCGCTCGTCTCTGGCATCCATCTTTCTCGGAGACCCTCTGATGGCTGCCGGTGTCATGAGGTTGGCTGGAGTGTCAGCCAGATACAAATTGGGGCTCCGCAGTTGTTTCAGCTCGGCGGGGTTAGGAATATAGGGTAATATAAAGGGAGTGCTCTTACATGGCGATAGTACTCCTCTCGTACGATCTGTTGTCTTCCTTCCTTCCTTTCTTTCTTTCTTTCTTTCTTTCTGCGCGCTAGTGTAAGAAGGAAACTTTATGACGTCATTTGAAGGGATGCTAAGAAAAGCGGAGAAATGCAAAAAGTAAGAAAAACAGGGGGTAAGAAAGTATGAGGTAGAGTTTATTGAAAAAGAAAGTACAAATGGGAGCAAAGCGGAAAGAGAAAACCTGGGAGAGATTAGGCGACGCTCAGAGAAGTCGGGGCTTGAAATAAAGTTAGGACAGGATGTGGTTTCATCTCAACCCAAAATAATAACCAACATTATATAAGCAAGCCAGCCGTGCAAGACAGCTTTGGTCGTTTTTTTGGTTGTATAATTTAATTAATTATAGAACCCAAGTAAACAATGCTTTTGTAACTACTAAGTTTGGGATATGTGGAAAATTTGTATCGGTTTCAGGTGCATCAGATGATACGGGTAATGCGCTTATAGATGTGAGCAAATATCAAACGCGATGAAGAAGGCGTAACACGCAGGCTAGGCTGGTTAGTCATGCAGCATGATGGAAGAAAAACTCAGAAACCGAGGAATACGGAACACAAGGCAACAAACTCGTTCTCTTGTGCTGCATTTTCTTCTGTGTCGGGGTTTTTCTTCCATTACGAAGAGCGAGTACACTAAGCCGCGAGAGGGACTCGGTCTTCTGCGCTCTGAATAAAAAGGAGTAACTTCGTCATTCTGAGGACTCGACGCATTGCCCCAACCATTGCTCTCTTTCGGAATTATTAGGAATTTGGGGACTAATTGCCAAGGATTGTTTGCAGTGTTAGGGAGTAAATTTGAGGCCAGATGACTAGCAAGTAATCTAATTCTGGTGAACTCTCCCCTTTCCCCTTACTCCCCACTTTCCTCCTTCCTTAAATGTAAAAGACGCCCGTACGAAGGACGAAATCTGGTACGTATGAATTATCTTTGAATTCAGATTTGATTAAATTGAGTGATGAAATCTATTTATGGACGTAGAAGGCATCGCGTTTCCGTCGTTCTCATCGTGGTGTTAGCAACCTCACCTATTTCCGCTTGCCCTTATATCCATTCAGTGACCCTTTAATGTCAGGCGACCGCACGTGAAGTCTTCTTTCTCACACTTCGTATCCGCCACTAATCTCGAAGGATCCGCACCCCTATTCCGCTAGTTCGAAGCGTCCTCAACGAACGACTACACGCGGCCGACTTAGGAGTTAATTTTCTCCTTCTTTTGATTCCCCCGCGCGAGAAGCTACAGAAATACGAAGAAACTCAGCGGAGTAGAAAGAATTAGAATAATGACGGCCGCTGGGAAGACGGCAGTTCCTTCATTGTTCCGTCCGAAGAGGATAGAGGCTTGGCTTTTGTTCTGCGGGGCCTTCGTCGCGCTCTAGATAGAAACCTTTGTTCCTCAAGACCGCAAGAGGACATCAGATCGGATGACTGGCTTTTCTCAATGAAGACGTCCATTCAATCCCATGCCAGCCATGCATGTCTCATCGTGTGAGCGACCTAACATGCAGAAGATGAGCATTATAGGTAGTCCTAGAGTCAACGATTCGACTTGCTGAGACATTTCGTTAGCAAGTGATGCGTTGTTCGATTCGGATGGATGGGGCGCGGACAAAAGCTCACCGGACAAAAGCTCACCGGACAAAAGCTCACCGGACAAAAGCTCACCGGGGGCGAACAAGAGCTCACCAGAGAGACTGACCAAGGTTAGGTCAGGAGAGCCTTTTACGTATTTCACACATTGGTGCGGTGACCTTTTCTCCGCCCCCGGTGGGCTTTTGTCCGGTGGGCTTTTGTCCGGTGAGCTTTTGTCCGGTGAGCTTATGTCCGGTGAGCTTATGTCCGGTGAGCTTATGTCCGGTGAGCTTTTGTTCGGTGAGCTTTTGTCCTAGAACCTAGACACGGCTCAACGCACATACTCAACAACGTTCGTTTATGTTTCACACGTCGCACACACCATCAAATGTTCTTGATGGCTCCGTTCGACCACCACCACCAACAACAATAAATGAAGAAGTGATGATGACATGGGAGTTCGACCACCATATCCATCGCGAAGAAGCTAATTCTCGTTCGCAACTCGCATTCTGAGATGTTGGGAGAAAAAAAAGGCAGGTTTTATAGACACATAAATTGGTGTTATCTTCTCTCCTGCAATTTAGAAAAGAACTTCCACTTTGAGCTAGATTAGTTCCAAGTTCATTTGGAGTTGAGAACAAGCTGAAGTTTCTTTCCCCAGGCCGCTCTTCCACTTTCAATTACTTGTCTCGTGCGGGTGTGACTGGAATTGTTGATACAGAGGAGCAGTTGGAAGATTGGGTGCCGTTTCGTGTTAGACGGCGCAGTCTGGCATGGCCCTTGTTTTCATTTGCTTGTTACGGATGACTCATCAGGCTGAAATGCCAGAGAAGGGCAAGGAAGTGGTGCACGCAGACAAATAAAACGTTCTGTTCTACGTGTAAGTCCCATTTTGTCATTGCTCGATTTGTAAACGTAGTGTTGATTAATTGATTATAAAAATGTGCTCAGAATGATGTGTTCCGCGTTGACCTCATTAGTGTTGCTATTTATGCACGTGTTTGAGTTTGAGTTTATTTGATGAAATCGTTATTTAGCATACACATGAATGGCGAGGAAAAAGCCGTTGCAAGCAACAGCTTGGCTACCCTCGCCTTTCAATATACTCTGGCAGCAAAGACAACAGCTTGCATGTGATCAAACAAATATCAGTCACTTAAGTTAACGTAACAAAAGTACAAATAAATAGATGAACATTGAACTTTACATGGCACTTATACAAAAACATGAGTACAGACAATCAACCATGATATATGCACTCAAGCCCTACGTATCTCCGAGGGCTATTTACCAAACGTACGTTTATCTTATTTTTGTTCATTTAACAAGAACATCCGAAACATAGTGCATTTGGATGTACGACGTAAACGTTCCTCAGTAAAACTGTATTTGTTTAGTACGCTAGGCAACAACAACAACAACAACAACATAGAGGAATGGATGATGATGATCATGTGGGATGTTTCCCTGCGTTGAGTGCAGGACCCTACCCCATTCCAAAAAGGGTACGCTAGGCAATTGATAATGTAACGTCTGTAAACCGTAGTTCGTTCTTGGGCGCAGAACACACCCGTGTTCTGGATTCCTAGTTTGTCGGGACTGGGGCCTTTTTTTGTAAGTTAGCACAGCTACGCAGTATTGCCTTATTCTGCCGCATCTCCGACTTCACAGAAGCCAAGAGTTGGTATTCATACAGTGAGCCCAGTCTCATAACATTCAAATTTAAAAAGAGACTAGAAGAGTGAGCGGCATGGGGAAGATTTGCAACAACCCGCAACGCATTTTTTTTTTTTTTGTAGTGTTACTAATTGGGTAATTGACTTCTTCGTTCCATTTCCCCAGACGAGATGTCAGTAACGTAAGTGTGAACCGAAGAGCGTATGATATCATAACAATTTTTGTTTGGTTGGTATAGGAATTGGCATCGTCTCATCTTGCCCAATACCTTACATAGTTAAGAACGTATGTGGTCACAATGGTGATCCCACAACATGCGTTCATGGAAAATGACACCAAGGGTTTTAAATGTAGAAGAAAGACTTACTTGAGAATAGTCTGATCGTAAGGCATGTGGCACGACGCATGTTGACTGCTTTGGACAAGACAGCCTTAGTTTTTGCGTATTTATTTAAGGGTTGCGCACCATTGACCATAATCTTTATTATCAACAATAATTCTTGTTGTTGTAATGATTCCATACATAATAGGAGCGGGCCTGCCTAAGCCCGAAATATTGGGATAGAGTCGGTAACGTTATCGATTAATATAACTAATGCAAACGCAAACTTTTCCTTGAGTTGTTTGAATTCGTTAATTTCTGGACGTTTGAGGCTTACGCGTCTCTGTCGTCCCTAATTGTTTTTCTGCCTCGGCCATTTATCGTTGTTTACGTCGATTAATATTGTTTTGTCAGCGCGATCACTTAACAATTTTGGCTAAATATTGAGTTCATAGTCTCCTAAAAATCAAAGTTGAAAGGAGGCTTCTATTTTTGAGTGCAAAGATCCGTTAACGCGCATTGATCAAATAAGTCTCCATATACGGAGACGCACAGTAAAAGCACAGTTTTGGTAGGCACGCACACGCACCTGTCGCTGACGCAACAACTGAGAGGAGGACGTTATGGAACTTCGGGTGATTGATTCGGACGTACCTCAGCTGACGCATCTGCGTTAACGCCGTACGTTTAAACGCCGGGATAGCGTCTTTTCACTTTATCTTTTCCGTCCTTAGAGCCGTAATTATTCTGCGTGGAAGAGACAGTTTGTCGATAGGGCAGTACGGACGCATGGAAACTCTAAGGAAAAAAAAAGAGAGAGAGAGAGAGAGAGAAATTCTAGTCATTTTCAAAACTAGACGCATTGCCGTGACTATAGTTAAATAATAATAATAATAAAATAATAATAACAACAATAATAAAATAAATATAAAATAAATAGTAATAATAAAAGAAAAATAACCGTTCGAGAAAGAACTTCTTGAAGTTCTTTCTCGAACGGTTGTGCGAACTCTTGTGCGTATTTTTCACATTGGAAACGTTCTTCAAAAGTAGGACGCCGGGAGATCGTTAACAAAGTTCTTTCGTTCTCGAAGATTTCAGAGAATGCTTCTCGCACGATGAAGAACTCTCGAAGAACGGTTATTTTTTGTGTGTATTAGTTCTCTTCGGGACTAAATACACGGCATATGCAATGCGGGAGTATTTTTGGTGACTGGGAGTAAAATTCAGGCTCAGGGGACTATATTGGGGAGTAGTTGAAATCTAGGGGACTAGAAGCTGTAATTACTCCCATATTTTATTCATGGAGGAGGAGTAGCAGTCGAGCTAGACATTTTGGGACTAACCGTAAAATATTTTCTCCTGCGTTAAAATTGTCTCGTTGAAATTCAATCTAGTTTATCAATGAAGAATATCGTAGGATAGATGTGGGGGGAAAATATGAAGAGCTTTAGCGAGTCGTGTGTGCCCGAACCAAACGACGGATCCTGCCGATTCGAAAAGCTTATGGGAAGCGAACTACAGAGACTTTTAGCAAACTGGAAGTACCGTTTAACCCTAAGTGTATTCCAGATGGGTTTGAGCAGCAACTGGGTCGTGGTCGACCATTGACATGTTTTCTTCTTGTAAATATTACATATAGCAGTGCACTTTCAGACTTTCCCTTTGCGGAAGACTGTATTTGAGACTTTATTACGTGTTGTCAATGTGATGCTGTCAAGCAGACGCCGGCACAGTCGGGAGACTCGATCTCACGTTGATGAAACAGGAGGATGTAATAGGCAGCTTCGCTTTGAAAAGGGTTCATCAGTCGTATGCGAGCGTCTCTCGATAGTTACACCAAACAGGGAACGACACAAAGATGAGCACTTTACATAGTTTTAACGCGCGTTGCATATCACACAAACTGCCTCACACGAAGCACATGTTCTGGCGCCACAAATGGTCGCTGATGAGTGTGAAACGCTCTACTGAATACGCCGTTACATCCACCGCAACAACAACAACAATGAGCTGATAATGAGATTGGGGGGGGGGGGAGGATATGTTTATTGAAAAAATACAGAGAGGAAAGGTTAGTCCAGTGTAGGCAGGCTTACTATTCCTTTGAAAAAGAAGAAAACGAAAAATCACACACACAAAAAAAAAGGGGGGGCGGACTTAGAGGCTGGTCGAGAGGCCGGAGGCATCAAGAAAGCTCAAGAGGGCAGTAGTCACCGCCCCCTGGTTGTGCAGGACTGGACCGAGCGGAGTGGTCAAAGAGACGTTGGGGTAACCAAGTTGTCGCAAGTGGCGTTGGAGGACGAGTCGTTGAGAGAGACCCCCGTTGCAGTATCGTAGATAGTGCTCAATGAGGATGTGCGCGCAACATTAATTCGAAGACGATGGAGAAGTGTCTCTTCAACTCTATTGCAACGGCATGCAATAGTGAAGTCCTGCAGGGGGTAAAAGGGACGTAAGAAATGATCATATGAGGTAGAGTCCGCTCGGAAATGCCGGGTGCGGGCACAGCACCACCGGCGAATGAACAGCCAGAGGTCGTTAGATGGGGTGTTTCACCGCGGCGTTGCGGTACCATTTGCACGTAGAACAGTATACGAAGATGATGAAGGAAGGATGAAAACACGATACCAAATTAAAACGTCTCAAGCAACCTAGTGGACGGCAGGAAGTCCATGAACAGGTGAAGAACCCGACGATGGAGTACAAGATCTTCATAGGGGCCAACATCCAGCAACTTACTGCAGGGGATGTGTACATCGTCGGCAACAGTAAACATATGTCAGTCTCGCTACAACTCCGCTATTCCAAACAGTCGCCATCTTTCCTTGCGGTGTCAATCGGTCGTGCTCGCTGAATACAACGAAACTATTCAGCGCGAGCGGGTCATTCGTACGAAACCGCGCTCCCCACGACTCGCTCGCCGACTCGTAATGCGCATGCGTGACACTCGAATCATTCGTTTCGTTCTAGCGGCAAGGGCTCGCTAAAACTCCATATTGGTCCTGTATCTGGGAAAACGGCTATTTCAGATCTTCTTATGGATGGCAGTAAATGCGTATGCTATGCGTGTATGTGTGCGTGTATGTGTAAGAAAAGACAGCGGCATGATAAGTATTCATATTGTGATTAGGAAGCTGAGGCAACGCGCGCTCGGTTGAATAAGCCCTTGAACACCGAGGCCTACTTGTCCGGTGCCCAAGAGCTGTAAAAGCACTTGCTTACGCTTAGCTTAAAAGATAAAGAGTTTTTTTTTTTTTTTTTTATGTGATGTCATGCAGGAGACTGAAACGAGCTGGACTTTGTCTGCAGTAGTCTTGCACCAGCGGCATGCTCGACGAGCAGGTCAAGGCATCCTGCTCGTTGGTGATAGCCAAGGTCGTTCTGAAGACAAGGAGGTGTCGGGTTCGAATCCTACCACCGGTCTGAGGTTTTCCCCGAGTTTTCCGAATACTTCCCGGACGAATGTCGGGACAGTTCCCCCTGAATTCTGCCCAGGGCGCATACTAACCCCTTGTCCTCGACTCCTTCCTGCTGTCCTCTCTCCATCTGTCCACATCCGTACGCCCTCATAGCCACAGTTGCTTCGCGGAGCTAACGCGGAATTTTAAAAAGTAGTTTTGCGCATGTCAAGGTATTATTGGTAGAAGCTTTTTGTATTACCCCTGATTGATTTAATCAATTGAAATTACTTATGTAATTTGCTAAATATCAATTTTTACATCAAGTTGCTTCCAATTAAGTGCATTCACAAGTACGTTCGCATGCAACCTGCGCACATGAATCTTCTGGCATTATAGATTGCATAACAAACATATACCTATAGGTTCGTGACCATGCCGCGGGCCCTCACTGTTCCGCGAATGCTCATTGTCATCGTTAGCGAAACAGATATATTTTCGGTGTAGTTACGACTGTCTACAAGCTCCCGGCTCCAATATAGAAGAGTGACGCTGCTCCGGAACCTGTCAAAGACTGTGTTAACCCTGGAGAAACGGCCTATAATCCTTCACTTGCGTCGAACTTGAAGCGGGCTGGCACTCGCCTCTTTAACATATCTTTCAAATGGCGCGGAACGCCTCGCAAGGCCCAATGGCTTTTTGAAATGATGGATTACCGCTAGACAGGCGCAATGGGTACGCTTTTCTACAGGGCTCCATAGAGGCTCTCCCATTTTATACATGCTTGGCTCAGTGCCACAGTAACCCTAGATTATTAAACTGCGCCAGAGGACTTTGTGGTGGAGCTGCCAAACTTCGTAGCGGAGGGTCCCACGGAATTTGCAATAGAATTCAACGGACGTTGGAAGCGGGGTATTGCAGCCAATAGATGAGGCATTGCGCAAAAGAATGAAAGGAAGTAAATACCAGAATGTTGACATAGTCTGTGTGGATATTCAGGCCGACGCTGGAAGAAAACATTGGTGCATACTTAAAGGAGCAACGAAATTACGCTTACCATTGCTCAAAGCGACGCTCCGTTCATCGGGCTGTCTATCAGGACGCACTAGTCTTTTTTTTTTTTTTTTTTTTACATTTTCGCGGCCCGATCTCTTGGCGTGACGTAAACACATTGCTGTAACGTAGCGTCAGAGAAGCGAGCAGTCGCGACGTGTCATTTCCCACCTAAAATTCGTTTGTTATACGGACGCGACGCGGCGTTGCTTGCAGCGTGCTCCACACGTCACGGTGTGATAGCAACAGTTAAAGTTATGACGTATGGGGCTACAGTTGTTAAGGTTTTTCTTTCGACGAAGATGTAACAACTGTGATAAGGTATCACGGTCTCCTGTATAGCCGCGCTACATTGCGAAACGTTGCCGGGACTCAACTACGGATTGTACTGGAAGCCTTCTTAAAGCAAAGTCATATGATCGAACATCTGGAGACTCTTTTCAATCAGTCGAGTGCATTCTCAGAAAACAGACCTGTACCCGCAGCAACTGCTATGTTTACGTACTGCAGCCACTTCGAACGGCACATTCGGAGAACAGCGGGGAAAAAAAAATGTTTTTCAGCCATCCATGGTTGGTTTTTGAGAATTGCACTCGATTTTCTTTGTGTAATTTTTTTCTCTTCTCTCCTCATCTAAGAAGAAGGATTTTGCGAAAGAGCTCTGAGTGAACGTCCATTACCAAACCATTTCTGCTTTCTTTTACCAGTATGAAAAAGGATTTACAAAAAAAAATATATCTATATATGGTGAGATAAGAAAAAGAACTGGTTTTCCGTGTCGCTGCACTCGCGTTTTCGAGTTCCCGTTTCGTACATTCCTTTCAACGAGGCATAAGAGGAAGCTGGAATGGCTCGATTTCTATTTGCCAGTTTAAGAAAAGGCCGCCGCTTTTCGAGGTCTAAGTGGCCGCTGGAACATCTGACTAAAGCGTTTTCTCTACTTTTCTTCTGCACAGCCCAACCTATTCCATTCCGTGCACGAGCAATTTAGTTCTGATGTAAATGATGGTAGTGTGTCGGAACGTCGTTCCCGTGTGTTGTGATGTAACAGCTCTCGGAATGTGCCAACTATACGTCGCTTTCTGGTGTCCCTTTTGCTCTTATGTGCGTGCATGTTCCCAAGTCAGCTTTTCGAGTTTCGTTAGAAAGAAGTCTAGCAGAATTGTTCTTTTTTGTTGATATATATATATATGTATATATATATATATATATATATAAAAGGGGGGCGAATTTGCAGGAGCTCTTTGGCTGCACGTATAGCACATGTTTGTAAGTCAAACGCATGGCATGGCAAACAGCAAGGTATGGCATGGCGACGTTTGACTTACAAACATATATATATATATATATATATTTTTTTTTGTAAATCAAACGTTGCCATGTTATGCCTTGCCATGCCTCGGCATGGCGACGTTTGACTTACAAACATATGCTATACGTGCAGCCAAAGAGCTCGGTATATATACGGTAAGAGATGAAAAGTCAGATGGGCACGAAATGATATAAATACAAAATAAACGAGACGTGGACAACAGAAGTAGAAGTATTAAGTAAAAAAAAAGATTTATTATGAATTAAACTAGTTAATTAAAAACCGCTAAGGGAAATTTACATTCAGTCTAGCTGCGGCGGAAGCTCCGTCTTCGTCAGGACAAACGTATTCAGGCATACTTAATTAATTAATACTTTAATTATTTTCTTTTAATATGTAATACTACTTTAATACTATTTAATACTACTACTACTACTAAATACTAATACTACTTTAATACTTAATACTTATGTCCTAACGAAGGCGGAGCCTCCGCCCCAACGTAGACTGAATGTAAATTTCCCTTAGCGCTTTTTAATGAGCTCGTTTAATTCATAATAAATCTTTTTTTACTTAATACTGCTACTTCTGTTGTCCACGTCTTGTTTATTTTGTATATATATATACCCACCTCCAAAAAAAGTAAGTGGTATGTGTGTTCGCCTGTAACGTAGGTCAATGTGGGATCGCATATTAGTCTGCTCATTGGCATACACGTTTATGTAATAGATTGTTGTCTTCTTGCGCATATTGAGCGTGCACACGCGGAGGCATCTCTATGTGTCTTGTACTTGTTTAGGAACACAGGTTTCCAAGCTAATCAATTATTTAAACGAATTTATATCTCTGCTTGCTTTTGCTTCTTTATCAGATCATTTCAGTTTTGTGCGCGTGCGTCTTTTTGCATGCATACGACAGCAACAAGCATTATGTACTAACCGCTCCTTTTCTTTAAAAAAAGTTGTTTATTCGAGGATTTGTTCGTAATTGTGGATGCCGTTTTCATGGCGCTGGAAGACTCACCTTGCACCTCGTAATATCTCGTTGCTACCGTCTTCTCCTTATCCTCTTTCTCTCTGATCCTCCTTCATCATCTCCTCGGCGATATTATTCAGACGCGACACACTCCCGCGCCACGCAACCCATAAGACCCAACAATGCCCAATATTACTTCCAGGACAGACAGCGACTATGACGTTTGCGGCTACATAAAAAAAAAAAAAAAACCTAAAAGAAACCTAAAAACCTTCGCGTCCTTTTATGTACTTGTCCACAAAGCCCGGCTTCATATCCCATCCTCACTGCACGACGACCTGAACATTTTCCGACGTATAAATCATGGATGTTATGAGAAAATTGTCCGCGAAAGAAGATGGAAAGAGGCGTTGCAAATAAAGTAAACCTGCCCCGCGGTTTAGTTGGCGAGCTAGAATCGCATGCCCTCCGCCGCTTTTGCGAAGCGAAATGTCCGGAACGTGCCGCATCACGCACTTGCTGTCTGAATTCAACGCCGACGCAGTATGGCGCAAGCTTCGAAGGCACCCACGCTATGCTCTCCATTCTGGAAATTGCGAAGCCGCCCCGTTTTGCTATGATATATACGGTTACTGCCTCCCGTCGCAGACGAGTCGATTTGCGCCCACATTCGAGTAGAATTCTGAATTTACAGTTATTACTGGGGAGTATAACGCGCTATATCCAAAATATTGCAAACTCAGGTTGAATGAGGGCTTCGAAAATTTGACGCCAACACTGGGAGTAAGTGCTCTTGGGTATCGAATGTGAAAAAGACGGGGTAGAACGTTTTAAAAATGCTCCGGTGGGGTTATGGGATCTCTTCTTGAGTATGATAAGTTCGGCTGTGCCTCATCAAGCATGATGATGCTGTGAAGCACGCTTTACAGGGGGGATCCGCGTTAGCACCAGTTTTCTCAGTAACAGTTTAATCTTCCGCTGTGCAAAGGTGTGCGCCTTAATTAATTGCTATCTACAAAAAAAAAAGGTAAATAAAGAGAGAGAGAGAGACAGACAGATAAATGGTAGATGTATCTGCTTCCTTGCTTAGCCCTCTTATTTTCATGTCTTAACAAGCTCATTTTAATTTAATCGCAATGTAAATTGAATGCAATAGTTAATATTTCACCATTTCAAATTATTGAATATGAATATTGAAGGGATACGAACGACCTATAATACTTGCATTCCTCGTATTTTCTTCCTCGTACCCCCTATATCTTGTCAGAGTAACTATCACGATTAATCGCATCATAACTATCTCCTTCATCTCTCCAACCATTGAAACGTACCGCCCTTGAACCAAGTCCGACTCGTGGAAGCCATTACCAGTCTTCCCAAATATATCATCTCGACCAGAATGCATCAATGTCTCCTCCTCCACCATCCCCTCCCCTCCCCGACACACGCTGCCCCACATTCGTGGAGGAGCTACAAAACTGGCTCTCCAAGAGAACTTCGTCAAGACAGAAAACGCCATATAGCTGTACATCCGGTGAAGCGTCATCCAATCAAAAAGCAGACCTCCTCCTTCCAGTGGATGACCGGAAGGGGTGCATTATGAGCAGCCTATGCCTATTTCCGCTTTTTCAGAGCGCACAGGCCCCGTCATTAGGCGCGGTGCTTCTTGGACTGATGCCTGCCACAAAGTCTATGGCCGCAACTTCCGCTCCTCCGCGAAGACTAGTTCCAGTACTCTGTGTTTTTCTACACTAATGTGGGTTGCAGGCTTCGCTCGCGTTATCTTGCGTCGGAGGCCCATGAGATTGTTATGAGACATGAAAGGGCTCATTGAAGTGAGCCACGAAAGCGCCTATTTGTGCGTTTCATATATAGGAGAGTGGGAGGTCGGGGCAGGTTGCAATCTAATAGATACTGAGGCCGGAGGTGGTCCGTTTATCGGGTGTTATTATCTCGGAAAGGCATCATCTCGGCTGAGTGGAACAAGGGGGAAGAGGTGGAGAAGTAGCGGCGACGGAAGCAAAGAAGAAAAAAAAAATCTGGTAGGATGATTTGTGTGGATGAAATACACACAAACAAACGACCTAGCAGACTAACAAAATATCGCAAAACTGGAAGATCTCGCGATTGAAGCAAAAGTCTCAGCTTGGGATATTTCGAACAATCGCTGTTCGAATTATCGGCGAGTCCCTCCCGACAGTGATAAAAAGGTAGTTCCACTGAAACTGCGGTTTATTATCGTACAAGCTTTCATGGAGTGAACTGCACTTCATCAGGTACCAAATGAAATTCAGTCCGCTGCATGAAAGCTTGTACGATAATAAACAGTAGTCTCAGTGTTTTGATCTTTTTCCAACCTAATAAATAAGACAGTGTGTTAACAAACGAATAGACTGACAAACACATAGACAAAAACAGCAAATTCGAAATATACGAAACTTGGTGGTGGCTATTGCAGAGCTGTTTGACCGTCAAGCATAGGCATTTTGCACCCTGGACCGACTTCACGAGGGCTCCTTGGCGGCATTTGCCTTAGACTTTATCGGAAGAAAACATCCAGACAGCACAGCTGGTACTGGGACTCTTACACTGGTCACCTTCAAATTTAACAAAGTAACACGAAAAACAGATTAATAATAATGCTGTACTTTAGTCAACTAGCAAAAACCAACTAACACTAAATAAAAAATTAACTGAATTCATTGCCCTTTGCACTGAGAGCGTGTCTTCACAAAACCTTACAACGTACTGTTATTGCTCCGAAAGCGCTGGAGTCTTGAAACGCTCCTGACGTTGATCTTCGGTAACGTACACAGCAAGAGGGGATCAGCGAGGAACGACGCTGCGAAAACTAGAAAATTGTATTCAATTTAACCTCCCGTTGACCGGTCGCCTTTCGCTACCTATCAAAAACAGGTTGACTCGCGAGTCTTTTCCCAATTCAAGTGCGTCAGCCCCGGAGAAAAATGAGGTTCTTTTTTTTTTCCTTTCCTCGTTCCTGATACAACCTTTAAAGAACAAAAAAGGAAAGAAAGAAAACGAAGGTTGCCATTATGTTGAACGACGCAAATGTCCGGCCGGCGTTGCTGCGTGGGGCCCGCTTTTCTTTTGTTATCGGATTTCGTGCCGTTGTTTGTTCACCAGTGTATTCCACATTACAGAAAATGGGCCTGAAGCTGCTGTTGTATGTCTTGACTGGACGGGGCTTTCTCTGCATTATTGATTTTGCGCAGTACATACCAGCTCTTTTTAGCTTGGTAGAACAATGGTTCCCTTGTCCGTTAATGATGCTACTTAAAGTTCACTTGCGACCCACATAGGCGTGTGATAGTGATAGCATATCAGTCGTCAAGGAGACACGTTCATTGATTGGCATCGAAGGGTGAGAAATAAAGGGAGACATGTTTATTGGATAAAGTAGAGGCGTACGTTGCTTTGAAGCTGGCACTTCGACCATCCAATATATCCGCCTTGAATCCAGTGTTCCCCGGTGAATCCCCATATCATCGTAATCATGTCTCTCTCTCTCTCTCTCCGCTGTTTTTCATTTAAATCGTCATGGTGCCTCGGCGGATCTGATACATGCAGTTTAAATCATCACCGTGTACCCGTGGTACAAGGTGTGACGTTTCAATTGTCAATTCTGGTGATGGTGATGCGATAAAGAAAAAAAAATCTGTCAATTATACCTGTGTGAATCCAGCGTGTTTTATTTAAATAATTTTAAATCATTTTCTTTATTCCATAATACTAGACCTATGGATGGATGAAGCTGCGAACAAAAATATAGAGATGATGTGGATCCGTCAACTCCACACTCTAAAAACAGAGGGGGGGGGGGGGGGGGGGGGGGTCGAGGTAGCTTGCCGTTGTTGGCCGCATTCAAGTGGGCATCGTCACGACTATAGCAAAAAAAAAAAAAAAGGAAAATGGGAGAGGGGAGTTGAGGACTTCAAAGTGATGCATAGGCAGGATGACCGATACTGATGGGACGGGCACACTGTAGGTGAGAGGTGCACTAGAGTGGTCTTTCCGCTAGGCCCGTTTCTTGAAGAAAGCGCACGAGGTCGCGAGTTTTTGACAGTACAGAACAGAACTTCACCGCATAGCACGCTGTGCGCCAACCACTGCGAAGAACGATAAAATTATCGCTTCTGATTCGAAGAGAGAGGTGGGCGTACGCCTTTTCGTGGCAATTTGGATATATGAAAATTGACACAAAAAGGCGTACGCCCCCCTCTCCCTTCGAATCAGGAGTGATACTCCTATCATTCTTCGCAGTGGTTGGCGCACAGCGTGCTATGCGGTGAAGTTCGGTGTGCTTCCGTCCCATCAGTATCGGTCATCCTGCCTCTGCATCACTTTGAAGTCCTCAACTCCCCTCTCCCACTTTCCTTTTCTTGGCTATAGTCGTGACGATGCCCACTTGAGTGCGTCCAACAACGGCAAGCTACCTCGACCCCCCCCCCCCCCTCTGTTTTTAGAGTGGACGACGCTTAAAGCTGATTGCTCAGTTACCGCTTGGGGTTCTACACTCTTAAAAATGAACTTCACCGCATAGCACCCTCCTAGCCAACCATAATCTGGAATGATATCGTTATCTGCCCTGATTTGTTAAAAATGGGAGGCGTACGCCTTTTTGTGACACTTATGCTGTTCATAATTGTCACAGAAAAGGCGTACGCCTCCCGTTTTCAACAAATCGGGGCAGATAACGATATCATTCCAGATTATGGTTGGCTAGGAGCGTGCTATGCGGTGAAGTTCATTTTTAAGAGTGTAGGAGAAGTGAAGAACAAAAATAAAATGTAAACAAGTATGATGAAAGAAAAGGTAACGAAAGAGTGCAGGCAATATCGCACGAGTGAGCGAAAATATAAAGTGACTTCTTTTTTTTTTTTTTTCATAGTACTGTTCATCCTTGATTCGGGCTGCCACTGTACATTATCACTATGCCGCTATGATTTCGCAATCTTTCTCTACAATATATCTTGAAGCGTGTGCAGACGATTTGTCTCGTGATGTATTTGCGAGCTTAGAGTGCAGGTCCTCTATTTTGTTAACGTAAAGTATGACACACGCTACCACGTCTTGGACAAATAGCGAAAATTCGCAGGCCGCTCGGTCTTCTGGAATGTATGAACTTCTTAAAATTTTACTTCCAATGTTCGCAACACTTACATAGCCTTATCGGGACAATATGCGCTACACGAGTGTTCGAATAATTGGAACTTCGAAGAAGCTAGTTTCAGAAAATGACAACTCGAACTCACGTGATTTTCGACTCAAATGATCTCATCACCCAGCTTAACACCATGACATTAGTAGTAGATACTATAACAATAAAGGAATTATTGATATTCGTAATATTTCATAGTCCGAATATCTGACTGTATCCTGCTTTCGTAACACTTCTGGTGGCGCCGCCTACCTCTGTCTGCCGTCTGAGAGAACAATCGCCCTCTCTCTCTTTGAGCCACGTTCCGGAATTATCTGCACCAGCATCCCAGCATCCCAGTCTCCCACGCGTGATATTCGACGGCGGCGAATAGTACTCCGCTCGTGGCAAACTTTGTTTTCCTTACCTTTTCGCTGACCTCTCGAAAGAGAGCGTGCTGATAATTACCCACCAATTAAGGTTCTATGCCTAATCAGCACGATTCAGCGAAGAGCCGTGCCAATTTTCGGCACTCTGAACAGTGGAGCGCCAGGCAATATCCTGGCGGCGAAAATTGCGTGACGGGAGGCATGCCTCGCGTCACAGCTTTTCGGGGTTGTGAAGATTATGCGCGTGCATTCGAAAGGAGATTTCATTTCGGACCTCCTGTATAAGCATGAGAATGGCGTGAGTTACCAGGGCCACGTGATGGTGATAAGGTAAACAAAACAGGGGCAATAAATTTCATAAATTTAATTTCGTTCATTTCTTCAGGGGAACGGTCTGTGTTCGATATACTGGCGCTCCCGACCTGAGGTATGTTACTCAATCAATTTGAGTTATTAATACGTGAAAATAGTAGTAAAATAAAGGGAAAATACTGGTGGTTTCCTAATGCGAATTTTTGAAGTTCGCAGATGTTTTCAACAAACTACTTCGCTTATGAAAGGATTCGTTCTAATCTTCATTTCTGCGAAGGTGCAAATGAACAACCGCATGGTCAAAAACACAGAGCCAACACAGAGCGTTAAACTAGAAGCGCTTGACAAGTATAATAACAATTAGGGCAGCTTCGAAGACAAGAGAGTATTTTACTAGAAAGTACATACCTAGGAACTAGAAACCTAGAGTACATAGAAATACCTAGATATATTAGAAACCTAGAAAATATTTTATAAGTAAAGAAGAAACGGCAAAGCTTACGTGTTGAACATGTCAATAGATACGCCAGCACCGTGTGTCGGAGATTTCCCGCGCACGTCAAAAGAACCCCAGGTGGTCGAAATTATCCGCAGTCATACTCTGCGGCACGTCGCACGTGCAACATATCGCCAGACTCGGTAGACAAACCTTACGTGTAACGTCATTGCACCATTACTATTATTATTATGTCGTTAGGTAATCAGGAATTGACTAATAATTGTATAATGTTACTTTTCTTCGCCTTCTAATTTTATCTCTAATGACCCTTAGGACTACCCGCTGTAAAATGTTCTAGAACATCTTCCTGGTAGCTCAGCCTAGCACATTACAATTATCTCACTGAGTAATCTGTTGTCTGCTCTTTGACTAAACGGGAAACGAATTTAGTGCGAGCCCTTCCGGGGAACTTGTTATGCGCGCATAGACGAATAACGGAGTAGGAGGCTGGACTTACAAGAATTGCAATACCTTCAAAAAGGTATTATTAAAAATTTATTATTATTAGAAGGTCTTATTTATAGTCAGCATTATACCTATAAAAATGACATGAGTCTCAAAACAGAGAAAAATATTCACTACAAGGATGCTCCACAAAGTATAAAGTGGCGTAATGCACGTATGGCGTATGACAAACTCCATACAAATTCCCAAAAAACACCACAAGACAACAAAAAGTAATACTTCACAAGAGCCGCGTTTTAAACTGCATTACGAAACTATATTTCCTATAATAAAAAAGCTTAACGCTGTAACGTTAAAAACAAGAAGTGCTCAGATCGGGACGGTTGTTTCATAAATACTTTCATCAGCAGCAGTGTCATACCTGCACCGTTGCCGGAGGAATTTAATTCCATCAGAGAGACACACTCATTCCTTCCGGTGTCCAATCACACCTTCCCTTTTCATTTCATTCCAAACCGAACGCGAAAGACAATAAAATATAAAGTGATTGCAAACATCCATTCCGCAGATGAAAAATCGATAAGAGAGAGTTCATGGCCTCAGTAATGACTCCATCTCCTCATGCGGTTCTCGAGTTGCTTCATTTTCCGCTGTATTGAAAAAACATGGAGTCGTTACGAAATTGATACAGGTGCGCTTGACTTGACGGTTAATTTCGGTTTGGAATCGGAACGGAGAAGGAGGACGACGACAGCATGGATCGAGATTACGTAAAGTAGGCCCAGGAGGGGCAGTATAGTGCAAAGTCGCTCCAAGGCTCTGAGAGTAAACAAGAATACAAAAAAGTAAAAATGTATGCAGCGTTCGTTACGCGATGAACAACGCGTGTCAATGTACCGCACAGCTTAATTTCAGTGTATGTAATGATGATTATGATCATGGTAGTGGAAACATTGTGGAAGGGTAGGCTCCTCTGAACGCGCAGTAAAGTGCGTGACACGAGGTGCGCTCAAGTAACGTTCCCTTCTTTTACGCCATACTCACTATACAGGGTGTCCACCATAACTATAGAAGTAATTTATAAAAATAGAAAAATCACTTTTTCCCAGTTTTAACCAATTGCGATGCACTCGACGTCTAAAGGCCCGCCTTAAGAGGGCACAGGCAAGCTTGTGTGGCGATGCATTAATTAACTTTCGCTAGTTAACTTTTTAATTATGAAAGATAGGCGGATGACCCAATGGGGAGATCGAGTCCCTTGGGGTCACTGGTAACATTGCCGTTTTCGTAACAAAAATCGAGACAGTTATAGCACGAGGGAAGGGCCTGGAAATAAGGCGATCTGGTGGTTATTTTTCGACGCTCAAGTAGAAGCGCTCCCGTTCAAAGCTCTCTCGGTTCCAAACATTCCTTATCAAGTATCAAGTTAATCCCCCTCCCCTCCGCATGGTGCGCTGTGACAGCGTTTTTCCTACCCCGCATACAGAGGAACGTAAAACGGGAGCGCTTCTACTTGAGCGTCGAAAAACGACCACCAGATCGCCTTATTTCCAGGCCCTCCCTTCGTGCTATAACTGTCTCGATTTTTGTTCTGAAAACGGCAATGTTACCAGTGACCCCAAGGGACTCGATCTCCCCTTTGGGTCATCCGCCTATCTTTCATAATTAAAAGGTTAATTAGCTAAAGTTAATTAATGCATCGCCACACAAGCTTGCCTATGCCCTCTTAAGGCGGACCTTTAGACGTGGAGTGCATCGCCATTGGTTAAAACTGGGAAAAAGTGATTTTTCTATTTTTAACGGCGAACCTATCCTGCCATCACCCCCCCCCCCTCTATTTTTACTTCTATAGTTATGGTGGACACCCTGTAGGTAACGTTGTAGACGATACCAAGCATACTCTCATCGAGTGCGTCGGAATCGGAGTGTCTCGGGAGCAACTTTGGCTCCCCATGACGATCGACCTTTCCATAGTGTTAAAATATTGTGCTGTTGGGTAGCGCAACACCGGGTGAATGTGCAGCAAGCATGGGTGAGGTCCCTTGAATCAACCTGAATCAGAGAATTGTGATTCCCCTTATGTACTTCAGTGCATGCGGACACTCGGCAAACGAGTTCCGCTGGAAATTTCGCTCCCTTTCTACTTTGTGTCATTATATTTCATCATCATCATCAACAACAACACAGCACACTATACTTGTACTTTATCCCAGAATGCTGGCTGTTTATCACAGTTTTATGTGAGGGCGGATGTTGTCAATCGCTAATTACGATATCATTTGTCCCGTTGTATGTGCGTGCGTGCGTGTATGCATGTGTGTGTGTTTTGTTGTTGTAGTTGTAGCAGTAGTTTACCTACAGAATTAGGACGTAGCTACTTATTAAACACTTTCAATATTATTGTAGTTACTGCTACAAACTGCAACACACGAATTCTAAGAATCTAGGAAAGAAAATAGTGTAGTTCCATTGTGAACCGGTGCGCATAGCAACGTACAAATGCAAAGCCAATACATAAAGCAACTGCCCTTTGAATTACACAGTCGGACAAGTAGCGAACCTTCTATATCCCTCTAGTTCTCACCTATTGCAAGCTATTCACTTATGCATTCGCTCTTTTACTTATGGAAGCGTCGTTTAACACGGTACTCCATACCTGCCGCCTGTCGCGTTGTGTACGCAATGGCTTCCTCCTATTCCCTGGAACAGTTTGCTCCAGTAATATTTCCTGGCAAAAAGAATCATTTCTAAGCTTGCAATATCCACGCGTCATAAATAAGTAAGAAAATGCCTGCAGGCGAAAAGAAAAAGAAAGAAAAGCACACACTCGTAACAGAGGTTGATACGAAACGTTCACCTATTCCATATGCGCACACACTACATCTTCTTTATTGCTACATTTTCGTATGATTGCTGCAGTTTCTGCTTCACCGACCGTACAAAATACCGGGAGCTCGCGCGCGCGCACACACACATATACCCCACTCTCTTCGTCTAGGTACGCGTGCTGAAAGAGACTAAACTGCGCGCAAGGCGGCCTGTATTGAAATAAATTCCGCTTCCCGGAAAAATATGCGGTGCCGTCTGCTTCTATAAGAAGACTGCCGCACGAGTACGTTTACCAAGAGCGGAACAATGAAAAAAGAAAAGGGGGAACAGAAGAAATTAAAATACAGCAGGGCGCGTTTCGTAAGGGCTGCTGCTTTTTCTCCGGCGCCACAACAAATGCGTTCGGAACAAGCTGGTGAGACTTTTGGAACAATGTGCGATCTAAGCGACACGCTCGGGTATCGGGAAAACAAAAGAGAAGTTCTTGAGGGATGCAAAAACACACAGGAAACGAAAAACGGATAGAGCAAACGTTTCTTGAAACGAGGGTAGGGTAGCGAGAAATATGCAGATCTCTTGCTTTCCGAAGCCTGCACTTCAAATATGAGTGTTTTGCTTAGTGTGTGGCGACATTTCGATCAATTTCTTGCATGTCGTACATAGTACTATATATTTGCTTTGCGCGGATTATTGGTATCCTTTGTCTGAAAAGCGCATGCGCAAACAGGAATGATTGTTCAGTAGGTTGTCTTCGCTGTGCCTTAATCAAGCCGTCGTTTTATGTGAATGACAATCGGATGATCTGCAGTAGAAGACTCAGGTCTAGAGCCGCCGATATTCCGAACCGACTGTTCTACTGCGCACCGTCTTCATCTTTGGCATTATTTAAAGGTTCGGAAGGTTTATACGTTAAAGATGTGCACGGTATTGTGAGTCGACTCCTCGTGGACGGCAATATTCAAACAAAGGTGTCAGGGTCTAAAGGGCTGGTCAGTTCACTTTTTCGTCCACGCTAGAGTTCTTCTCAAGTTTCTTTAGCACGTAATCCCCCGACACTTTACACATGATGACAACGATGGGGATGATGTCCACTGTTACCACAAATTATCATTACTCGTTCCAATGAAGTTCCAATCCTTTCGAACATCATTACGGGAACACTACGCTTCCACAGGAATAATCTTTTTATTTATTAGGAAATCTTGTAATATTACTCGTAAAACAGATGGCGGTAGTGGTACTGCAGAAAAAGCTCGTCATTGTCGGCCTCGCAAAGGTGGGCAACGTCACGACTAACTCTCTGGGGGAATGTGCGTCCTGGGCCGACATCTAAGGGAACTGTGCCGACATATGTCTGACAGCGTCTGAGGAAAACCCAGGAAACAGAACCTTAAAAGAGATAATAATAATAATAATAAGTAATAATAATAATGATGATGATAATAATAATAATAATAAGTGCTTGAAGCTTGCTTCACCTCTGCCGCGGGTTGGCCCTGTATTGCAGGACCCTAAAGCCGAACTTCACCGCATAGCACGCGGCTAGCCAACCATAATCTCGGATGACATCGTTCTCATCCCTGATTGGTTGAAAACCGGAGGCGTAAGCCTTTTTGTGACGCTTATACAGTTATGTTAATTGTGACAAAAAGGCGTACGTCCCGTGCTTTCCAATCAAAGGTGATAAAGGTATCATTCTGTACCACGGTTAGCCTTCAGCGTGCTATGTAGTGAAGTTCTGTTTGAAAAGTGCAGGATGTGATGAGCGCGGAAGGATGCGCATTGCAGTACGTTCGTCGTAAATCAACAGGTGCTTTTAGTGCTACAGCTGTT
This sequence comes from Ornithodoros turicata, assembly GCF_037126465.1. NCBI lineage: Eukaryota > Metazoa > Arthropoda > Arachnida > Ixodida > Argasidae > Ornithodoros > Ornithodoros turicata. The sequence goes on along the minus strand of NC_088205.1, from coordinate 15,773,931 downwards.
TTATTTGTGTTTTTAATTTCCCTTCGTTTCTCGCAGTGGTTCGCCAAGCTTACCAAGCGGAAGTGTACGACGAGTATGTCGTCACCGGAAATACTGCCGTCATGAAGTGCCACATACCGGGCTTCGTTCGTGATTTCGTCACCGTAACGTCATGGATCGAAGAGCCGTCAGGAACTGTAATTGACTCCAGCTCGGCTACAGGTAGGTTGTTTTTAGTGTTCTTTCGCCTTTGGTCAAACTCAAACTCACCCGAGGCTCAATCAAATACGCATGCTGAAAGCAATATTCCAGGTTGTCTTGATGCCAGTCTACCAACAGAGTTTGGTGCATTTTCTGCAAAGACAGGATGCCTTCTCTTCCTCTATTTCGGTGCTTCTTGAAATGCGCTGCACTTCAACAACATTTATAATAGGTTCGGTTTGGTTTGGTCTAGGTAAAAATAAAATGTGGCGCTCATGAAGAAAGTAACAATAATAAATAAATGAATAATAGTAATAATAATAATAATATTAATAATTCGGGACTGTACGTCGCGAGACAACTGTGATCATGAGTGAGATAGTACGAGAGTTATACTGTAATGACAGTTGGTTTCAAACACCACGAAAACGTGAATTATCACTGTTACTATTATCATGTTCCACACTTTCTATTAGCTGAAACCCACTGACACTCTAGAAAACAAAACGTTGGAATGTGTTCAGTGAACATGACCACGGTCTACTGTACAGGTCATAAAGACTCGAGGATGCGTACAACGAAAATTTAAGTTTTAAGAAGCGAAAAAATAATCAATAATACCGCAGAAGTCCGGTCGACACAAATTGGACGACCGCGTCTTTTAAAACACGCAATACATCTTGCAGCTGTGGCCACCAATAAGTGGCGAATTGAACAGTGCAGCCGTTCTGTATGTTTAAGAACAACCTGTCTTGCGTTCGAGGGACTTGTATGTGATTGGTTGGTGTACTGGGAGATACGTGATTGTTTCGCAAAAATATGCTGAAACGCTTAATATTCATGGTAAGGGACCCCGTGTGAAGAGCATTTAGATGTAGAAGAGACTGACTTAAATCAATACTTATGAACGCATACGAGGAGTCTGAACTAACACGAACCTTTTATAGATGGGTAGAAATCCAGCGAACCGGTAGAGATGTAGGAGGGAGTTGCCTCAGGACAGAAGCCGCCGATATTTCGAACAGAGACTGTTCTTCTTCTGGGCACCGTCCTCATCATTGGCATGGTATTTAAAAGGTTAGGTGTGACGTGTTTAAAGGTTCATGTGAATTGTGGGTCAACAGCCCGGACGGAAGAAAGGGTCCGTACGGGCTTCTACGGCCGGAGTGAATGGCCGCTTTGTTAGAGCGTGGAGGGGATTATGTGAACGTAGTGATCTAGGCTCCAGACCGGTTACAGAAAAATGGGAGGTTCACAAACACGTGGACGAAGCGGGACGACAGGCAAGAATTGGCAAGCATAGCGAAAGATAAGGAGGTTACTGGTTACTATACTTAAAAAAAGAAAAAACAAGAAGGAAAAAAAAAGATCTTTGCTCGTTCTGGAATTTTCCTCGCGTAACCAGTAACCTCCTTATCTTTCGCTATGCTTGCCAATTCTTGCCAGTCGTCCCGGCGGCCCACTACCCCAAGGCACAATGGGCAGGATGAGATGTGTCCCTGACGATGAGGTGATGAACGATGCTAAATAGGGTCGATAGTCAGTGGAGTCAGTAAGACATCAGAACGGTAGGCGAAACCACAGCACACAAAAACACACACACAGCACACAGGTACGCAGGCACATCACAGGGTAGAGAGGAGACCAGTGTCCCGGAGAAAAATCTTGATATACTCAGTAGCTTGGCGATGGTCAATCTGGTTAGACCAAGGGCCGAGGTTGCCAATGTGAATGTTGCGGCCGTGATCGACTGCAGGCGACACCGTAGGGAGCTGCTCTTTGGGAGGTGTAAAGATGGCAGTCGAGGAGCACATGCTTGATATCCGTCAAAACAGCACAGCGAGAGCTTGAAATGGGGGGTGAATGCAACCCTGAAACGAAGCCTGTGTATCAGCGACGCAAAATGGCGAGGCACACGAGACACGAGGCATGGTGAAGCCAAAGTCAGGGTCCACTTCACGCATCAGAACTCTCGATGGAACGTCCCGAGACCATTGCGCATGTGCGAGAGGCCTCATCACATCATTTAGGAAGGTTCGCCTGTCGCCTTTGGGGAGGGTAATCCGCACGCTTGATCGGGAATGATACGCAGCTGCTGCAGCCTCGTCAGCCTCTTCATTGCCGTGGATGCCACAGTGTGCAGGAACCCACTGGAAGTAGAGAGAGTGCCCGCTGATCTCAAGACGGCTTAGTTCCTCCAGTATGTCCACAACCACAGGCGCAAGTGATCCACGAATACCCATGTTCGCTATACACTGGAGAGCTGCCTTGGAGTTGCAGTATATCACCCAGCTGGTGATAGCGGCGGATGGAATGTGCTTGAGGAAGAACAAAATGGCATGCAACTTTGCGGACGTGGATGAGGTGCGGTGCGAGAGACGGTATGCGTGGCACGACGACATAGTCGGAATTGTAAAGGCAGCAGTGGAGCAGTGCAAGTTGGTCGACCCATCTGTGAATACTGCAGTGTGCGAAGGGTAATGGCACTGCATCATGTCTAGCGCAAGTTGTTTCAACACGGGTGTTGCAACGTGATCCCTCTTCCTCTTGAGCCCAGGAATGGTAGTAGAGATCGAAGGTATCGAAAAGACCCATGGAGGGGACCTGTAGACGACTGATCTGCCAACAAAAGCCTTTTGAGCTTCGAAACCAAGGGGTGACGACGGCGTTCCGCGACGAGGCGTAGATAATGGCGCACAGTTTCTCTGACACGTAAGACCTCTACTGGCAACTCGTGGGCCTCTGCTACCACCATGCGCGTTACAGCGACGCGGGGTACACCGTCGGGCGAACGCAGACGAGGCAAGGTTTCACGAAAGTGCACCGTACACCAAATGTGTGTGGACCTTCGCAGATTCTGCCAAAAAGCTTTGGCTGCACGACAGTCATAGACGACATGTTCGTTCGATTCGGGGTGTCTACGAAAGGGGCACGTAGAGTGGGGTACGATTCCCTAGCGTCCCAGTCGGTCACGCTGGTAGGCTGAACTTTCCAGGCGAATCTCCAGAGTATGTCCTGAAGGTCACCAGGAAGCCAGGACGGGACAAAGGCAGGCCACCGAATTTGTGCACTTTGAATAGCGCGACGGGAGGGTCCAGCTGTGGAAGCCACAAGAGTGGCCACACGGAGCAGTGGTGCAATACCGGGGTCGACAGTGGGAATTACAATGCAGACTTTGTATTGTTGACTGATTATATGAGTCACAGAGTTAGTGAGCTCGATCTTTATTGAGCTCGTTTTAGCCTACCACACTGCAACGCAGACTTGTTTGTATTACAAACTGTAGGATGAGAGAAGCACGATGCTTGCCCACATCACTGCTTTCGCCCTCAAAACGAAGAGCAGACTTGTATTGTTGAAGATCTTCCCCGAACAGCACCGCGAGCGGTACTGACCCGACGCCCGTTTCATGGGCCGCGCATACTGAGATGAGTCACACAAAGCACGCCAGTCACTCACACTGCATTAACTTACGGTCACCAGCGTCTACGATTACGGGTGACAGTTGTCATTACTTAAACGTCGTTTACTTTCACCGGCGTCCCACTGCCATTGCAAGTCAGGGGCCTGATCTGTTCTACCTATCATGGGGAAACACAGGCTGCGCGGAGGATATGATGGCTGCGTTCCAAACCACTCTCTCGAGTAGGTATTAGTCATGTGGTAGAGTAGCTTCGCCGTTCACACGGTGCAACCTGGCTACGCGCAACTAAAGTTGCATCGTGTGAATCGACCCTAACATTATTTGATATTTGATATTTATTTATTTCTCACAAGCAAGTGAAGAGAGGCTGAGGCAAAAAGTCTCAAAGAGATTTGACAAAGGCCTCAGTCACCCGCTGTCAGCGGGGACAAACACATGAGACCCAGCATAATAATACCATATTGTAACTCCATATTGTAACTCCATATGTAACTTCATTGTAATACCATAGGTAACATATTGTAACACTCTAGTACAAGCTCTGGCAATAACTTATACTTCAACAATAAACGAGAACATATTTAAATAAAGGCACAAAAACATTAGAATTAATATATAAATCAAACTAATAAATAATAAGTAATATTTCAATACTATAGAAGAACATATTTAAATGAAGGCACTGAAGACATAACAGTTCACAGTTCACATGTTCACAGTTCACATGTAACATTCAGCACAGTAAAAGACAAAAACAAGAATCGACCTGGTAAGCGGATAGCATTAATCTAATGCACAAAAATAGTTTAACAGATCATGCTTGCCTATTTTAGACGGGTCAATATCGACTCTATTGAACAGTCTAGTTAAATTATGCTGCAATGTTTGAAAACCATCGGAAGTCCTACATTGGGAATAAGAGTATCCATAAGGATTACGATAGTTAGAGGCATGACTCACGCGTTTAAAATTTCCATTTCAAGGAATTTCCTGTCATTTTCTCTAATCATAATTATACAGGTTATGAATTTTTAGTACACTGTGGAAAAGGCCTGACGTTGTATGACTATAAGGTACATTTTCTTAAATCCGTAAGACCCCTTTCTGAACCAGCAACAGCTTAGAGAGTGAATGTTTCGACGATGTGCCCCAAACAAGAAGACAATAATTAAAATGTGATTCAATTAACGTATATTTGATATAACAGCCAGAAAGCGTTCCGTAATAAAAAATGTTTATACGTACATATTAATCCAAGACTATAGAGCACGCCTTTGCCCGAACATGTTGAATATGAACATCCCAACTTAATGTAGCAGTAAAGTATACTCCTCCTAGCAGTAACGTATTATGCTCCCTGTGTCACGGTAACCACCAGGATGATTGGCGAAGTTATCCCATTCATGCGTGAGTTCGAGCTGAGTTGCTGAAAATATTCCACGGACCACTTAACATTCTCAATGTTTTTCCCGTTTCTTAATTTCTCTTTTCTTGTCATGGAACTTCCCCCACAAATAATCGCAAATCGAACTCGTAAATCTAGCTAAAAAGAACAAAACAAAAAAGACGTTTTGAGACGGAACGCACATGCAAAGTCAGCAGGCCGCTTCAGATTAACGATGTTGCTCGTTATCGAAGTGAAACCTTCGCTCAAAAAAAGGAAAAGGAAATAAAAAACAGAGCTTGGGAGTCGCGCATCGATCGACTGTCAATCAAACCCTGCTTTGATGGGTGTTTCCAAAGGAATTTGAGACGCACGAGGAATTCCGATCAATTCTGTTCCTTCCAGTCGATATTATAGCGCTGTTCCTCAATAACTTTCGAAAGAAGAACAAGCTGTCGTGTACTTTTCTGCTTGACCGTGATGCAGATATTACTTGTTCCTCGTGTAGTCAATACAGTATAGTGTTCCGGCTCCGTTGCCTTTTCTTTCTGCTTGATTCTGTGTCTTGACTGGTATCACAGCCCCTGTAACCCATGGTAACAGTAACTATTTAGAAATGTCGTGACAATATAGCTTTTTATCTTATTGCACGACGTTGTTCAGAGTTCTATATAGCTCTTTCTTCAACAAATTTATTCTCAGAAATATTTCGAAAGACGTACACTTCTCTTGTCATGAGATAAACATGATGATATTTTTTTAATTCAGTGTTAGCGCCGCGAAGCAACTGTGCCTATGAGCAGCGTATAAACGTGGACAGATGACATCAGGACGGAGTGTGGGACATGTGGGTTAGTACGCGTCCTGGACCGCCCTTCGTCTCGAAGGTGTTTCGGAAAACCCAGGGAAAACCTCAGACAGCACGGCCAGTGACGGGATTCGAACCCGCGCCACCTCCCAGTCTCGGCGTGGAAGGCGATCGTCGTAACTGTAGAGGAGATGGACTTCATCCACACGAGTCCTGACCGGCGATGATGTAATGTCCCAGCGGGCAGATGTGCGTGGCCTCACGTTAGGACGGCGCCAGTAGAACTGGTTGGTAGGCGCAGAGGCGCGCTCCAGCAGAGGGACGTCTTCATCGTCGTCCACGGGCTGCTACATCACTCCCCTCTCAGACGCGGAGCGGTGTAGAGCTAGCGGTTGAGGTCCGCGTTGATACGTGAAGAGGAGAAAGAGGGTCGACACGTGGAACAAGGACGGCTGGACTTGAGTTTTGTGCTGAATGGGTAGAAGTAGCGGATGAATGGTGCGGACAAGCGCTGATCGGGCGGGTTCCAGGGGTGGACCGAAGCTGGGAACAGAGGTAGGCCGATGCGGTCCAGACACAGTAAACCAAAAACGTCTAATGGACATCCACAGTATGGTACACAGTGGACATTTGGAATGTCTAGTACATATCCAGATATGTCCACATTCCATTCCAGGGATGTAATATGGATCGTCGGAAGCTCGTCCATAACTGTATAAATGCACGTCCTCTGGATGTACCTGCTGGACATTTGTCACATCCATTGGACGTGTTTGTGAGGCATTGCGACGTCTAATATACGTCCTATCGATGTTCCTACCGGATTAACATACGACAAAACAGACCGGATTGCAAATCTACTTTTTCGGCTATTTTGTGTGCATGAACAGCGCAAATGCCGTGCCCGTGGCCGTACTCCGCCCGACACACCTTCGGCATTTCTCAGTAGCTTCTATTGTCGCACTGGATGGAACATATACTAAAATACAGATAGTTGCGGGATGTTTGTTAAGTGTAATGGGGGCCGAAAACGTTTGTAACGGTGACGAGGATGCGTTTCTTGTACAGGTCCCCTCAACCTTAATAATAACACTGGAAAAAATTCGGTCTCATTTCTGAGCGCGGTAACAGCCACCCTGGGGGCACTGGGGGAATGTTAAGTGAACAAAATCCTTGCGTTAAACTAACAGAAGAATTTTGTTCAATTAAGATTTCCTTATGGCCCCAAGCGTTGCTGTAATCGCGCTCGGGAACGATACCATATTTTCTTCCGGTGTTATTATTAAGGTTGACGGGAGCTGTACGTCTGCAATGAGTCAAACTGCACGCTGACATTTCTGAAATTCCTTCCTGACAAATACTGTGTTTGTAAATCAGGCTTTTGTCTATGATGTGGTTACCTACTGAGTGCAGCTGTCAAACTGATAGGTTTCCTGTGTTGGTGGAAGAGTGCTACGTAAATACTTTGCAGAGAGCAGGACGCGAACAATGGAAAAACTTGCTTTTACTTGTTCTCCAATTTCTCACGTTCTCATAAGATAGATTCGCTTCTTCTAGCACTATGTAAAAATTACTATTAAATTGATAGTCGGAACAACGTTTCGTAAACGTGTCACAAGTTTGTACCATTCATTATACGTCCATTGCACCTGCTAAATGAATGCACAGAAGAAGTCTAGAACATGGGTACAATGTACTAACTGTACGTACAATAGATATTGATTAGACGTTCCCTTCGGTCTTAGATGTTACGTCTAATAGACGTTTGTGGTTTACTGGAGAGAACGGCGACGGAACCGCGACCGGTTTGTGAGCAGTGAGCTCCTAGTGTTGTCGCCAAGGAGAGTGGCGGCGAGGACCATCGTGAAGCACGGGAAGACCGGGAGTACAACTCCGTTCGTGTCCCCGGTGAAACGTTGGTCCCGGTGCCTCTTGACCGCAATTGGATGGTCTGCCAGTATCTTGTATGGAAGCCTGGTGGGAAGGCGAAGCGGGCAGAGTTCTTGGGACAGGGATGGTGATGCAGATGGGGCCACGCAGTTGCCAGCGGCGTACCGCGACCGCTATGGGAGCGTGATGCTCGGGAAGGTGTCGCGGGTGAAATCCCAGTGAAAGTCCTGTTATTATTTGCGGGTTTGTTTTCTATTTCTCTTATACTTAGTCAGTAGAAAAGTACCGATATTTCGTGAGAATGCGTGCGTCCTTTACGCTAGAACGAGAACATTTCGATTTTTGAAAATTTCGATTTTTTTAACAACTATTTTTGAAAATAGACGCGTTACTTTTTACTGCGCGCGACTGATGTATTTATGTTCCCGGCTGAGAAGCCTACAATATGAGTCCAAATCTAAGCTTCCGAATGAATACCTTCATTAGTTTTCACTAATTAACCCCATTGATTAATGAAGATAGACATGTATTGTGCTATCAAATGTCTCACGCGAGCTACAAAGAAAAAAATCCCCAATTTACTCACTTTTGTTTTGTTTTTGTTTTTTAGTTCCTCTTGTGCGGCGCGCTTTTTTCTTACTAAGGCTTCCGTCCGGAAGCTTCGTCTTGATCTCACTAGGCACTTGACATGGGAATACAGATATACAAATACACCAGCCGCGCGCGAAAAAATGTGGCGCGTCTATATTTCAAAGGAATCACCCTCAATATGTACTGTTTGCGTATACCATTTCGTTCTGCGAACAAGTACGGCAGCATCTTCCAGACGACACCCAGCATACTGGTTGGGAAATGACCGCTACCCACATTCTTCGCGAAAAAAAAAAAAAGAACGTCTGGCAGAACGTAACACGTGTCAAACCAAATCGTTCAGCGAACGTGGAAAACTGGGCGACAGACGTGCTCCAAATTATATGGCACATAATCCCCTGGCTTTGGAAATCCAAACCCTTTGTGCAAGGTCAAGCACCACAAATTCCTCAGCGTAACTCTAACCACTAGCCTCTGTTGGAAACGTCACATTGATGGCATGGGGAAGGAAGTTCAGCGCTGGACCGCTGTCATCCGTCACTTCACTGGAATGAGGTGGGGACGCGATGAGAAGGACCTCCTGATGCTGCATAACGCCTTGATTCGGGCCACGGTCGCCTACGGTCTGCCTGTGCTTCACGATCTCCCCAGCACCTTAGCACAGAGGATCCGGGCTATGCTGGCACGGAGCCTACGGGTGTGCCTCGGTGTCCCCCGCGGGGCCGAGACAAGGCTAGTGGTTGCGGAAGCCCGTGACATCCCTTTTGAAGTTCTCAGAAACACAGAAACTGTGCGCCAGTATCTCCGCCTGATTGCACACCATCGCCACCACCCGCTCATCCGTAAACTTTGGGCAAGGCGCAGCACGCCGATCCACGGATGTATAACGCCATTCAAATCCCGCGTTCCGAAATTCGTGATCAGCCCCGCCGCTGAAAGCACGGCCCCGTGGACACTTCCGTCGCCAAGCGTCACCGCCTCTGTCCCTGGGATCACGGACAACAAAAGGAGCTACCCCGACCTCGTACTACAGCAACTGACTGTGGATTTCATCGGCACCGCATATGACGGGTTCTGCACGGTCTTCACGGACGGCTCCTCAACGAAAACTTCGTCATCCTCATCTTTTGTGGTACCCTCGATACCGCTCACCCGGGGCTGCCGGTTGTCCCATCGCACCTCTTCGACCTCAGCCGAGCTGTACGGAATCCTGCTGTTTTTACAATATGCGGCCACCTGCGACCCACGGCGATGGGTAGTCTGTACGGACTCCAAGTCAGCTCTTCGATGCCTGAAAACCTCAGGCCACACTGGCTCACTGGCCACACTTGTGATAAACATTCTACGCCTACTGAAGTCCATAACTGTCGCGGCCACACCATCGCTTTTCAGTTAATTCCGGGTCATTGCGGAATCTCTGGCAACCACGTTGCCGACGCTGCGGCAGCGGCCGCTCACCACCAGGGCAAGTGTGTCCCGATTGTTCTCCCAAGGGGGGACAGACGGTCCCTTTTTCGTGACTGGGCTGCCTCCTCATCCGTCGAACAATGGCGTCGGGATGTCCCGGTCAGTACCATACTGGGAATTGTGGACCCAACATTCTCATGTCGCTTACCGACATCTTTACAACGCGTCATTAAGTCCCTCCTACATCGCTTACGGCTGGATGTTGCCTTTACGCCGTACTACCGTTACCAGATAGGGTGTGCCAGTAGTCCCGTGTGCCCGGAGTGTGGTGTGCCAGCGACCGCGGCCCATCCCAAGCAGCACAATGTACCGAAAGTAGAGTGCAATAGGGGTGGACAGTATGCGTCTTATCAATGTTCTTTAGTTTCACTAGTCTGTCCAAGGCCTTGCACCTACCCGTCCACCCCTATTGCACTCGACTTTCAGTACATTGTGCTGCTTGGGATGTGATCATCGCATGTGCCACTTATAGGAGGGAGCGTCACTTGTTGGCAAACGACTTTGCGCGGATTGACAGCGGACCCCTTGACCCCAGACTCATTTTGGGACCATGGGGCACACGAAAGCAGATGTCCGTCTTGCGACCCTTCATCAAATTCCTGCAAACTACCGGCCTGATTGACTCTCTCTAAAACCCTGTCAGCGTCGTCAGTATCATTCTCATCACCATCCTCTCATTTTTCCCCAATAGCAATGGGGTAGCATTCTGCTCAATGAGCGGAAGTCATCCCCATATCATCGTCATCATGTATTTCTCTCTCTCTATTAAGGTCAAGGCGAACCCAGCATTTTCACTTTGACACACCTTTCGTTAAGAAGACGGTATATACCAGCTAGTACAACCTCAGTTCCTCATGGGTTCAGCGTACGACCTTTAGGAATCTCATAAACAGGTATACGTTCTCACGTATCTCAAAAGAGGAAAGAAACAAAAACGAAACCGAAGCCAACGTGAAGTTTAGGTCACTTCGCTAAGAACGTCATTCTCTAAACCGACTTTCGATAAAACGTAAAGCGTTGCCATTTTCCCTAACACGTTATTCTCTAAAACGTGGCTCCCTAAGAAAAAGCCTCTAAGACGAGATTCGCTAAAACGAGGCTCGCTAAACGGATGGGCTCCGATCCCCGTCCTGGTCGCACCCGTGTTGTCGCATCGTCCTCCTAAACCATGCGTTGCATCTTTGTTGCGTCTTTGCATTGTTGCACACGTTACGCCTCCTCTGCACTGTCTGTCGAATTTGTAATATTTGCAGTTGAAGTTCGTAAGAACTGAAAAAAAAAAAGAAGAAGAAGAAGAAAGAGAGAGAAAGAAAGGAAGAAAGAAAAGAACTAGGCGCGCTTCAAAATGACGCCACAATTTGTACCGGCACGTCCGTCTCATCAAAGGGAAACGGGACCTCCTCAAATATTTCAACCATCTTTCTTTTTGCGCCTCGGCGGAAATACGCCGCTCCTGAGGAAAAGCCGAAGCACGGGCTCAATGGCAACTTATACAATGACCTCTTTTCAAACTCTGCTCCTAAGGAGATGATATATGTACTTGCTGGGGACATTCCTGGCAGCATAAGTAGCTCCCTCACTGGAAACGATCGGTTAGATGTCGATGAAGTAAGTGCACTCTGTCCCATACCTTTGAGTTACTTAAGTATATGGATATATTGGCATTTGACTCTATGGGTTGAAGTTGCGTATGGTACCCAAGCGTGCACATCGACAAAAGGGAACCAAGGTACACTTACAGCTCGTTTTTAAAAGAGTGACTGTGTTACAGTTACGTTTTTGAAATGTAGTAAGCTACCTTTTGGTTTACAGCTCTACCTTTTAATCAATGCAATCAATGCAAACAAGTTTGATCCGTACCCGCAGCGGAAAAAAAAAACACGAAAAGAGCTTCTGACAGAGGATGCTTTCAACTCCTCGCTTCTCGCGCAGGGAAGATATATAGTCCATCGGATACTCCAGCGAGCTTCCACGAACTTTGTGGAGACGCCTAACTTGGAGTTGGAAACGGAAAAAGAAAATGACAGCATTAAAAGAAGGATACTCCCCTTTGGTTCCTAAGTACCTTCACCGGATTCATTAGAGAGCTGTAACTCAACCTCTAATTGAATCGGAAGCCAGCCAGCGCTAGAACAACGTGAACTTCTCTGGCGAAAGGATAAGGAGGGGGGGGGATTGTATATCCCCTGTAGATCTGCAAGGGGAAGCAGCACAACGCCTGCAGTCATTATCTCTTTGCCTTCTCCGATAACTAATCTCTGCTCTTCTGAATCGCGTTACAGCATCACAGCCAAACTTGATTAGACTATTTGAATTCGTTCTATTTACTTTATCGGGAAGTCTTTGAATGAGTGACGCAATTCTAGCGTACCCAATAAACGGGGCGTAGGCTTTATGGTGCTACAAGCGTAAGGTGATTGCGTTTTGAGTCGCATGGTAGGGGAAACCCTGTTGAAACTCCTATCGCGTTGATCGCGTCTGCTGTACGGCCCGTTTATTGGGTACGCTAAAATTGTGTCCCCTACTTTAATACTCCCTGCTGTTGCTCGTCGTGGCTGTTTTCGACTCAGTGGATTTGGCTAAATTTTTTTACACCCTTCACCATGTAAGAGGGGTATTTTTGTAAATAAACGCTTGTTTTTCTTCCGCTAGCTCAATTCAAATGTGTGTTGTTGTAGTTTTTCTAATTTCGTGTTAACGAAAGAAGCAGCGGTGGCTATAAGCGGCGCAGACTTGGACAGATGGAGAGAGGAGAGCAGGAAGGAGAGTGGGACGGGGAGACGGTTAGTATGCGTCCTGGGCCGACTTCACGGGGAGCTGTGCCGACATTTGCCTGGAAAGTCAGCCGGAAAACTCAGGGCCCCTCAGACCCTCACCCTCAGACAGCACAGCCGGTGCCGGGATTGGAAAGCATGTCACCTCCCACACTCTTAGAAATGAACTTCACCGCATAGCACGCTCCTAGCCAACCATAATCTCAAATGATATCGTTATCTGATTTGTTGAAAACGGTAGGCGTACGCCTTATTTGTGACAATTATGAACCGCATAAGTGGCACAAAAAAGGCGTACGCCTCCCGTTTTCAACAAATCAGGGAAGATAACGATATCATTCGAGATGATGGTTGGCTAGAAGCATGCTATGCGGTGAAGTTCATTTTTAAGAGTGCAGTCGTGGTGTGGAAGGCGATCATTCTAACCACTGTGCCACGCGGGCTGGTAATTGAAAGGTATAATAACTGTGCTGACAAAGGTATTTCCAAACCACCCATCTGAAACAGCCTTTTAAATGGAGCGCATGCCACTGAAATTGTGCTGCTTTTGTAGCTAACACGCCAATTTAGAGGTGTGTTTTAGGAAACACCCCTTTGTGTATGGTGGGAAACTTGCACTATAAAGATACGAGCCATATAGTACAATGCATTACACTCGAAATGTATAAAAACTACGGTGTTCGTAGTCGCCTCAGTTGATAACCACGCAATCAGATGCAAGTAACTGGGAAACCGATCTATGCATTCAGCGGTACTAGCAACGAGATGCATGATGTAATGGTGCACTTCGTTGTTGCCTGAGAGTGTGTTATACCCGCAACCCTGAAAATGAATTAACAAGAAACCGTATTTTTTTGGATGGACTGCTTATCATTGCAAGTCTCATGGGAGACATCCTGTCAAACAACGAACGAATTCCCAGACGTCGACATGACAAGAGTCCGCATCACTTCCATTGAAAGCGCAGTTTCAAATGTCATCCTATTTTTGAAACGTCCACCAATGGAACAGAGAGACAGAGCTGCTTTTGTTGCGCTCTGCGACAAAGGTGCTATGGCGTGATGATTTCTTATAATGGAGTTCTTTTATAACGCCACACTACAAATATCGTAAATGACGTGACATGTCTTTCATAACGCGTTTTCTACGAGGCTGTGTTGTCAATATTTATAGGATTATATTACGTTATAATGAGAATGTTTGTTTAGACGGAAATTCGTTCTTGGTGCGGAATTTCAGAGAAAATAAGGCAGTGCGCTTTATAACCGAAATACATGAAACGACTGACCCGCAACCAATAATCGCCCATGAGGCACACATGGCTCTAAAATATACTAGAGGAGCGAGGGCAAACTTACTGCGATATGGAAAATCTCCAGAGGAGTGCCCTTACTCAAATGGGGAAATCTCTCAGGGATATCGCGTCCTTCACGCCAATTAGCTTGTCGAGCTGCGCGTGCAAGGTAATGGAAAAGATGGTGGTCCTCGAGACACAAAAGCTTTGTTCCAGAATGCATGACTGGTTTCCGTAAAGGCAAGTGCACTACGGAGGGCGTATTAGACCTGATGACCTTCCTTGGAACATGAAAGCGCGCAAGGTCGCGACCACAACTGCAACATTTTTAGACATCAAAATGGCGTACGACAGCATCAGTTACAGCTAAGTCCTACATGATCTGTATAGCCTAGGAATACAAGGTCGGTCTCTATACGGTGGATCGCAGACTACCTCGAAGGGAGGTCAGTGTATATGCAGACAGAAGACGGGAATAGTGACAGTCATGGCCTCTCAAGCGGAGTGCCACAGGGCGGCGTGCTGAGTCCCCTGTTTTTCAATGTGGTCATGGCGAACTTACCGCAACGGGTGCCGAAGAACGTGCGCATTAGTATGTACGCCGACGACATATGCATATGGTGCTCTGGCGTGCAGATGCCCGCATTGCGGCGGCGCCGTCAAAATGCATTAGATTGTACGGCCTCCTTCTTAAAGGACAGGGGCATGGACAAATCAGTCGAGAACTACCGTATTTCTTCCCTTCAGTAGAAAGAAAATGAAGACTTCAACCGGAGCTTGACAACCAACCAATAAGGAGAGTGTCTCATCGCCGGTTCTTGGGAGTAATCATCGACTTGCAGCTCTCGTGGCATGCTCACATTAAACATTTCAAGGAAAGGACCGACGCACGTATCAATATTCTTGGGCGCATCAGCGGCTCCCGCTGGGGAATGTCGACAGCGTCTCTCCTCGCCATACATAAAGCACTCATTCGGCAGATGATGGCCTACCATTTGCCCGTACTGCATCTAATAAGCGACACGTCAGAGGGGACACTGTAACGCGGATTATCAAAAGCTTAAAAGTCTGCCTCGGTGTACCTTGTGCAACTTCAAATGCCCAACTACAGTAGAAGCCAGAGAACTTCCATTAGATGTACTGAGGGCGCAGGAAACAGTGCGGCACTACGTTCGTCTATGCACGCGGTATCACAAACACCACCTTGACACAGTTGACATTAACGGCCGTCTATCTTCGGTGGACACTAGAACTTCCTCGGATTGCGTTGACTGTTCCTGGTGTACATCACCAAAAGGCTGCACTACCATCTCCAGTGCTGAAACAGTACCGTCTGTCTCTGATGGAGAGCCATCGTGCTAGGATCGCAATTTTCACAGATGGGTCGACGTCAAAGTCTGGGTCTTCAACAGCATTTGTTGTATCACAGCACACCAGATAAGGAATGGCAAGGCTTTCCCACAGAACATCGTCGACAAGAGCGGAATTGGTAGCCATGCAGCTGGCGATGCAGTATGTGGCTGCACGCCAGGTGCCTGCGAAATGGGTCATACACTGCGATTCGAAGGCCGGTCTCCAAGCCATAACATCATTCTTGGGAAGTGATTGTATGGTGCCAATAGTACGGAACATTCTCATCGCGTACAAGAAAGCAGTAGATACTGGACACGACATATACCGCTTCGGTGGATTCCTGGACATATTGGCATACGGGGTAATAAAGCTGCAGATGAGAGCAGATATAGCGAACCTATCGTCAACGGAACACCCGCTGAGATATTCGGGGTCAGATGTCCGACACCTGTTGAAATTGCTGACAGAAGACATATGCAAAAGGCAATGGCTACAAGTCGACGGACGTTCATCCTTGCTTTGTCAGATTGACCCGGAGCTAACACTTTTGCATCGGTTTCGCCTTAACGCTACGTATGGTCAACACTTTCTCCATGAAGTCGGCATGGCTAGTTCAGCAAACTGTCCAGTGTGTGTCCGTGTGTCTGTGGAAAACACGGAACACATCGATCGTTATGCACTGCGCAAGATAATTCATCCCAAAGAGCTATACATTGAAGTCTGCTCTCAACCGCTTGGACAATAGAACCTTCGATATAGTCAACGTGCTGCGTGTATGGGAACCGAAGAAGAGAGATATGGCGTTATCTGCGCTTGTCAACTTAGTGAGCAGTGATATGGCATCTGTACTTAAGGACCGCGTTCTATAGGCATGTGTCGTCGAGTTCCCTGTCCCTGTTAGTTTCTCGCAATTCATTTCACTTCTATAGGGGTTGCAGCAATGCAAGTGCACGTACAGTTCGGTGACAGGGCGGGGTGATGTTTTCTATTTTTATCTTTCCATCTTTTCATTTCTCTTTTTCCTTTCTGTGTGGTTCATTTAGGGGATCTTTGTGGGAGTAGCAGAATTTGTTACGTGACGGATTCAATATCTCCTCTTTTATATATATTGAAACTTCAAACTGATACTAGATTTGCATACCCACGTAATAGCCACATTTTCCTTCCACTGATGAATGAGTCCTCAAACTCTTATTTCTTTTTTCTTACGCTGCTTTGTGAAGCCTTTACGCTTCTGAACTGAAGTACGACTTAGTGGAAAAATATTCCAAACTTGCTGTCTGAGCTGTATGAGCCATGTCTAGTTGTTGGTTTGCGGATATCAGTGCACATAGTAAGGTCCAGTTGTTCGGACATATCACTTAGGAAAGTGGTGTTCATGGACAGTGAAACGTCCACGTTGAAGTATCCGACGACGAGAAGCTTGGGCGTGCGGCAAGGCGCGAGTACATACACGATAAAGTCGCGCGGCGCGAGGCGAGAAGTAGCGCACAGCCACCATGAGCTCATTGGGAAGCTGCACGGCACCCCTGGCGCCGTAAAACTGACGTATACTTTTTTTTTATCTCACTTTCCATCGATAGCGGTTGTAAACTGGCGGGATTCTCCTTCTTAGTCCCAGCGCTGAGCGCACATGCGATAAGAGTTTTGTGCGGACATGCCAATGCCGACGACGCCGTCTCGAGAAAGTCTCCACTATACAGTTGGGCTGGAAAAGAGAAAAAAACACCTTCCCCAAATGCGCTAAAAAGTGACAGCGACAGCTGTATCATCTTGTACAATGTGAGGAGTCTGGTACCGACAAGCACACAGCACGCGTTTTTTCCCTCTCTCTGCGCTGCGATTCATTCGGGCCAATGGCGGTGCTGGAGGTGGTGTGACGTCATGTGTGTAATGTCATTGGTGGCATGAGCTGTACCACGTGATGTTGTGACGTCATGGCGCGGTGACTTCATTTTGTTTCTGCTGCGGTCGCCATTAGTGATGGGCGATAGTCATCCAAACACTATCGATAGTACTATCGATGGTTGAGATGACTACTCATTTAAGTAAAGATAGTTTTGTTCAAAACTATCGATGGTTTCACCTATCGATAGTAAGCTGTCATAGGAAAATTTAATGAGACAGGTATGAGACAGGTATGGTCACATGTTCAGGGGCTGCAGGATGACGCAACGATTATGTACAACGGTTATTTACAACATGGTGATCGATGAAATGATATGATATAGTTCACGGCGGCGTGCCCTTGATCGTAACGCAGCCACCTCGGGCTGAAAGCGACGGATGGAAGCGCCATCGACGAAGAAACCTGTCATCTCCAATAGCGAACAGTTCCCGCTGCAACTCAGTAGTGAGCAGTATGCGCGCTCTCCGCACCAAGCAAAAAATGGGCACATCTCGACGACGTTGCGCGACTGCCTTACAACGAGCCTCCCAAAGCACAACCGCGCCGCAAGCTGTGAGAAGTACACTAAGGCGGTGTGGGTGACGTTGGTTAAAGCGCACTGGGCATACTATGTTCGTGCTTCGTCGGACAAGGTTCCAAAAGACGCGAGCAATGCGGCAGGCAAACAACACGTGCATGTTTGTCTCACGTTCACTGCAGTAAGGGCACAAATCTGTCGCTGTTACGTGCCACGAGTACAGCTGAATAGTAAGCTGGACACATACCAAACCAGCTTGCTGCAAAAATGTAGAAGTCACTGCTTCGAGTTATTTCTCAATCTAATCAAATACCTTTATTTATAGTTACACAGCAGATATCTTTCAAATAGTTTCGCACCGTTAGCACGAAAAAAAAAAAAACGATTATATAAGGAGCCGAAAAACGGACGGGAACTTCTGCTCTGCGTAAGCCAACAAAGCAGAAAAAGAGATTTCGTGGGTTGTTGTGCGCTATGCGTATGGTTAATATTATTCAGAGCAGCCGCATACGCTGTCAAACTGATACTAGTTTATGTTACTGTCACAGTAATACGGGTTTGTGACAATTAAGGGCCACTAATTCCTCCTCAGAAATGCCAACTTTATAGAAGTGTGTAGATGTATACTCCGATAGTTCATATTTCGTGAACTTCATATTTTATTTTCATGATCATGTTTCTTTCTCCCCCCCCCCCCCCCCCCCCCCGAGAGGTAATTATCAATCACGAGCGAAACGCGATCGTCAAACTGCATGCGAAAAACAAAAATTCATACGGTCTTGTTTCCGATGGAAATATGTTCACTTTTAAATTGCGAGTGACTAAACGATACTTTGCATGAGTGAAACGCGAACTCATACGTTTTTTTAAAGAAGCATGAGTAAATTTTTAAATTCGTAGTCAACAAACTATTGAGAGTTTGCAGGAGTGAAACGCGAAGTCAGAAAGTTTAGTTTTCAATAGAAACCTGCTCAAATTTTAAATTTTGAGTGAACAAACTATTGAGAGTTTCCAGGAACAAAAGCGAATTCAGAAGGTTTCGTTCTCAAAAGAAACTGCTGAAATTTTAAATTCGCAGTGAGCGGACTATTGATAGTTTGCTGGAGCGAAACGTGAATTCAGGAGGTTTCGTTTTCAAAAGAAACATGCTGAAATCATAAATTAGAAATAAATAAACTATGGATAATTTGCAGGAGCGAAACGCGAATTCAGAAAGTTTCGTTACCTGCTCAAATTTTAAATTCGAAGTGCAGATAATTTGCTAGAGAAAAACTAAAATATAATTTCGGATTGAGCGAACTATTGATAGTTTGCAGGAGCGAAACGCGAATTCAAAAGGTTTCGTTTTGAAGAGGAACATGCTAAAATTTTAAATTCTCAGTGAACAAACTATTGATTGTTTGCAGGAGCGAAACGGAAATTTCGCATAAAGTGTCATTTTCAAAAGGAACAAGCTAAAACTTTAAATTCGGACTGAATAAAGTATGAAAAGTTTGCAGGCAGAAGCGAAGTGCTGGACTGGCTTGGCTTAAGCGACGTGAAGCTCAGTGAAGTGCACCACCGACGCACGAGGCGCAATAGTCACCATACTATCGATAGTCCGGAAAGCTATCGCGATACTATCGATATTCCGATTCACTCGATAGTTGGACAATCGATAGTCAAAAAGTATCGATAGTATCGAATGTTTCGATAGTATCGCCCATCACTAGTTGCCATAATGGCCGTCAACACCGCAAAGCCTCCCGATACAGCTATCGCTGTAAAACGGAGTTAACCTATTTAGACGAAACCTATTCTCGAAACAAAGCCTGATACCATGCTTACCAAAAATCACCCTTAAATTACCGAAACATTATGAAAGAAAGCGACTACAGCGTTACGTTTCGACTCCTGTAAAAAATTTTCGGTCGACAAGGAGGCTGGGAAATCAATTTTCCCACGATTAATTTTTGAGAATATCCCGCAGTGATCAACCTGCTGAGATAAGGCAAGGTAAACACAATGAAAACAAGGTTTCTTCGAGGCATCCGGCAACAAGGAGTGAACTGGACAGAGCTTAACCAGTTCCGAATGACAAATTCCGGCGAAGAGCATAGGCTTGCCATTAATTTCCCCGTGTTCCCAATACATGTCATCCACATATCTACAGACAATCCCAGAACCATGGCAACAAGTCTTCAGAAACTCATTAACCGAAGCTTCTAAAACAGTCAAGTAAATTTCTATTAGCACTGGCAAAATTGACGAACCAAAGATGCACTATTAACCAGAAATTATACGAACCAGAGAATCATTATTACTACAGTATACCGTAACTCATGCAACCTACACATCATAGCCACACTATCACGTCCACGCGTCTCAGCGACCGGAAGTTGACCGCATAACGGAAATCTTCTTAAGCCGCACCGTTTCGTCACCGGAAATAGTTCTCTCATCAGCAGCCACCGCAAACAAGATGCTGGAGGAACTCCACCGTGCTGCATCAGGTGGACGATTAGTCTTCATTTGCGACTGTCTTCTCCTATACGATGTCCTCTTCCCTCGGACTCCCCCCCATTTCCATGGCAGTAGCCGTTGCGGTACAGTGGCCTCATCGACTTCTATCAATGAAGCGAGGCCAGTGGCGCAAATGGGGTCTGTGGTGGTGACAGTAAATATGTTAGGTTCGCCATGTGTCTTTTGCCTCCTATTTATCCTCGTTTACATTGATACCGGGAAGTTTTAGTTGATCACAAGCGCTCTGCGATAGCGATGCGATAAAAGAAGCTGTCAAATCCAAGCTTAAACAACGTGACGTCAGCCGCTCTAAAGGAATGACGCGATTGGCTTATCTTGTTTTCGGAACCGTTGTCGTGGACATCTTCCGGTCTATATGCCGACATCCCGATTCCAGGGAATCGTGCGTCCCGGGCCGACTTCAGAGGGACCTTGCTGACATTACCTTAGGACATTATGACATTAGGGACCTTATCGCGATTAGCACAATCAGGTTTTTCTTCCTTGACACGCAAATCCTACAGACATGCTCAACCGCGTTTAGAAATATTTGGAGCACCAGATACGTCGTATCTGGGTTATGTTATGTACGGCACCTCTAAATGTACCGGGACCGAGCATTTGATCTTCAGTTGTGGGCGACCTAGCGTAGGCAGATCTAGTCTAGGTAGGTCTAGTCTCGGCGATTTAGTAGGAGACGTCTAGTACGGAGTGGACCTGTGAGAGCTAAGTTGTCCCAGAGTGTAAATACTAAAATAATTTCGTCATTTAGACGATGCCGTTATACCTGAAACGAAAATTATATCGCGAATATATCTGGACTGGAGCCACTGCAAAGTTCCGAATGGTCCCAAAATTTGGCCGTGCACGACTGATTCAATAGGGCTTCACATCAAAGTTCTCTCAGTACGTATATGGGTTGTGATGTTTGCCTTGAAAGTAGCGTTTCCATGGCTTGGTCCATTAGATTGCTTGTTGATGTAGGACGCTGCCGTTTGCATTAGTTAATGATAGCCGTGATCGGTGTACAAATGCCGAACGCAAATATTTGAGGTACTGTACCTCCAATCGATAAAGCGCCAGGTGTCTGGATGGAGCAGATCATTAGGTATACAGTTTTGCTATAGGGAGATTTCACCTACGTCACATTGTGACGTGGCAGTGACGTGGCATGCTCGTAACAACAACATATATATTCTAATGATGAAGTGGGGACGTTTTCCACTCTAGGAGTGGAACGCTACCCCATAGCTAGGGGGTCTAGTATGAGTGGTGACAATGATGAGTGATGACGATGAGCTCGTAAGCTTGTAAGCTCCTCCCACTGGTGGTCACTTTTCGCACTAGCGGCATTGAAATATGAAAAACTGCGCTATTTTTCGATGCGACAATCTTCATGAAAGAAAATGTGAGAACGACAATGACGAAGTGTCTTCGGGACAAAAGAAGGGTACGGTGAAGGGTGGTGGTGATGGTGGTGAAAGGGGCTCGCCGTTGTCGGCCACACAGAGGTGGGCAACGGTGAAGGGTACGGACGCGACATGACTTCAAAACACCATTCAAGGCTTCGTTTTCGAACAAATGCTAGATAATCTCGGCAGCTGCGCCGAAAAAGTGACCACCGCCATGGCGGCCAAACACGTTCGTTTGACGTCACGTGAAAACACCCTATAGTCACAGAAGAGCACTGATTTTTTTAGTCACGAATCTTCAGCCAGTTCAGCGCCCAGATTAGATATTCGGGAATTCACCACACGTTTGTGATCGCTACATCGTGCCAGGACGGGAGGGCACGCACCAGTGCCTGTGCTCCGTCAAATATGAAGGGTGACAATGGGATAGTATGAGCAGGTTCCC